>NC_140594.1:776971303-777650232 GCF_964204655.1 Triturus cristatus
TGTTGCTTACCCCATTCAAATGCATTCTTTTTACGTGTAACACGGTACAACGGGGCCAATATTTGACTCAAATGAGGAATATGCTGGCGCCAAAAACCAAATAAACCAATGAAGCTCTGGGCTTCCTTCCTATTCCTCGGAACCGAAAAATCAAGAATCTTCTGTTTAACTTGAGGGATCACCTCGCGGTGTCCCTCATGCCAATTAATACCTAAAAATTTTACAGCTTGGGACGGACCTTGTAATTTGTCCGGATTGATCTCCCAACCTTTCCCACGCAGACACTCAATGACTCTATCTAATTGTGTCTGAACATCCTCTTGTGTTTTGCCTTGGATCAAAACATCATCAATATAATGACATATCTGAATTTTGGGATGAACTGGTACCTCAGTCAAGTGTTCTGCCACCAGCCGGTGACAGATCGTAGGGCTATGCACATAGCCCTGAGGAAGACTTCTGAACGTCATCTGACGCCCGTTCCACGTAAAACTGAACTGTTCCTGACACTCAGGGGCAATTGGAATAGAAAAGAAAGCATTAGCAATATCGATGGACGCATACCATGTACCTGGATGTGTTTGGATTCTTTCAATCAGGGTGATAACATCCGGTACTGCAGCAGTCAAAGAGGGCGTGTGTTTGTTCAATTCTCGATAATCAACAGTCATGCGCCAAGAATTATCACTTTTACGCACCGGCCAAACAGGATTATTCCAAGCAGAAGTAACTGGAGTTATAACGCCTGCATCAACCAACTCCTGAATGGTGGTACTAATCTCTTCATGACCACCCGGGATACGATACTGCTTCTGACAAACCACTTTGGTCGCCTGGGGAACTTGTATGGGGGGCATCCTTAAACGACCAACCCGTATAGGTCTGGACGAGATATAATGCGTCGTTCCAAATTGGTAACACCCATCATCAAGATGCAATGTCATTCCCTTCAAAATATCAATTCCAATTATGAATTCTAGAAGTGGCACCACTAATACAGAATATTCCTTTCTAGGGATTCTACCTATTCTCATTTCAAGCAAAGTTTGAACTGCAGGGGTTTCCTTTCCTCCTAATCCGGTAATAGTGAAAGGCTGCCCTGTAAATTTCTTTGATTTTCCATGAATAAGAGTGGCCTCCGCTCCTGTATCAACTAATGCTCGGGCCCTTTGGATATTACGATGTCTCCAAAAAATATCAATATCTACATAGGGTCTATTATCTCTGTGAGCCCATCTGTGTACCGGAGCTTGACCTATTTCCTAGTCATTCTTACTGCATTCTGTGTACCAGGACAAATCAGGATAAAGACTCTCACGTTTCTTAGGTATCGGTACCTCCTGTTCATATCCATCTCTATTACGAAATGGATTCCTGTCCTCTACATTGCACTGCGAGTTTCGATCGGCCAAACTGTATCGATCCTCCCTCCTTCTCAATTCAGGGGATTGATCCCTATCATCTCTACGTCTGCTGTAAGCATGATCATTTCTCCCCCTTTCCTTTTCCCCCTCTCTCTCCCTGTCCCGCTCTCGACGAGGGGACAGATCACGTACAGGACGCCGATCATCACGACGATCAAAGCGCCCACGGCGATCATCATCACCGCTACCATCAGAACAACCACGATCACACTCAGTCGTCCGAACACGCCGGGCACCCTCCTTCCGGTCCAAGCCCCGTTTGCGAAACATTTCCCACAAACGAGCAGTAGTCTCACCATCAATATCCTCCCGACGCACACCATCAGCCAAAAGACCAGTAAAGATATCACGTCTAGTAAATTTATATTCACCAGGAGTACGAGTGTCAGACCGGGACTGACGTTCAGGTTTAAACCACTCACCCAACTCACCGAGTTGGCGTACCGACTCCAACACCGTAGATAGTACATTACCAGTCTGGTTAATCAACAAAGTCATCATGACCTGCTTGTAGGCAACAGGAGAAGAGCGAATGATACGATTCCGCACCGAAGAAGTCAACAACCCATCAAGCAACCTGTCAGCAGTGCCCAGAAAAATAGCCGTTTTCATCACTTCCTCCTTAAGACGTTGCGCAGCATCACGCAAGGTATACCACGGCTTGTCATTGACAGGCCAGTCAGATTCAGTAGGATACTTCAAATTGCAACCTTCAGTCGCCAATTGGAGCAAAGAAATTTGACCACCACCATTATAGTTACGAAAATGATCTTGCACAGTAGAATCCAAACTCAAAGAACAAAACTTCAAACAATCGCCAGTATCCAACATAATACCAGCAGCGCCTAGTTCATAAAGGCGCACCATCCACGTGAGCAAAGCCTCACCAGTCCGCTGCCGAAAGCGTTGCAAAATATCACTAATTTCTTGCTGGGTAAAATCTTCCAAACAGTCCAAAGAAACACCCTGCGGAGCATTGGGAGACTGCTGCAACTTCCGACGAAAAACCGGGTGCGCAGAAACAACGGGACGAGCATCACAAGGAGCCCGAGCAGTACGAGTAGAGGGACAGTCAGTGTGAAAAGTATCAATCCCGCCCGAAGAACGAGCGCAATCACGGGGTGCACCATCAGAGGTGCGAGAAGTAGACTTACTGTCAGGACGGGAACGAGAAAGCTCATGCATAGCACATTCCTCACCCGAGGAACAAGACGTAGTCGAGTCCCAGATATTACCATCCCATTCATCAGGATTCCAATCCAGTCCAGCTTTCGCCACGACCAGACGCACTTTACGCGACGAAACACGACCACGCCTGTTCTTGTACTTATAACGAGCAATCCGCACAGCCGCCCTTTCGGCAACCGTTTGGTAAGTGTCAAGTTTGTCGGAAAGCAACTTATTTTGACACCGCAATAAAGTGTTAGAATTCTGAATCTCAACAAGGTGTGATTCCGCATCCTTAAAAGAGACCTGCAATTTCAGCAACCTCTCATGCAGAATCCGATACGCAGACAGAATAACCCAACCTCTGCGCCCCAAAGCGGGAACCTCCTCACCCTTCAAGACAGGTGCCGTCTGCAAACAAGCAATCACGTCAGCCGGTTCCGCCGACTCCAAAGAAGAATTCCAATTTTCACTCAGACCAGTAGAATCAGCCCACTCTCGGGCCAAGGCACCATAAGGCGTTGAATCCCATCCGGGAATATCAACGGACAATTTAAGAGTAGATTTCGATTTCCTAGAAAACATCGCGAAAAAGAAAGAAAAAGAAACGCAGAGAAAAGAAAGGAAGAGAGAAAGAAAGAGAAAGAAAAAGTATACACGCAAATATACAAAAAAGAAAATCACGCACACGCCGAAAGCAAACACAAGACAACCACAACGCACACAGGTTACGTAAACAGTTCGTGACGCCAAATGTTCTGCTTGGGTTTTCGGATCGGGTGGAACCCGCTCTACAGAGCCCTTCTGACCCAAAACAGAACGTTACCCCCTCCCTAGGGTCTTTTTACACCCAAATAACCACATATATACGTACCACCTAAGGACAGGGAATTCCTATTATATATATATATATCAAGACCTCACAGCCTCACAATCTCAGCAACCACAGTCTCGCGGCCTTAGGCAGACCCAGAATCTCCTACCCATTCGGCAGCGACACACACACGATCTCGCGACCTCAGTCAGGTCCAGAATCTCCTACCCATTCGGCAGCGACACACACGATCTCGCGACCTCAGTCAGGTCCAGAATCTCCTACCCATTCGGCAGCGACACACAAAGTCTCGCGACCTGGGTCAGGTCCAGAATCTCCTACCCATTCGGCAGCGACACACTCACGATCTCGCGGCCTCAGTCAGACCCAGAATCTCCTACCCATCCGGTAGCAACACACAAAGTCTCGCGACCTGGGTCAGGTCCAGAATCTCCTACCCATTCGGTAGCAACACACAAAGTCTCGCGACCTGGGTCAGGTCCAGAATCTCCTACCCATTCGGCAGCGACACACTCACGATCTCGCGGCCTCAGTCAGACCCAGAATCTCCTACCCATCCGGTAGCAACACACAAAGTCTCGCGACCTGGGTCAGGTCCAGAATCTCCTACCCATTCGGCAGCGACACACACACGATCTCGCGGCCTCAGTCAGACCCAGAATCTCCTACCTACACGGCAGCCTTAGCACGAGCTCATCCTATTAGTACACGACAGGGGAATTGGGACTATATATCAGATCACACAAAGACTATTAGTTGAGCACAACCTGTTCTCTAGTTCGAGGGGCTTGTTTTCCCCCTCATCCAGTTACCACTTACCTGACCAGGATTAACCTCTGTTCATTTTAAGGCAACTCTGACTAAAGAATAGGCTATCCTCCTATACAAAAGTACACAACACATGCTAACGTACAATAAGCTAAATACTTTATTTAAATGCCACATGCACATTTACGGAACACATCATACATATATAACCTGCAAGGAAAGTAAAAGATTAAGTTATACACTTCAAAGAAAAAGGGATCGACTTCACCTTGAGGGTACGTCGCCTGTACTCAATGGTCATCTAGGTTCCCTTCTCGTCTATGCCTCGGCTTAGCCTGGAAGTCACCCCTCTGCAGTTGTGGGTCTGCTCCCTTCTCCCTCTCCGAGTCACTGGAACCTCGTCCTTATCGGCTACTCTCTCCTCTTTGGATTCAAGTTCATCATCAGTCTTCCCTGGAATAAGTAATAGCTCTTCTGCTAACGGCCAGATGCCGCCTATGGTCTAGAAGCAAGTGCTCTTATCTCACTCAGACTTTCACTAATATAGAAGTGCATTCCCTCATGGAAATTTCCAGCTCGAAACCTGCCGCCCACCAAATTCCTGTACCTCCCCGTACCAAGGACACTTTCCCAGCCGGCCGGCCTGATGTAGTGTCTTCGGCATGAAGAAAAATACAATCCTTCGATAAGGGCCGGCCTGAACCGGTTCTCTCCGAGCGAATAACACCTCATAACTAAAACATCCCCCTCCCTCTGGAAAGGTCCCGGGCTGCCGGAGCAGAAAGAAAGATGGAGTCTCTCCCGTTTGAGGCCTACCAGGCCTGAATTCAACACAGCTCCATGAAACAACCTCACTATAGGGCAAATTATCCTCAAGGCTAATGAATCTATCCCCTAGGCTATGTGTGTAGGCCCTGAGCTAAGGGTAGGAGCACGGGATGGTGTCACAAGTGTCTAATAGATAGGCCCTACTCACTACTCCAGTCCTTAGGCTCGGATGGAAAGAGACTGAAGTCATATGGATTGCCCTGCAACACCGGAAGGCCGGGAAAATCGAGCAGTACAGAAACACAGCTATAATCTGATCAATTCGATGAGCTATCCAAAATGGAATTTCATCACGCTTTGTATGAACTTTACCCATAATTGCATTATTACTCACAGGACTAATTTGAGGTACAGAGCTGGCCACACTGGGAGAGCCATCAAGGTACACGAAACATGTTGAGTTAAGCGCCTATATAGTGTTACATGACTATTGTATAAGGGTGGTAGCTCATTAGCATTTAGATTTAATATGTGAGGGTATGGTGTGTAACCAGCTACGGCTTGCCATGTGGACCTTTCATTACTAAGTGGTCAGATGTGCAAATGGCCCTGTACGTGTATTAGTGTGCTTCTGAAACATTTCTCATGTTTCCAAACAATAGTGGTATTTCTAGCTGTTGATATGCTCTGTAGTGTTGTGATGGTAAAGCTTCAGTGTATGTATGAAATGTTTGTGTATTAGCATCCACAGCAGGAAAATTGACCTAAGAATAAAAGAATTCCAAACGATAGGCATTTTGGGCTTTAACCAGGAAAGTTACATCACCACCCACATTGCCAAGTCCAATGAAAATTAAATGTGGATGGACTGCAGGTCTGCAATTATTAGCTGTAGGTATAAGCTGTGGCCCCACCATTACGAATAAATGAAAGGAAATAAAGTGAAAACACTAAGGGGACAATTACAATGTCATTAGGAAAGGCTCTGGATGGGATTCGGCATTGCAGAAACCGATTCGGAACCCTTGCTATCTACCGAATTGTACAGGATTCCCAACGACCGATTACGATGCCCGGAAACCTTTCGAGCAGACTGAATCGGTTCAGAAAGGCATACGGACAGCCTGAGTCTTTCAGGCATGGAATCTGGACATGCGATTACGCATGATTGATTCGGAGAGCCGTTCCGATTCGGTGTGTCCAAGACAAAACGGCTGCCAGAATCTGTCTTCGGGGGCCTGTTGTAGGCCCCTTCAGACTTATGAATTTAGCCTGTGGGGGTACCCAAGGGACCCCTCTTCCCAACCATGAACAGTGTGGCAGGCATCATGGGGAGCCTACCACAGGGTGCAAGGTTTTCCCCAACCACCCATTTTTTCAATAGGAACCTGTGTTCCCGTTCCGAACACAGGCTCCCACTGAAGTCAATTCAAGTCTGACCGAACAATGTTGGGAAGCAATGTAATCGGTCGTCAGGACCCGATTCTTTTGGAAACTCTTCTGGAACCGATTCGTTCGGGACAGTTTATTAACGACATTGTAATCGAGCCCTAAGATGGGTTGTTAAAGTTTCAAGCTTGAACAGCCAACAGTAAAAATATAGGTGCTTCCTAAAATACTGTGGAGAATAAATCCCTAAAACCATCGATATCTCTGGTTATGGTATAGGGTACTAAGGGCACACTCAAGTACTACTCAGGGAGACCTGTTAAATAAGTTCCTGACCAATGTTGGCAGTGCCATGTTGCACGGATTCTGCTGGAAAAGCAGGACTATATGTAAGGACGACAGGACATCAGAATGTAGGGACTGAGTCTCTCTGCAATGTTAGTACCTGTTGGCTCAATCCAAGCTAGCTCACAGTGCCTCACCTGTACTCCTAAGCTTCCCACAGTAACAGATAATTTTGGCAACCTCAAACATGACCCGCTAGTTTCCAAGGGAAGCGTGGAAAAAGATCTTCCCCTTTTGTTACACACTTACTCACTTATGCATGCCAGTAGCAACATAGGAAATGCACAAAGAAAGTTTACAATATATTTATTGAAACTATGATACTCTATTATAAAGCAAATTTGCTGCAATCAATAGGCAGATGCAACTAAAGAAAGTAATTGGCGTTACTAACAGGGGGGCAGATTTACAAGCCCCTTGCACCACTTATGCGTCACTTTTCCCATGTTAAAAGTGACGCAAAAGTGGCGTAAGGGGCTTGTAAATCTGCCCCAGGGTGTATAGGATTAACGATCCAACCATGGCAAATTATGTATCTGTCTAGGTCTACCCTTACTGTGTGAACACAGAAATATATAAGTGATCTCTGGGGTTGGCCTCCGACCCCATACCTGGTGTATGCAGTTAGGTGGTCCGCATCATGAGTGTAAACTTAGTTTGAGCAGGGCTGTATGCCAGGCACTGATGTTGCTTCAGAACAGTCCTCTCTGCCCCAAAAGGGACAGGACACAGTTTATATGATAACACTATTGTGTTTAGGAGATGCAGCTGTGTCACAGTATTATATCTAGATGCTGAACAAGCAAAGAAAGCAGTTCACTATGTTGTTATGTATTCCTAGCAACCTTGTACGAATTGTGCAGATGGAATCCCACAAAGAGTCTCTGAATAGCAAACAACATGTACAGCATATTCCTAGAACAATGTCGCGATGACAAATATATTTCATGCGGCTATGCAGAGCAGAGATAGCCTAAAACATCTAAGATGCAGAACTAAGGGTGAACCAAAGGGGGCCTGAAGGGAAATCACAACACAGGCCCTGAGTAAATGGTTGATAACTCTAGGAACTGGCATCCAGTTTGTTCCTTCTTCCATATGATGATTCACAGGTAGACATTTAAGTCTAAAATAGTGTGTTTAAGAAATAAATAAAAGAAATCGCATAAGTCAAGAATACCTTTTGTCTAATTGATCAAAGTAATCAATAAAAGTAATAGTAAAGCACATCAAACAATCACATCTCAGTACATTCAAAGAGAGTCAATACTAAAAAGACATTATCACAGTGCATCATGCTTTTTGATTCTTAAAACACCTGATAAAAACCATGTTAAAAAGAAACATGTGCAGGGTAGAAAAAGATTACAAGTATAATAAAGCTGGACGCACTTGTCTAAAATTCAAGGATATCAGGAGGGGTCAAATGCATTCAAAACGGAGGCAAAAATAACACATTTTTGTATTACAAAGCACTTGAGTTTTAAAAACCTAATCTTGAAAGCAAAAAACTAAAATTGTATACATCTTAAAAGATAAATAGTGGTCTACGTGTGCTTTCCACTTAAGGGACATTTGGACATTAATCAGCAGACATTACTTGCTTGGGGAGTGATAGAGCGTCATGTTATTCTGAAATTGTAGGGGTGCATCATATTCACCGTTAGTCAGCACCCGCATATTAATGTAGGTTAAGGGTGCCATAGAAATGTATTGCTAGAATCATTTAACCTAGAGGTGATTAGAAATGTAACCATGTTTTTCATGACAAGTAATACTGCAGATTATCGTGAATGTATTTTAGTAAATGCATAATGATTAGTTTTCATGTAATGCAATGTATTAGGTTAAACGTGTGCCATGTTAAAGTTGCACGTGCAAGTTTGCTTATTCACGTATAAAAAGTAATGAACTAATGCTTAGAGTGTGATTTAGTAATGTGTTTAACAGTGTAAAGGCCTGATCGCATATATGTTTAAAGAGAAAGGCCTGTTCATTTCTCATGTTAGCTAAACGTTATAGGCCGAAAATGATTTCCTTTGGTAAAGGCTTTGGGTTACAGGATGATGGAATATCTTAGAGAAGAGAAAAGTTTTTCGTTCCCATGTTTCTGTTGCAGGTGCAAGGACATTTAGCTCGTTAGTGAGACTAGGTCTTTGTTTTAGGAGTTAGGATGGTACGAGAAGCCAACAGGGGAGTAAATTGGAATGTGCGGATGATACTTTCAGCGGAGAAGGTGCCTGGGACCTGTGGTAAATATTCTTTTTACCGAAACTGAATTTCATACGGAATCTTTAAAATAAAGTAAAATAGCTCAGAATAACAAGAGGCAGAATCCGTGGTATAAGAGGTTTTCTAAATGGGCTTTATTCCATCCAAAATGGCCGACTCGAGTCGCGGCCTTCAGGTTCCGTTACCACGAGGGTTCAGGAAGTGAAGTACAATACTTTATTGACAAGAAGTAACTTTTATAGGTCATACATTTACAATGAAACAAGTGCAAAAAGGTGTAACAATTGATAAGATAAATTAACATAGTGATACGTAATTGAAACTAGGCGTAATAAGGAGCAAAAAGAAACGTGATTGGCTCTGATTATCTTACATAGGTGGATCTATACGATAATACTTAACATAGATGCGTGCGCAGCAGCATGACGTGTGATTGACGTGCAACTAGGGGGTGAAGGGGACTTGACATTTAGCTCTACATGTGGAGACGAGAAGTCTGGGGGTCATGTCAACCTAATCCCAAATCATATCTAACATCCTATGTTTAGAGAACTATGTTATCCACAAGGAAGGACTCTCGGACAGAATCTACTCTATACTAACTGTATGTGCGTGTACAAGCGTCTAAGTGCCTATATGAGAAGCGAGGGGCAGAAAACTTTCCATGGCAACAGGGCTATGAATCACTTGCAGGAGGACGGAAAGGCTGAGTCCTTTGCTTGTGAGCTAAAGGAAATGTTTACCTAAATCACTAGACAGGAATGCATCGGCTGAAGAGCAAAATAGATAATTCGAAGGTGAAATACAGCTTCTTGGCAGGCAGGCGAAAACTGGCCGAGGCAGGCACCGTTAGCTGCACAGGGAGTAGGACAAAGTTCATGGATACAGATGCGAGCTCAAGCTGAAACTGTCAGAGACAGAGAGCAGGGAAAGGCTTTGAGGAAAGAATCGGGCCTACTTGCCTGAACTGTAAAAATGGAGTAACTTAGCCATATAAAGTCGGTGGCTTTTCATACTTAGGAATTGAATATCCAGCCCATTGATGGCGGATCTGACAGAGAACATGTCGACGGTAGACACACATATGTTTGCGTCTTGGAAACTGGAACTGGAGGGAACATACATGTACTTGTGACATGCACATAGAATCGTTGGGGTCCAAGATAGGGGACATAACTGATCAGGAAAATCCACATTTCCACATTCCCTCCTTGTCCCCTACTTGCCCTTCAAGAGATATCAATCTTCATTATTCCATCGATTTGCTCATGGAGCATCATTTCTTCTTCCTTCTTTTTCCGGCATTTTGAACGAGAACTTTGATATGGAATGCATGATGTGGCACACAGACCACAAATCGCTGGTCCACATTGTAGGCATAAACAACAACTGAAGAGCATAAGAAGGCCAATACCTAGGAAAGATAGAACTCTCCATCCCCAGGCTGATATCACACTCCAAAACCACCCGGACCACGTCCAAGTGCCTGGATTCTCGTGTATCTGGCTTACAATCTTATGAAGGCGTGTTATAGCTTTATATACAGATGGCGAATTTTCTGGTATGAATATGCAGCAGCTGGATCCGATGACCCTGCAAGCTCCGCCCCTATCGGCCAGGATGACGTCAAGGACAAGACGATTCTGGAGAACAACAATTCTCATCACTGATTGTTCCTCTGTCAGATTGCCTAGGGCGGCTATAGTCTCGTTTACTACAGCTTCAAGAGTCTTGGTGAGTCTGCGTATCAGCTTACTATTTGATATTGTACCTATATAGGGAAAGATACCTTTATTGAAATCTACATACTTGTCCCATGCCGTCTCAGTATAATCGACAACTGGGAGATCTCTACGCTCTCTTTTGTGTACTAAATGAACATTTCGATAATAATCAGGGGGAGCTAGGAAAACAGGTGGCAAAAGGAATGCTATGTAACAGGTACCATCCCAATCTAGAGGCAGACGCATATATGCCGTCTGACCACATATAAAGTAAGAATGGCGAGAAGCTCTAAATGAAGATTTCCCTTGATCACTATATTCTACTGTAGTAACGCATTGGCTATGGCCCATGTGTATGGAACCAACTTTTCTCACACATAATTCACCCTTAACTGGAAATACTGACATAGTGGGCAGAATTAATTCAACTTCGGATTTGACGTTCAAAATCATGAGATTAGGCGTAAAATTACCTAATTTATACACTTCATTTTCTAAATCAGTTCCTGTTCTACTGGGGTGACCCTCCTTATTAGGGTGACAGACTTTGAATAAAACTAGATTCAGATTTCCCCATATCCAATGTTGTTGATAAACTGCTGTGTCTGGGTCTATGGAATTTAGTAAACTAAACCATGCTCCACAGGAGCCATTGTGTGTGAACGGATGTGGAAAGAAAGGCAGAGCTCCTTTGTTATTCTGATAGGGAGGGAGTCGGCCACACACCCAACAATTGGTGGCATTACTAGTCTGATGGGAATGATGTAACATACTAATGAAGGTGTTATTGCGCAGCGCAAGTCTATAAGATAATTCATGTGGCGGTAGATCGCTAAAAGAATGTTCAGCAGTAATATTATAAACATGTCTAGAAATAGGATGATATATGTGCAAAATCACACTCGTAATGATTATTAAAACACTCAAAAAAAACAGAATTAATAATGTCCTCACACAGTAGCTACGCAGTGTTTTACAATACGCCTGTCATTTCAACATTTCTCTGGTATTTTCTCTACTCAGGTCCAAGGGATACATGTCAGAGACAATTCAACCGCTTCACCTTGGAGAGGACTTAAACAATCAAATTGCTCGACTGTTTGGGCCTAAGTTTTAATTTATAGTTCTGAGAGTCATTCCTTTCAACAAAGGGAAGTTTTGAATCAGTCTGTGAGGGAGTGCAGGGCACAGTGTCTATATCCGAGGATAGTCCATGAAATTTCTTAACGTGGCTGGAATGTATCCATCCTTTGCGGCCCTCCACTTTCACGGCTGTTCTTGTGGTCAGCAGGACTAGCTTCGGTGTTTTCCACCTGGGCTCCAATTGGGTTTTCCGATCGAAATTCCTCACAAACACCAGATCCCCCGGAGCAACGTCATGGGGTTTCACCTCAGTGTTGTCAGGAAAAGCTGCAGCTACCTGTGAACGACAAGATTGTAGTGCAGACATCAAGGAAGCCAGGTAATCTGTCAGCATATTACAATTAACATCAGTTATTTTACGTGGTACAGGCGTCCCCCACATATTTGGTGGCCTTCCGAAGATCACCTCATACGGGGATAGCCCTGTTCGAGAGTGTGCTACCATTCTTGTGTAAAATAGTGCAACTGGTAAGGCTACTATCCAGTCAACACCTTTCTCCTTACATATTTTAGACAATCTGATTTTCAAAATTTGATTATGTCGTTCCACGAGACCTGCTGCCTCGGGGTGTCGGACACAGTGGAATTTCCACTGATATCCCAACAAAAGTGAGACATGTTTCATTAATTCGGATGAGAAAGGCTGGCCGTTATCTGAATATACAACACGTGGTAGCCCGTACCGTGGGAAGAATTCTCGAACTAACTGTTTGGCAGTAGTCGGGGCCGTGTAATCTGATACTGGGTACGCCTCAGTCCATCGGGAGAGAGCGCAGACAACTACAAGAACATATTTGAATCCTCGACATCGTTCCATCTGGATATAATCCATTTGGAGCACTTCAAAAGGATGATCAGGAGTCTGGAATCCACCCTGTTCTACGGGAACACTTTTTCCCGGATTGAACTGACAACATATCATACAGGTACGGACCTTTTGTTTAGCTGCTGCTCGTAAATGTTTATTGAACCAAATGTGTTGAATGCTATCTAGCATAGCTTTTTCTCCTAGATGCGCCGGGCTGTGAATTGTAGCTATAATGGCTTGGACCATAGAGTCAGGAAGAAACCATACAGATTTCTCCTTCGTCATCCATCCCTGATCTGTCTGGATCCCTCCTAGTTCAGTCCATTTCTTTAATTCTTCTGCAGTAGCATGTGTCTGTATGTCAATTACGTCAAGTGCGGGATCCTTAATTGTCATACACTGTGTTGGTGTCTGAACTATTGGCTTTGTCATGTCTAATGTGCGATTCTGAGCAGTCTGTTTAGCTGTTCTGTCAGCTAAATCATTGCCTTGAGAAATGATATCAGTAACCTTCGTGTGTGCTTTACATTTCATAATCGATATAGCAGTGGGTAGATGTATTGCGTCTAACAAGGCATGAATGAGGGGTCCGTGCTGAATGTGGGCACCATGGGAGGTTAAATAACCTCTCTCTCGCCACAGTACGCCGAAGTCGTGTACAACTCCGAATGCATAACGTGAGTCAGTGTATACATTAACTTTCTTATTTGTGGCTTGAATACAGGCTTGTGTTAGAGCAATAAGTTCTGCTGCTTGGGCTGACAAAGTATCTATACAATTTGTCTCAATAACTTCAGTGTCTGTTGTGACTGCATACGCGGCCACTAAATCTCCTGTACTTGTTCTCATGCACGATCCGTCTACATACAACGTCAGGTCTGGATCTAACAACGGAACGTCTGTCAAGTCTTGTCTAGGTTTCGTCTTTATTTCAATGGTTTCAACACAATCATGAGCTAGTGGGTCTGTTCCAATTACAGGTAATAGTGTAGCAGGATTCAATGTATTACACCGTCGGATCTCTATGTGTGGTTGAAACAATGTCAGTTCATAACCGGTAAGTCTTGCTATGGTCAAGTGTTGTGTTTGTGTTCGGTTCACAAGAACCTCTACTGCATGTGGTACTTGTACTGTCAATGGATGTCCTAATACTATGGCATCGCTTTGTCTGATTGCTAAAGCTGTCGCCGCCACTGATTTCAGGCATGCAGGCAAAGCCTGAGCTACGGGATCTAATGTACTGGAAAAATAAGCACATGGCTTGCGTGATCCTGCTTGATCCTGAGTGAGTACTGACAAGGCAGTACCTTCACGTTCTGTAACAAAGAGTGTAAAATGTTTGCTATAACATGGTGTTGCTAAAACAGGTGCTTGACATAAAGCTTCCTTTAGGCTTTCAAAAGCTTGTGTATGTTCCTGAGTCCAAGGGAGAACAGTCGATGTGGCTGCCTCCTGTGTGGTTAACTGAATGAGTGGTTTTGCTAGAAATGCGTACTGAGGGATCCACTGCCTACAATATGAAGTGAGGCCTATAAAAGCCCGCACTTCCTTTTGTGTCTGGGGTATTGACATGTTAGCAATTAACTGGATGCGATCTGGTGTAAGCTGCCTTCCCTCCTTGGACAGCGAGTGACCAAGATAAATAACTCGCTGGACACAGAATTGCAGCTTAGAAGGAGACACCTTGTGCCCCTTGTCGGCTAGAAAATGTAAAACTGTCAGAGAAGCCTTTTCACATTCAGGTTCGCTTCTCGCGGTGATCAGCAGATCATCGACATATTGAAGCAGTGCAGTATTGACTGGCATGTGGATACTGTCAAGTTCTCGTTTCAGTGCTTGGCTGTAGATGCTGGGGCTTTCTGTGAATCCTTGGGGAGCGCGTGAGAATTTAAAGCTGCGCCCATTTAAACTGAATCTGAACAAATATTGGCTTTCCGGATCTATTGGGACGCTGAAAAAGGCATTCTTGAGATCAATTACAGTAAAGAATGTTGCTTCGGAATCAATTGCTGTCAATAATGATGATATATCAGGGACCACAGGAAATTGTGGTACAATGCACTTGTTTAGTTCGCGCAAATCAATAACCAATCGGTATACTGGTGGGGCAGTAGGATCAGTTCGTTTAAGAATCGGAATTATCGGTGAATTACATACATTGGAGTCTGTTTCTACAACTACTCCCTGGGCAATTAGCTCATCAATGATTTTCAGCAAAGCCACTACAGCATCATGCGGTAACTTGTATTGTCGCATTCGTGGTAGTACCACTCCTGCTTTCAATGTGACTCGGTATGGTGTAATGTTCATGCAGCCAACATCCGTAGGGCCTTGTGCCCATAGATGTACTGGTAAAGTCTGTAGTCGGGGATCCATGTCCCTAGACACATAGTGACCTTTAAAATCACGTAGAAACAACCTTACTCCTTCCGGAGAACAACATATTATGGCTCCTAGTGCTTTCAGAGTTTTAATTCCTAACAGATTTTCTGGGCATGATTTAGTAAGCAATAAATCTGTAGTTCGTGTCAAAGGTCCTATCGTAAGTGGGAGAGGCTGTGATACTTCATTAACAATAGGTTTTCCTGAAAAACCAAGGGAAACATTTTGAGAGCCTGAGAGGGGTGCCCCTGGAACTTCACTACGTTTTATAGTTGTTCGACTTGCCCCTGTATCGAGTAAGAATTTTCGATCTTGACCTAATAATTCACTATGTACATACGGTCCTTCTTGATCTACAGGAATCTCGATGAGTGGTAAGTCAACTTCCCTCTCTAGGCTTGTTCATGCGTAACGCTGATACTCAGGATATTCATATTGTGCAGTCTGATACATTTGTCGTGTTGTGGTTTGTGTGGCAGTAGCAGGCAACGGTGGTGCAGCTGGCACAAACTGTATGGGCTGCTGTGAGGCTGGCATGGACTGTTGCTGAACTGGCATGGACTGTTGCTGAACTGGCATGGACTGTCCATGCTGCATAGCTCCTTGTTCATTCTGATCTTGTCTAACTAATCGTGGTCTCTCTTTTGCAATACCTGTAGCGATATTACGTTTCAGGACTGGACAATCGTGTACATAATGGCCTAGTTGCTTACAGTAATTGCAGGTTCCTTTTACAGGAGCTGCAGAATCACCAGAATGTGTCACACCCTTTTTGTGACCCTCTGCTGGTACTGTCTGAGAAACTAGCATTTTCATTTTTGTATCCTTCATGCGTCTATGCTCGTGCTCTTGTTCATCCCTAATTCTATTGTGATGATACTGTAACATTTGTAGCATTTGTGACGGAGTGTTACTTTGCCAGGTACTCTCGAATTTCAATATTCTATTCTTCACTGGAGGCAATGCATTTTCCACTAATTTTGTTACAAATAAATGTGGATATGAGTCACTACTTGCTTTTATACCACTGTTTATACCAAAACATTTTTCAAATCGAGCATAATAATCGCTTGTGTCTTCATCTTGCTTTTGTTTGCAGGCTGTGATTGCACCCCAATCTTCCTTTTTTGTAGTTAATAGACGTGGCAGTACCTGTACTAGTAAACCTGGTAACAGTTTAACTTTATCCCCGAGCCCTGAACCTGCAGTTCGGGCCCTTTCTTCCTCTGCTAATGCTGTCCAGTCTATCTTTTGGTCTCCCACTTCCCACTCTTTTTCTTTCAGTTTTTCATAGATGCCAGCAGGCAAAAGCACCTTTAATATCGTCATAATATCAGGAAAGGTGTACTCTCCCATTAGTAACATGTCTTTAATTTCTCGGTGGAAACCCGCTGGGTCTTTGTCATGACTAGGTACTACTTTCTTCATTTCTAATAATTCCATTTTTGATATGGGTGTGTAAACAAATACACGGTGAAACTCATTGTCTTCGCCTTTTATTGGGTGCACTTCTCGTAAAGGATTTTGTCTATCCATATAGTACGGCGTTCTTTCTCTGTGGGGCAGCGAGAGAGAATCCGGATTTACAAAAAGGACATACTGTTTACGTGACACTAATATCTCTTTAATTAGCTTGTTACTAGAACCTCTCCATCTGTTCGTGAGTAGTTCCGTTAATATATCAGGTAAAGGACCAGGGTCAGCATGTTGGCTCTTATATAATATAAGGAGTTGCTGAATCATATAGATTCCAGCTAAACGTTGTTCATCTGCACTGAGATTAAAAAACGTGTGTGCTACGGTCTCATCACCGTATTTTTCAGGACTGTCAATCCAGTGAACAGCTGATCTGGCTAATTCTTGCTCATCCATGGAATCGAGGAGGTGGTAACCCCTTCGTTCTCGTAGTATTTTATCTGCGGCTTGAAACAAATGTTCAGGAGACTTCAGATTTATTACAGGCGTCGGATACGTTCTGCTATTATTTGGGCATACAGAGTGTATGGGATCAGAAAAACATCTAGTATTTTCACAGGATCTTCCTCTGCCTACATAGGCTATGGTCTCTGACTGTCTTGCGGAATTCCCTGATTCGGACACTTCATCTTGCTCGAACTCGTCTGTTCCCAATCTTTCTTCATGAATACGCTCTATTTCTCTACGGATTTTTCGGCACATGGCTATTATACAATTTTGCTTATCGTGTCTCCCTTCTGATATATTCTGGCTCCATCTTGTAAGAATAAGCATTGCATTCGGGTCTACCCCCGGACGGTCTTGATTTCTGATCACACAGTTTATGAGGAAACGTAACAGTTCCCCCTGTATCTCTACTTTCTGGAATTCCATAGCTCTGTTAATACATCCTGGATCTCGTCCTGTTTGAACAAAATGGTATATGTTATCTAGATGCGTAGTCATTCCTGGTAACCTTGCTAAATACTCTGCGGCTCGCCTGATGCGTAATGATGCCAGGACCATTTCGTCCTCTTTACCAACCACCGGGTCATATCTACAATTTACAAGGAGTTCCTTAAGCGTACGTTCACTTACGAATTTAGGTGTACGTGAATGCGCTGATTCTTGAAAGACAAGTTTATTTATTCTGGGTGGTGTAAAGGTATTGCTAGCACCTCCCGTGGCCCCATCTGGGGCGTCGGGTGTGAATGGGTTCGTTGAACGTGACACAGCAACTATGGGTGTCGATACCACTGTAGAATCGACTGCGGGGACAGATGTGCTTGCCGAAGCTTGTATCGGGACTTGCTGTTGCACGGGGTCGGATACCTGATCCTGACGTTGAACCCCTCCGCCAGACGGTCTATGTGGTGTGGCGTTAGCATACTCGGGAGCTGTGTCGTCTAGATATGAGGAAAGAAAAACATCTTCTGCGGTTCTGGGATGCCCTTTTTGATGTACCTTAATTGGAAATAACGGGGGTGGCAAGTCTTTTGGCATTCCTGGAACAGCCGTAGGTAATCCTTCGGCTAGAAGGGGATACATACCATTCATAAGAGCATTTCTTTGTCTATTTACTTGTTCTGACTTCACTCGGATACCTTCCTCAATTAATAGATTTTCTTGAACTTTATTTGAACTTTCTTTACTCCTCTCTTCTTGTCTACGTGCTTTTTCTGTACGTCTATGAGATTCTTTACGCCATAACTCAACAGCGTCTTTCTGTGACTGTCTGACCTTTCTTTTCCATAACTCTTCCTCCACTTTCATGATGCACTCTGCATCCCAGGTTCCCGCTGCGGGCCACCTTTGACTTTCCGGTAATCCCTTGGTATAATCTACCCATAGATCAAGAAACAATATGGCATCTAAGCCATGCTTGTGGTACATAAAATGCCCTGGAGTGTCCCTAGGAGGAATAGGAACTGCTTCTTCAAGCACCCCTTTTCTGGTAGTAATCTGTCTTAACTTCGAGAAGAGCGGCATATTGACAACTGATCTGATACTTACTCTTGAATTCACTTAATACGAAAAACACAATAATGAACAGTGAACAAAGAACAATCCTTCATACCACAATATGCAAGACATTTGAACACTTTAAACATTGAACATTAAACATTTTAACAATAACCGACAATGATGACAGTCTGCCTAACTAATCACCACGCTGAATTCTTGACAATAACTGAATACTTCGGAATACTTGATATACTGCTAAACAGTACATATACACTGCTAAACAGTGCAGACCGGATTTGTGTACCCAAATCCGTCTTGACCGGCACAACCTATGTGCGCGTCAACACGCCTCCTCGGCGATGGTACTCACCGAGTAGCTCCTTGAAACGGAAGGCCTCAGAGAATGGACAGGACTCGATGACTGCGGACAGCGGACCCTCTGGACATCGGGATTTCGAAAAACCTGGTGGGCTTCTGTATACCTCGGATCTTGCTCTCTCAGCTAGGCTCTGGTCGGGATACTTCGCACTTCTCACCGCCTCGTCTGGGTTGATCGCAGCCTCAGTCGCCCCCGCTTGACCGGAGGGAGCTTACAGGAAATCCTGCTGGTACGCGTTTATGGTCCGTCCAGCTGTGGCAGGAGACCGGGCCTGCAACGCACCGCCGGCGCGTGAGATGAGAAAGTGTCCCTATTCGGGCGCCATTATGTGGTAAATATTCTTTTTACCGAAACTGAATTTCATACGGAATCTTTAAAATAAAGTAAAATAGCTCAGAATAACAAGAGGCAGAATCCGTGGTATAAGAGGTTTTCTAAATGGGCTTTATTCCATCCAAAATGGCCGACTCGAGTCGCGGCCTTCAGGTTCCGTCACCACGAGGGTTCAGGAAGTGAAGTACAATACTTTATTGACAAGAAGTAACTTTTATAGGTCATACATTTACAATGAAACAAGTGCAAAAAGGCGTAACAATTGATAAGATAAATTAACATAGTGATACGTAATTGAAACTAGGCGTAATAAGGAGCAAAAAGAAACGTGATTGGCTCTGATTATCTTACATAGGTGGATCTATACGATAATACTTAACATAGATGCGTGCGCAGCAGCATGACGTGTGATTGACGTGCAACTAGGGGGTGAAGGGGACTTGACATTTAGCTCTACATGTGGAGACGAGAAGTCTGGGGGTCATGTCAACCTAATCCCAAATCATATCTAACATCCTATGTTTAGAGAACTATGTTATCCACAAGGAAGGACTCTCGGACAGAATCTACTCTATACTAACTGTATGTGCGTGTACAAGCGTCTAAGTGCCTATATGAGAAGCGAGGGGCAGAAAACTTTCCATGGCAACAGGGCTATGAATCACTTGCAGGAGGACGGAAAGGCTGAGTCCTTTGCTTGTGAGCTAAAGGAAATGTTTACCTAAATCACTAGACAGGAATGCATCGGCTGAAGAGCAAAATAGATAATTCGAAGGTGAAATACAGCTTCTTGGCAGGCAGGCGAAAACTGGCCGAGGCAGGCACCGTTAGCTGCACAGGGAGTAGGACAAAGTTCATGGATACAGATGCGAGCTCAAGCTGAAACTGTCAGAGACAGAGAGCAGGGAAAGGCTTTGAGGAAAGAATCGGGCCTACTTGCCTGAACTGTAAAAATGGAGTAACTTAGCCATATAAAGTCGGTGGCTTTTCATACTTAGGAATTGAATATCCAGCCCATTGATGGCGGATCTGACAGAGAACATGTCGACGGTAGACACACATATGTTTGCGTCTTGGAAACTGGAACTGGAGGGAACATACATGTACTTGTGACATGCACATAGAATCGTTGGGGTCCAAGATAGGGGACATAACTGATCAGGAAAATCCACATTTCCACAGACCCAAGGTCAAGTTAACCGTCGTTGGAAGGAGTACAAGTTTCGCTGGAAAAGTACTGGGAGAAGACCTGGCTGAATAGGTGTGCCGAAGGGCTTGTTCTACGTTTTTGGGATTTTGTATTAGGGACAGTGCCCCGAGGGTTGAGCAGTTGAGGTTTAGATGGGGAGCTAGAAGGAGCAATCAAAAATCAACAAGAGAGGAAGGGATCTACACGGCTAGTCCCCTCATTAGATTATCCAAAATCAACAAAGCCAGTGTACAGTAAATCAAAACAAAGGGCACTGTTAGTCAAAAGAGCACAGGTCCACAATTTCCATACAAACCGGTATGTTCTGGGAAAGAAAGTAGACCTCTATGAAACAATACCCAGTTGGTATTAAAAGCCCTCACTCGCCAACCTGGTTGGTGACATGCTTCATCATCGGGCTTCCACTGGGACGACCGAATGTCATCCAAGTGTGCTGCAACGCCAGGTTACTGCGGAGCGGGGTTTTTTTGTGTGGGGATAGTGAATTTAAAATCTCCAATTGAGTCAAAAATAAAACTTTCATAATTTTGCTAATTGGAAAAAGAATAAAAGGGAGTGAGGGTCAAAAAAATAAAAGACCTGGTTCACTCCGCGGCGGTCAACATGTTTCTGCCTCTTTGAGTGTTAATCGGGCATTCTTCAGGACCAGAGTGGAGGTGCAGAGCCCCGGTGGTGTGAACACTCTAAGGTTCACCCTACCGTGGGCTACTTGTGTGAAAATCAAAAACTTAGTAGTGAAACTCCGCCAGATAATGTTAAATATTAAGGGGAGAGGAACGAGTTTACTAAAGAGGCCATTCCGTTAATTGCCTCATGGATCGGACCCGGCAGCAAGAGGCTGTGTAGGCTTTCCACGGGTGTTGAGCAGCAAGGGCGGTGTGCCAATTTGCTCCCACCCCCCTCCCGGGATCCATGAGGCAATTAACGGATTGGCCTCTTTAGTAAACTCGTTCCTCTCCCCTTAATATTTAACATTATCTGGCGGAGTTTCACTACTAAGTTTTTGATTTTCACACAAGTAGCCCACGGTAGGGTGAACCTTAGAGTGTTCACACCACCGGGGCTCTGCACCTCCACTCTGGTCCTGAAGAATGCCCGATTAACACTCAAAGAGGCAGAAACATGTTGACCGCCGCGGAGTGAACCAGGTCTTTTATTTTTTTGACCCTCACTCCCTTTTATTCTTTTTCCAATTAGCAAAATTATTAAAGTTTTATTTTTGACTCAATTGGAGATTTTAAATTCACTATCCCCACACAAAAAAACCCCGCTCCGCAGTAACCTGGCGTTGCAGCACACTGGGATGACATTCGGTCGTCCCAGTGGAAGCCCGATGATGAAGCATGTCACCAACCAGGTTGGCGAGTGAGGGCTTTTAATACCAACTGGGTATTGTTTCATAGAGGTCTACTTTCTTTCCCAGAACATACCGGTTTGTATGGAAATTGTGGACCTGTGCTCTTTTGACTAACAGTGCCCTTTGTTTTGATTTACTGTACACGAGCTAGAAGGAGCATCTTAGAACGAGCTCTGACTAAGTGAATGTACTTCTTAGGAAGTCTTCACTTCTGACACCTTTTATTCTCTTGCCTGGGAAGGGAAATGCTAAGTAGGGATGTCACCTTAGAGATAGAGTAGGGAAAGACTAACTGATTTTCTTTTAGGCTAATGGTTTCAGATATACAGATTGGATTAACCATTGTTTTATTAATGCTTTTAGAATTGATTATCCTTTTTATTCTGAGTCGCATAAGACTCTTGCGTAGGATTTCCTTTGTATTAGTGCTCATTTATTTTCTTCACCTTGTATTGAGGTGTTTGTATGTGCATTTATTCCTGGTTGTAATAAAATATTAAAAATTTAGATTCGGAGTCAGTGGTCCTTTGAAGCAGAAATTTGATTTTGTTAATTATGTATTGAGATTTGAATTTTCTCCCCTCTACACTAGTTAGCAGATAAAAAGATCCTGGCGACCTGAGAGGATTCTTGGAGATAATCAGGTAGACAAGAATCCGGTCCTATCAGTAGGATGGTAGCTTAACTTCTCCTGCAGACGTACAACTGAATTTTTAGAGTTGGGAAAATATCTAGAAAGGGATAGCTGAAAGATGGATAGAAAAACAAGGCTTTCTTTGGTTAGCTTAACTACTTGCAAGGTAAATGAAGCTTCACAGTACAATCTCTTCGATTTGGACGCTACTGCTTTAAGTCTTACTCTCTGTAGTGTTTAAAAAAGTAAAGGCAGAGGGTGAAGTAGGCTGCTCGCTTTTGTGTATTGTATACAAAAGGTTGGCTTTGCCAGACCTAAAAAAAAAGTTGTTTTGATTTTAATTCTAAATAAAAACTCCAACCTATTTTGTTTCTGTAAGAAATGAAGATGCTCTTTATGTTTACTTTTGCTTTTTTATTTAACTTATCAGAGATGATTAAAACCAGAGTTCCTACCACCCACCCAAAATGAACCTCGCCTAAAAATACACAGTGCAGCTGAGACATAAGGGGGCTAAGAAAGAACGCCTCAACAGGCCCAATCAGAGAAAGAAAAAAAACACAAATATTTTCTTTTTTTTTTTATTGGAATTTGTTGTATTCAAAAGTGGAAGATGGAGATTTCCCCCCTGCACTAATTTTGAGTCCTGTGATGGAACAAAAGTCCCACAAGGATTGCTTTCTGTCTCATGTGTAATGGTGTTCCTGATTGCAGAATCCGTAATGAAGCTTCGGTGACTTTGCGGGATCAGAAATAATTTACAGTATAAAAGGGGGAGTAAGCTGGATGAGGCATAGAATTGTGAAAAATTGATTGTCCAGTTGACTTGATTGAGCACTTCAAAATAATTCTAAAAATCTCAAATTACCGTTTTATCATAAGACGCAAGGGAAAATAGGGGTGAGGGGTGGACAAAGATAAGGTGAAGATTCTGCAGATATTGAAGGTAATTGATTAGAAATACAATAACAATTGCTAAAACAAAAAAAATATGAATGGGGTGATCTTGGCTTTTTTTATTTTTTATAAAAATTGTTTTCCCACCTTTTATGAATAGTAAAAATGTGATTGTTTTTTGTCAATCAACCCTTTTGAGATGGCAAAAAACTGTGGTGGTATGTACTAACGCTATTTTGCGAGTCACAGACTTGCAAAATAGCGTTTGCGACATGCCATTAGGAAGGGGCGTGCCAAGGGCGCCCCTTCCTAATAGCGAGTCGAAATGGTATGTACCATTGTTTTGCGGCCGCATATGCGGTCGCAAAACACTCGCAGTTTACCACCAACTTCAAGTAGGTGGAAAACCATTTGCAGACGGGAAGGGGTCGCCAGGGGGCCCATTCTCGAATGTGAATGGGTGTGAAAGTATTTTTTAAGAGCAGGCAGTGGTCCCAGGGTTCATCGCCTGCTCTTAAAAAATGAAACTGAAAAGTTTCATTTATCTTTTTTAAATGCATCCCGTTTTCCTTTAAGGAAAACCGGATCCATTTCAAAAGGAAAAAAAAACTGCTTTATGTACAAAGCAGTCCCAGACATGGTGGTCTGCTGACCCCAGCAGGCCACCATCCCTGGGAGTGCTAGCTATTCCCAATGGGGTTGCAAATTGTGCTTGCCTCATGAATATTGATGAGGCATGCAATTTGCGACCCCATTGGGAATCGCTAACAGTGTCTGTGACGCTGTGGTACATTGCATTTTGCCACTCGCAAATTGCAAATCGCAAAGCCATGCAGTTTGCGAGTCGCAAAGTGCAAGCGTCATACATATGGCCCTATATCTCCCCGTGCCTAACAAAAATGAATGTGTCCTTGTGTAAGGCAACTGGTGCTCATGTAAAGCGCTCTTACAACTTCGGGTCAAGTTCGCGCCATATAAAACTCCGGAAAAAAAAGGTTGTTCTGAAAGGGGGTCCCAAAATGAGTCTTGCCTGTGGCACCAAAAATCCTTAGGATGGCACTACTTCCAGAACTTTCTTTCCTCTGTTTGAAGCCATGCTGGTAGTCCGAGCTGTGGGACTGCGGAAGAGCTCACCCTGCTGCTTAACAAATTGAAATTACGTTTTGCTGACACCGCTGGGCTAGCAGTACAAGTCATATCTCTGGCTGTCGTTACAAAACCCCATTGTTCGCCTAAGACATAGACACGCTGTACTCGTTTCCGACAGTGCCTACATTCCCTTGTGAGAAGAGCCTTTAAATAGCTGGGGTGCCTAATGAACGTCACTTAGATTAATGAAAGGGCGGCGGAGATAATATATGCCCTTAATATGCAGAAACCAATTATTGCAGTCTGCGTTTTTAATTAAAGATTGCGTGGCTGGTAGGAGGCATCTCTACTGTTCGGCTCGAACACATGTTTAAAACAGACGGGTGCACTAGCGGCAAGAGGCCAGCCAAGAACATAGCGCTTCTATCTGTTTGTGGCTGCAGTGTCTCGGTCAGTGTGAACGGCAGTGCTACCATGGAGGTTGATTCATCAAAGTAGCGTAGTGGAAGTGATATCACACACCCTTTGACCTTAATGACATCGTAGGATGAGACATCATATGACCTGTGGCTTGGAATCCTCCCAGGAAGTGATGTCATATGACCTTAACCCTGACAACATCACGATAATTAACATTGCTCAAGTACCATAATGACAGCTTGATTAATATAACAACCCAGACAAATGTCTATTTTAGATATAACAGACTCATTCATTCACGCTGCCTTACACTCATTCATTCTCACTCTTTTACATTCACTCTTACTCTCACTCATTTTCATTCATTCACATGCCGCCATTGTTACTCTCACTTGCTCAGACTTTCTTACCCACTCACACTTACTTGCCCTCACTTGTACTCTTACTTCCTAACTCTCACTCATTGTCACATATTCGCACTCACTCTGACTCATTCTCACTCATTCATTCACACTCACTCACACTCATTTTTAGCATCATTCATACTTTCTCACACATTTATTTGTACTCACCTTCATTTTCACTCAGTCTCACATATCCTAATGCACTCTGACTCACTTATTCTCATGTACAGTTACTCACTTACTTTCACTCATGCACACACATGCTCTCACGCACAGACACACACGCTGACATATTAATATGCTGTCTTTCTCACTCAAACACACTCACACACAAGCATGCACACAACATACATTGAAAAGCCTTTTTACAAACCTCAGCTACCAACCCAAGTTTTGTTGCAGCTCCTGCTGTCTTATTTTTTATTAGAACCTTGTAATGTGGAGCACTCCATTGAATACAATGGAGTGCTCCATGCTTCAACAGGCCAGTAAAAGCCCGCAGAGCAACATTCTAATGTTGTTTGAACAAAGGCCGCTCAGAGCCCTAGGGGATTTCAATCCCCTTGGGCTCCGAGAGGCCTTTGTTTTATTTGCTACAACATTCTGCCCTCTATTGGCAGAATGTTCTCATAGCTTTATAGCCCTTCATAGCTGGGCTAAACCGGCCATTAAAGTTCCGTTCCCTTGTTAAAGGCCCTCGCCTACGGGCCTTTAACACTGGAGTGGGCCTTTGATGGCCGGTATAGCCTGCTACGGTGGGCTATAAATCTATATTATACTAATTGTAAATAATAAACACATTTTTACTATTAGTGTCATAAAAAATGGGTAAGGGAAGCCCCAATGACCATAAAGTGAGCTGCTCATGTGTTCTTTGTACTGATTTTGTTACCTCTGATTCCAGGATTGCACAAGCAGTGCTGGGGGGGGCTCAAGGGGCGAGCCGGGGGTCACAACTGTAACCCATGGCAACCCCTAAATAGCACCCACAAGTGCTACCCTCACAATTGTCCTTCACCAAAAGATGGGAACAGGTACAATCAGCAAGAAATATGGAAAATACTCTACATGTATACATGGAAAACGTCCAATAAATGTAAATACTGCTAGTTAGTTCCCATTAACATAGAGAACATTATAAATTAGGTGTAATACATTTAATCACTAACTATTATTTAGAGTGCCAGTGTTGTAGAAGTTCAAAAAATTCGTGGTAATTGGCTGTCTGCAATTCTACTCTACTTTGGATGTAGGCAAGAGAGGTATTACCGCTTTATGAAATGCATTAATTTAGAAAATGCGTTAATACCACTATAAATCACAGAAAAACTGTGACAGGTTAACATTATGGCACAGGCGAAATTGCTGGTGTAATCCCACATAATTTTGGCATTTCACATTACTCTTGTTATGCAAAAGTCCCCGAAATTAAGCATAAGTCATGTCATTTCAAATACATTTGGGTAAAAATCCTATAGCAGGAGCACTGAAATAAAGCGAACGAACAGAACACGGCAGCAGTTTGCAGAATTTGTGCTTTTTGTCCTGTTTTTTGGTGAGAAATGTATCCTCGTGCCAAAATAGATGTGAGGACGTATTTCTTCTGAAAATACATTGTTAAATACCTGATTTGCATTTTCATGTAATTTTGCATGGTGGATCTTAAAATTTTAATGTAATTGTTTAAAAAGAAAATTACGCAATTGTCTCACACTCTTGGTTATAGAATGATTGAAAAATGGTTTTGGGAACAGCAACAGAGAGTTTGCCATTAATTTGGTGGCTCCAACATGAGAAACACTCAGTGCTTAATTTGAGCCGGTGGTTGCCAGTTGGGGGCACCGGCACTTATTTTTCTACAGCAGGCATTTATTGCAAGCAAAAGACACATATGGGAAAGACGGAGAAAGAGAACGATGCAAAAGCATCACAAAGGGAGGAAACAGAAAGCTGTAAGAGTGAGCAGAAGGGGCAGGGAGGGGTTGTGAATGGATTAAAGAAGCCCAAGATGGCATTAGTATTACGCTGCCTCAGTATTCTGTGCTCACATATTTAATTGCAGCAGCCCCGTGTTTCAGAGGAGAGCTTTGGGCACCGGCACGATTTTGTTTACAAATTAAGCACTGGAAACACTGCTTTCCTTCAAGCTCTAAATGAGATAAGAGAAGAGTGATATGGGTTAAAAGAACATTCAACAATGTTGGGAGATGTCCTGTTACCATCCTCCTCTAAATGAGACCCTGTATTTCCTGATTATGGAGAGCTATACACCAAAGCCCTTCCAGAATATAGAAAAAGAGAGATTTGTGACTTGTCTGAACCAGAATAGGAGCCAAAACCACGCTATGAGTGTTGAATACACTCATTTCCACTCCTGTCTTCTTGATTAACATTAGTTTTATACAGGCTTATTACAACCATCAATGTTTGAGTGGACACTGGAGGACTTGCAGTATATGTTCCCTTATTTTTCATCACTTTCATGTCCCACCTGCTACCTATTTTATTGCTGATTTTTCTTTCATTCTTCTGCAGATGGAGTCCATTTGTATTATTAGCTCAAGGAAAACACATCTGATGCTTTTTTCTCCACCCTAATTAATTGAGGATTTGGTGCCTTGCTTATTTACATTGCTTTACTTTCCATCTTTAATCATCTATTATCAAGATTGCCACGGTGGATTTTTCTGCCATTTTGGCCTTAAGAAAACATTTAACCCCTTTCCCACGTACTTCAAGCGCATGATGGCTCCATAACTTCTGGGAGGATTAGCCCTTTCTTTTAGCAATTAAAAAAGGAGGCTTGTGGGACCTTTACAGCCTCCAGTTCTTGACAAGGCCTTAGACTAGAGGGTTTGGGCTAGCATGCAGAGATTAGATTCTTTATACAGCCCATTTGCTTCATCTAAAATCTGAGCACATTCCACATAGGTCTGTTAAAAATCCTGGACAGACATGCAATTGTCTCTATCATTGATTGCTTGCCCCCTTAAACCTGGCTTAGTAACATTCTTAGATATCCTACTTGGGGGGAAACGAGGAGTACTTTTGGGGCTGTGACCTCTTCCATGCATTTGAGGTTGGTGAGCATTATCTTGGGAAAGCCCTGATTTTCTAGCATTAGTAGAAGAGAGAATAGGGGCATGCAACTGATGTGATGAATAAACAAATATTTTTTTTCTATGCTCGATCTTTTTTCTTGTAAGCCTTCTCACCCATGGAATCACAATGTATTTGAATGGTCTTGTGCTCCAGGCCTGACAGAGAGCCATTCCTGCCAAAAAAGGGGTGCCCGGCACCAAGGCAAAATAACCATTCCCTGGCATGGAAAAAAACTTCATCAAAATACCAATAACAGAATCCCTGCCTGCTTGTTGAGTCCTGACAAAGTAAAAGAGAATAGACTCATGCCTCCTGTGGAGAGGAAGTTGAGATTATAATTAACTGCTATGTATTCCAAGTTAGTGATCTGGCCATTAAGATTATGCTTGGTGCGCAACATTGCCATGGCTTGGAAATCTCCAGCCCCCCCCCACCCCCCGGAGGTCCTAGGGTGGCTCTGAGATATTGACTAGAGCGGAGGCACATACTCTCAGACTTCTCAGAATGAGGTGCGACTGCTGGGAAACCTATTTGCTGGTCGTTGAAGCCAAGACCGACAACCTGCCCCCTTGAGCATGTGACGCTGGATCACACTTGCGATAGAGGAATACATGATGTCTAGATGTGTATGCTAGTACTCCACCCACACTTTAGCTTGTTGCCCTACCTGTGGCCCGACACGCACTCCGCTCGTGCCCACCCCCCAGCAGGCGTGACAACCTGACCACACAACCCGCCCACACTGTTCCAATGCGTTACAACAAACAAATGATGGACGGAATGCTGACAATGCAGACATTCTCCCCCAGTCAAGAGATCTGGGTTAAATTCATCGTTCTTTTGCCCACTACACCACCCCAGTTTAGACATGGCCATATGCAAATCAGTCTTCACCCTGTGCCTCATGGGAACAGTCCAGCCCGAACTGCCAAGCAATCCTGGCTGATGACGGCTGATAGCCAGAAACCGGTCCTAGGATGCCTGATTCCGGTCCAGGGAAGATATGGCTTGGCAGTTCGGGCTGGACTGTTCCCATGAGGCACAGGGTCAAGACTGATTTGCATATGGCCATGTCTGAACTGGGGTGGCGTAGTGGGCAAAAGAATGATGGATTTAACCCAGATCTCTTGACTGGGGGAGAATGTCTGCATTGTCAGCATTTCGTCCATCATTTGTTTGTTGTAACGCTTTTCGTCCTAAGTGGGATGGGTATGCCCAGACGTGGGTCCCGTGCTCACTACGCCACTGGAGTCAAGCTATCCTGGCTGATGACGGCTGATAGCCAGAAACCGGAACTAGGATGCTTGATTCCGGTCCAGGGAAGATATGACTTGGCAGTTCGGGCTGGACTGTTCCCATGAGGCACAGGGTCAAGACTGATTTGCATATGGCCATGTCTGAACTGGGGTGGCGTAGTGGGCAAAAGAACGATGGATTTAACCCAGATCTCTTGACTGGGGGAGAATGTCTGCATTGTCAGCATTCTGTCCATCATTTGTTTGTTGTAACGCTTTTCGCCCTAAGTGGGATGGGTATGCCCAGACGTGGGTCCCGCGCTCACTACGCCACTGGAGTCAAGCTATCCTGGCTGATGACGGCTGATAGCCAGAAACCGGTCCTAGGATGCTTGATTCCGGTCCAGGGAAGATATGGCTTGGCAGTTCGGGCTGGACTGTTCCCATGAGGCACAGGGTCAAGACTGATTTGCATATGGCCATGTCTGAACTGGGGTGGCGTAGTGGGCAAAAGAACGATGGATTTAACCCAGATCTCTTGACTGGGGGAGAATGTCTGCATTGTCAGCATTCCGTCCATCATTTGTTTGTTGTAACGCTTTTCGCCCTAAGTGGGATGGGTATGCCCAGACGTGGGTCCCGTGCTCACTACGCCACTGGAGTCAAGCTATCCTGGCTGATGATGGCTGATAGCCAGAAACCGGTCCTAGGATGCTTGATTCCGGTCCAGGGAAGATATGGCTTGGCAGTTCGGGCTGGACTGTTCCCATGAGGCACAGGGTCAAGACTGATTTGCATATGGCCATGTCTGAACTGGGGTGGCGTAGTGGGCAAAAGAAAGATGTATTTAACCCAGATCTCTTGACTGGGGGAGAATGTCTGCATTGTCAGCATTCCGTCCATCATTTGTTTGTTGTAACGCTTTTCGCCCTAAGTGGGATGGGTATGCCCAGACGTGGGTCCCGTGCTCACTACGCCACTGGAGTCAAGCTATCCTGGCTGATGACGGCTGATAGCCAGAAACCGGTCCTAGGATGCTTGATTCCGGTCCAGGGAAGATATGGCTTGGCAGTTCGGGATGGACTGTTCCCATGAGGCACAGGGTCAAGACTGATTTGCATATGGCCATGTCTGAACTGGGGTGGCGTAGTGGGCAAAAGAACGATGGATTTAACCCAGATCTCTTGACTGGGGGAGAATGTCTGCATTGTCAGCATTCCGTCCATCATTTGTTTGTTGTAACGCTTTTCGCCCTAAGTGGGATGGGTATGCCCAGACGTGGGTCCCGCGCTCACTACGCCACTGGAGTCAAGCTATCCTGGCTGATGACGGCTGATAGCCAGAACCCGGTCCTAGGATGCTTGATTCCGGTCCAGGGAAGATATGGCTTGGCAGTTCGGGCTGGACTGTTCCCATGAGGCACAGGGTCAAGACTGATTTGCATATGGCCATGTCTGAACTGGGGTGGCGTAGTGGGCAAAAGAACGATGGATTTAACCCAGATCTCTTGACTGGGGGAGAATGCATGCATTGTCAGCATTCCGTCCATCATTTGTTTGTTGTAACGCTTTTCGCCCTAAGTGGGATGGGTATGCCCAGACGTGGGTCCCGTGCTCACTACGCCACTGGAGTCAAGCTATCCTGGCTGATGACGGCTGATAGCCAGAAACCGGTCCTAGGATGCTTGATTCCGGTCCAGGGAAGATATGGCTTGGCAGTTCGGGCTGGACTATTCCCATGAGGCACAGGGTCAAGACTGATTTGCATATGGCCATGTCTGAACTGGGGTGGCGTAGTGGGCAAAAGAACGATGGATTTAACCCAGATCTCTTGACTGGGGGAGAATGTCTGCATTGTCAGCATTCCGTCCATCATTTGTTTGTTGTAACGCTTTTCGCCCTAAGTGGGATGGGTATGCCCAGACGTGGGTCCCGTGCTCACTACGCCACTGGAGTCAAGCTATCCTGGCTGATGACGGCTGATAGCCAGAAACCGGTCCTAGGATGCTTGATTCCGGTCCAGGGAAGATATGGCTTGGCAGTTGGGGCTGGACTGTTCCCATGAGGCACAGGGTCAAGACTGATTTGCATATGGCCATGTCTAAACTGGGGTGGCGTAGTGGGCAAAAGAACGATGGATTTAACCCAGATCTCTTGACTGGGGGAGAATGTCTGCATTGTCAGCATTCCGTCCATCATTTGTTTGTTGTAACGCTTTTCGCCCTAAGTGGGATGGGTATGCCCAGAAGTGGGTCCCGTGCTCACAACACCACTGGAGTCAAGCTATCCTGGCTGATGATGGCTGATAGCCAGAAACCGGTCCTAGGATGCTTGATTCCGGTCCAGGGAAGATATGGCTTGGCAGTTCGGGCTGGACTGTTCCCATGAGGCACAGGGTCAAGACTGATTTGCATATGGCCATGTCTGAACTGGGGTGGCGTAGTGGGCAAAAGAACGATGGATTTAACCCAGATCTCTTGACTGGGGGTGAATGTCTGCATTGTCAGCATTCCGTCCATTTGTTTGTTGTAACGCTTTTCGCCCTAAGTGGGATGGGTATGCCCAGACGTGGGTCCCGTGCTCACTACGCCACTGGAGTCAAGCTATCCTGGCTGATGACGGCTGATAGCCAGAAACCGGTCCTAGGATGCTTGATTCCGGTCCAGTGAAGATATGGCTTGGCAGTTCGGGCTGGACTGTTCCCATGAGGCACAGGGTCAAGACTGATTTGCATATGGCCATGTCTGAACTGGGGTGGCGTAGTGGGCAAAAGAACGATGGATTTAACCCAGATCTCTTGACTGGGGGAGAATGTCTGCATTGTCAGCATTCCGTCCATCATTTGTTTGTTTTAACTCTTTTCGCCCTAAGTGGGATGGGTATGCCCAGACGTGGGTCCCGTGCTCACTACGCCACTGGAGTCAAGCTATCCTGGCTGATGACGGCTGATAGCCAGAAACCTGTCCTAGGATGCTTGATTCCGGTCCAGGGAAGATATGGCTTGGCAGTTCGGGCTGGACTGTTCCCATGAGGCACAGGGTCAAGACTGATTTGCATATGGCCATGTCTGAACTGGGGTGGCGTAGTGGGCAAAAGAACGATGGATTTAACCCAGATCTCTTGACTGGGGGAGAATGTCTGCATTGTCAGCATTCCGTCCATCATTTGTTTGTTGTAACTCTTTTCGCCCTAAGTGGGATGGGTATGCCCAGACGTGGGTCCCGTGCTCACTACGCCACTGGAGTCAAGCTATCCTGGCTGATGACGGCTGATAGCCAGAAACCTGTCCTAGGATGCTTGATTCCGGTCCAGGGAAGATATGGCTTGGCAGTTCGGGCTGGACTGTTCCCATGAGGCACAGGGTCAAGACTGATTTGCATATGGCCATGTCTGAACTGGGGTGGCGTAGTGGGCAAAAGAACGATGGATTTAACCCAGATCTCTTGACTGGGGGAGAATGTCTGCATTGTCAGCATTCCGTCCATCATTTGTTTGTTGTAACTCTTTTCGCCCTAAGTGGGATGGGTATGCCCAGACGTGGGTCCCGTGCTCACTACGCCACTGGAGTCAAGGTATCCTGGCTGATGACGGCTGATAGCCAGAAACCGGTCCTAGGATGCTTGATTCCGGTCCAGGGAAGATATGGCTTGGCAGTTCAGGCTGGACTGTTCCCATGAGGCATAGGGTCAAGACTGATTTGCATATGGCCATGTCTGAACTGGGGTGGCATAGTGGGCAAAAGAACGATGGATTTAACCCAGATCTCTTGACTGGGGGAGAATGTCTGCATTGTCAGCATTCCGTCCATCATTTGTTTGTTGTAACACACTGTTCCAATGGCCTTTTCATGGCCTCTCTGTGACATGCCTGGCAGGCACCAGAACCGCAAGCCCAATACCCTTGAACAGCACCACGCACACTCACCAACACGGCACGCTTGTCCTTGATGCATGCCCGAGACATGTGAGCACTGCCTCTGACTATTGTAACCTGTTGTCCAGGAATCATAGAGCACTTGAGACGTTGTACTTTCACTCATTTTATTATTTTTCTTTTGCCTTTTTCTTTTCTGTCATCTTACACCCCCTCCCTTTCCCCCCAGTTCTTATTCCTCTCCTCAGTTTGTTCAACTGATCGAAGGCGGCTCAGTGTATCCCATTCTTCCTTTTGTAACTTCAATGATGGCTTTGATAGGTTTCTGCCTGATACGCACCTTGGAATCACATTGTTGACAACTGCATTGAGCAGAGAGTTCTCCTGCTATTTACTGTAATTTGCCAACTGTGCTACCACTAAAGAGATTTGACAAAAAAAACTCCGCCCCCCCCCCCCCTTGCTACGGTACTGAGTTGACCCCACCTAAAGCCTCAAGTATGAGTGCCTTCTGCATTGGCAACCCCTTCTCGTAATTGCTTGATCGAGGGCAGCATTCACAAGTAGTGCTTTAAAGATTTCCCCAAATAGTGGCTTGCATTTGTTTCCCTCTTGTAAACATGCAAGCAGCAAGAGGTTTTGTCCAGATCACTGCCTCGTAATTCGTTTTGTTGTGCTTTATTTTAATCATACTCAGCTCCCCCTTCAGTCCCTTAATACAGGCCCGGCTTCCCCAAAGCTTTCCCCTTAAAGTGGCTCCTCCCTCCCTTTAGCAGGGACATCTTCACCACCTAGGTAGCTAACTCTATAAATAGGTCTGCTTTTCCTCTGCCCCCTTGCTGGGGGGGGGAGGGGACACTAAACTCTGAATTATGCCCCAATGCACCACAGTAGTGTTTATCGTGGAAATGACATGTAAAAGTGACTGACATCAAGGGACTATATTTCAAAAACATGAAAAAATCTACAAAGGCAGAGAGAACTGAATAAAAGGAAAGCAGGGCTGGTATGACACCCAGGCCCTTAGGGCTTCCAAAGGTTGGAAATGGGGCGGCCCTGAAGTTTTCATTTTCTTCTGTTACTTTCTATATATTTATGACTATTCTGCAACACATACTACTTGTTTTCAAACCAAAGACATGTCCTTTGGTCTTCATTTACTAAAATCCTCTCTCTGACTCTTTTCTTCATTCAATAAAATCCTCTGACTCTTCCACTTTTCACAAAAGGCTTTTCTAATAGTGTTTTCAGTGCCTCTCATTGGTCACTTTGGACAAAAAGGCGATGCTGATTCAATTTATAAACATTTCCACTTTTAATTGGGAGGTACCTTGGAAAACAACACATCACTGTTTGCAGCTCTAGACAATATAAAGTTAGGCAGACCATGAGATCGATAGAAAACACATTACATAAATGGAAGGTTTCTCTTTCTGAAATTCCTGCGACCAAACTGGCACTGGTCTGGTGGGACAATATTGAATTACACGTGGGAAGTAAACGAATAGTTTCACACCTCTTTATTGTGCAAATATAAAAACAGACACAGATAGTTTTTCATCCAAGACTTCTCTTGTAGGCACCAAGGCCACAAACACAAAAACGAACTCCATCTTGCTTGAGTCACGAGAACACACTGCTATTGCACTAATCTAAGCTTCAGTGACTAATAATCAATGGTATTTTGCAGAGCTCATGCCAGAATGGGAGTGAAATACTAGGGAATAAGAGATGATGGTCTCAATCTGACATTTACAAGTAACTCTCAAGCTTTCAATTGCAGTGGGAAGAGCTCACTGTTTACCAAAACAAGTATCAATGTACCAGGAAGACGTCATTACGCATTTAATGAAAGCGTCGGTGTGCTATGCCTGCAACTGAATTGTTAAGTAAATTTCGATTGCTGGACGAGGAGAAAACTATCAATCCTCAGAGTTTTTGTCAGACATTTTGCAGGAGCTCCTTTGTCATTCACCTCAATAAAACTTCGCTCTCAAAGAATGATCCGGCAAATTAATCTTATTTAAGGTTTCAGCGTTCACACTCTTTCTAAGCACTTTCAGTAACAGTATTATTATTACCCAAATTAATTTTCCTTTATTTAGTAAAAAAAAATGGAAGGCAGAGGTGGCCCTTTCAGGAGTCAAACCCGTAAACTGCAGAGCACAGCAGCTGTCAGCTGAGTGAGATTAAATCACTGAACAATTTTGCTGACAATAAAAGAGGGGTTTAGAGCCAAATATTGCTCCTATTCCAATTTTATAGGGACATTGAAGAACATGTACAGCTAGTCCTCGACTGCCCACTCAAACATTGATGGTTGCAATAAACTCTACCCCAAACAACTCTAAGGTTAATCAAGAAGACAGGAGGGGGATTGAGGGAAGTGAACACTCATCGCCTGGTTTTGGCTCTTATTGTGGTGAAGCAGTGTAATTTTGGCTTCACCCATAAACGTAACAAATACGCTATATAGATGTGCACTTAGCACGTGTTTTCTGTGTGACCTAACAATATTACTCTACAGTGCTGAGCTTCACATCACTGTTAAAGTGCAATCCCTGTAAGTTTAGAAAGTCATATACACACACTGTGTGCTTCAATTCATTAAAATGACATTTACTGTTTAGGTGATTGAGTAAACCACCCTTACATTATTAAAAAGTATTTCCTTTAGTAAAGAAAATAATTTACGTAATGTGTGCATGTTGGAAACGGCCCTTTTTGCAGGGTTATCCCCAAACTTTTTGCTTCTTCCTCCTTTATTTTTTCTGACCTGTGGTTGTTGGCAATAGAACTCTGGGCACTTTACCACTGCTGATCAGTGCTAAAGTGCATATGCTCTCTGTATAAATTGTTATATTGATTGGTTATCCATGATTGGTATATTTGTTTCACCTGTTAGCCCCTAGTAAAGTGCACTGCGTGTGCCAGGGCTGGTGATTCAAATGCTACTAGTGGGCTGCAGCACTGATTGTGCCACCCACAGGAGTAGCGCTAAAATGATGTCTTAGGCCTGCTTGCAGTGCCTATGTGCAGTCCAGGACTGCCATGTCGACCTGGCCAGTGCACCCACTGACCAGGCCTTATCCTTCCCTTTCTGTACATGTAAGGCATCCCTATGGTGGCCCTAGGTACCCCCTGGGCTGGGTGCAGTGTATCTGAAAGGTAGGGCATGTACTGAGGTGTGTAACATGCCCTGGTAGTGAATTACAGCCATTTTCGTTTTTCACTGCTGAGAGGCTATCTTGCCCATAGGATAGAATGGGGAAGGCTGTTTACATGCCTATGTTCCCATAAGGGCAAGATAGAAAATCCAAGTTTGGTATCTCTGTGTTCAGAATTTAATTATACATCTTTTTAGCAAGATGGTTTTTAAATTCACTGTGTGAGAATAGCACTTTTTAGAAAGTAGCTATTCTCCTGTTTAACCTTCCTGTGTGCCTGTGTGCTGGTTGGCTGACGGGTGTCATGTGATGGGCTAGGTGGCTCCAGGAGCCTGGATGAGTCAGCAGCAGGGTGAATAGGGAGATCTGCTTTAGATGGGTGGGAGGAGTAGTCCCTGGGTTTGAATAGGGCTGCCCCTGACAAACACAAAGCTGGCTCCACCCCCTGCTGGCCAGGCTGAGGACTCTGCCTCTGCTGGCACAAAGAAGGCTCCACCTCCTGCTGAGCGTCTAACGACCCTGCCCCTCACTCTGAAAGGAACCAGGTGCTCCAGAGCAGAGCACACCCAGGAACTGGTTTGAGCAGGGGAATCCCCCCACTGGAACAAAGAGAGACAAAGGCTTGGAGGGGTATAAGAAGAGGACCCCAGACACCTAAACTTTAGATCACTTTGGAACTAAGAAGAAACCTCTGCCAAGGAGAAAGCTGAAAAGGACTGAAGAGGAGAAGACTGCCTGCTTGCTGTTTTGCTTTGCTGCCAAGGAGAGGGGAAGGACTTTGCTGTGTCCCCTTCTTTTGATTCTGATCTCCAAGGGCCTGAGAAGAGCTGGCTCCCTGTTAAGAAGTCCCAGGAACAAAAGGACTTCACCACCAGCTCCCCTGGAACTCTGCTGAGAGAGTTTTGACCTGCCTTGGAGTGCTTGCCCAGTCTTGGGGCCTCAGGAGGTCGTTTTTGCTGTGTTTGGGAGCTGGAAAGCAGAAGCGTGAACAAGAGTGACTGGTACCCAACGCATCATCCGATTGCGTGTCGCAAGACGAGAGTGCGGGGAAAATTTCATCGCGGCACCATCGCAACACGCAGGGTCTCCGCATCGCCGAGTGCGTCGAGCATCGTCCCGAAGTGTGAAGCTTCCTGCCATTGCGAGGGTTGTCGCAGAACCAGTTTGCGAGCCGCACCACTGCCGGCGCGTGGAAAGTCTCCAGTCAGCGGGTGCGTCGACGCAGAGTCCTGTTCCGTGGCGCATCGAGAGTTGCGGCGCCGGACGGCAACGCTGCGCCACGCATCGCACCACATCGAAGAGTGTCGCATCGAACCTGTGCGTGAAGCTTCCCCCTAAGAAACCTACGCAACGAAAGCCAAAGTCATCGCATCCTCCCCCTACAGATCGGAGCCGGCGCATCCACCTCTGCTGCGTGAAGCAGGGCTGCTGCAAAGCCTCCCCAGGATCTCAGGAGTATCGCATCACCTTTGCCATCTTCCTTGTTATAGCTTTTGGGAACCTTATCGCAACTACAGGTACTGTTGGGCACAAGAGTGTCGCATTTTGTGCATTGAGAGTCGCATTGTGCAGGACCCTGATTTTGACATCCTGGAGTACTTTCTGCAAACTCTTGAACTATTTTTAAAGTAACCTTTTTAATTGTATGTTGGTTTGTCTGTAGTATTTGGTCTTGTGAAGTTTTTAGTAAAGATACCTTATTTTTCTAAAACTGGTGTGGAGTAAATCTGTGGTGTTTTCACTGTGTTACTGTGAGTGTTGGTACAAATACTGTGCACATTGCCTTTGATAGCCTAGACTGCTCAGGCCAAGCTACCTAGAGGGTGAGCAGGGGTTATCTTAACAGTGTATCCCCCTTTCCCTGACTAGAAGCAAGGGTCCCTACTTGGACAGTGGTACCTACCCTGCCAACTAGAGACCCCCAGATCTAACATTGGTGGTCAGCAGTGAGGATTGAACTTGTATTTGTACTTGACCCACAGTAATTGGTGTACATCACTAGGAGTGCAGACCAATAGACAACCACATACTATATATTTTTTTTTCTTGATTCTATTTTTGAGTAACTCTTCAAGAGCATCATGTCTCAGGTGGCAACAAGTGAGAGGGCAGAATTGGAGTTTTCCATGGAGGATCTGTATTCGTACAAGGTTGAGGAGCTCAAGCAATTCTGCAAAGACCTTGGTTGCCCTGTGAAAAGCGGATCTAGAAGGGATGTGCTACAAAGAGTCTTGAAGGCCTGGTGGGAGGCTCAAGAGGAAGATGATGCAGATGAAGAGAATGGTTTTGTTCCCCAAGCTCTGCCCGTGGTCGGACCAGTCTCAAGGGCTGGCAGCTCCCATTCCAGTAGGAGTCTCACTCCAGAGGAGTTGGAGGAGAATCAAAGGGCTAGAGATCATGAGTTAGAAGTCATGAGGCTTGAAATGGAAACCCAAATAGAAGAGAGCAAGAAGATGTATGCCTTGGAAGAATTGAAATTGACCTTGGCACATGAATTAAGGATGAGGGAGCTTGATTTGAAGCTCGAGAGGCTTGAGGCCATGAGGGTCTCAGCTGAAGAAGAAAAATGGGTAGCTCAAGAAGTGAGCTTTGCTGAGTTGGAGGAGGAGTCCAGCTCAGATGGTGGCAGCAAGATTTTAGTTTCTAGTGCTGAGCGAAAGGTACAAACACCCAGAGATTTGGCGCCTAACTTGAGGGAGGGGGTTGACATACACCAGGGGGTTCAGGTTTATGATGTAGTTCCAGTGGAGTGCAGTGTCCCTGAAGTGGATTGGGGAACTGGCACAGGGGACCATATTCCTAGTGGTGGGAGGGACACTCTACTGACCCTAGATGAGAGGTACAGGGAGAGGGGTTCCCCCATGGTAGACACCTTGGTGTGTGAGTGTGAAGACCGCCCAGAAGAGTGTGAGTTGTGTGACAGAGACAGTCAGGTACTGTCTTGCCAATCTCAGGAGAGTGGTGTGGGGTACTTGTGTGAGGCACTGGAGGGTGAGGCAAACGGTAGCTTGGTTAACAACTGTGGGGGGCTGGGTGATTCATTTGTTGGAGAGCATATTTTAAGTCCCTGTTTTCCAGAGCTATGCCAACACCCGGTGGAGTGTAAGTTCTCTGGTTCCAGAGAGCTTGCGTTGGAGGCAGACCTTTGGTTGGATGCCAAAAGGTCTGGAGAGGCATTGGGGAGTGATCCCAAAAGGAGTGGCCCAGATATCTTCCAGACCTGTGAGGTGGAAGAGGTTCAGTGTAGCTCGGTTAGGTCCCAGTGTAGTGGGAGGGGTGTAGGGGCTCACGTCCTGTCTCAGTGGAGAAGGGGTGAGTGTGGGACTGTGGGTCCCAAAGTGCCCGAAACCCAGTCTCAGGGCCTGGAGGGTTCCTTAAGGGAACACCAGGTTGGGGGCCTAGACAGTGCTAGTAGGCCATTTGAGGAGGATCTCCTAGTGTCAGGAGAACCTGGAGCCTCTGTAAACAGAGCTCCAGTGGTTCTGGTGTCTGGCGGTACCGCTCCAGTTGGGAGGGTGCAGAAGTCCAGACTGAGGGGTGAGAGGGGGATGTGTTCCCCAGTGGGAGAACCAGTGGGTCAGGGACCAGCCAGAAGGGCTGAGTCCCCTAGGAGTGACCATGGTGACACCACTTCTGTCCTGGGGGATCTTCGCGCACGGTCAGGTGGACAGGGGCCGGGAGATCTGCGCCAGGCAGACTGTCACGAGACACATGAGTCATGTGTCACCCTCGGGGAGATACTGTGTGAGTCCCCAGAAGTCCTGGCATGCAGGCAGGTTTGAAACCGCAGGGTTTAGTCCCTGGGTTGGGAGGCCAGGTTCAGGATCTGTCTGACCTGGGGGGAAGGACATCTGTAAGCTGTGTCCTGACCGGTTTGGCTTCCAGGGGTACCCCTCCAGTGGGGAGGGTGCAGCACTCTGGAAGGGGGTGCAGAGGGAGAGAGTCCTCGCCTCTGACCCCGGTGCAACCTGAGGGTTTAGACCCTAGGTTGGGAGACCAGTTGCTGGAGAGAGGTCCTGAACTGGAGGGAGGGACATCTGTAAGCAGTGTCTCTACCAGTTTGTCTTTGAGGTGTACCACTCCGAGTAGGAGGGTGCAGAATTCTGGAAGGGGGTGCAGAGGGAGGGAGTCCTCGCCTCTGACCCCGGTTCACCTGGAGGGTGTAGACCCTAGGTTGGAGGGCCAGGTCCGGGGTGTCCCCCCTGACCTGGGATCCCAGTTGCAGGATAGAACCCCTGAACTGGTGGGCGAATGGTGCAGGACACCTGCCACAGGTGCCCTGACTATTCTAGAAGGGGGTACCGCTCCAGGGGGGAGGGTACAGAGCCCCAAGGAAGGGGAGGACTGGGTATGGAAAAGCCTACCCCAGCCTCCTGTCCAGCCACCGGATACAGGCCCGGGGCTGGTGGGTCAGTGCCAGGTTGTCAGACCCGACCTGACAGGAAAAGAAGTGGACAAAGGGTGCCAAGCACCTGGGGCTACTGCCCCCCACCTTCTGACGCCACAGGGGTTTGAGGGCCCTGAGAGGCATAAGGCCTGGGTCTCATCCCTGACCACTATCACTGGTCACTGCGGCTTGCTGTCTGTCTGTTGGGACACACCTGTGAGCAAGTTAAGGCTAGGTGCTGCACAGGTGGTGTCCACAGGTGAGGAGAAGGGTTCCACATGGGTTGGCTTGGTGGACCCTGAGAGTATGGATGGAGAGATCCAACCGGGTTCAGGAAGGCGTAGAACAGGAATAGTGCCCTGCTGTTTGGGCCAGTTTCCGTGTTCTATCGCCCTAAGCAGGGAATCCCATCGAGGTATCGCTTGGTCTACCCTGGCTTTAGGCTGGAAGGGGGTTGTGTTGGAAACGGCCTTTTTTGCAGGGTTATCCCCAAACTTTTTGCTTCTTCCTCCTTTATTTTTTCTGACCTGTGGTTGTTGGCAATAGAACTCTGGGCACTTTACCACTGCTGATCAGTGCTAAAGTGCATATGCTCTCTGTATAAATTGTTATATTGATTGGTTATCCATGATTGGTATATTTGTTTCACCTGTTAGCCCCTAGTAAAGTGCACTGCGTGTGCCAGGGCTGGTGATTCAAATGCTACTAGTGGGCTGCAGCACTGATTGTGCCACCCACAGGAGTAGCGCTAAAATGATGTCTTAGGCCTGCTTGCAGTGCCTATGTGCAGTCCAGGACTGCCATGTCGACCTGGCCAGTGCACCCACTGACCAGGCCTTATCCTTCCCTTTCTGTACATGTAAGGCATCCCTATGGTGGCCCTAGGTACCCCCCTGGGCTGGGTGCAGTGTATCTGAAAGGTAGGGCATGTACTGAGGTGTGTAACATGCCCTGGTAGTGAATTACAGCCATTTTCGTTTTTCACTGCTGAGAGGCTATCTTGCCCATAGGATAGAATGGGGAAGGCTGTTTACATGCCTATCTTCCCATAAGGGCAAGATAGAAAATCCAAGTTTGGTATCTCTGTGTTCAGAATTTAATTATACATCTTTTTAGCAAGATGGTTTTTAAATTCACTGTGTGAGAATAGCACTTTTTAGAAAGTAGCTATTCTCCTGTTTAACCTTCCTGTGTGCCTGTGTGCTGGTTGGCTGACGGGTGTCATGTGATGGGCTAGGTGGCTCCAGGAGCCTGGATGAGTCAGCAGCAGGGTGAATAGGGAGATCTGCTTTAGATGGGTGGGAGGAGTAGTCCCTGGGTTTGAATAGGGCTGCCCCTGACAAACACAAAGCTGGCTCCACCCCCTGCTGGCCAGGCTGAGGACTCTGCCTCTGCTGGCACAAAGAAGGCTCCACCTCCTGCTGAGCGTCTAACGACCCTGCCCCTCACTCTGAAAGGAACCAGGTGCTCCAGAGCAGAGCACACCCAGGAACCGGTTTGAGCAGGGGAATCCCCCCACTGGAACAAAGAGAGACAAAGGCTTGGAGGGGTATAAGAAGAGGACCCCAGACACCTAAACTTTAGATCACTTTGGAACTAAGAAGAAACCTCTGCCAAGGAGAAAGCTGAAAAGGACTGAAGAGGAGAAGACTGCCTGCTTGCTGTTTTGCTTTGCTGCCAAGGAGAGGGGAAGGACTTTGCTGTGTCCCCTTCTTTTGATTCTGATCTCCAAGGGCCTGAGAAGAGCTGGCTCCCTGTTAAGAAGTCCCAGGAACAAAAGAACTTCACCACCAGCTCCCCTGGAACTCTGCTGAGAGAGTTCTGACCTGCCTTGGAGTGCTTGCCCAGTCTTGGGGCCTCAGGAGGTCGTTTTTGCTGTGTTTGGGAGCTGGAAAGCAGGAGCGTGAACAAGAGTGACTGGTACCCAACGCATCATCCGATTGCGTGTCGCAAGACGAGAGTACGGGGAAAATTTCATCGCGGCACCATCGCAACACGCAGGGTCTCCGCATCGCCGAGTGCGTCGAGCATCGTCCCGAAGCGTGAAGCTTCCTGCCATTGCGAGGGTTGTCGCAGAACCAGTTTGCGTGCCGCACCACTGCCGGTGTGTGGAAAGTCTCCAGTCAGCGGGTGCGTCGACGCAGAGTCCCGTTCCGTGGCGCATCGAGAGTTGCGGCGCCGGACGGCAACGCTGCGCCACGCATCGCACCACATCGAAGAGTGTCGCATCGAACCTGTGCGTGAAGCTTCCCCCTAAGAAACCTACGCAACGAAAGCCAAAGTCATCGCATCCTCCCCCTACAGATCGGAGCCGGCGCATCCACCTCTGCTGCGTGAAGCAGGGCTGCTGCAAAGCCTCCCCAGGATCTCAGGAGTATCGCATCACCTTTGCCATCTTCCTTGTTATAGCTTTTGGGAACCTTATCGCAACTACAGGTACTGTTGGGCACAAGAGTGTCGCATTTTGTGCATTGAGAGTCGCATTGTGCAGGACCCTGATTTTGACATCCTGGAGTACTTTCTGCAAACTCTTGAACTATTTTTAAAGTAACCTTTTTAATTGTATGTTGGTTTGTCTGTAGTATTTGGTCTTGTGAAGTTTTTAGTAAAGATACCTTATTTTTCTAAAACTGGTGTGGAGTAAATCTGTGGTGTTTTCACTGTGTTACTGTGAGTGTTGGTACAAATACTGTGCACATTGCCTTTGATAGCCTAGACTGCTCAGGCCAAGCTACCTAGAGGGTGAGCAGGGGTTATCTTAACAGTGTATCCCCCTTTCCCTGACTAGAAGCAAGGGTCCCTACTTGGACAGTGGTACCTACCCTGCCAACTAGAGACCCCCAGATCTAACATTGGTGGTCAGCAGTGAGGATTGAACTTGTATTTGTACTTGACCCACAGTAATTGGTGTACATCACTAGGAGTGCAGACCAATAGACAACCACATACTATATATTTTTTTTTCTTGATTCTATTTTTGAGTAACTCTTCAAGAGCATCATGTCTCAGGTGGCAACAAGTGAGAGGGCAGAATTGGAGTTTTCCATGGAGGATCTGTATTCGTACAAGGTTGAGGAGCTCAAGCAATTCTGCAAAGACCTTGGTTGCCCTGTGAAAAGCGGATCTAGAAGGGATGTGCTACAAAGAGTCTTGAAGGCCTGGTGGGAGGCTCAAGAGGAAGATGATGCAGATGAAGAGAATGGTTTTGTTCCCCAAGCTCTGCCCGTGGTCGGACCAGTCTCAAGGGCTGGCAGCTCCCATTCCAGTAGGAGTCTCACTCCAGAGGAGTTGGAGGAGAATCAAAGGGCTAGAGATCATGAGTTAGAAGTCATGAGGCTTGAAATGGAAACCCAAATAGAAGAGAGCAAGAAGATGTATGCCTTGGAAGAATTGAAATTGACCTTGGCACATGAATTAAGGATGAGGGAGCTTGATTTGAAGCTCGAGAGGCTTGAGGCCATGAGGGTCTCAGCTGAAGAAGAAAAATGGGTAGCTCAAGAAGTGAGCTTTGCTGAGTTGGAGGAGGAGTCCAGCTCAGATGGTGGCAGCAAGATTTTAGTTTCTAGTGCTGAGCGAAAGGTACAAACACCCAGAGATTTGGCGCCTAACTTGAGGGAGGGGGTTGACATACACCAGGGGGTTCAGGTTTATGATGTAGTTCCAGTGGAGTGCAGTGTCCCTGAAGTGGATTGGGGAACTGGCACAGGGGACCATATTCCTAGTGGTGGGAGGGACACTCTACTGACCCTAGATGAGAGGTACAGGGAGAGGGGTTCCCCCATGGTAGACACCTTGGTGTGTGAGTGTGAAGACCGCCCAGAAGAGTGTGAGTTGTGTGACAGAGACAGTCAGGTACTGTCTTGCCAATCTCAGGAGAGTGGTGTGGGGTACTTGTGTGAGGCACTGGAGGGTGAGGCAAACGGTAGCTTGGTTAACAACTGTGGGGGGCTGGGTGATTCATTTGTTGGAGAGCATATTTTAAGTCCCTGTTTTCCAGAGCTATGCCAACACCCGGTAGAGTGTAAGTTTTCTGGTTCCAGAGAGCTTGCGTTGGAGGCAGACCTTTGGTTGGATTCCAAAAGGTCTGGAGAGGCATTGGGGAGTGATCCCAAAAGGAGTGGCCCAGATATCTTCCAGACCTGTGAGGTGGAAGAGGTTCAGTGTAGCTCGGTTAGGTCCCAGTGTAGTGGGAGGGGTGTAGGGGCTCACGTCCTGTCTCAGTGGAGAAGGGGTGAGTGTGGGACTGTGGGTCCCAAAGTGCCCGAAACCCAGTCTCAGGGCCTGGAGGGTTCCTTAAGGGAACACCAGGTTGGGGGCCTAGACAGTGCTAGTAGGCCATTTGAGGAGGATCTCCTAGTGTCAGGAGAACCTGGAGCCTCTGTAAACAGAGCTCCAGTGGTTCTGGTGTCTGGCGGTACCGCTCCAGTTGGGAGGGTGCAGAAGTCCAGACTGAGGGGTGAGAGGGGGATGTGTTCCCCAGTGGGAGAACCAGTGGGTCAGGGACCAGCCAGAAGGGCTGAGTCCCCTAGGAGTGACCATGGTGACACCACTTCTGTCCTGGGGGATCTTCGCGCACGGTCAGGTGGACAGGGGCCGGGAGATCTGCGCCAGGCAGACTGTCACGAGACACATGAGTCATGTGTCACCCTCGGGGAGATACTGTGTGAGTCCCCAGAAGTCCTGGCATGCAGGCAGGTTTGAAACCGCAGGGTTTAGTCCCTGGGTTGGGAGGCCAGGTTCAGGATCTGTCTGACCTGGGGGGAAGGACATCTGTAAGCTGTGTCCTGACCGGTTTGGCTTCCAGGGGTACCCCTCCAGTGGGGAGGGTGCAGCACTCTGGAAGGGGGTGCAGAGGGAGAGAGTCCTCGCCTCTGACCCCGGTGCAACCTGAGGGTTTAGACCCTAGGTTGGGAGACCAGTTGCTGGAGAGAGGTCCTGAACTGGAGGGAGGGACATCTGTAAGCAGTGTCTCTACCAGTTTGTCTTTGAGGTGTACCACTCCGAGTAGGAGGGTGCAGAATTCTGGAAGGGGGTGCAGAGGGAGGGAGTCCTCGCCTCTGACCCCGGTTCACCTGGAGGGTGTAGACCCTAGGTTGGAGGGCCAGGTCCGGGGTGTCCCCCCTGACCTGGGATCCCAGTTGCAGGATAGAACCCCTGAACTGGTGGGCGAATGGTGCAGGACACCTGCCACAGGTGCCCTGACTATTCTAGAAGGGGGTACCGCTCCAGGGGGGAGGGTACAGAGCCCCAAGGAAGGGGAGGACTGGGTATGGAAAAGCCTACCCCAGCCTCCTGTCCAGCCACCGGATACAGGCCCGGGGCTGGTGGGTCAGTGCCAGGTTGTCAGACCCGACCTGACAGGAAAAGAAGTGGACAAAGGGTGCCAAGCACCTGGGGCTACTGCCCCCCACCTTCTGACGCCACAGGGGTTTGAGGGCCCTGAGAGGCATAAGGCCTGGGTCTCATCCCTGACCACTATCACTGGTCACTGCGGCTTGCTGTCTGTCTGTTGGGACACACCTGTGAGCAAGTTAAGGCTAGGTGCTGCACAGGTGGTGTCCACAGGTGAGGAGAAGGGTTCCACATGGGTTGGCTCGGTGGACCCTGAGAGTATGGATGGAGAGATCCAACCGGGTTCAGGAAGGCGTAGAACAGGAATAGTGCCCTGCTGTTTGGGCCAGTTTCCGTGTTCTATCGCCCTAAGCAGGGAATCCCATCGAGGTATCGCTTGGTCTACCCTGGCTTTAGGCTGGAAGGGGGTTGTGTTGGAAACGGCCTTTTTTGCAGGGTTATCCCCAAACTTTTTGCTTCTTCCTCCTTTATTTTTTCTGACCTGTGGTTGTTGGCAATAGAACTCTGGGCACTTTACCACTGCTGATCAGTGCTAAAGTGCATATGCTCTCTGTATAAATTGTTATATTGATTGGTTATCCATGATTGGTATATTTGTTTCACCTGTTAGCCCCTAGTAAAGTGCACTGCGTGTGCCAGGGCTGGTGATTCAAATGCTACTAGTGGGCTGCAGCACTGATTGTGCCACCCACAGGAGTAGCGCTAAAATGATGTCTTAGGCCTGCTTGCAGTGCCTATGTGCAGTCCAGGACTGCCATGTCGACCTGGCCAGTGCACCCACTGACCAGGCCTTATCCTTCCCTTTCTGTACATGTAAGGCATCCCTATGGTGGCCCTAGGTACCCCCCTGGGCTGGGTGCAGTGTATCTGAAAGGTAGGGCATGTACTGAGGTGTGTAACATGCCCTGGTAGTGAATTACAGCCATTTTCGTTTTTCACTGCTGAGAGGCTATCTTGCCCATAGGATAGAATGGGGAAGGCTGTTTACATGCCTATCTTCCCATAAGGGCAAGATAGAAAATCCAAGTTTGGTATCTCTGTGTTCAGAATTTAATTATACATCTTTTTAGCAAGATGGTTTTTAAATTCACTGTGTGAGAATAGCACTTTTTAGAAAGTAGCTATTCTCCTGTTTAACCTTCCTGTGTGCCTGTGTGCTGGTTGGCTGACGGGTGTCATGTGATGGGCTAGGTGGCTCCAGGAGCCTGGATGAGTCAGCAGCAGGGTGAATAGGGAGATCTGCTTTAGATGGGTGGGAGGAGTAGTCCCTGGGTTTGAATAGGGCTGCCCCTGACAAACACAAAGCTGGCTCCACCCCCTGCTGGCCAGGCTGAGGACTCTGCCTCTGCTGGCACAAAGAAGGCTCCACCTCCTGCTGAGCGTCTTACGACCCTGCCCCTCACTCTGAAAGGAACCAGGTGCTCCAGAGCAGAGCACACCCAGGAACCGGTTTGAGCAGGGGAATCCCCCCACTGGAACAAAGAGAGACAAAGGCTTGGAGGGGTATAAGAAGAGGACCCCAGACACCTAAACTTTAGATCACTTTGGAACTAAGAAGAAACCTCTGCCAAGGAGAAAGCTGAAAAGGACTGAAGAGGAGAAGACTGCCTGCTTGCTGTTTTGCTTTGCTGCCAAGGAGAGGGGAAGGACTTTGCTGTGTCCCCTTCTTTTGATTCTGATCTCCAAGGGCCTGAGAAGAGCTGGCTCCCTGTTAAGAAGTCCCAGGAACAAAAGAACTTCACCACCAGCTCCCCTGGAACTCTGCTGAGAGAGTTCTGACCTGCCTTGGAGTGCTTGCCCAGTCTTGGGGCCTCAGGAGGTCGTTTTTGCTGTGTTTGGGAGCTGGAAAGCAGGAGCGTGAACAAGAGTGACTGGTACCCAACGCATCATCCGATTGCGTGTCGCAAGACGAGAGTACGGGGAAAATTTCATCGCGGCACCATCGCAACACGCAGGGTCTCCGCATCGCCGAGTGCGTCGAGCATCGTCCCGAAGCGTGAAGCTTCCTGCCATTGCGAGGGTTGTCGCAGAACCAGTTTGCGTGCCGCACCACTGCCGGTGTGTGGAAAGTCTCCAGTCAGCGGGTGCGTCGACGCAGAGTCCCGTTCCGTGGCGCATCGAGAGTTGCGGCGCCGGACGGCAACGCTGCGCCACGCATCGCACCACATCGAAGAGTGTCGCATCGAACCTGTGCGTGAAGCTTCCCCCTAAGAAACCTACGCAACGAAAGCCAAAGTCATCGCATCCTCCCCCTACAGATCGGAGCCGGCGCATCCACCTCTGCTGCGTGAAGCAGGGCTGCTGCAAAGCCTCCCCAGGATCTCAGGAGTATCGCATCGCCTTTGCCATCTTCCTTGTTATAGCTTTTGGGAACCTTATCGCAACTACAGGTACTGTTGGGCACAAGAGTGTCGCATTTTGTGCATTGAGAGTCTCATTGTGCAGGACACTGATTTTGACATCCTGGAGTACTTTCTGCAAACTCTTGAACTATTTTTAAAGTAACCTTTTTAATTGTATGTTGGTTTGTCTGTAGTATTTGGTCTTGTGAAGTTTTTAGTAAAGATACCTTATTTTTCTAAAACTGGTGTGGAGTAAATCTGTGGTGTTTTCACTGTGTTACTGTGAGTGTTGGTACAAATACTGTGCACATTGCCTTTGATAGCCTAGACTGCTCAGGCCAAGCTACCTAGAGGGTGAGCAGGGGTTATCTTAACAGTGTATCCCCCCTTTCCCTGACTAGAAGCAAGGGTCCCTACTTGGACAGTGGTACCTACCCTGCCAACTAGAGACCCCCAGATCCAACAGTGCACTAATGTTTCTCTTTGCATTTTTAATGTAGTTTTTTGTCACACTTATACACATGTAACCTTAACATGAATCCAATGTACTGACACTTTTATTAATTTGTGTTTGAATGGGCACTCGTATACTAAACATGAACCATTGATTTAATAAAGCTAATTTGACATTACTAGGCCTGAATTTCGTTCTGCATAAAATGCTGATATCGATTTTCTGCTTGAATGTCTTGTCCTTGCAGGTACTTTCACATGGTTTGGTAGTTGAAGAATAGATACAATATTGTGTCATCAAACACAAACAAATGACAGGTGTCCTTCTTAAGGAATACTGAGCATCCTTCAGCAAGCTTATTAATCCTGCCATGCAGATTGATTAAGCCAAAACTGTGGAATCTGCTCTATGTGGAGCAGAACTTTGTGGCTTCCCCAAGAGACTATCAATGTCTGAAAACAAGTTCTTAAGGAGCCTAGCATATCTGCCACCTAGTACAATGCTACTCCCTTTACTTTTTGACATGCAGAGAAAAGCCATTGCAAAGATAGATTGCGCCCCTTACTTAATTGGAGATGCTTATGGTCCCCCCAGAGCTTGCACATAATGCCCTAGCACTTCAGGGCATCATCAAATCAGAGTTAATAAAGTTCCATGGCTTGTTAATCTCATAAAGCTTCTAATTTCATTGGGCTGGACCGAACTCTGAGTGACTCCTTCTTGCGCTTCCTTCCTCTCTAAAGATGGCCACTATCCACATATCCGCAAGACCAAAGAAGGAGGAAGATCCTTCTCCTACCTTGAAGCAAAAACGTGAAATACCTTTTCTCCCCACCTCAGGCAATCACCATCACTGCCCCAATTCAGGAAGGACCCCAAGACCTGGCTCGAAAGCTGAACCACAGCACCTTCGATGGGCTAGCCCCCTGCCAGCGCCTTGGGACCCTTACGGGTGAGTAGTCACACTCTACAAGCCACCTAATTGATTGATTGAGTTCACACTGTCTTAAGTTACAGCCTTTTTTCTTTGGACTTTGAGAGTTTTAGACCTCTAGGCTTCCCTTTGAGTCTTGCAGAGTTTGGCTTCTGCTAAACTCATGTCCCTGACCCAGGAAGACTCTTAACTGAGCTTCTGAAATCCTTTACGTTACCGCACTTCCTGAATTTTTCCTATTTTTATCATTTTTCTGCATTTCTCAATTTTTTTTAGATCTTTCTAGGTTTTTAAATCATTATCCTAAGTTTGGGTCTTACTTAAGCCTGGGCAAAGCACTACGCTACGCTCGCGTAGTTTGCGAAGTTTGCGCTACTTCGCACTACGCGAATTGCACGTAGCACAGTGCGAACACGCGTAGCGTAGTGTTGCGTAGTGCAGCGGTCATTTTTTGCTTTCTCGCGGTCCCCAATGTCAAGTTGGCGACTGCAAGCAAGCAGAATGACATCCCGGCGAGACTTTTTCCTCGTTCGCGATCAGCAACATCAAGTTGGCGATCGCGAGCGTGGAAAATAAACCTCCCGGCGAGATTTTCAATGCGAGGAGGTCAGGTTTCTCATTGCGAGTGGTCGCGTATGCTTGCGACCGCTCGCGATGAGAAACTACCAGTCCGCGTTGAGAAATCTGCTGCTCGAGTAAAAATCTACTCAAGCGGCAGAAAACTACAGCTCGCACTGTGCAAGATGCCGTTTTCAATGATTGCACAGTGCCGGTTGCTTGTCCGCACTGTGCAATCATTGAAAACGACATCTTGCACAGTGCGAACAGGGTACTACGCAGTTCGCGAAGTGCTACACGTAGCTCGCGTAGTGTGAAGTGCACTTTGCGTAGCTTTGCGTAGTGCCATTTCGCGAACTACGCCCAGGGTTAGTCTTACTTAGATGGTTTTAGACCTCTCTCACGTATAAGGGAGAATCCGAAAATCTTGTCTGAGCATCAATTGTTATTGATATTTTGTATAGCTGTGATTGAACTACTTGTCTGCCTTATTCTGGTATGCCTAAGCTTCTTGAGGATGTTGGGGTTTCTGTTAGTAATTCTATATCTTTACAGCATGGTTCTAAGATTCTAAGAATACTAAGAATCTTAACCCAACTGCTAACTTGTAATAAATCCTCTGAACTATAGTCACTGAAACCTGGCCCTATTTGTGTATCCAAATGGGTTGCACTCTTCATTTAATTGATTGATTTAATGCTAACTCCCTTTACCTCTCAGTCGGCAAAGAAAACGTTCATCAGCTCACCAATGGTAAGAGGGTTTGCCCAGTGTTGCATCAACTTGGTAGCCTGTCGGATGGTCCATCACAGAAGTGAGGGATTTATAGTGTCCCATTCAGAAATTGGCCAAACCCAGTCCGAACAGCTAAAGCCCATGTTTCGTATGAGGAAATGATGAATTTCCAGCAGTTCATAAACAATGTGTAGCAGAGGAGGTGTGAGTATTAATAAGGTGTCACATTGTAATTGCTTATGCTTAGCTTGCGGTGTTTTGCTGTGATTGTGTGGTGCTCTGCAGACATGTTTTAAGTTGTTGTGGGAATGTGGCACTGAATGCAGAGAAGTTGAAGCGGCTATCCATTCCGACGTGGCCTAAGATACCGGGATGAACAGATAAGTTATCAGTGTAGAAGACACTGGGTGTAGTTGTCTGCTGTGCTGTGTTGCTAGTCATGAGACGTCATCTATAGCATTGTTGAGATAGGGACTTTATCTCTGCGTGATTGTGAGAAGTGATTGGTATAGAAATTACCAGTTTACAGGGAGGTACTATATCAATCTGGGTGAGCCCCTGCAGGTTGAGGTTTCATTTGAAGTGGATGTCCGAGTAGATTGAAAATTGTTTCCCCAGACCGTTTCTACTGTGAGTGAGTACCTTAGTTTCTTTAGAGGAGCAAAGTTAGTTGTTGATATTGCGTGCATTTGTCTTGTGCGTAAATTGCTGAGGGAACTCATTCTGTGAAAACTGTAATGGAGGGTGAGCTGCTGCAAGGAGTGAGATTGACATCACAGTGTGCCGTGCTGGTATTAGTCAGTTGGTGTAGAGCTGGTACTGGTTGTATGCATCATAGAGAGCTGTGCTGTATTGATTGTGAGTACCAAAAAGAAAATAGTGGGTGAAAAATCATTCTTAGTTGAAACAGAAAGTCATTTGTAAATTTTGCATGTTTTGATCAAAATCTAATGATAGGAGATGTGACTGTAGCAGTTAGGAATAGGGAAGACGCCCCACCTGAAGGTACGCTAGGTCATCATATGGCACTAGAGGGGTTCTTTATACATCTATTTGGCTTGAACAATGGCATAATATCACTGAGAACGATAGTCATTTGACATCTCCCAGTTATGGAACATTTAAGGAGGACGTTGTATGCCATGACACTGCCTCCTAGACCTACCCAATATGAAGCACTTATATCCTCAGTACTTACAGTCCATCTGAGGCAGAGAGAGAGATTTCAAGGAAGTGTCAAGAAAGCCATATGTCTTGTGTGGATGCTAGATGGGATGCAGAACAGAAAACTTGGAAAACTGATATGATCCAGGGAGCTAGTTTATAACCTGCACTAACAAATAAGGAAGAAGGGAAGGTAAACGAAAAGATAAGAAAAAGAAGAAGGAGTCAGATGATACAGAAATGTAGCTGAGGACAGTGATAGCAATTCGCATGAGGATTTTATAACAATTATTATTAAGCCATCAATCCGTCCACCCCCATACAATGTGACCCAAAATGGAGAAGCGAGTAATGTACATACTGGTGAGACTTTTGATGTGCCCATGGCACCAGTAGAAGCAAGTTCAAATTCAATGGGATAGAGTTCAGGGACTACTGTCCCTCTAAATTCAACTGCTTTAAATGCTCCAGATGCACTGACTGTTCCTGTCTAAATACTTTACATACTCAGGCTATTCCTACTGGGATGAGTCACTTCGGTAACAATCCTCTGGGCTAGACAACAAGACTAATCCTGCAAGTTCCGCTGGTTCTGACACAAGGGAATACCTCATGTGTTGAAAGTGGGGACCGTACATTAAATCGGAAATGGTTTGATCCCAATTGGAAGGTTTTCCTGAAGATCGCCATCCTTTTTCATGCCCAACACGAATGTGCTTCTAAGCGTTAATAACAGTAGCACCAGGACAAAAATGCCTATGGGTTTGCCAAGTTCTGAAATGTCTCTTTTTAACTCACCACCTAATATAAATAGTGTTGTTTTAGTGGAGAGATAGAACAACCTGGTCTTACTGCCCGGGAACTCGATGATTTGTTCAAATGTATAGACACCCCAACTGGTAGTGAGGATGCCTGACCAAGTGGAAGGAATATTCAAGCCCCAGAGAGGTAAAAGACAATAGATGTGGTCAACCGGAAACTAGAAGTAGATTAAATTATACTGGGAAACCTTGACATGCCCCAATTAAACACCTATCAAGATGATGAGCTTTCGTTTGTTTTATTACTAGACATGCTGGACAATCTCATGAAAGGTTGTTTGAATTGGCTCATAGGTATAAAATTGTCTTGAAGAAATCCAAAGCTTTGCAGAGAAGTTACCTTTTAAGCTTTAATGACTGTGATCTCACTAATACGAGACCATCAGGAATGAAATTACATATCAGAGAATTAATTGTCTATGTTGGAAAATCGAGTGAGCTGGATAGATAGGCAAAGGAAAAGAAACCAAAGAAAGTCAGACTAGAACTACCTCTATCTGGAACTGAGGAGGAGGATGTGGATATGAACATGCTTCCAATGAAAGAAGTGCCTAGTGGAGGTTATGTTCACATCCCTCGGAACCGGGCTTGCATCATTCACAAATGATTTTCCAGAATTGCGAAACAACCCAGTAGAATGGTACAGACAGATTAATCGGATTGTAAAAATATCAAAGGTTCTACTAATAGATCTGAATATCTTATTCACAATTGTGGTTCCAAGTGACTTCTGGGTCAAATCCAAAATTGCTGTGGAGTGGCCTGAAAAAGAGCCTATAAAACATCCCATATCAAAGCCTCCATCACTAGTGGTGATGAAAAAGTATCATCAGGTGATTACCTTTTTGAAATTGAAAATATCACCTAATAGATTGATAGAGTCAAGATTAACAGGACAACCCAATGGTTCAAAGAAACAATAGATGCCTATTACGAGGGATTGTTGCAGGCATTGAATCAGTATAGTGAGACCGAGACGATTGAGACTAAAGACACAGGACATTCTGTGTACAGGTTTGTTCACGGATTGAAACCTGAGATTAGTTCAATGATTCAAGAGCATTTAATTTGTTTTCAGAGTAAGCCCATTCATGAAATATTGACATATGCCAAATATTGCATTGATATATTGGAAATGAAACATAAGAAATTGAAAGAGAAGTTGATGGCACAGATAAAAGCTGCACAACAGGGTCATAATCAGCAGATTGTTGGGAATGCTGGTCCCATTCTGGGAGTGTATCAACAGGGAGTTCCTGTGATGCAAGGTGATAATGGGTTTTAACCACAAGGTTGTGGTTTTCCAAATTGATCTGAGTACAGGAATTGATGTGGTGACCTTGAAAAAGTCGAATCATTGCCACGTCTGTGGCTAGTTGTGCCATTGGAAAAAGTAGCATTGTTTCAATGCTGGTAACATGGCAAATCCAGAATTGTGGTTTTGTGCAATTTCAAGGTAATAATATGGTTCAGGTACAGCAAGTGCAGAGACGAAGAATAAATAATTTTAACGTGCCCTAAAATGTGGTAATGCAAGCTCAACACGCCTCTTTGCCACATTTCAATGCAAATACTCCTGGATTTTTTCCAAATCAGGTTCCCAATGCAAACACTAATCCTTTTGTGAATCAGGGTATATCTCAACAGTACTCTATGATACAAATAGATGAGGATTACAGCTCAGACATGTCGCAATGATGGTGACGGGGGGAGGAGGATTGGGTGCTTGGCACAACCTTAGAGGTAGACCAGAGTGGTCCATTAGTGGATGGTGAAGTGAATGGCCACCTGGTATCATTATTGATTGATACTAGTGCCTCCTGCTCTACTTTGAGAACAGCAGGAGTTTCCAACCTACCCCTCTCTTGCAAATAAATAAATGACTACCACTCTCAAGAAACAGCACCTATTGAGAATAGGGTCATTTGAAAAAAAATCCCCAATTTGTGGTGTGTGATTCAAACCCTTTAAATCTGCTCCAATTAGATCTTTTTTGCAAGCTGAATTGTTTCATTTATTGTACCCTAAGCTGTATCGAATTTCAAACATAGATGTCACCTTCAAACTTGTTGGTCAGAAATCAGATATTGGATTTTACCCCATGTTGACAAAAGATGATTTTCCCCCAAAGTTGAGAGATTCAGTGTTACCTGATGTCTGGGGCTTTTAAAGGAAAGACATAGGCCTACTTCAAGGTGTTGAACTAGTCCACATCACAGTGAAACCTAATGGTAAGCATCTGAAAATCCCTCAATACAATCAGACCCCTGAAACTATTGCTGGAAATACTCCTGTGATTGACTCATTGATTTAGCAAGGCATTCTGAAGGAGATTATGGGTCCATGTAGCTCACCCACTATGGGTGTGGAAACCCAATGGCAAGTATAGGATTGTCCAAGATTTGAGAAAGATCAACACCAATATTCTCCTGTGGAACTGAATCCAGCTGTGATTTTTTTCAGATCCCATGTGAGGCTGAACGGATTTCTGTCCTCAACTTGTGCCAAGCCTTCTTCTACATACCATTGCATGAGGACAACCAGTATCTCCTCGCATTTTGGTTCAATAGCCGTGTTTTGGCATGGTGCCGAGTCCTGCAAGGTTATGAGAAGAGTCTGTCTAGCTTCAATCAGATTCTTAAAAAGAACCTGGAGTTTTTGGTGAAGTCCTATCATTCTGTTCTGGTCAAATTCATTGACCACATATTGAAGGCATCAAATACAGAGGAGGCTTGTAAACGTGGTACAATTGCTCTGTTTCACCACTAAGCTGAAAATAGACATCAAGCGCCCCTGATCAAACTGCAGTACTGTAAGAAAGAAATCCTGTATCTAGGACATCACATTGAGAAGGGAGCAGGGAAGGTGACACAAGAGAGAATCTCATCGATTCTGAAAAAGAATCCGCCAACTACCCAGAAAGAAGTCATGATGTTCTTGAGAATGGTGGGCTACTGTCGCCAGTGAATCCCCAACTTCTATCTAGTAGCCAAGCCATTAGAGAGGCTGACACACACAGAATGTTCGATCCATTACCATGGGATGACATCTCAATGCATGCTTTATCAGAGTTGATAGAAAGTCTCTGTCATTCCCCAGCACTAGGAATTCTGGATTACAACAAATGTTTCACTTTGTTTCGCAGTGAGAGATAGGGCTGCGCTCTCTTAGTGCTAACTCAGATGCCTGGGGATGCTTGTAGACCATTACATATTTTTCAGCTACACTTGATCCAGTAGCTGCTGATTTGCCCAGCTGTCTCAAGCCATGGGTTTCACAGGTGTCAGTACTGAGCAGTGTGACAGTATTGCTACGGGTCATCGGCTAACTGTTTTTGTTTCCCATTCTGTGGAGGTACTGTTAACCCACACAAGAACACAGTATCTCACCAAAGCCACCTTACCAAGTATGAGCAGGTCCTACTTGTTGTGGAAAACATCACATTGAAGCGCGGTACTACTCTTAATCCTGTCAGACTTTTACCAATACCTCGGAATGATAATGTCGAAGGTGAAGGTAACCAGGACTGGCTTGATATTATTGAACTGTGCACCAATTCGAGACCTGATATGCAAGCTGGGTCACTGCCTGAATCAGACTATGTGATGTTTGTTGATGGCTCCTGCTTTTGAGACCATGAAGGAAACCTGCGAGCTGCAGATGCAGTATGTACTATCTCAGATGAAGTTGATGTCTCCTGGCTTTAAGGAGTGTTTTCTGCACAAGTGGCCAAATTGATGGGTCCTCCTAGAGCATGCTGGTTTCAGACCAGCTGTAAGTGACCATTTTCAATGATAGTCAGTATGAATTTGATGTTGTTCAGGACTTTGGACAGTTATGGTCAGAACTTGGATTTATGACCTCTTGGGGGTCAGCTATCTGCAATGGAGATAGTCTACACAATGTATAGGGGTTTTGAAATGTGATGCAAATGAAACTGTCAGATATTGTGCCATGAATGCTTGTACCTTCAATGGGGAGGACCAACATGAAAGAACGGATGAGTGAAATTGCAATCTGTTAACCACAGTTGATAGCTGGGAAAAAGCTAAGTGGTTGCAGGAGAAAGTGTCAGAGGCAGAACACCAAGGCTGGTTTTAAGCAGGTTGTGTCAAAAGGGATTAGGATGACATTTGGGTTTCAGGAGATGGAAGACCTGTGTTACCGGATACCTTGTTTCCTCCAATGGTTAGACATTATCATGGACCTCCACATGTAGGTAGAGACACCATGGTTACGGTTGTTAAGGCAAGCATGGCTCAATGCAAACACAAGGAGATTATGGATGGAGTGCTGAAACTTTTCAGACACTCACTCCCAGTCCCATATCTGGGTTGAATCCCTCATCATTCTTTAGCTCACTTCACCACCCCAGTTCAGACCCAGCTATTTATAAACATGGTTCAATCCCAGGTTCAGACTGATGACTGAAGGATTGTGTCATATATGTGTTGTGTGCCAGCAGCAGAATGTGGACAGGAGAACAGCAGTAACACTCAGTCACATAGGGAGATCAGTAGGTCCCTTCAATAGGATGCAATTGGACTTTATCGAGAGGCCTGTGTGCAATGGGCTTAGATATGTCCTAGTGATTGTGAAGTACATCTTCTTATGTTGGGTTGAAGCTAACCCAACCAGGTGAAATGATAGTCTCACAGTGGCAAAGTTGTTGTTGAGGGAGTTAATACCACATTTTGGGATCCCAACTTCTCTGAAGTCAGACCGAGGAACTCACTTGATTAATGAGGTCCTGAAGATGTTGTGCCAAGTATTACAAGTCGAACAGAGACTGCATTGCAGTCATCGAGTGCAACAGGTCAAGAGGAGTTTGAAATACAGGTTGGCTAAAGCGTGTGCCTCAACATCCTTGAAATGGCCTGATGCTTTGCCTCTTGTGTTGATGAGCCTTTGCAGTACTCCAGATAGGAGAGCAGGATTGTCTTCCCAAGAGATAATCATGGCAGAGCCATGAGAATTCCAGGTGTGTCAACGAATGCGCTTGTGAACATTACAGATGATATGAATCTTTATTAATACAAAGGACTGGCTGATGTGATGCATTCTGCGACTCATCAGGTTGGAGATGCTACAGCTCGGCCTCAACAGTAGCAGTGCCATGACCTCAGTCCCGGCGACTGGGTTATGATGAAGAAGCATGTGCGCAAGTCATGCTTGGAACTTTGGTGATGAGGTCCGTAGCAGGTTATCTTGGTCACTACAACAACTGTAAAGTGTGGAGGTATCCTCAACTGGGTGCATGCCACCCATACTCACAGAATCCCTTGATGACATAACAGCCTCTGAAGTGCCGGTGGTTACAGTGAGATAAATGGAGAAGGTTAGTCAAGCTGTCGGGGACCAGCAAGTCAACAGTTGCCGTTGGTACCGAAGAATCTTATCCTATGTTGACTGCACCAGATTCATACCCTGGCAAAGGGCCTACTGCAGCATTAACGCAAGTCAGAGAACTGGCAGAATTGTGGTGGCACGGCAGTGGCTATCCAGCCACCGCCACACCGGCGGTCTGATCATCCTATTACAAGTTGAGCTGCTGGACTTTTGGCTCCACCAGGGAACCGCCATTCCCTTGTAGTGGTACGGTGGTCAGTGTCATTGTAAGATGCACGTGGTGCCACTGCAGCACCACCATGCATATTACAAGTTTCAAGACCGCCTGCTATTTTATGGTGGTCTTTGCACTATGAAAAGGCTGATGGTGCTGAAAAAAAGGGGACCCTGCCCACTCAGCCTGGGGATGCATGCAGGGGGGGCACAACATGTGCTCCTTTGTGTACATGCACCCCAATTCCTGCATGGCATGGACTTTATAGTCTATGCCATGCAGGAAACTTTGCGGCTTTTCCATTGCGCCGCCTTTAAAAGAGGCACCACCCCTGGAACCACCACACCGCCTGCTTGCCAGACCACAAAATTACTTGTAATCTGGCAGGCGGGAACAGCCCCTGCACAGCCAAATGTAGGAATCAGGTCCTCAATCTTTTCAGAAATGTCTTTGCTGAAATATTTGGATCATCATTCTGATGCTAAAACATTGGATATAGTTGGACATTTTTTTAAAACACTCCGTAACATTAGATGCAGCTTATGCCCCTAGACACAGTTTAACTTGTACATTGACAGATGTTGAGGAAGAAATGTATAGATCAGTAGAAGGTAGGAGAAGAATTATTTTGGCTAGAGCAGCAAATCACAAAAATGTACCAATATGGGCTAAAGAAGAGCTTGAACATAAGGTAGCTGGAAACATAGCCGCATTAGCATTACATTAGGAACATCATGGGAAACTGTGTGTATATACTAGAAAAACTAACTTAGATATTTATTTTGAAGAAATGAGTGAATGTGATCACTCTTTTGAAACTCATGGAAATTAGGGATTATATTCAGACGGAGCAGATCCTGTTATATCAGGAGCCTACTATATTTGTGTGAAGAAGGCCTATTACAGGTTACCCAGTGGATGGTATGGAAAATGTTACATCGGGATAGCTTTTCTGAAAATCTATCATGAGGGAAATCTTGATGACCCAACAGGGGAAGAACACTGTAGAACAAAGTGCTTGTGAAACTGTAGGAGACATCTTTGGTGCCATAATACCATCTGTAGGAGTGATACTGAATTTGTATACAATTAGAAATCTTTCCACTTAAGTTGATAAATTATCTACTAGTGCAGATGGAGGATTTTTAGTTATAGATACTGAGAAGGTTGTGATCAGATCTATGGTTTTGCAGAATAGACTTGCATTAGACGTCATTCTTGTGAAAGATGGAGGAGTCTGTTGGATGTTAAAAGTTCACCAATGCCGTACTTACATTCTTGACAAGAGTACGTACTTAAAGGAATTTATTAATAACATTACTGACTTAAAGAGAGATTTGTAGGTGGGTGCATTGGCTTGGATGGTGAAGATGGCAGTCACGTGAGACTGTTGCCCTGCTCCAGCCCTCCATTAAACTGCCAGCTCCGTGGCTTTGAATGGCCCGAGGATGGTGCTTGCACATATAACCCCCCTCTCCTGGTGAAAGAATTGTAGAGCTGACGACCACCTGAGGGGTGAATAGACCGTAGTTTTGGTTTGGACCTGGCCATAGTTGCATCCTACCTGCATGGCATCGGTAGACCGGACCTGACAGCAGCGGCCCGGGCGGAGTGCGACAGCTAAACCAATGATTGTCCTGAGACTGTGGCAACCTGACTAGGGATCTGGGGCTAGACAACACAATAGGGCGCGTCCTGTGCCACCACTATGAGACCAGCGAGGGCTAGGAGTTGGACGGCATTCAAGGCATGCTGGAGTTTGAACACAGCCACCGCACATTGCTGAGGCAGTGACCATGGCAAAGCTGCCTTTAGGGGTCAGATGGCGGGTGCCTGTTGTGCCAGGGGAGCTCCTCCTGTGGACCCTACCCTGCTGATGACACATCTGCCTGCTGTGTGGAGTCAGAGTCTGAAGTCTCACCCTAGTACAGAGATCTGGGCCTAAATCCATTGTTTTTTTGCTCCCCATTCCATTTCAGTTTGAACCCAGCCATATGCAAATCAGTCTTGACCCTGCACCCAATGAGAACAGTCCAGTCCGAACAGCCAGGCCAGGTCCTCCCTGGACAGGAAACAAGCATCCTAGGACCGATTTCGGGGTTTCACCCCTCATCAGGAAGGCTAGCTTGACTACAGTGGCATGGAGAGCACGGGACCCATGTCTGAGCATACCCGTTCCACTCGGGGTGACAAATACAAAAAGAACAATTTATTGACAGAATGCAGAACAATTTCATACATTCACCCCAGTACAGAGATCTGGGCTTAAATCCATCGTTTTTTTGCTCCCCAGCCATTCCAGTTTGAACCCAGTCATACGCAAATCAGTCTTGACTCTGAGCCCAATGGGAACAGTCCAGCCCAAACTTACAGGCCAGGTCATTTCTGGACAGGAAACAAGCATCCTAGGACTGGTTTCAGGGTTTCACTCCTCATTAACCAGGATAGCTTGACTCCAGGTAAGACCTGGCTTGGCAGTTCAGGTTGGACTGTTCCCACGAGGCACAGGGTCAACACTGATCTGCATATGGCTGGGTCTGAACTGGGGTGGCGAAGTGAGCTAAAGAACAATGATGGATTCAACCCAGATCTGTGACTGGGAGTGAGTGTCTGAAAAGTTTCAGCGCTCCATCCATCATCTCCTTGTGTTTGTTCTATTCTCTCTACAACATATAGCAGATGATTAATATAGTCCAACCACGAGGCAAATGCTCCCAAAATAATTCAAATTCGGTCTCAAATGTCACACTTTGACAAAGAAAATGGACTTGGATTTATTGCCATCCAATCAGCATTAGTAATAGTTTTGTAACATTTAATAATCCACACGTTAGAACTCTTTAATCAGGGTAGATGATGAGTCCTTGACTCTGCACAATGATCACAAGAGTTTTGAGAAAGCGTGTGAATCTCGGAATCTAGAGGATGACTATCGAAATGTGAAGATCTACTAGCTAATCAACTAGGGTGGGTACAATTGCATAATTGTTCCATGTGTATAACATGGTTATCACAAAAATTGAGTGACTATACAAACTATTGTTGGCCGATGGCCAGGTTCAAAGTTATATGCAAAGCATGTGCTCACGTACAATAATCACATGAGATACCTGCTCTGAATATATGACGTTACAACGCAAACCATAACAATGCATACTTTTACAACGCCTTTTCTACATCACATGATTTTACAATGCATACCATTACAATGCATTTTTTTCAAACAACCATCACAACACATTCCATTACAACGCATTACATCACAACACATACCATTACAACACAGAATAGTTTTAGTGCAACAGTAGGGTAAGTGTTGGATAGCTTAGGGGTAAAAATTACTATTCCCACTTCAGTGAATGCAACAGTAGGGAAAGTGTTGGACAGTGTAGGGGTAAAGATTATTATTCGCAACTCCCCCTAAGCCCATCCCCACCCTAAAACCTAAAAATCTCCATTACTTACCTTATAATGCGTTGTGATGACATGCGTTGTAATGGCATGCGTTGTATTGGCATGCGTTGTAACAACATGTGTTGTAATGGCATGTGTTGTAATGGCATGCGATGTAAAGGCACTTACGTTGTAAATGTTGCGTTGTAAAGGCATTGCGATGTAATGACTGTGTTGTAATGGATGTTTCCCACCTGCTCTATATATATCAGGCAGTCGTCTGTATAGAAATTGCACTTTTGTATGCCTTTGTGTTAAAAAAAATCACTCAAGGCACTTTATCAGTGTCATGGGAGGATGTCTGCATGAGATTTTCTACTCATTGCAAACTCTTGCAAGCAACATTTAATCAGAAATCAGAAATGTAAGAAAAAACTAAAATTATGTAAACTACTGCAAAACAAATAATATGGATTGACATGAGATTTTGGTTGCGTTAAGGCACCATTCAAAGACTCACAGTCACTGTTGGCCATTTTAGATATCTTGGCAGCATTTGATGTGATGGATCACCCTGTGGTACATAATCATCTTAATAAAGAGTGTGTGGTTGTAAGGCCAAAGCTCGCCTGGTTTGAATTTTTTTACTGTACACGTGTTGTACTATAGCACAATAGCTACACATTTGTTTCCAGCACCAACAGCTCAAAACCGCAGGTTCCATCAGGAATCCCCTTTTCACCTTGCTTGTTTAACATGTATGTGACAATGTTATTATTACTTATCAGCAGGTGAATTTAGGATTCCAATTGGAGGACAATGGCACATAAATCGATCACTTAATGGATGGCACAACAAAATAATATAGTAAAAATGTGCCGATTCCAGGCCTCCTTTATTCTAATGTTTTATACTTGTCATCCCCCTTCATCTGGAATACTCTAACTTCTTGGTGGTACTCAAAATTAGGGGGTGTGAAATGTGTGCAATTTCCTTTCACGTCATTATATAAAGTATTGGGGAAATTATGCATAATTATTCAAAATGTAAACCAGCAATATTTTAGCGGTAAATGTGTTCATGCATCCATTTTAGATGAGAGAGCACGTTTTGTACTAAAAGATTAGGGCCTAAAAAGACAAGTAATGTGAACAATAGCAGCATGCTGTCTGGTTATTTGTGTCATTCCCATGCAATCATTTTTTCGTGAATGTGGAGTATTTACACACCATGTGGTGTTATGGTGTAATTTCGAGAATATCACGTAACAAGCGTAACTCAAAATGTATGAAATGATTACATAAATTACGCAGGTAAAACTAAAAGTTCACCCTGGCTTACTCAAAACGTCATCCGTTCTCTATATCATCTCTATTCTCTTCAGTGTTATCAAGTCATCATTCATAGGCAATAAGCATGTCGACACTTAGATATTTATATGAAATCTTTAATCCATCCATTAATCCACTCAATTATTATCATTCCACCAATAGTTGGGAGCCTGGCTGTTCATGAGGTCATTTGCCTAAATGACCTATTTAATTGTTGTGTTCAGGCACACAGCGAGTCGTTTTTGGCATTGGGCAAGTTCCACAAATAAATATATAAATAAAAATGTGTAGTCTTGTGTACAAGTGGGACGCACTAAGGGGCATATTACCAAGGGCCAGCGATGAATAATATCTCAAAGCGCGCTTAGCGCTTGCATATTTAACGCCGGCTATCTCTGGAATTTATCGCCCAGTTAGCACGTTATTAACAACGCGCATCGCCGAGGCGATAATAATTCCAGAGAGAGTGTGGATATTGCCGTTTTCCTTGGTGGAAAACGGCGATATCCTAGATGATAGTGCCTGTGGTCTTAGCCACAGAATCCACCCCTCATGTTAAGTATGCCTTAGTCAGGAATTTAACAGACGTTAAATTCCTGCGTTAAGGCATCCTTAACGCAATTTAAAAAATCGCTACCCTTCCTTGTTAATATTGCGAAGCTGCCTTCGCGATATTTTCCCTGGTTGGTTTCACAGCCATGCCTACTTTGCATCTCATTAGTGATGCAAAGTTAGGCGTGCTGGAATTGGGCGCTAAGTCAGCAAGACACGCGATAAGGCGATGAAATTATTGCCACTTTTCGCCCGAAAACGGACGCAAAAGCAGCGATAATTTGAAATCACCACCTCGTTAATATGCCCCTAAGTGACCAATAGGTATCCTGCCTTAATATTGTATCTAGAAAATTGACAAGCACAAGTTGGTGAAGGTAAGTATATATAGGTAAGTACAAATGTACTATTCTTAACTCCACATCATTGTTTTTCTGATGCCTCTCCCAGGTCTCCAGAGACATGAGAGCAGGTGGCAGAATGGCAGTTGCCGGTCTCACCCACCTCCTCCCGCTTCTTCCAATAGCGGAGGGAGAATGACGCAAGCCGCGTTGTGCAAGGTAAAATGGCTTCTTCCGGTCAGTGTGGGTCTATTTGGACTCGTACCAGCAGGACAGAGCAACCCCACTGTGAAGCAGGGCCGGACTGGAAACCCAACGCAGCCCTGGCAATTTTGCTGACCAGGCCCAACATGGTGTGTGGTAAGCGAGCCTGTGTTTGGGAAGGAGGCACTGGCTGGCCTCAGGTGGCTGGAAAGTAAAGTTAGTGGATAATGCTGGTTTGCTGCTTTTGTTACTGAGGGCCGATATTGCAGCACTGCAGCAACACCAGCCCCCACCTTTCCAGCCTCCTGGTGAAACGCCCGATGCCCTGTATGGCCAGTCCGGCCCTGCTGAGAAGTGGCTCAGCCAGAGCTGCTCTCAGGGGGGTGCCGGCTCTCTGCTCTCACTGTGAGGTGAGAGATTGGTTTTCCACAAGGAGATGGCAGACTGGCACAACGGGTGTTGGGGGCATTGATAGGATGTGAGGTATTTATTTCACATTTGCCTTTGGGAGGTGAAGAGTTATTTTTAGGACCAGGAGAAACTTCATTTAAGCTGACATAATCGTGCGTAATTTCTGGCATGTTCACATTAAACTTGTTATGGGAAATGCCTAAGATTAAGCCATTTGACCACATTGTGTAATTGAGACTTTGTTCAGACAAAAATCCTTCCGCAAGAGAACAGAGAGAACACAAATGAGTTGCTTTAGTTTATGTCATGCATGATTTTTTACTGCAAAATGTGTCCTTGTGCCAAAACATCGATGCACAGGTTCCTTTCATGCTAAAAAAATAGTGCAAAATGCTGATGCCAGCATGGCATAATAACATGTCATTTTTGGGGCATTTCACATCATTTTCGCAAAGGGAATGACACAAATATTTTCTAGGCCTAGTATTTTTCGAGTATGTGGGGAATGGTGGCAGAAGGCCATGTATTTATTTTTCAATTTAGAGGGTGAGGGTTTATTTCAATGGTGTGTTGGTAGGTTGCAGGATGTCAGGTTTTGTTTATAGTATTTGGTGGGAAGGCCATTTTATGTATGGTTTGTCGATTACTTTTCTGTCCCTGCGCATATGTTGGAAGCAGAGGCAGATGATTTGGGGGGTATAATAAGCATATAGATGGTTGTCTACCTGAACGTCACTTCTTAGTACCCTCTGGGAAAACATCCCCAAGATTCACAATTACCAATCTATACTTCTATGCCTTATTTATGGTTCTCACAGAGAGCAACCAGCATGAATTCCATATTCTACAATTGTTCGTAGTATTGTTACAATATAAAAGTATTCCATGCTGGCTCGGACAGGATATTCAGAGAGTGTGTAAGGGTAGCAATGGCTTTCTGCTCTGATGTGGAGCAGAAAGCCGAGCTTCAGGTGCAGCGGGAGAAGAAAAGCACAGAGGGTCTGATTCACAAAGGCAAACATAGACTTTTTTGTAAGTTTGGGAATGTTTGCTGTTCACACGAGTAGTATCGTTACAAGTGCCGAAACTCCACACATAAAAATATTACCCGTAAATCCCTTTGTGAATAGCGAACAATCATAAACTTACACAAAAGAGTAAGTTTACCTTTATGAATCAGGCCCAGAGAGTGGTAGTGCAAGTGGCAGGAGACAAGGTATAAATGTTTCATAAATGGGCAGGGGAGTGTGGATCGAAGAGAGGGTGGTATTTACAAGGGGGATTCTTTACAAGCAATTAAATATGTTCCCTCTATTGTATGAATTTTTGTGGGAGTATGGATGTGTTTGAATGAATGGGGTATGTTTGTATTTATTCAAATTAAATACAGGGACATTTTTCTATTTGAACGGAATTGTGGATATGAATTTGTATGTAATAATTGTGTTTCTTTTGCTTTGTACATAAATTGTTATTATTAGTCTGACTGAAATAGAAAAAGGAGATACATAAAAAAGAAAAATGAAAATGTTATGATATATATTCAAAGAAATTGAAGTAATAAAGCAATGACAAAGTTCATGTGTTTTTGTCACTATTGTGAGTGAATGGATAATTTAAATTGAAAAGAACTAAGTCTCAATGGAAGTTATAAATAGGCTATGAGGGAACATATTTAATTGTTTGTAGTCCCTTTCCCCTCTGTTCCCTAGCCTGAAAAGTATCTCTTAGAGGGAGTCCCCCATTTTTTGCAATAGGATTCTTTACAAGCCCCTTCCACCGCCGGTGTGTCACGTTGCATGACGCACCAGCGATGCAAGCTGCTGTATGATATTTACAAGAACACGTAAGGCCACCCTGCATGGCTTTACATGTGCTTGTAAATATTGCCTCTTTTCACACGCTTTGCATGTTAGGGGCGTGACATGGGTGTTGCTGTGGGTGTTCCCACGTAACACGCATGTCCACTAATACAGTTCCAGATTTACGAGCAATTGTAAACCGGGAAATGCGTCAGAATGCTACATGGCGTAGCGAGGCGCAACGCTTTTCCCTCTTTCAATGCATGCTGCATTCAACAGCGCTCATTGGAAAAGGAAATCACCTAAATTGATTGTTTTTGTGCAGGAAGGGGCACCTTCCTGCAGAAAAACAATCTCCCCATGACGCAGGCATCCTTGCACCATGGTGCAAGGGTGCCTGCACTGGTGCATGGCTGCAGTTTGTGTGCCAGCACAGGAAAAAGCACAGAGATGCGACATATTGTTGTAAATATGTTGCATTTCGGTGCTGCGAAACTAACGCAGCGCAGCAAAATGACTTGCGGCACCGCAATGCATTAGTTTCTTGTAGATAAGGCCCTAGGTTTTCTATCAAATTTGGGTGATGAGGGATAGATCCAAGACAGGATTGTGAGGATGGGTTGCAGGACACCACGAAGATGTTTTTGGGATATAATGTGGATAGTAATTCTGAGGGGGGTGTGGTAGGATGGCATTAAGCCAAGCATTCTTTTTTTGCGGACCGGGAGGGGGGGAGGAGGGGGGGGCTGAGGTTGGTTGAAGTAGGTAGTAGGACAAGGGGCAGAAGGCTGAGTCAGATAAAGTCATGCTGTGTATACCTTCCCCATGACTCCTGCACGTCTGCATAGCTATATAAAAAAAGGGGCAGATGAATTGGATAAGCAAGCGGTGATATAAAAACAACATCATAAACAACTCCAGCTTCGCCTCTGTTGTCTAGTTGATTTATTTCAGAACCCCTCGGTGAATATGACCTTGTGTTATTTACTGTTATCCATCTATAAATATGTATCTTCACTGTAAGCAGATTTGATGTTAGTATCACATCTAGACTCCTCTGTTTACCTTCACAATACTGTGATAGTCTATTTTTATGACACAGTACTATGCCGGACGCATATTCAAAACTTGATAGAGTGGTAGAAAAACAGAGGACTGCATAGGTGTTTGGTGTCTGTAAGCTTTAAGAAAAAGTCACGGATTTCTCAGATGAAACTCTTTCCAGCAGCCTTGCATTTGCCTGATTCAGTAAAACAGCCCTGTGGGTCAATGTTTATCATCTACTGATGTATATCTTTTCTCTGCTTTATATTTATTAGAGTGCTGTTTGGAATGCTGCCCAAGATGTCTGCTGTTTCTGTGGGGCCTTCTGTTCAGTGCAGGTCAGCCAGTTATAGCATGATTCACTGATAAGGCAGTACAGCCACGTGAAAAACAAAGTGAATCAGCCGCTCGCTGCATTATAAACATGTTTGCAGAGCTCCAGCAGCTGCTTATTGTTTTCCTGTTGTTTTTGAATTTGATATACGTACACATTTATTTTTTACTTTGTGTTTTATTGCATCTGGAGCCTCAGCCACCTCCTCGCTTCCTCATTTGTAATTCTGGTCAACCACCCAAGCTGCGAACCACTGCCCAGCAATTCACCGCATTGATAAACATGCACATGTTGCTTACCAGGCTTCCACAGTTGTAAACCCACTCACAGTAAGACAAATCCCAGAAGAAAGGGTCATCCACTTGGCCTTAGTGCCTGCCTGACAATGAAGTTACAAGAACAAAACATGTCAAATCAGATGCAACAAGGAAACTCTAAGGTACAAATATACAAATATTTTGTGTTGGGGTTGCGCCACTTTTGTGGTGCAACCCCAATCAGATGTAACAGTGAAACTCTAATGTACAAATATACAAATATTTTGTGTTGGGGATGCGCCACTTTTGTGGTGCAACCCCAATCAGATGTAACAGTGGAACTCTACTGTACAAATATACAAATATTTTGTGTTGGGGATGCGCCACTTTTGTGGTGCAACCCCAATCAGATGTAACAGTGAAACTCTAATGTACAAATATACAAATATTTTGTGTTGGGGATGCGCCACTTTTGTGGTGCAACCCCAATCAGATGTAACAGTGGAACTCTACTGTACAAATATACAAATATTTTGTATTGGGGTTGCGCCACTTTTGTGGTGCAACCCCAATCGGATGTAACAATGAAACTCTAATGTACAAATATACAAATATTTTGTATTGGGGTTGCACCACTTTTGTTGTGCAACCCCAATCAGATGTAACAGTGAAACTCTAATGTACAAATACACAAATATTTTGTATTGGGGTTGTGCCACTTTTGTGGTACCGCGCCGATGCATAGCCTTTGTTGGAAATTACTAAGCCATGCAAATGAATGCTGCGCATATCCTACAAGTGGGATTTTATCCTAAAAGTGACACGACGCAGCACATAGCACCTGCTTGTCCTACCTTGTGTTGGGTAGGTGATGCATGACTGGGGCAAGGGAATTCCCGTGCATTCACCTATGTATATTAATGCAAAACCATATTTACTTGAAGTCTGTAAATATGGGTTTGCAGCAAAATGGTGCTCCTACCTGAGGTTGGTGTAATGAGGAGAAATATCTGCTTTGGCACTAGACAGCCAGAAGTGCGAAAGCACTATGCGAGAACAGAACTGCTCCATATCTTAGTCGATATGCACATTTCTGCTCTATACGTTTGATGCAATGCAGCTCAGAAACTCCCTTGCTGCGCTGCATTTCCTCTAAGTTAATTAAAGCTGGCCCTAAGAGAATAAGATATGACGAATAATGGGGGCCACAGGAATTTTGCGGCACCAAGTGTTTTTTTTTTCTTTTTTGCAAGTTTAGGGATTTACTGTACTTCACAATTTGCTCACTGGAACAAAAAAAAAGGTTGTAACTGAAATGGATCAAAAGTTACTAAAAAAAAGTGCAGCACGAGATCCATTATAAAGGTTAACTGGTCAAACTTCAATTGCTGGTTCCTGTCTCAGGCTGTTGCAAAGGAGAAACCTTTAACCAGACAGTGTTACTGTGTGTTAAAACGACACAGTAGGGAGAACATTCTGCCACAGAATCTGCTGCATTAAGCTGTAAAGTATACGGCTTAATGCCGCACGGTCTGCGGCAGAGGCTTTCGTTGCCGAATAATTTAGTCACCCAGCTGCAAAGTTTGGTCCTTGCTGCATAATTCTAGTGCTTTGCCAATACTGAAAAGGTTTTATGATAAACTACCAGCACTATTTTGACACACCTCTACAGTTTGTATGGTCGATGATGTTTTTAGACTCTGATTGTTATTTTAGTTCCTGGAGTACCATTTAGTGCATCAGTGTGGCCTGCTGCATTTGCATTTAATTAGAGTAATTTGTGCGTCCACTGTGAAGTACAGCTTTGTATTGGATTGTGCACCAGATAGGTTGTATCACATTATGCATGAATACGTTTACAGAAAGACTTTGCTGTTGGGTTAGGGCCGGCTTTAGGGTGGTGCGCCCTGTGCGGCCGCACTGGTTGCTGACCTGGAGTGGGGACACCGACCTCAGGGGGGAGGCACTGTGTTTAGCAAGAACCTACGATTTAAAAGCACCTGCTGCAGAGTTCCTTGTGAGTCCAGCTTTCAGGCAGCAATAAAAATGTCAAAATAACTCTTGTGATTAATATTCCTGCTAGAGAGAGAGATCAGAGTTTTTTCTAGTGGCAGTTTTGACTTGCCATAAAGTAGCACAGAGGGTTAATATGCCTGCTGCAAGGAACATATCTAAATTTAATGTGGATAGCTGAGTGCATTAGTAAAGCCAGCCTTTACCAGCGCTCTAAAAAAAAATTAAAGCGCTTAAAAGACAAATTAAAATGTATGTGAGAGAGGGGCAATGGGGAGATGAAGTTCACTTTTGCTGGGTGGTAGAGAGGGAATCCGAAGAGAAGTTCGTGGGGTGGGGGCGCCAAACAAAATTGTCCCACCGGGTTCCACCAGTGCTAAAGCCAGCCCTGAGTTAGGTTTTCCAGTGACTACAGTTGTCCATTGCTGAACTTAAAGGAGCTTCTCTTTTGAAAGACAACTGTATGGTTCATCTGAAGTCCTGGCTTTGCTCTAATGTTGGTCAAGTATCAGAGAGAGATGTTCTGAATGGCAGTGCATAAACAACTGCATGACTTTGTGGTACAGTTGTGCGCATAAAGGAGGCAGGGTTGCGTGTACGTTTTTATGGTATACTGTTGAGGGGTGGGAAATTATGTATTTTTTCATGAAATTTCAAAATTTGTGAACATTTTGAAAACATATAAAATTTTGCTCTTTGATAATGAAATGCTGTTTGCGGGTATTTTTGACGTGAATGTGCATCTTCCATAAAAAAAAATATTTTGACATACCAGCAAGAGATGGGTATAAACTAAAACTATCAGCAAAACACGGTGTCAATTTGAGACTTTAAGTACGGTGTGTGCATGCTTAAAAAAGTGATGCAAATTGCACAATGCAAAGTTAATTTTAAAAAAATCACAAAATTCATGTATCTGTATATTCAGAAAATTTATACATTTTGACAATATAATTCAAAATTTGCCCAGGCCTACTAAGGAGCAAAGGATCACTATGTCTAACTTTGATAGGTGGATTTTTAAGATACGTAGATGTATTGTTAAGACTGCAAGCAATGATTAGTCAACGAATGACTTTAGCACTATGGTTTGCACATGATGGTGCCCACGTTGTGCTTTAGATGTTCTGCTACTGTAGGGCATACTATAAATGTTTATGAATAGAACTATATAAGATCTAAGGTTGGACAATGGATGCTGTTGGGAGTTTGGAGATAGCCGTTTTTTATGCATATTGAAATTATGATGGATGTATATGAGATGGGCTCTGTAATGTGTTTTGTTGGGGTAGTGTGTGGAGTTTGGAGGTTGTGATACTCGACTACAGGGCACATTTGTGCAGCGCCACCATAGGCTGCTGGGAGATAGATTGTCCTGTGGGAGAGAAACATGCAGTGGATATTGTGTGCATTACAGTCATAAATAAGAAGGTCACAAAGCAATTATTTTGATAAACATTGTTTGCTTTTCTATTTTTTATGACAGCAATATTAATCCTTTTTGTGGTTATTGGTGGTTATTTCTATTTATTTATTTATTTGAAAAGTTATATAGAGCGGGAAAAAGACCCAAACGGGTATCAGAGCTCTGTTCAAAGTATCGAACGTTGGCATGAGGTAACAGCATGACTGCAGTACAATAAGGAAACATAAGAAGTACCTAAAACATAATAAGTACATGGGGGTGCAAGGGGAAGACGAAATAACAGGTGATCACCAGGTATCAGCCCTACTTGTAGGCGCAGTGCAGTTCTAGCAGAGCAGTATGTCAAAAGGACAAAACACATTTTGTACACAGTGTAAAACGACTGTCAAACAGTAGAAGGAAGTGACTAGCAAATGGCTTCAGGGCTATTGCTGATGAAGTTCAAGTCATTAACCCCTTCGCCGCGGCACGAATTCCGCCGCGGCGCTGGGGGGGTTCGGGGTCAGCGCGGCGCCTCCATGCTCATGACGGAACCACTCCGTCATGAGCCACGGGCGCGCTGTGCTCATGACGGAGTGGTTCCGTCACGACTCCGCCCACTTGCATTGTTCACCCGCACAGGCGGGGAATCAGTGCCGCGTGGGCGGAGCGGCCGCCAACGGCCGCAGCATGACGGAACCACTCCGTCATGAGCACACTGCGCCCGTGGCTCAGGACGGAGTGGTTCCGTCATGAGCAGGCAAGGGGTTAAAACATTCTTCAAAACTAAACAAAATGTAGAAGCATGGAGTTTTTTCTCAAAGGATGTCCTGTCATGCTGCACTAGTCTATCCCTCTGTCTGCTGTTTAAACAAGCTATATGGCCCCCAGCTGTACCCTTCCTCATGAAGTGCCACGGCCTCCCTGTCTTTGTAAAAAAGCCTGTTAGAGAGATCAATAAATGAAACATGTGGTAAACGACAATGGTGACCCATAGCTCATACTCACAGCTCATGTGTTTGAGTTTAGGCATGGCCTACTCAGGACTTTATCCTTCCAGGGTGATAACAAAAGTAGTATTTTAATAATGGCTAATAGTAACATCTGTTATTCCCAGCAATATAAAATGACAAACTTTACTATCTCACGAGAGATATCAAACACAATTTACAAAGTTACTGCTGGGTGGGAGCAGACACACCTTTCCTTCCTGCAGCAGCGCGGGCAGGGAAAGCATGTCTGCCCTCACTCTGTGGGAGCGTTAAAAATGCTTCAACTCTGACTTTTGTTACCATACCTATGCTCCAGCAGGAAGGGAAACACAAATTGCTCCCGCCAGGCAGGAGCAAACAAAAAAGCTGCTCCTGCTGGGTTGGAGCAATTCAAGCTCTTGCAGCATGCCGGGAGCGGGCTGGGGCTGCGCAGGCCCTAGGGCTACCCCGCTGCTCCCAACTTGGTGTTTGATGGGTGTCCCAGGTGGGCACTGGGGCACCCACCTAAAAGAAATACAGGCCCCGGTGATGGATTCCTGGAGCCACAATAGGCTTGAGGAGGTGGGCCTTCTCCATTTTTTTATGGCATTCAGCTGCTGGGGATGGGGTCCTTTGGTCTATTAATGCTTGCGGAGGGGGGCTGTCGCAGCCCTCTTCTCTTTCTAAGGAATTTGGCTCATACTAAGGAGGGTGGGGTCCCTGGTGCCTATTAAGGTGCCTGCACCCATCCCCTTAACATATATGGTTTGGTCCCAGGGGATGGGGTCTCCAGAGACTGAAGCAGCTCATGGAGGTGGCCACGCATCCCCCCTCACCTTTTAAAAAAATAGTGGCTTGGGTAAAGACACTGCACTGATGGGTTTGATGTAGAGCTTGGTTGCAGGCAGCCAACCCCATGAAGCACTCGACCTTCGGCCATGCATGGCGTGGGGTATGGGTAAACATCGTTTACAACTATATTTACACATCGCATGCCATTACAACGCAAGCTGTTACAACAACTTGCTCTAGTGGGCAGAAGGTGTTGGATTTTAAATCCAACAACTTCCCTACTGTTGCACAAACTGGAGTAGGAATAGTAAATTAAACTATTCCAACATCCAGCGCCCCTCCTACAGCAAGTTGTTGTAATGACTTGCGTTGTAATGACCTGCGATGTGACAACACGGCCGTTGTGATGACCACGTTGTAAAAGCATGCGTTCTAAACGCATGCGGTGTAACATGGCCTATATTGGCTACCCACATGGGTTGGATGAAGGACCTGGCCAGAGGCCAGGCTCTGCGGCTAACTCCAGCCACTCACGGCCAAAGGCTGAGCATTGTGTTGGTTAGCTTTACTCATGGTAAGAAAACAATACTTTACATTTTTTTTAAACCATAGAAATGTATTGAAAAAAACAAAGATAAAAGTAACGTTATAGTTGGGTGAGATTTTCAGTCACAATTTAATGATTTCAACTAAAAGAACACTGAAATTGATCAGTTATAGTTATCTCAAGTAACTATAATCTCGAGCTCTACGGTAAATATAATTCACACCCTCGCCTTGCACTGCTAATTGCCCCACATGTTAAATTACCCATGATATCTTCTATGACATCATTGACAATATCACTGCAACATTTGAAATAGCATCATTGAGGGGAAGAAAATGCATGGGGGCGAGTTATAGTTAACTTAGGGCACAAGTTATAGTGACATGAAATAAACATAACAGGTTAATTTCAGTGTTTTTTTGTTGAAAACGGTGCATTGTCACTGTAATTCTCCCCTAACTCTAACTTTACTTTAACCTTTGTTTGTTTCAGTGAAGAAAAAAATATATCTATGTGTGTGCGTGTGTGTTTATTTGTTTCACTCAATACAAAACAATGGTTAAAGTGAATATATATATGTGTGTGTGTGTGTGTGTGTGTGTGTGTGTGTGTGTGCGTGTGTATACTTATACACACACACAAACAAAAAAACAAATATTGACAGCAAGTATGGAATTCCACCCTATCTATTAAGCCGATTTTCGGAGTGGCTGCAGCATTGCTCTAAATTAGCCTTCATTACTTTTTCCCTTTACACATGTGCCCCATGTATACCTGCAGATGGTAAATTAGTAGGCCTGGGCTAAATTTCCTTTCCGCTCGCGGAAATGACGATAATTTGACATTTTCGCGTTCCACGGAGAGCGCGAAAATGTCAAAATTTCCGCATTCCGCAGCTTAGCGATAATTTGTTTCTTGCTCGCGCTGTAAAATAATACATTCGTGCGCGCGCGCGATCGCCTTACCTGAATCCCCGCGTTCGCCGACAAGTTTTCCCGATCCGGTCGCGTTCTCCACGAGATGTTGGATTGTTGGTAGCCATTTGCGCTGTCTCGCGACAGTTCGCGCCTGCAGTAATGTCATTGGTCGCGCGATCACGTCTTTCTTCTCGCAATCATGCACCGCGAGAAGAGTGAAAACAAGATGGGCGCGCCCGCGAGCAACCGCATGGGTAAGTTGGCGAGCCGCGACCACGCAGAAAATATCGCAAACGGGCGGGAGAAAAACTTCTGCATCTTCGCGATATTTCCGCGTGTTTGCGGAGATTTTTAACATTTTCGCGATAATTTGCGAAAGTCACTTACGCAAATTCTGCCCACCCCTATAAATTAGGGTTCTGTAAAAGTCTAAATTAAAATTCTTATGGTGGCAATGTGAAAGTTATTTTGTTAATTCCCCACTTTGAGAACTTTTTAAGCTACTCAACTTCACCCATTTTTATGGTCTGGCTTAACAGTGCAGCTGTCACCAGTTAGTAGGAAAGTGGCCTTTTTGTATGGTCACCCCCCAAAAACAATGTGCTCCAATGCTGATGGTTATGACTCTGTGCACTGGAGTCTGCTGCCCAATTCAAAGTGCAAGTGCTTTCTCCCTAAAAGTTATGTATAGATTGACATACCCAATTGACAAGGACTTTACCCCCTTACAAGTTCCTAGTACATGGTACCATGGGTATCCAGGGCATGGGTGGTAAAGGAGTCCCAGGGCCTGCAGCACTGTTTCTGCCACCCTGAGGGACTTAAATAATCTTCTGACAGCCGGCCTGCCATTGTAAACTGTATGAGCAGGGGAAACTGCTCTAACATATCTTTACCCTCACCAAGTGTTGCAAAGTAATTGCAATATCTTTGATATATGCCAATCGCCCCTAAGGAAGACTGTCTAAAGCTAAGAAGGCAGGGTGCGGTATATCAAATGTGGACATGTCAGTGGAAGCTTATACAACCCTATAGTGCCCTTTACGATCAAAGGACACTATATGTGATAGACGTTCTGTAAGATAACACAGGGTGACACCTGGGAAAACTGGAGGTTGAAGTTACGGTACTGCCTAAATATGTCATGATATTAAACAATGTGCCTTCTCTCCCCCTGACATGAATCTTGATTCAAGGGTGATGTGGCATGTACCCAGGTGACTACCTTGGGTACATGGAGGTTGCCTTCCTGGTTGCCCCAGCTTCTCTGTACTCTGGCTGGCAAGCCTGCGTTTCCCGTACTTCACACAACTGCTGCTGCCAATACAGGATTCTGACCTACTGCCAGGCAGTGCGATCATTCCCAGGAGTGAGGAAAAAAGGACTAGGTAGGAAGGAAGTCATACCTCCTCCCTCCAAGGCAGGCTAGGGAAGTGGAACATCAAGGTGGTGAGTTTGAAAGACTGCACCGCCTCTTATATGCATCAGGGCTGACTCCCTGAGGAGGTAACAGGCTCCCCAGTGCCCAGGCACATTTGCACTTGGGCAAGCAGGAAATTAGAAAGTCAATGGGCTAGCCACAACTCCAAGGTGGGCAGCCTGGTTTGCGCACTGGAAGAAGGGTCCTGCCATTTTTAGAAGAGGCAGAATAGAGGGTTCCAGGTAGAAAAGGTGACCCACACCCTCGGATGTGGTCATCTCAATGGTGGACTATCTGTAGGGACTAGCAGCCCATTGGCTACTTGCTCCCACATCCCTATCTCCCCTAAATCTAGGATTTAAAGGACACCGCTGATACCAAAATCTCAGTTCTGAACAACATCAAAGAGGACAGACTAAGAGACCTGTGTTAGCGACAAAAGGACTAACACAAAACAAAAGAGGGATACTCTGCACCTGTGGCAATGATCCTGTAACTGCCTGATCAAGACTCATCCTAGGCTATCTCTTGGTTCCCCTAGACAGAGGGACCCCTGTGGAAAACTGAAACAGCCCCAGACTCCCCTGGATTAGTGGCACTAGTACCCTGCAAACTACAGGTAAAACAATGCTCTGGATCCAAAGAATCTGTGGCCATCGGGCCCTCAGTGGGATTGACCAAATCTAGAAGTTTTAGTGCATAGTGGGAACTGTAGTCCTACCTTCCACAAATCCACAGGCAGCTACCATGCTCACCAGGACTGACGGTCGTCAAAGTACCTTTTTCCAATGATTACCACTGCCAAGGCTTGTTGGTTGCCAGTCCGGCAACCAGCCACTTAACCCGACGCTGCACCTAGCGGAAGCTCCATCCAACCTTCGACCAACGTCAGCAACCACCCCGTTTTGTTTGTGCATCTTGTTCTCCAGAAGCACCATGTAAGCGGTAAAGGCAGCTCTCCCGCGGCTCCTATTCATCACCAGCGACAGCCAGACAACTCTGCACCCGGGCTCCACTGGCCAGGTAAAATTTAACCAACTGTCATGGCCTGGGACCAGCATCACTGTTACCGTGCAAGGGTACCACGCACCTCGACCTGCAAGTGACCGCTTGGCACTAGTGGCTTTTCTCATTGACTGCAATGTTACATTTTCACTGTATTATTTTGCTCTACTTTGTATTGCTTCTAAAATCTATAACTCCGATTATGTGTATGCTATTCCATTCCTTTTTGGTGTCCAAATTAAGATAATATTTTGGTTGGGCAAAAGATGTGAGCTTCCACAAAAAAGAGCGTCCCCTCCATGAAACTGTGACCGTTTGTTTATTTATCCAGCTGCCTAAGTTTGAACTTTGAGAGAGACACATATGACATTGGAAATCTATTAAAGTGTTTTCGAAAAGTAGATAATTAATGTTTTTCTCTGGCAGTATCACAGATGCGAGCAGGGCAGGTATTAACCAATATGGATTTTTAGGTCTGGATTGACAGTGCAACTGTCACCTGACCTTTTAACCCACACCAATATTATTTTAAAGTTATTTCCTCCCACACAAATGTATATTAATTCCCATGCCATTTACCTATATTGCTTCCCATTGCCATACAACATTGCTTTAAAGCCAGCCTAATGGGCATTGCCAATGCTTGTTCAGAAATAGGTCTCCTTGGTGTCTGTTCAAATCTTAAACTCCAGCCGTTGTTACACAGAAGCAAGCACAGATTACAGATTGCAGTTTTAATCTAATCCATGCTTTGGGTCAACAAACAACCGAAATCAGGTTGTGGTAAAAATGAGTGCCTAATTAGGACTTTGGTGGTGGTGAAGCGGGCTGCCCCGCTGCAGTACCACCAAAGTCGACCGACTCCCATCCACCAGATTCCGAGTGTTTTCGTGGTCTAGTGGGCAGGCGGAGTTGTGGTCCCGTGGCGGTGCAGTTTAAATATTAATAAGTGAGCTTTAGAACTGCAATGCTGCGGGAACGCCAATGCACATTCCTGCATGGCATGGAATGAGCAGTCCATTCCACGCTGGAGCAGGAGTACATGCACACAGGGGGGCACAACATGTGCCCCTCTGCATGCATCCCCATGTAAAGGGGCAACAGGGGGCCCTTTGTCTTCCCACCACCAGCCTTATCATGGCAGGCTCGCCTGCATGAAAAGGCAGGTGGTAGGGAAACTCGTAATATGCATAGAGGTGCAGCAGTGGCACCGCCATGTACATTGGTTTCCCAGACAACCGTGCCATCGCCAGGGATTGCAGATCCCTGTCGGTTGCTGCAGTTCCAAAGCGTTCCGACCGCCATAATCGTAATACTGCAGTCGGATCACTGGCGCCGGGGTCTACGATCGCCACCACATCTCCACTGTGGATTTGGCGGTCCTATGGACAGCCGAACCTCTAATCAGGCCGTTAGTCTTTATTCAAAGTGAAACAATTACAGAAAGCGAGTAACTGCTACACTTAAAAGTTCCAATATACAGAAAAAAATAGTATAATCCGCTCCTACCCATGAAAAACTCCTAAACTCTGGAATGCTGCCATCTATCACATTAAATTGACTTTTCTTTTATAATGATAAGTGATAATACTGTGTGGCATGCACCTGCAAAGGGTGCACGGTTATTTTCGGATATTGGGTGAGCATGGTTGCTTGTTTGCTTGCTTTGACAATTACAGAACCTGCTGGTTGTGAGACAGGAACGAATCAAATAATATTCCTAAATGGTCTACTGCTTGCACGGGCTTCCTAAAGTGCAACTGGCCAATAAAATTGAGTCTTACAGAGGCCAGTCGAATCCAAAGGGAGTCTCGGCTTTTGAAATTATTTCAGGCTACAATTTCACAACTCGGTTGTGCTTTTTAGGTCTCGCCTGACCAGCGCTTTAGCGCTGGCTCTGGCGAGACTTATAGTAAGCGCGTTTTGGAAGTGCAAACAGTGGCTTTGCAGGCCTCCAACTACAGTGCATGTGACCCGTCCGGGCGCGCGCACCATTTGGAGTCCTGCAACCACTTGTTTGCTTTCACTATTCATCGCACCATTTGGCAGCCTGCGTGCCCGCCCCCACTCCCCCTCCCACTCCGTCAGCTTCGCTTTCACTATTCATCGCACCATTTGGCAGCCTGCGTGCCCGCCCCCACTCCCCCTCCCACTCCGTCAGCTTCAGTGCGCGCTTGTTTTCATTTGTGAGTAGTTCAGTTGGGGCAGTCTCTTGTCCACACGGCCACGGTCTCTCAGAGGAAGGAAAGATGTGTTCTTTTTGTGACGGTTTCATGTTCCTGGGAGAGACCGAGGTATCTGATGTGGGGGGTGGGAAGGTTGCGCATCAAAAAGAGAACCCCATAATGACGGCAGACACCTTCGGCGTTGTCCAAATTTGGAAGCGTTTTCTATCAAATGTAAAATACTTTTTCTTACTCCAGCAGCCCCCGGTCGTCATACGGATTAGCGTTTTCAGATGGCTTTAGGAAGTGCTTGAAACAATTTCAGTGGTCTTGTGTACCAAATCCCATGGTCTGGTGGTACATAAATGGTGCCAACCAACTCCACCCCGTAGCCGCATAGGTGCACAGATTGGCCGATAGGCAGGCGTCATGCCAAGGGTGCTGGCAAAATTGTATGGGAGGAAATGAACAGGCCAGCCTTTAATTTTTTGTAATGGGGAGATTAGGGTTAAACTCCGGGATGACGAAATTCTTTAAATAGAAAGGAATCTGGTTTCCTATTTAATCCAGGCAGTTCTCTGGGAACCACAGTCCTTCCTGCCTGCGCATCGTGTGCGTGCATACACCAAGAACTCGCACCCTGCACACCTGGGGCTTACTTAGAGGTTGATTGATATTCAGAAAAAAACGTGACAGATTATCTTTACAAGTGCCGTAAAATATTATCGGGGCCACTTCAATTATGCGGAAGTAGAGGATAAAATTATGTGGCAGGGTTTACAATAATATGCCGACAAGAGAAGGTAAATTATGAGGCGTAATGTGACTTATTTTCTAATGGTGTTACCTCGTTATCTTTTTAATTTTGTACATACTATCTGGGTAACGGTCTCACCTCATCAGTACTAGTCTGACACCCAAAGATAATATAGCAACAGTTAGCAGAAAGGTGAAACCATTGCGCCTTCCTCTCCACTGCGCATCAACAGGTTTTGCTTCAGTTTACTTAATTTTGATCCACGTGAGCTGGATTTTTTGGTGTCAAAATATGCGTTTTGTGGCAACTGGGGCAGATCTGTAATTTTGCGGAACGGCAGTGGTGGCGAAATCACATAATTCCAGTGGCCCCAAATAAGGTGTCAGATATCCATAATGCTTGTTACTGGGTAACCAGCCTGCCAAACTGTAAACAAGGCCCTGGTCTCTATGAAGGGGCTTTATCAGTGGTGATGCGTGGAGTTGATAGGTCAGGCGTGCTGGGCAGGGAGCCCTCATAGCAAGACTCCAAACATTGTTTCCCCAGCTACGAACTGCTAGTGTGTAAGGGAAAACGTAACTGCTGCTGAAAACAGCTGTTCTTGACTGTGCTGGCTTAGTGCACACTTATTCTCAATGGTGCTCCTGTCAGCATAGATATTTGTTCTCTCAGTGGTGCTAGTGTCTTCAGCTTTGTGAGGGTAGCGATAGTGCCCTAGTATATTGAGTACCCGTTCTCAATGGCGATCCTAGCATCACAGCAACCTTTGCGCACTCAGATGTGTTTGCATGGCACTCACTGCTTTGTATGGTGCTAGTGTGTTGCTGATGGGCTCTCTCAATTCTCTGGTGGCAATGTGCTGGGATAGTGTAAATCTGCTCTAAGTGGTGCTCAGTATTGTTATTTTTGCGCTATGTGGTGGCAGTGTGCAGTGGAGTCCAGTGTTGTCAGTATACTTGGGTGGTGGTGGCGTGTGCTGTCGCCTCTATCTTTGTACCCTCTGTGTTGGTGGTGTTATCATGGTGCTCGCTGTGGTGGTAGTCTGCTGGTATGCAGAGCAGCCTTTCTTTTGGCAGGCGCTGCCATTGTGTTTGTTTTGTGCGCTCTGTGGTGGGTGTGTACCAGTGTACAACACACCCATTCCCTCTGCTGGTGCGGTCAGTATTTTTGTGCGCTGTGGTGGTAGTGTGGGTGCATAGGTGTTGCTGTGGTTGTAGAACTGCTGTTAGTCCTGCTGGGTTGGACACCACTACCCCACTTTGGCTGGTTTAGCAGCACTACTGACTGTTGTCACTGCCCTCTGTTGGTAGGATGATGTATAAAAGCAGCAACACCTAACCACGTCAGCTGTCTCTGTGCTGCCGATGATGGTCCTGGGCCGCTGGGTGTCGCTGCTGTGTGCGTGATTGGCGATGAAGTCCTAGTTGTTTCATCAACTAAGGTGACCCAGGCAAGCTGCTCAGGCTTTGGTGGGTAGGGGTCAGTCAGAGCACACGCTCTTTGCTCTGGAAAGCAGCATGTGCCACTTACATAAGAAGCTACGGAACACAGTATGCAGCGCCTGTGCTATTCACACATCCAACTGATTTCATTCTGAAAGCTGGTGGTCTGCATTTTTTGTTGGGGAACTATCATCAGCATCAGTTGGCAATCATGGTATGTGTTCTGCAACAGAAAACACACTTGGCAAAACATCATATTAATCCATGGCTATAGGGAGTGGCAGTAGTTGATAGCGTCTTAACCCACGTGCATAGACTCTATTTCCTATAACACATTTGCCCCACTATCACATACTACATTATAAATAACTGTGTATATATTTATTGCTTTTAAAACATAAAAGATCAAAAACAATGCCATTTACAATACCAACCACTTTAAACTTTGCTACTGCGAGACCTATTGCATTGCAAATGCTTGTTTAATATAATGATGAGTGCCCAGTTCCAGAGGCAGTGGTCAGCTTTAGGACTTTCGGCCCCATTTTCTGTCAGCGCGATCCCCCAGCAACCTTATCGTCCCTTTACAGTTCTCAGGGATTGAACAAAAATGCTCCACAAAGAGTTAAATCCCAGAAGATTCAGAAGAGTCCCCTCTCCCAGTCCCTGGCAGCGAGTCTCACGACACCAGGGAAGGCCACCGCCGAACTGCAGTAATAGTTCCAAATCGGCAGAATTATAGACTCCAAAATGTTTCAGACCCTGAGAGAGGCAAAAATAAACTGCAATCAGCAGGATCCCTGGTTAAAAAAAAAAAGAAAAAGCACAGCATGAGAAATCTTTCAAATACAGCTCATTTCGGGAAATAGGATGCAATTAAGCCACAAGAACGGAGACTTCCCAGCCAGTTAGAAAGACATTGGCTTCATGAAATATCACGGGGGATCCTGCGCCGGTGATATAATGACCCTGTTCTTGCTGAGGCTCCCCGATGCCAGGCAGTTTTGCCTCCTGGAAGAAAAAGTTACAAATTGTTATCTTGAGCTGGCGGAGGGATAAGGTGGCTGGGCTTTGCGGTATGGATGTGATCGGCGGAGCAGCGCTCATCGGAGCTCCGGCGCCGGGATGAGCGCTTTGATTGTGTCCTGCGGGGCTGCCAGGGTGCCCAGGGAGCCAGATGTTGTGGACGCATTCACAGGAGCGCGATGTACCCACGCTCTACCTCCAGCGGCAGTACCTGGGGAGCTCACGAAGGAAATCGCCCGTGTCCAGACTCTGTGCAGTGCACCATTTGTTTCAGCTGCTTTCTTTTCTTAACACATCCAATATCTCTTCAGAGCTCTTAAAGGTCCCCCTTTAGAATGCTTAAACGCTGGACATTAGGCAAGCTTAGTTTTATTCATTAATTTGGTTTGTTGTGCTACTCTCTAATCCCTGGGTTTAGCATAAGTAAAAATCCCTGTAGAGCCCTTTCGCTTACATTTGTGCTGGTTTCAAGAATTATTATTTTGTTATGTTTAGGAGGTTGATTTCTTCGCATTTCTATTTCTTCGCATTTCTACTTACTTTCTTCTTTGCAACTCATTTTCTCTTTTCTGAGCTATCTAAATTTTGGTTGCATTTAATGTACTGTCTCTTATTAACCTGTCCTTTATACGTCTCTCTCCTTCGCGTTATTTAATTTCCGGCCTTTAAAACGTTTCAGGGTAGTGTGACAAAAGTTTTAATTTGAAACCTTTTTCTCTTTCTCTTGCTCCCTATCTGTACCTTTTGAGTCTCGAGTCTCCTCACCTATTTATAGGCCCCACGCAGGCGCGCAACACCCATTGTGTGGCAGCCCGGGATGAGACAGCTTCCCAGCGCACACACAGCCGCACCGAGCACTTCACAGGTCTTTAAAAGACCATTTGCATGTTAATGAGGCCTCGCTGTTGTTTCACCCCTTCTAAGAGCCCCTGCAGCTCCACTCTGCCTATGGCTTAAAAGATTCAGCCCCCCCCCCCGAAATTTTTTCTTAGCACCCCCCGAAATGTGGCTCTAGTTGCGCCTCTGTGCCCCAGTTGTAATGTCTCTGTGAAGTGTAAGTGGCTGTGGGGGAAGCAAGCCACAACTGGACTAGAAGAAAGAGAAGAGGAGTTGGATTAAAGGAAACACTACAGCACGCAATGTCTCCAGAGAAAAGGAAAGAAAGACTCAGAATGTATATTTGTCACACAGATGGTCTTTGAGAGTGAGGCCAGATGGTTGAGGGTGCTCCCATTACAGTGAATGAAGAAAACAACATTTTTGGAAGGAGGTGCAGCCTTAAAAAAACCTGTAACCTAATGAAGTCTATGGAGGCAGGGTGATTTTTAAGTGGGTGTATATTATTAGAAAGTGGTCACACCGGCCAAATGAGGGTAAATTGGTTGATTCCTGCATTAGTAATGATTAATTCGAATGCAGCTAGCTACCTCAGTCCTTGTAAGTGACTCAGCCCTGTGCTGATTTGAGTCCATTCCCATCATGTGAAATTGGGACCATACCGCTCCATGACCACTAACATTCAGTGTGGACTTCCCCAATGCCCCACTTGGTCAGCCTCACTATTCAACATTTACATAGCACACCTGACCACCATCTTGAACTCTTATCAGGCAGACTGTTATGTGCATGATGCACAGCCTTATCTCAGGCTCTAATAAATGTTTCAAATAAATAAATAAACATTATTTTAAAAGTACCATATCAGGGGAGGAAACAGCCCAGCAATAGCCAGATTTTACAAGCTCTCTTCCAACCATTCCCCTATCTCTAGAATGTGCTTCGAGGTTCTGACTTCAGTGCCTGTCTCATGGAGCAATTGTTCAAATGAATCAGAAAATAAGACAGCACAGCCCTCATCCCAGGTGCTGACTTAGGTAACTAGCTCTTGCCCACACTTTTTGAGTCATTAATTTTCAGTTTTTTATAGTAGGTCTGCAGGGTAGGCCCCAGCATACTTTGTAGAAGTGACTGCCGAAACCTAGACTGAATCTTATTCTCAGGAAATGAGATCCGTTGAGAGCTAAGTGACATGAATGCTCCACTACGAGCCATATCCACCCTTAAATTTGGCAATATCACGCTGATGCATAGAACACCTAGCCACATTGCCGATGTGGAGTTTGCCATTTTGAACCACCATCTTTTATTTTTTACTACCAGTCTGTATTCGGCCCTCATGTCCTATCTTGACACGTAACGGAATTTCAGAGTAGTAACTATGCTCTTGGTAAAATTGTAATACTGTTTTGAATGTCTATGTTTGCTCTGGTGCCTTCATAGTTATTCTTCGAGTTTATTTTTTAATACGTTTTGTTTCCCTTTGCTGGAAGTTCTCAAACCTATTTATTAACCCCTACACTGCTAGGCCTTCCCCCCCCCCCCCCCCCCTGTGCTAAGCATTTTTTTTTGGCTATTTGGGGTAGTTCACGCTTAGACCCCTGTAACTTTTTGACCACATAAGGTATCCACGCCAAATTTGCAACCTTTTCTTCCAACATCATTGGGATTCTAAAGGTACCCAGGGTTTGTGGTTTCCCCTGGAGGGGTCCCAGAAATTAGCCAAAATACTGCTAATTCTTTTTTTGGGGGGAAAAATAGGAAAAAAGTGCTGCAAATGAAAGCGTCTGGATTTTTCCCTGCAATTGGTAACAAAAATGGTTTGTGGGGATGAAATCACAATTTTCCCAGCTTTTAGGGAATGACAGACTTTTGTCAGAAAACCAAAATGTTTTACACAGTTTTGCCATTTTTCTGGGACATAGCCTATTTTTGATATTTTTGGTGCTTTCAACCTCCTTTCAGTTAATGGTAGGAATGGGTATGAAAGCAATAATGGATCCCGGAAAGCTATACATTTTTAAAAAGTAGACAAAATTCTGAATTCAGCAAGGGGTCATTTGTGTAGATCCTTCAAGGTTTCTTTATAGAAACTAACAGTTAAATATAGGAAAAATTGAAAATTTGTTGAAAATAAATTGCTTTTTGTCACAACGTTTTCACCTGTAACTTCTTCTAATTATGACAGCTCTTTGAAAGCAATATGCCGTTACATCCACAGGACTTTAGTGGTTGTGGGGATATATAGGACTTGTAGGTTCACCAAGAACCCGTCGAACCCAGAGCCAAAAACTGAGCAGCGACATGCAATGGTTTTTTATTATGTAGCAGGTATATAGCAATTACTCTGGGAAAATGTATACATGGAAAAATTGGTATGAAAGACACCTATGTATTTCTGAAATTGGAACAAAATATAGAGTTTAGAAACAGTAGATATTTGCACATTTCCGAAACTGGGAATACTCATACTAGCATGAGAAGTATTGGTCATTTTTCAAAATAACTTCTTTTTTACACATTGTCTTTCATTTGGAAGTCAGAAATGCATTGAAAGTCAATAGGTATTAACAGTTGCTTTCAAAATCTGAATAACCCTAAATCTCCCGATAAAAATGGTACCTCACTTATGTGGGTAGGCATAGCGCCTACGACAGGAAACGGCTCAAAATGCAACGTGAACACACCACATTTTCACAATGAAAAATTACCCTTTTATTGCAAAGTGCCTAGCTGTAGTTTTTGAACCCTAGTTCTGCCGGCACCTAGGGAACCCTAGCAAACTTATACATTTTTTAAATCAGACACCCATAGAAACACAGGATGGGGTGACTTGACTGGCTCTCACCAGTTTCACTTGGCCAGAATCCCTTGCAAACCTAAAAAAATGTCCAAAAAAGCACATTTTCCTCACATTTCTGTTGTGTAAAGTTTTGAAATCTGCGTGGATCCAGAAATTTCCACACACCCCACATACCCCAAAGTCGTCCGAGAAAAATGGTACCTCACTTGCATGGGTAGGCCTAATGCCCGTGACAGGAAATGGCGCAAAACGCAACATGGACACACCACAATTTCACAGTGAAAAATGACCCTTTTTCGGCAAAGTGCCTAGCTGTAATTTTTTAACCCTAGCTCTGCCGTCACCTAGGGAAACCCAGCAAACCTATACATTTTTGAAAACTAGACAACCAGGGAAATCCAGGATGAGGTGACTTGACTGCCTCCCACCAGGTTCTGTTACCCAGAATCCCTTGCAAACCTAAAAAATGGACAAAAAAAACACATTTTCCTCACATTTCTGTGGTGGAAAGTTCTGGAATCTGCGTGGATCCACAAATTTCCACCCACCCCGCGTTCCCCAAAGTCTTTCGAGAAAAATGGTACCTCACTTGGATGGGTAGGCCTAGTTCCCATGACATGAAACGGCACAAAACGCAACGTAGACACAACTCAATTTCACAGTGAAAAATGACCCTTTTTTGGCAAAGTGCCTAGCTGTAGTTTTCGAACCCTAGCTCTGCTGGCACCTAGGGAAACCTAGAAAACCTATACATTATTGAAAACTAGACACCCAAGGGTATCCAGGATGGGGTGAATTGACTGGCTCTCACCATGTTCTCTTACCCAGAATCCCTTGCAAACCTAAACAAATGTAAAAAAAACACATTTTCCTCACATTTCTGTGGTGGAAAGTCTGGAATCTGCGTGGATCCACAAATTTCCACCCACCACGCGTTCCCCAAAGTCTTCCAAGAAAAATGGTACCTCACTTGCGTGGGTAGGCCTAGTGCCCGCGACATGGAATGGCGCAAAACGCAACGTGGACACACCACAATTTCACAGTGAAAAATGACCCTTTTTTGGCAAAGTGCCTAGCTGTAGTTTTTGAACCCTAGCTCTGCCGGCACCTAGGGAAACCTAGCAAACCTATACATTTTCGAAAAATAGACACCCAGGGGAATCCATTATGGGGTGAATTGACTGGCTCTCACCATATTCTCTTACCCAGAATCCCTTGCAAACCTAAACAAATGTAAAAAAAAACACATTTTCCTCACATTTCTGTGATGGAATGTTCTGGAATCTGCGTGGATCCACAATTTCGACCCACCCCATGTTTTCCAAAGTCTTTCGAGAAAAATGGTACATCACTTGTGTGGGTAGGCCTAGTGCCTGCAATAGGAAACAGCACAAAACGCAACGTGGACACACCTCATTTTCACAGTGAAAAATGTCCCTTTTTTGGCAAAGTGCCTAGCTGTAGATTTTTTAACCCTAGCTCTGCCGGCACCTAGAGAAACCTAGCAAACCTATACATTTCTGAAAACTAGACACCCAGTAGAATACAGGATGGGGTGACTCGACTGCCTCTCGCCAGGTTCTGTTACCCGGAATTCATTGCAAACAAAAATAATTGTAAAAAAAAACACATTTTCCTCACATTTCTGTGGTGGAATGTTCTGGAATCTGCATGGATCCACAAATTTCCACCCACCCTGCGTTTACCAAAGTCGTCCGAGAAAAATGGTACTTCACTTGTGTGGGTAGGCCTAGTGCCCGCAACAGGAAACGGCGCAAAACGCAACGTGGACACACCACAATTTCACAGTGAAAAATTACCCTTTTTTGGCAAAGTGTCTAGCTGTAGTTTTTGACCCCTAGCTCTGCCGGCACCTAGGGAAACCTACCAAAACCACACAGGAAGTTATGGCTTGCGTGGATCCCCCAACATTTCCTTACCCCGATTCCCCTGCAAACCTCAAATTTAGCTGAAAAAATCACTTTTTTCGCACATTTTTGTGTGGGAAAGTTGTGACATCCCTGGGCTGACGCAAATTTCCTACCACCCAGTGTTCCCCCGGGTCTCCCGATAAAAATGGTGCCTCACTCGTGTGGGAGGCCCAAGTACCCGCGACAGGCAAGGGCCCAAAACGTAGTGAGGCGACATCAAAATTGCCTATCACAAAACAACCTGGTTTTGCAAGGGGGGTCACCTGGATTTTTGGCCTCGTGCTCGGTGGGCATCGGGCAAACCTACCAAACCCACACACTTCTGAAAACTAGACAACTATGGGATTCTAGGGAGGCATGGCTTGCATGGATCCCCCAACGTTTCCTTACCCAGAATCCCCTGCAAACCTCAATTTTAGCTGAATAAATCACTTTTTTCACACATTTTTGTGTGGGAAAGTTGTGGCATCACCGGGCTGACACAAATTTCATACCACCCAGCGTTCCCCCGGGTCTCCCGATATAAATGGTGCCTCACTCGTGTGGGAGGCCCAAGTACCCGCGAAAGGCAAGGGCCCAAAACGTATTGAGGCGACATCAAAATTGCCTATCACCAAACAACCTGGTTTTGCAAGGGGGGTCACCTGGGTTTTTGGCTTCGTGCTCGGGCGGCCATCTAGGGAAACCTACCAACCCACACATTTCTGAAAACTAGACATGGGGGGATTTTAGGGAGGTATGGCTTGCGTGGATCCCCCAACCTTTCTGTACCCAGAATCCCCTACAAACCTCAATTTTAGCTGAATAACTCACTTTTTTCACACATTTTTGTGTGGGAAAGTTGTGGCATCACTAGGCTGACACAAATGTCCTACCACCCAGCATTCCCCTGGGTCTCCCGATAAAAATGGTGCCTCATTCATGTGGGAGGCTGAAGTACCCGCGACAGGCAAGGGCCCAAAAAATATTGAGGCAACATCAAAATTGCCTATCACAAAATGTTTTGGGCCCTTGCCTGTCGCGGGCACATGGGCCTCCCACACGAGTGAGGCACCATTTTTATCGGGAGACCCGGGGGAACGCTGGGTGGTAGGACATTTGTGTCAGCCCTGTGATGCCACAACTTTCCCACACAAAAATGTGCGAAAAAAGTATTTTTGGCAGCTAAAATTGAGGTTTGCAGGAGATTCTGGGTAAGGAAACCTTCTATCCATGCAAGCCATACCTCCCTGTAATCTCCTCTGTGCCTAGTTTTCAGAAATGTGTGGGTTTGGTAGGTTTCTCTAGATGGCCGCCAAGCCCGGGGCCAAAAACACATGGGACCCCCCTTGCAAAAACAGGTTGTTTTGTGATAGGTAATTTTGATGTCGCCTCAATAGGTTTTGGGCCTTTGCCTGTCACGGGCACTAGGCCTACCCACACAAGTGAGGTACCATTTTTCTCGGAAGGCTTTGGGGAGCGTGGGGTGGGTGGAATTTTGTGGATCTACGTAGATTCCAGAACTTTCCACCACAGAAATGAGAGGAAAATGTGTTTTTTGGACAAATTATTAGGTTTGCAAGGGATTCTGGGTAACAGAACCTGGTGAGAGCCAGTCAAGTCACCCCATCCTGGATTCCCCTGGGTGTCTAGTTTTAAAAAATGTATAGGTTTGCTAGGTTTCCCTGGGTGCCGGCAGAGCTAGGGTTCAAAATCTACAGCTAGGCACTTTGCAAAAAAAGGGTCAGTTTTCAGTGAAAATGTGGTGTGTCCACGTTTCGTTTTGGGCCGTTTCCTGTCGGGGGCACTAGGCCTACTCACGCAAGTGAGGTACCATTTTTCTTGGAAGACTTTGGAGAATGCGGTGTGGGTGGAATTTTGTGGATCCATGCAGATTCCATAACTTTCCACCACAGAAATGTGAGGAAAATGTGTTTTTTTGGACACATTTTTAGGTTTGCAAGGGATTATGGGTAACATAACCTGGAGAGAGCCAGTCAAGATACCCCATCCTGGATTCCCCTGGGTGTCTAGTTTGTAAAAATGTACAGGTTTGCTAGGTTTCCCTATTTGCCGGCTGCACTAGGGCCAAAAATCGACAGGTAGGCATATTGCTAAAACCGAATCTGTGCCTAGTCAGCTTTCTGCCGCCCTGGGGGGGATATCGGGGGGTGGGGTTGTCCCGATATGCCCCCAAGGGGGGCAGAAATACTGTGGATATTTTTTTGGGGGTGGTGGCATCGGTATGCCCATTCTGGGCAGCCCCCAACCCCACACATAAAAAAGCCAGCGTAATCGTTGGCGTCTAGTGGGCTTTTTGCTCCTAAGGGGGCAGATTGGGGGCTACTGCCCCCATCTTCCCCCCAGGGGGGACAGAAAGGCTTTAATTGTTGTGGTGGGGGGTGGAGGCATTGGCATGCCCATTTTGGGCAGCACCCACCCTAATTCAAATTTGCCCCAAAATAACCCTGGTGTCTAGTGGGCTTTTAGCCCCCCAGGGGGGGCTGAAAGTCCACTAGACGCCAGGGAGTTTTATGGGCAAATTTCAATTAGGGTAGGGGCTGCCCAAAATGGGCATGGCAATGCCCCCACCCTAATTAAAATTTGCCCAAAATTTCCCTGGCGTCTACTGGATTTTTAGCCCCCCAGGGGCCAGATTGGGGGCCAATGCCCCCATCTGCCACTCAGGGGGGGGCAGAAAGGCTGTAATTTTTGTGGGGGAGGTGTGGGGGCTTTGGCATGCCCATTTTAGCATCTACTGGGCTTTTTGCCCCCCCTGGGGGGCAGATTGGGGGCTAATGCCCCATCTGCCCACCGGGGGGCAGGAAGGCTGTCATTTTTGCGGAGAAGGGGGTTGGGGCATGGTCATGCCTTTTTTGGGCAGCCCCACTCCAATTCAAATTTGCCCCCAAAAAAACCCTGGCGTCTAGTGGGCTTTTTGCCCCCCCCAGGGGGGCAGAAAGCCTACTAGACGCCAGGGATTTTTTTGAGCAAATTTTAATTAGGGTGGGGGTCGCCAAAAATGGGCATGCCAATGCCCCCACCCTAATAAACATTTGCCCTAAAAAATCCCTGTCGTCTAGTGGGTTTTTTGCCCCCCATGGGGGGCAGAAAGGCTGTAATTTTTGTGGGGGGGGGGGTGGGGGCATGGGCATGCCGTTTTGGGCAGCCCCACTCAAATTCAAATTTGCCCCAAAATAACCCTGGTGTCTAGTGGGCTTTTTGCCCCCCCCCCGGTGGGGAAAATTGGGGGCTAATGCCCCATCTACCCCAAGGGGGGGCTGAAAGTCCACTAGACACCAGGGATTCTTTTGGGCAAATTTTAATTAGGGTGGGGGCTACCCAAAACGGGCATGCCAATGCCCCCACCCTAATTAAAATTTGCCCAAAAAATCCCTGGCATCTACTGGGCTTTTTGCCCCCGGGGGCAGATTGGGGGCTAATGCCCCATCTGCCCCCCAGGTGGGCAGGAAGGCTGTAATTGTTGTGGGGAGGGGGTGGGGGCATGGGCATGCCTGTTTTGGGCAGTCCCCACCCTAATTCAAATTTGCCTAAAAAACACTGGCAACTAGTGGGCTTTTTGCCCAACCGGGGGTGCAGATTGGGGGCTACTGCCCTATCTGCCCCCAGGGGGGGCAGGAAGGCTGTAATTCATATGGGTGAGGTGTGGGGACATGGATATGCCCGTTTTGGGCAGCCCCACTCAAATTCAAATTTGCCCCTAAATAACCCTGGTGTCTAGTGGACTTTTTCCCACCCCCGGTGGGGCAGATTGGGGGCTAATGCCCCATCTACCCCAAGGGGGGGCTGAAAGTCCACTAGACACCAGGGATTCTTTTGGGCAAATTTTAATTAGGGTGGGGGCTGCCCAAAACGGGCATGCCAATGCCCCCATCCTAATTAAAATTTGCCCCAAAAACCCCTGGCGTCTACTGGGCTTTTTGCCCCCCCCCCAGGGGGCAGATGGGGGGATAATGCCCCCATCTGCCCCCAGGGGGGCAGGAAGGCTGTAATTTTTGAGGGGAGGGGGTGGGGGCATGGGCATGCCTGTTTTTGGCAGCCCCCACCCTAATTCAAATTTGCCCAAAAAACCCTGGCAACTAGTGGGCTTTTTGCCCAACCGCGGGTGCAGATTGGGGGCTACTGCCCTATCTGCCCCCAGGGGGGCAGGAAGACTGTAATTTTTACGGGGGAGGTGTGGGGGCATGGGCATGCCCGTTTTGGGCAGCCCCACTCTAATTCAAATTTGTCCCCAAAAAAACCCTGGCGTCTAGTGGGCTTTTTGCCCCCCCCAGCGGGGCAGATTGGGGGCTAATGCACCCATCTGCCCCCTGGGGGGGCAGAAAGCCTACTAGATACCAGGGATTATTTTTAGCAAATTTGAATTAGGGTGGTGGTTGCCAAAAACGTGCATGCTAATTCCCCCACCCTAATAAAAATTTGCCCCCAAAAATCCCTGGCGTCTAGTGTGCTTTTTGCCCCCCCGGGGGGCAGATTGGGGGCTACTGCCCCATCTGCCCCCCAGAGGGGCAGGAAGGCTGTAACTTTTGTGGGGGAGGGGGTGGGGGCATGGGTATGCCCGTTTTGGGCAGCCCCACTCTAATTCAAATCTGCCCCCCAAAAAACCCTGATGTCTAGTGGGCTTTTTGCCCCCCCCTGGGGGTGCAGAAAGCCTACTAGGCGCCAGCAAATTTTAATTAGGGTGGGGGTTGCCAAAAACAGGCATGCCAATACCCACACCCTAATAAAAATTTGCCAAAAAAATCCCTGGCGTCTAGTGACCTTTTGCCCCCCAGGGGGGGCAGGAAGGCTGTAATTTTTGCAGGGGAGGGGCTAGCGGCATGCCCGTTTTGGGCAGCCCCACCCTAATTCAAATTTGCCCCCCAAAAAAACCCTGGTGTCTAGTGGGCTTTTTGCCCCCACCGGCGGGGCAGATTGGGGGCTAATGCCCCCATCTGCCCCCCAGGGGGGGCTGAAAGTCCACAAGACACCAGGGAGTTTTTTGGGCAAATGTTAATTAGGGTGGGGGCTGCCCAAAACTGGCATGCCAATGCCCCCACCCTAATTAAAGTTTTCCCAAAATATCCCTGGCGTCTTCTGGGTTTTTAGCCCCCCCTGGGGGGCAGATGGGGGCATTAGCCCCCAAGATTGGGGGCCAATGCCCCCATCTGCCAAGCAGGGGGGTGGCAGAAAGGTTGTAATTTTTGTGGGGGAGGGGTGGGGGCATTGGCATGCCCATTTTGGGCAGCCTCACCCTATTTCAGATTTGCCCCAAAATATCCCTGGTGTCTAGTGGGCTTTTTGGCCCCCCGGGGGTGCAGATTGGGGGCTACTACCCCCATTTGCCTCCCAGGGGGGCAGAAAGGTTGTAATGGTGGGGGGTGGGGGCATTGGCGTCCCTGTTTCGAGCCCCACCCTAAAACAAATAGCTTGAAAAGAAATCCCTGGCGTCAAGTGGGCTTTCTGCCCCCCCAGGGGGCAGATTGGGGGCTGCTGCCCCCATATGCCCCCCAGGGGGGCAAAAGGCTGTAATGGTGGTGGGGTGGGGGCATTGGTGTGCCCTTTTCGGGCAACCCCACCCTAAAACAAATTGCGCGAAAAGAAATCCCTGGCATCAAGTGGGCTTCTGCCCCCCTGGGGGGTCAGAAAGGCTGTAATGGTGGCGGGGGTTGGGGGCATTGGTGTGTCCATTTCGGGCAGCCCCCACCCTAAACATACAAAATACTAAAATACATAACATTAATAATAAATCGATATTTTTAACAACTATATTTTTGTAAACAATATTTAACACTTCGATATTTTTGCAATCGATATTACTTACCTACCAATCGATATTCTTGACCACGATATTTTTTCCATCGATATTTCTATCCCACGATATTTTTACCTCGATATTTCTGTACATCGATATTTATACATCGATATTCTAGCTCTGTACCACAGGGGCATAGTGGATGGATGATATCTCCCTGACCCGTTTTGGCAGAGGCTTCAAAAAGTTGAGGAACTAACGCCAACCTGAGCTGAGCAGAACTGAGGCGAGCTGAGGCGAGTGAAGATAGGAGCCGCAGAAGAGCTGAGAGCTGAGAGCGGCGGAGGGCTGACGAGCTGCGGCGGTCTGACGAGCTGCGGCGGTCTGACGAGCTGACAAGTGAAAGGGAGAAGAGAAGAAAAGGAGCAGAAAAAGTCCTATATGCTTTGACTCGGGGAAAAAAAACAACAGCGGTAGCGGCAACCTACGAGGGCTGACATGGAGTACCTATGGATACTGTGAGTACCGCTGCAGCGCTATCAGCTGAATGTGACTGGCGATTGGCGATTGGCGATATTACGACAACGATGCAGGTTGTGTGTGTTTTCGAGGTGTGTTGGGGAGCTGTGTGATAGAGAGAGCATCCGTCATCCTTGAGCTCCACGAGCCCCCAGAAAGAGCGCTACAGGCGTGAAGAACACAAGAACACAAAGAGCACTTAAAGCCTGAAATCCGCGCTAAGAGCTTATTTTAATTAAATAATTAAGAGCCTCGGAGACACGGAGATACGGAGAAATGGAGCCGTAAAACCTAAAATCTAAACCTTAACCTGGAACAAGGCTTCCAGTGAAGCTGAAGCTGAGGACTAGTGAACTTTGGTAAAGTCGTTAAGTCGGTAAGAGCGGGTGGAACGGAGCAAAGTTGAGACAAAGTTGAGACAATCTCCCTACTCCCTACTCCCTACGCACATTTTCACAGCCTCAAATTTCAACTTACCCCAACGTAGAAGGATTTTTCCAGCTGGCTTTGCAGACCTGCCTGCCTGCCTGCCTGCTTGCCATCTCATCGGCGGACACCGCAGGACGCGCTTAAAGAGACGCACATCGCACATCGCACGTTACCCGACATACACCGCCTGAATGACATTGTTATTGGTCATTGGCCATCGGTCTAGACTGAGTAAAAGTACTGACAGAACTATTGAGTCCTGAGGTGCTGGTGAACTGTTGCTGCTTGCTAAAAAAGATAAAAACAACAATAGCATAAGGCCATTAAGGCCATTAAGAGGACCAAAAGAACAAGGGAAAGAAGATAAAGAGGCTAAAGAGGTTAAAAAGGGGAGTGGAAAAAAAAAGAGAGACAAATAAGCAGAACAAACAGAACAAACAAACAGAACTGGGAGAGAACGGAGCTGGAAAGTCTGGAGCAGGTAACGCGCATGACCTACCCGATATTTGTCCAGCAAGACTCCCACCCTGCACATCTGAAACGTCTCAAAAAGACGGGTCTCTTAGCGATTAAAAAAAGATTGACAGTCAAGGGAGTCAGGGGAGCCAAAGGAGCTAAAGGAGTATGCGCCAACATTTCAGAAGCTGCCGGAAGTGTGGCACAGATTGCTATAAAATTAATTATTGAAACAAAATCAGGAATTGGAACTGAAAGTGGGACAGCTCGAGAAAGAGCGAGAGCATATAGCTCTATGAATACATGTATAGGGGAGAAACCCAATAAGGGTAGACAAAAGATATTAAGACAACCATCATCGAAGCCAAGGCAGCTGATTTCACAGATAATACTATTTCCACTCATAGTAGTCCAATATCATGAATTCAGGGAAAGGAAAAGAAGACCCGGTAAATGACATATTGGCTAAGGAATCTACCCAAGAAAAAGCTATACTAGATACACAGGTCCCCTTGAATCTACAACCCCCCAAGACACAAGTCATGTGCCACAACTCATATATACTCAAAAACGTACTCAGTCTGAGGACACAGAGACACAAGAAAGCTTGGAGAAGCAGTGGGAGAAGACGGCGAAAGTAGAGAGGACAGAGAGCCAGGGAATTATTAAAGGTGCAAGAAATCTACAATGCCCACAGATGGCGAGAGACTCACAAAGACGACCAGAAACTAGGGGATCTAGGGCAAAGGAAAACAATGAGGGGAAACATGATGGCAACGTAAATGCTAAAAAGCAAGACATAAAAATCAAAAACGATGATGCAGAAAAGAATGCAAATAACGATCAGGGGAAAAAAAAAGGGAAGGAGAAAGCGCTCGGAAATGAAACAGAAGATGTGGAAAACCTGGCGGTACTAGTGAAAAAGGCAAAAAGGCTGCAAACTATTAAAAACTTGAAGGCTGCAGCCAAATCATCTGGTCAATCAATAGATTCACAGCCCAGGATAGACAATCTATTTAGCCCTCGCATCAAGGATGGGTTATGTATTGGCTCGAATAATGAGAAATCACAGCAATCAAAGCCTCATCAAGATAAGCAAGAAGGTACCTATGACGATACAGACTCGACAGTGTACCTGGAACAGAGAGCTGTAGGGGATAAATTCACTATGGGTCCCAGTCAAAATTCAAAAATGGACACATGCCCTGATACTGATGGATATGGAGCTATCACAAGTAAATTGGATCAAAGCGAGAGTCGCCTTAAACGCAAGGCAGATATGGAGAACCACGCTCATGCTCCTTCAGAGATGCAAATACAACCTTTGGGGGAAATCCCCCAATCAGCAAACGACGTAAGCTCCGAAGAATCAGACTTGGATTTATATGAAACAGGTGTCTCCATTTCTAGTGAGTCAAGCGAGGAGAGTGAAGTAAGCGAAGATCCTGAATCCGAAAGACCAATTCCGGAGGCATTGGTCTTTATGGATCTAAAAAGTATGAATGAATCAAGACAAGACTTAACACCCCGTAAAAAGAATGAAAAGAAAAGAACTAGAAACAAGAGGCAGTCTAAACTAATTCACGAGGAAACAACAGATGCAGGAAGCAATACGGAGCAAACCTCAAGTAGAGTTAAATCGACTCGCAAGAGCTCCCACTTAAAATCAAAAGCTGAATCTGTATGGAGGCAGAACATCATGGTCGAACCTGAAGAAGAAGGAGGGCAAATGCGAAAGCACTATGGTGACGGAATGGGACCACCTATAGAGCCCTCGTTGAGGGAAGTCCTCAACTCAATCAAGATCTTTCACAAAGATGTTAAAAAAGATAGTCATCGGAACCATGTGGCTATTCAAAAACTTGAGGGGGCTATTAATAAAGTGGGGAATACTTGTCTGGAGATTTCTGATAGAATGAGTTGTGCTGAAGCACGTACAGAACATTTAGAAATTGATGTGGGCAAGCTTAAATCCCAGGTAAAGGAACAAGATGATAGATTAAAAGACTTAATGGCCAAGGTTGAAGACCAAGAAAACCGAGCCAGGAGAAACAATCTACGCTCTCTAGGGATTTCCGAGGGTGTAGAAGGAAGTGATTCAAGGGGCTTCGTGGCCAACCTTCTTAAGTCTGTCTTTCCGGAACTCAGCTCTTGGGATATGGATAGAGAAATTCAACGGGCCCATAGATTTCCTCTCACTTTATCAAAACGCTCGAACAATCCGCCTCAATATCCGAGGGCCATGCTAGTTAATTTTGGGAATTTTACATTACGTGAAGCTATATACGATCTGGCTAGACCTACTAGTAAAAGAGAATATAAGGGTTTTATGTTTTTTGTTAGACCAGATTTTGCACATGCAACTGTCGAACGCAGATGGCGAATGAGACAACTTTTTACCCCCTTTGAACAAATTGGAGCTTCAGTCTTTTTGCAAAATCCAGCACGTTTAAAAATTACCTTCAGGGGATCAACCCAAAGTTTCTCAAGTGAAATCCAGGCGGAGGCGTACCTAAGGGAAATATCGGAGAGAGTGAAACAAAATAAGGACAAATAAGGGGGACTTAATTGCCAGAAAAAAAGAAAAAAAAAAAAAAGAATTCTAAGACTCTCCACGTAGATCTTGTTAATGTTTGGGGTCACAAACGGGAAAAGGGTTGAGGATGGGATATGAACAACTTGGGAATCAAATATGATATTAATATTTGATATATTTGGATTGTTCTTTAATATGTAATGCAATGGATGAACGGATCAACAATCATATACCGTTTTCCAGTCGATATGTCCAGGGTTTATATAGCCAGGCAACGGGGCAAGCGTAGGCGCACTGATTATACCAACGCCCATACCTGGGTACTCCAGGACCCAGGATGCCTCATCGGGTGGTAAGGAGGGGTGGAGGGGTAGGCAAGCAGGTGGTAGGGAGGGAAGGGAGGGAAGGGCAGGGATGGGGGGGAAGACCAAGGGAAGACAATCAATGAAGAAAGTACCTTTAGTATTTCAAAAGAAGTAAACATGTTAGTAGGACTTAAAGAACTAATCATGGGCAAGGGAGGAAGAGTATGGTGGATAAACATAACAATGATTGTTTTTTACACGACGTAAGATCTATAACATAGATGGCTAGACTACGAATCGTATCCTTAAATATATGTGGACTCAACGATGTAAAAAAGAGACAAACTGTAACAGAAGGTCTCCATGCTATGGAAACCAATATAGTTTGTTTACAAGAGACCCATTTAGAAAGAGGCCAACAACATCTGCTGAAATCCCTGGGGTTTCAACTCATAGTTGCATCCACTCAGGGCACTCATACGAAGGGAGTGGCCATTCTTGCTAAAGGTGGAGGCTTACAATTTAGCCGATCACTTGCAGACAAGCTTGGGAGATGGGCCATTACTGAGTGCCGATACAATAATGGGCAGAATACGGTGACCTTATGTACAATTTATGGGAATCTGAGGGATGACCCTGATACCCTTCTAAATATTTCTAATGAATTAGTGCATTGGCCTTTGCCTCTTATTGTGTGTGGTGATCTAAACCTTCACCTACCCGGAGATTGGACTGCTGGCCCTGCATTTAACTATCAAGGGAGAAAACCTAAAGTCTTTAGAGCATTTAAAGACTTGTGTGAACGACATGGCCTGCTGGATGGATGGCAGTTGGGGCACCCCGGGGACCAAGGATTTACTTTTTTTTCCTATCCCCATTCTCGACATGCCCGTCTAGACTATATCCTTCTATCGAAATCCATTAGGGATAGCTGTACTATAAGAAAGCTCCCAAGGGTATTATCCGATCACAACCCTCTAGAACTGAATATTACATGTAGCAGCACTATACGTACTAGAAACCTTTGGACATTTGAAAGAGCCTTCTTAAGAAATGTGGAGTATCGTATTCATATGAGAGAGTGGCTGCCATCTTTCTTAGAAATAAATATGGGCAGTGCTCCTGCTGAGGTAGTTTGGGATGCAATGAAGGCTGGCATCAGAGGGGAGACGTTGCAATTTTCCGTACGCACTAACAGGAAAGGTAAAGAACAACTAGCCTCTTTATATCAGAATTTGAATAAAGCTGAAAAAGATTTGATTATAGCTTTGCAAACAGGTCAGGGTACTGAAGGACTAACGCAAGTTGCAATCGCGAGAAATAAGATTTCTGAGATCTTTATGGAAAAAGCGATCACTAAAGCTATGACTTATAAAGAAAAAACTTATGAACTCAGTGAGAAAGTAGGGCACCAGTTGGCTGTTCGTACAAGGGAGGAGACGACGGGAAATATGATAAAAGCTATAAATGACAGGAATGGTGAATTGAGACTAGAAGAACACGATATTAGAACTGCCTTTCAAATGTTTTATCAGGAACTATACGAGGAACCGTTAGGCGGGCAAGAGGATGCGAGAGAATATCTGGATAAAGAGCTCCTAGGACAAGAAGATAAGGATTCATTCGACTCTCCCGTTAGTTGGGAAGAAATACTATTATCCATGAAATCTCTGACTGCTGGTAAAGCAGCCGGCGCAGATGGAATCCCTCCAGAGTTTTTTCTTGAATTTGCAGAACAAATGAAAACAATTATGCTACAACTTTTTAAATCCATACTTCAGGGAGGAAACCCACCACCGTCTTGGTCACTAGCAAAAATTATGATCTTCCTGAAGAAAAACAAAAATCCGCTGGAAATGTGCTCGTATCGCCCAATAACCTTGATTAATGGAGACTCAAAAATTTACTCCAAACTCCTTGCAGGGCGATTAGCACCGGTAATTCATAAAATTGTTTCAGTCCGACAACACGGATTAATCCCCGGCAGATCAACAAGTGACCATATACAAAGAGTTATCTCTTTATTTGACTATGCAGAAACTACAGAAGACCCTATGGCCCTTATCCTTCTGGATGCAGAAAAGGCGTTCAATAGGGTCTCCTGGAAATTTCTATGGGCGGCAATGTCAGACCGGGGACTAACGAATGGATTTATTAAAGCTATCCAAGGACTATATGTCAATCCTAAGGCTAATGTCGTGATAAACGGGAGTATGTCCGAGAACTTCATGATCATGAGGGGAACTAGACAGGGGCGTCCCTGCTCGCCTCTTTTATTTGCGATATACATTGACCAATTTATACGCAAACTCGATAGCCATCCTTGCGTACCATCTATTATGATCAACAATTATGAAACTAAAGTCTTAGCTTACGCAGACGATATAGCTTTAGTTACCACCAACCCCAAGGAGGCAATCAAGATGGTTGAGGAGGAAGGAGCACGATTCTGTAAAACTTCTAGTTATAAACTGAATGCGGGGAAAACTCAAATAGTTATAAATGAAAAAGTGGTGATGGAGGACGATAGAGTTGTGGAACACGCTACTTATCTAGGTGTCAATATAAGCGCCAAGGTAGACAAAATTGTACAGATAAACCTTGATCCACTAATAGGGTGCACCAGAAAAGATTTAATTAGACTGGATAATCTACACTTAACTATTGGTGGCAGGTGCAATCTGATTAAAATGCTGATCCTACCTAAATTCTTATACCTTTTCAGAACAATTTGTCTTGAGTTTTCCCCGTATTACTTTAAAAACATCGAATCTTTGTTCTCTAGATTAATTTGGGGGTTCCAGAAACCTCGAAGGGCACTAAAATGGATTATGCTACCAACTGAAAGAGGAGGGTTAGCGCTGCCCAACTTTAGGATCTACTATTGGGCAACAGTGACCAAATACTGCACACACTTGTTGGATATCGAGCAGAGTAATTGTGCGATCCCGACCCCAGAGGAAATGGTTTTAGGGGATAGAAGCAAAGGGTGCTTATGGTGACATATTAATGACAACTTTTTCAAGAAAACTAAACTTAAGACCATTTTGGGAATTTGGAAAGTTTGGAGAAATATCCGTAAACTCCTAGGGTTGGGACGTGTCATGCCCCGCGGTCCAAGCCCTCAGACGCTACAGTATTTAAGGAACCTCGACGCAAGTAAACGCGCTTAGCGTTCTTGCTTCGAGCTTCATTTCCGTCCCATTCCTTGTTGTCTGACTTCCGTTAGTGTGGTTCCTGCTTCCGCTGCTCACTTTGACAATACCCCCACTACACATCTCTACGTATCAGCCCGCATAACATTCGCACAACACGGTCTGCAGGTGGCCATAATGATAGATTCTGGTGCTTCTGGGAATTACATGGACTCCGAGTGGGCTAGAGAAAACCTGATACCATGTATAAGGAAGGGAGAAGCAAACAAGGTCACCACTATTGACGGGCGTCCCCTTATCTCAGGACCGGTAACCCATCAAACGGTCAGGCTACACTTGCATATAGACACAACCATCATGAGGATATTGCGTTCGATTTAATTTGTTCTCCTCAAATTCCAGTGCTATTAGGCATTCCATGGTTGAAGACCCACAATTCTGTAATAGACTGGGAAAAATCCACCCTAGCGTTTCGCCCTGTTACCGAACAAGAAACCATGATCGCAGGTACACAGGTCAACGTTGAGGCAAACGAGACAGAACATATTCCTGAGTTACCCTCCTGCTACCAGGATTTAACGGCAGTGTTTGACCCCAAAGAGGCAGAAGTCCTTCCCCCACATCGGGCATATGACTGTCGTATTGATCTTGAGACAGGAGCCAGATTCCCATGCAGCAGGGTGTATTCACTCACCAAAAAGGAGAATACATATCTGAGGGAAAACCCATGTTGGAAAAGGGGTTCATTCGACCCTCACGCTCTCCTGCCTCTTCTTCGCTATTTTTCATACCCAAACGGGAAGGGGGTCTTCGCTGTTGTATTGATTATAGGAAACTGAATCTTGTCACCATTAAAAACCGGTATCCTCTGCCTCTTATCGCCTCCCTCCTTGACAGAGTACGTGGTGCCCAGTTCTTCACAAAACTGGACCTGCGTGGCGCCTACCATCTGGTGTGTGTCAAGGAGGGAGACGAGTGGAAGACAGCATTTTGCACCAAGTATGGTTTATTTGAATATCTCGTGATGCCCTTTGGGCTTTGTAATGCTCCTGCAGCATTTCAGTTTTTTATAAACGAGGTGCTCAGGGACATGCTTGATGATTATGTGATTGCCTACATTGACGATCTTTTGATTTTCTCATCTTCCATGCCAGACCACATACTCCACGTGCGAAATGTGTTAGAGCGCCTCCGCGATAATCAGTTGTATTGTAAGTTGGAGAAGTGCACCTTCCACACTCAAGAGGTGCCTTTTTTGGGTTTTGTTGTGTCCCCCTGGGGCCTAGCTATGGACCCCGGTAAAGTTAAGGCAGTTCTCTCATAGCCTGCACCCTGCACGGTTCAGGAATTACAGAGCTTCCTGGGCTTTGCCAATTTCTATAGGCGTTTCATAAGGGACTTTTCTGAATTGGAAAATTCCCTCACCGCGCTGTTGCGGAAGGGTGTTTTTTTTGCTTGGTCCAGGGAGGCCGAGGATTCCTTTCAACGGTTGCGACTGGCCTTCACGAGAGCTCCTGTCTTACGACATCCGGATCCCGCCTTGCCCTTCGTGGTGGAGGTGGACGCCTCTCAGGTGGCAGTGGGAGGCGTTCTTAGTCAAAAGGATTCTGTCTTAGGACACTGTCACCCTGTGGCCTATTTCTCGCACAAGTTTACCCCTGCAGAATCCAATTATGCAGTGGGGGATAAGGAGCTCCTTGCAATAAAGAAGGCCTTTGACGAATGGAGGCAGTATCTCTTGGGCGCTCGTTATCCGGCTACTGTATACACAGACCACCGTAATCTTCAGTACCTGAAATCAGCCAAAGCCTTGTCTATGAGACAATTACGCTGGTCTCAGTTCTTTGGTGAGCATGACTTCACCATACAATATAGGCCAGGGAGACGGAATGGCAAGGCTGACGCCTTATCCCGCTTGGGTTTCATACAACCAGACGAACCTGTAGAGTCACCTAACATCATTCCCAAAGAGGCAATCATAGGTGTGGTGCTCACGGAAGAAGAGTTCCGTAAACTGATTCGGCAGGCCCAATCTTCAGCGAAGATGCGGGATGTGGTAGGCTCCCACAAGACTGCTGTCCATGAAGGGTATGTTTGCATCCAAGGAGGAGTGGTATTGCCTACACGAGACTTACAGGAACAAGTATTGAAGTGGTATCACACACATCCCTTGGCAGGTCATCCAGGAATTAAGAAAACCACCAAGACAATACGTGATCGTTTTTGGTGGCCTAACATGTCAAAAGACATAGAAACATATGTAAAAGTCTGCCCTGTGTGCGCTCAAACCAAGGTTTCCCACCAAAAACCGGTAGGCCTACTCCTGCCATTGGCTTCTCCGCCGGGTCCCTGGCATACAGTTTCGCTTGATTTCATAGTGGAATTACCTGTTACCAAGAAAAAGAACAATACCATATTAGTTATAGTAGATCTATTCATGAAGACTGCTCACTTTGTCCCTTTGGGTGGGTTGCCCACTGCTGTTGAGTTGGCTTCGGTATTTTTGCATCAGGTGGTGCGTCTCCATGGGTTCCCTTCTGTCTTGGTTTCGGATAGGGGGCCCAGCTCGTGTCTCGGTTTTGGAGGGGTTTGTGCTCCTTACTTCAGATAGACGTCAGGTTGTCTTCTAGCTATCATCCTCAGTCAGATGGGCAAACTGAGAGAGTTAACCAATGTTTCTAACAGTACATCAGAAATCAGGTCTTACATTCCCCCTCGGATTGGGATGAGTGGGTGTGGGTGGCTGAGATCGCATACAACAATAGTCCACATTCCTCCATCAACCACTCACCTTTCTTTTGTTCTGCGGGGTTTCATCCCAAGTTATTGCTATCCGGGGTTTCCCCAGATAGCCCTATCACGGCCGCGGATCATCTAGTGCAGAAATTACTGGACCTGCACAAAGAGACCTTGGAGAATCTCGACATGGCCAAAGTAAAGTACAAGGAGGGGGCGGACCTGCATAGGAGATTAGAACCCATCTATAAACCGGGGGATAAGGTGTGGCTTTCCACCAAACATTTGGCGCTCAGTGGTTCACACAAGTTCAATCCCAAATACATAGGACCCTACCGAGTCCTGAGGGTGATTAACCCGGTGGCCCTGAAACTGGAATTGCCTGCTTCCTTCAGGATTCACCTTGTTTTCCACGTCTCGTCGGTTAAACCTGTTGAGCCGGGCACTTCAGTCCCGAGACGGTCCGCTCCTGTTGTCGTTCAGGGTACCGAGGAATACGAAGTTGAGGCCATAGTGGACTCTCGTATAGTGGGGAACACTCTCCAATACCTGCTGCATTGGAAAGGATATGGGGTGGAAGAACGTACTTGGGAACCGGCTAGTGAAGTACATGCTCCTCGATTAATTCGTCTTTTCCACCAGAGATATCCTGATAAGCCCAAACAGTTGGGGGGACGTTGTGGGGGGAGTGTGCTGTCATGCCCCACGGTCCAAGCCCTCAGACGCTACAGTATTTAAGGAACCTCGACGCAAGTAAACGCGCTTAGCGTTCTTGCTTCGAGCTTCATTTCCGTCCCATTCCTTGTTGCCTGACTTCCGTTAGTGTGGTTCCTGCTTCCGCTTTCGTTCCCGTGTGGGAAGACGGCTTGCCGTATCGCTGCCGCTGTCTCCTCCATACGCGGCGTTCCGTCCTGCGGCCATCTCCACCTTCGCCAGCAGGTCGGACATTGCCTCTCTCCCCTTAGTGCAGAGAGAGATAGGTTTTCTCCATTGTTCCTGGCCTCCCCGTAGCATTCTGCACCTGTTGTTTTTCCCCGCGTTTGCCGCCCACCTCAGCGCCGGGTTAAGCACGTTGATTTTTCTTTCGCTGTCAGGCCGGGCATTTCCAATTCACTCCATGTATGCTAGGGAGTGACCTAGTCTGCATTTTCCGGCCCATACAGCGTTTCATTTGTCTACCTTCTTATTCCCCCCTTGTTCCCTACTGTTGGTGCTCCAACCAGTGGCTGACTCTGCCCTCTCCAGCGGCCAGGCGTGGTTCGGTGTGTGTTCAGCCTGGTAGTCTTCTTTTTGGCTTTACCTACTAGTGTGGGTTTTTTCCGCACCTATTCCCATTGAAGAAGGTATCCTGTTGTTCCCTTGGGAAACTTGCGTGGATCACTGTGCTGGCTCTCCTTCCAACAGAATCACGATTGTGCTATATGTCTCAGTTGAACAACTACACTATTATCCATAGTGGACTCAAGGTGAAGTACAATCCGGTGAGCCGGTAGTCCTCCAACAGAACGACTGGGGGATGTTACGTTTGACTCACTGACGCCTCCCCTCTGCACGATTAGAAGTAACCACACAGTGCGGGGTGTTGCCTCCTTTCTTCATGACCAGACGCCAGTCATGCTATTGAAGTTCAAACCCACCTTCCCTTGTTTTGTTTCCCTGTTTTCCCCTGGCGAGTCATCCAAAGCTCTAGAGTCTGATAGAGTCGGAAGACCGCTGTGGAAGACTGAGGCATTCTCACCAGGTTCCTGACGCTCCTGCAGAACTTCCTGACTCCCCTTACAGGACGCTTCTCATGCTATACTCCAATTAGTGGCAACTCTGATCTCTCTGAGATCTTTCATGATGGTTATATGTCCAGGTGGGTTAGGGCAGGAATTACCCAACTTGGTTGCTTCTATATCGAAAACCGACTGAAAAGCTTCTCAGAGTTACGTAATGACTATAATGTTAGCAACAGGGACTTTTTCAAGTACTTACAGGTCAGGGATTACCTGTTAAAGAAAATGGGGGGGCGCTGTAAGTTCCAAAATATCATAGTAATAGATAAACTATGTTTGGAAACCACCCTTAGAATCAGGGAAATATATAAGGATCTCATTAGTACCCTCCGGATGATCTAGATAAACATATTACTAGATGGCAGATCAACCTATCCGTACAGCAAACAACACCTGAGCGAGCATTAGAGTACGCACAAATTCTGTTTATGTCAATAAAACTACAAGCTCAATTCTACAAAACATTTTTTGCCCTTTATTACACACCGTATAAATTGGGCAAATGGGCCAGCGGCTCGGGAACTGCTAGCCCACGCTGTTCATTGGCGGCTGCTAATGATATACACATGTTTGCCACGTGCTCTTCACTCAGTAACCTTAGGATAGAAGTATCTAATTTCATTTCGGATTTATTTCAGGCAGAAATTACTATTTCTAGCGAAGAAATGATTTTAGGAGTGGCTGCAATTGAACGCCCAATACACCAACAGGGGGTGATTTTCGTAGCAATGGCAACTCTTAGACTGTGTATAGCCACCGCATGGCTTGATCCTCAACCGCCATCTTTCGCACAATGGAGGGCTAGATTACTTGCCATGTGTAGCGTGGAGGTGGCCATATATAAGAACAAGGGATCTAAGAAAAAACAAAGAGGGATGATGATTTGGGAACCACTGTTACTCTGGATAGAAGAGCATAGTCAAGGATAAATAATATATTTAAGGGAATAACGCGTAGGAGAAAGTGGATGTATGAATCCCTTTCTCTTTTTCCTTTTTTTTCTTTTATTATCTTTCTTCTTTTTTTTGGCTATTAAATATACACGCTGTGAGACACGACTTCCTCGATGTTTATACTAAAAGGGGCTCAACAGAAAGTGTTTTTTTTACCTTGGTCTCCTAGGGGGGGAGGGGGGATGTGTATTGTATTGTATTAAATTGTCAAAACATGAATAAAAACTATTTAAAAAAAAAAAAAATGAGGATGATGCCCGCAGACACGGTGGAAGGTTCTGAGTGCACGGGAGCATGCCAAGGCAAAGCAACTGTTATTTTCCGTGATTTTGGATATCCCAAGTTAAAGTATTTTTGAGGGGCTAAAATCTTCTAGCTATTCAAAGTCATCCACACATGAGATCTGGCCGAAAAGGCGGCTTTATCCACCACCAATAACAGTTGTTTTAGGGATTTCCAGACCAGCTTCTTAAAGGCTAGGTGATGGATCTGTGTATTTCATAGGGCGGAGAGCCCAGTGCTTGCCAGAGCCTCCTGAAGGTAGCATCTTGCAGGGGAGTTCTCCCTCTGTTGGAGGTCTTGCCATAAGAGCTGGTTTAGAGTGTTTGGAGCTAATAATCTGATCTTATTCCAGCAGATGATGCATGCACCGTGCCTGGCCCATGTTTGCTTCAGTAGGCCAAACTCCAACCTTAGTTGCGCCGGGGAGGTGTAGTTTGGGAGGCTGAACATGGTTCTGTATGCTTTGACTGGAGTTTTGTCCTGCAAATTGGCGTCTCTGCCTCGCATTATTTCGCTGCCATAGGTTATAGTGGGTAGAATTTTTGCCTGTGCTACTTTCCGGATGGGGCTTAGTGTTGGACCGGTTAGTTTTGATGTTAGATTTTTTTAAGTTAGTGCTAGCACCAGCCCTTTTCTTGTAACCCCTTCCCCGCTCATGACGGAACCACTCCGTCATGAGCCACGGGTGCACTGTGCTCATGACGGAGTGGTTCCGTCATGCAGCGGCCGTTGGCGGCCGCTCCGCCCACGTGGCGCTAATTCCCCGCCTGTGCGGGCGATTAGTGCAGTGGGCAGAGACGTGATGGAACCACTCCGTCATGAGCACAGCTCACCCGTGACTCGTGACGGAGTGGTTCCATCACGAGCACAGCGCCACCGCAACTGCCCCCAAAGCCCCCCAGCGCCGCGGCGGAATTCCTGCCGCGGCGAAGGGGTTAATCTCATCTTGATGTCGTGCTAAGGATCCTTCTTTATCTATGTAAACGCCTAGGTACTTGTAATCTGCATCTAGTTCTATTTGTGTGCCAGGACCTTGCTTGTTTCCTCTTGTTATTAATGGTCATTGTCCTTGTTTTTTTAGATTAATTGTCAAGTTGTTTCCTCTGGCGCAGTGTTCATTTTGTTAAGAAGATGTTGCATGTGACTGCAGTATGGCTAAGCAGAATTACCTCGTCAGCGTACAGGAGATTGGACAAAGTTGTGCCCCCCAACCTGGGCGCATGGGAATTGTTTGAGTTGTGTTTGTGGAAGAACTGCCATAAATAGATTGAATAAGGTAGACGCCAGCACACAGCCCTGTTTCAGGCCTTTGGTTGTTGCTACTCTTCTCAAAAGGTGGGTTCCTGTTCCCAGTTTCACCTGTACCCAGGTATCTGTATGGAGGAGTGTTAACATTTTTGAGAGGACTTGTAAAATGCCCTAGCGGGCTAGCTTCCCTCACAGTCTTGCCCTATCAACATTATCGAAAGCGGCACTGAAGTCAATAAAACAAAGGTGCTGCATCAACAAGCAGAGAGATTGACAGGATGTTGGTTGTTGTACCTGTTTTTTTGCGGAAGCCTGTCTGGTTTAGTGGTATTATATCATTGGCATCGGCCCAGGCTGTGAGTTACTCCAACACAGTTCCTGCAAAATATGTGGCCTCGTTGTCAATCAGTGTCACCAGTCGGTAATTACCAGGCAAGGTCTTGTCACCGCTTTTATGGATCAGGACGACCATGGAGCCTTTCCATGAGTCAGGGACTTTATCCAGTGATCTCACTTCTGAGAATAGTGGTTGAAATATGCTTGCCCACTCCACCGCCCTCTGTTTGAACAGGGCCAGTGGAATTCCATTCGGGCACTGGCCCCTTCCTTTCTTTCCTTTGTGATCTGCTGCCTAATTAGGAGCAGCTCTGCAGCATTTGTCTCCTCCTCCGGCAGTTGATCTATGGCAGAAGATGTTTGTAGGACTCCCTCCATTGTTAGAGTGTCTTCCGAGCGGACACCCAGTAAGGCCCTGTTTTGGGAAATTGATAAGGAACCCGCAGTTTTGTGATTGAAGTGATCATTTAAGAAACGGGCCCAGGTTTCCTCTAGTATTTGGGAAGAATTGCCTCCATGCTGCGGGGGCAAAATTGTATTTACCATTTTCCAAAAGCGGGCGCTGTCATTATGGTTTCTGTTATGGAGGAGTTTTGCCCAAATGTCATCTTTGTAATTTTTGTTGATGTCATATTGCAGTTTCTTTAGCTATGTTCTCTGTTGTTGCAAAGAAGAGAGGAGACTTGTGTTCCCTAGGTCATGTTGCAGGGACCTCATTGAGCCGTTTATAGATCTATTGAGGCCCTTTATTTGGGCCCCTTGTTCTGTCGTTAGCCTTTTTTCCTGCTTGGGTGCCAGAGAATGGTTCATTTTAATTTGCGAGGCATGAAGTTCTGTAAATGTGGCTGTAAAATGTTCTCAATTTGATATATGGCTCTTTGCTGAAAGTGGCGAGAGTACAAGATTGATTGCTGTTCCTGACAGGGACTTAATATTTTCCGTCGCAAATTTAATTCTCCTGCAGTTTGACGTGTAACTGGAGCCCCAAAGTAGTGCTGGCTGAATGCAAGGAGGTACAATTGCAGCTATCGAGATTTCTTGAGGGCGATGATCACTGTCCCCCTTGTCTCCCATTCTGAAGCCGAGTATGAAAGGAAACAGCGAGAGTTTGGCGAACGTGTAGTCCAAAATCGAGCAAGTTGATGCGGAATATTGGCTCGGTATAGGGGGGGGGGAGTCATCTGGAAATCTTCCGTTTAAGGTCCTGAGGTTCAGATGGTCTAGGTCCTCTAGAAGGCATCTGTTTTTTGTTGTTCTTTCCTTGGGTAGAGCCACATTGAGTTGGTATGTTACAGTTTGAGGATTGGAGACTTGCTTCGTTGCCCTCTGACGTGCCCAAAAGATATTGATTCAAGTTCTCCATCAGTATGAGGTTGGGCGTTTCTACACTATTTAAATAAGTTGCTATTTGGCCAATTAGCTTTGCAGAGTCAGTTGTTTTATGTTTTGGATGGGTATATCCATTAACAATCACTACATCGTCTTGGCCCCCTGGCAGAGAGAGAGTAAATTTAACTGCTGCAGCAACCTCTGTGGCAGGGCCGACTGTTGCTGCTGATGTTATGGTAGTTGTAGATATATAAGTTGCCAGCCGTCCTGAGGAATGCCCAAATTTCCCGCCCTTTGTGGCTTGTGTGGCAAATGCATAGGAACGCTTGGAAATGTAGTGGTGCTATAAGCCATGCTTCCTGCAGTAGGTCTATGTCGAACGAGTTGAGGTATTGCAGGAATTCAGGGTCTGAGATTTTTGTTGCCAAGCCATCAATGTTCCATGAACGGAGGCGGACCTCTTTTTTTTGCACTGATGCCTCCATCTGATTGCCAGTGTTGTCATTGGGATTCTGGAGAGCTGATTATAGCTCTTGTAATCCTCTCTAGATAAGGATGACTGCATCGGGAGCTGATTCTGCCTGGGGTAAGGCTTGCAGGATGCCCAGAGCGCAAGCCCTTTGTTGCGGAGAATGGACCAGTGCCCCTCTGAGCACAGAGATTGGGGGCCTTGGGCCTAATCACAGAGCAACAATCTTGTCACTATGTGCATATGTATATTGGCACCTTAGGGGTTCCTCTAAGGTTTGTTTGAGTTACAATCATTGGTGTCCTCAGGTCCGCTTCAAATCTGGGTTTGGTAAGTTTGCATGCATTCAGGTGTGCCTTTGGTTTAACTGTGTTTATCTCCATTAGCGCAATATGGCCAAGTGTTGCAGGCATCGTTCAAAATGTAGGGATTGTGCTTAAATTGACGGTCTATTGTGTAGCCTTATAAAACAGACACAATTCATAATCTACTATGAGTCCAGTAATGAAAGTGAGTACCAAGGGGTGTGTTATAGTCATATTTAGATGGAAGAGCTAGTTACACTTTACCTTGTAGTTGCACCTGTTCAAACTATGGAAAACCTTCACTCACTGAGGTGGGATGCTTCTTCATGGGTATGCTCCTCACACAGGGAGGAATCTGTTATGGATGGGTAAGCTGCGAATGTGAGAGCCCCTAATGGAAATATTTTATAGAGCATTTCACTGCTTGAGGGCGATTTTAACTAAGGCGCAGTTAAAATTACCTGTTGGTAGAGACATTTTATTTGAGTTTCCTACTATGAGGTTAAAACTGCTTGACTGGGAAGTTATCAATTGTCTCACTTGTCCCCAGGTCAACATATTTCAGCTATCCACTAAGAGCCACATATGGAGTCAATGGATTTTGTCGGGGCCAAGGAACCCTACTCTGGCAGGACCCTGTTCTTGTACATGAGTGCTCTCCATTCTTGGGTGCCTGTGATGGACCAATGGTTCATAAGAGTCTCGTGAGCACCTGCCACAGTCATCCCCAACTTTATTTGATCTGTAGTCTGTGTGCTTCAAAACTGGTGCATCCACCAGAGCCTGGCTGTAGCAGCAAATATACCACAAAAAGTGATGAGGTCATTTGCATAGAAATGACTAGCAGTGCATGATTAAAAAATAATAAGTGCAGAGCACACAATTTCCCTCATGAATCTGGTGCACACAATGCTATATGCTGGTTAGAAAATTACTACGGCTCCTTAGTCTTGATTTCAGCTCATGTCTTTTTCTTCCACCAGCCTACACTTCAGTTATCTCACTCTTGTAGGTTAATTTTCAGTGTACAAAACAACGCCCCCTGGGAAAGTGCAAGCCAGAGGCATGTGCTGGTGTTTGTCATACCAATGAACAACAAAATGCCAATACTGATGAACACTTTTCCTTTTATACAAACCACATTCAAGTCAAACAATGTGACCACAAGACTTTTTGTCTCTGTTTGAATCAATCAAAATGTATGTATCCACATAGTCATTTCTATGGACTTATGAAAATCATTAAAATTCATCAACATGCCCAAATTTTTTTTCAGAACACCACATGTCAACATATCTCACACACCACCAACCACAACTTTTTTTCAACTCACTGCTTCAATTTCTCCCAGTTCTACAATCTTAACACACTCATTCCAGCAGCCTCACAACCATACTCACTAAAACACACATACTCTCTACAACTAACACAAATAATTTTAAGCACAAGACCAAAGGTGAATTAGTTTAAAAAACACAATACAAAATTGAAAACAATTTGCACAGATGTAAACACTCATGTGGTCACAAACAGGTCGACGCGTTTCGAACACCCAAACGTAATTAGCACACAACAACAATTATGAAGAGTCATGGCGGGTCTTCTGAGGACATTTTGTGAGTCACAGCCTGCAATACAGAAATCCATATAAGAAGGTGTGTCATGCGCTCATCAAAGTACAGAGAGCTAGAGCGAAAGAGAGAGAGAGATAAAGATAAGATAGTGAGAGACTGAGAGAGAAAGAGAGGGAGTAAGGGAGAGAGAGTGAGAGAGAAAGAGAGTGACAGAGAGTGCCGACACTGCGGACCCAGGCCCCACTGCTTACCTGCTGCCACCGGTGTGTCTCCAAACACATGCCGGTATACACTGCAGTCCCCCAGGTCCCTTATCTGAAACACTTTCCAGAGACATGAATGGCAGAGTCCATACAGTTGCACACGCCATCATCGCTTGCCCGCCCCTGTGCACACAGGCTGCTGCACCCCTGCCCCTCCCACTGCCCAGCGGTGATTGCCCATCCCTGCGCAACCAGGCCTCACTGCTCACCTTCCGCCACCGGTGTGTCTCCAAGAGGGCCCACCACATGCCGTTGGGAGCTCCAAGCCCGGGGCCAACGACCATGGCACCCTCGACATCATGCAGCCCCGCACCATGGTCAACCAGGTCACACACTTGATTCTGGGTATTCATTTCGCAATGGCAGACACCATATCAGCTCTTGAGGTGCCACTAACTCTGTGAACCGCGAGGCAATGCCACGTGGCGGGTGGCCCGCACTGCCCGCTGGCTCAGGCCTACACTTTGGTCCAGCAGGGCTCATACAAATCCTTACCAGTCCAGGCCACCAGGCCGGCGCATCATCACAGGCTGCACACCCGCTCAGCTCTTTAGGTGCCCCTACCTAAGTGCACCGCAAGACACCGTCCCGTGGCGGTGTGCCTGTGCCTGCCACAGTGTATCCGGTGCCACCAAGTCTGGGCACCGCTAGCCATGGACCATTTATGATTGAGTCCTGTGGTGCATACGCCATCATGTCACCCCCGGCACTGGGCAATGTGAGGTGGCAGGGCCATAGGCCCTCATGCATAAATGATAACCACATGGAGACACCCAGTTAGAGAGTGGAAATGGCATCCAGCACGTGCACCAGGCCCTTCTTATTGGCAGGGTGACATTTCCTGTGATGCCTGTGCTGGATGGTTGTGGTGTGGATGTAAACCAGCCGTGAGGGAGTGGCTGTGGCATGCTGACAACTAGACCTGTGAACAGCAGATCCCGACAGGGAAGACTTGGGACATGTAGCATTGCCCCCCCTCTGTGAGCGTAAGCGGAGTGGTCTGTCCTGGTGTATGCCAGTCCAGCGTAAGGGATTGAACAATGACCCCGGGGCTCTGGGCGTGGTTCCATCCTGGGCTGGCCAAGGAAGTAACTAATGCATGTGTCTCCGTAGTAATGTCGGCGCCACCCGGACCGCAATTGGCAATGTGTCACCCTGTGACCCAAGTCCCACAACATGAGCAACATGAATCTAAGGGGGAATCAGTGACACTACATTCATCCATACTTCCACACTTGAAAGATCATAGACATGACACATCTGTGTGAATATGAATGTTTATTGCACATTCAGTGGAGTGTTGCAGCTGGAGCAGTACAGGGTCATCCAAACCCCACTTTACAGTGTTGGCCCGTGGAGGGCCAGTCAGAGTCCTTCAGGGAATGACAGGTACATCAGAAGAGGAGGAGTTCAGTCCGCAGTCTGATAGCCGTGTCATTGGTGACCAAACATAATATGGCAGTCCATGTCGGGGTCCAAGGTGAGTGTCGCAGAGTGCATCGGGGGACAGTGGAAGGTGATGATCCACGAAGGCAGATTCAGCCGCATCTTCATCCTCTACTGTTGCATGTGCCTCACATGTGGGTGGTGGTGTTATGTCTCCAGCACTGTGTGGCAGTGACACCTTAGGGGCCAGAGGTGGAATGTCTGCTGCACTGTGTGGCACTGATGCATCAGGGGCCGGAGATGTGGATGGGGTGGTAGCAGCAGCATGCATCAATGCCAGGACTTGTGACAGCAATGCCATGAGGAAGGTCTTTAGGGCATTGAGGGACTCAGCTACCTCTCGCTTGTGTGCAGCGAGTGGCAGCCACTATTTCTGCCTGCGTCCACTCCATGTTCTCCATGATCCTCTGCATGTGTCCCAACTCCCGGTCTAGCTCGCAGGAGGCACTCTAACTAGACAGTCATCCTTGACGCATAGTCAGGACTCTAGCAATGGAAGCCATGGTTCGTTGGAGAGCATGGAGCGGTCTGTGGATGCCTGTTAGGGACTGTGAGTGGTCCCTGATGGGTCTTAGACACCCACATATCATGTCTAGTTTGGCTGCCATGCGGTCGAACCCCACCTGCACCTGTTCAGCCAGCTTCTCCTGGCACCCCAATACGTGGCGTTGGAAGGCCATGTGTTGGTCGTGGGGGTCTTGGGAGGCAGCCGTGGTAGAGGGTACTGCCTGCTGTTTGTTCTGTGCAGGGGGTGGGTTCTCCTCGTAGCAGCCGGGCTGCCCTGCTCCTGGAAGTGGGCTGCGGAGGCTCTCCATGAGCTGTTGGAGGGCGTCGAAGTCGAAGGTGCGGTGGTCCTCTTCATCATCAGAGAAGAGCGGTTCGGCCTCCTCTGCAGAAGGTGTTGGATTTCCCCCTGCAATGTGAACGGGAGATGCGGTTTAACATTGTGTTCACACGTATGTTGACGCATCGTACATGTTTACATTCAGACTGCATGGCAGTGTACATTGTGATTGTTTGGGGGGAGCTGCCTATTTGATGCGGGATAGTGGACATTCCGACAACATCACGGATGTGTGTTTGTACTTGTATATTGTCAACTCACATTTCCCTGCAATGCCAGATGTGATTGGCCAGTTTCTACACACATGCATCACCAGTTGTGTCCTCTGTTCTATTGTGGACGTGTTGCGGTTTGTACCACATCGTTGTCAATGTTGATGTGCTCTGCATGTTATGTGTGTGTGCCGCATTTTGGGGGAGTCTCCCCTCCAGCTCTGATTTATCTGCCCCTTATCCCTTACATGCGGTGTGCCTCTGGCTTCTGTGCTTATACAGTGCTGGGATGTTGCATACTTGGGTGCATTGGTCTCCTGGTGGGAGTTGGGGGTCTGGGGCATGGTTTGTTCGCAGATGTGCTATGCTTAATTGTGCATGTGTGCCATTGTGCTCATCTCCCCCCGTGCCCCCAGTCCCTGGTTGTTACTCACCCTGTTGCTGTTGTGTCTGGTCATGTTGAGCAGTGTCCGTACCCCCAACTCCTGCCACCGTCTCCTCACTGATGACTGTGGACACCATTTCCTCCATCTCGTCCAGCTCCTCCTGTGGCGCTGGACTCTCACCTCCAGTCTGCATTGCTGCCTTCCGGTTGTTTGTGAGTTTCTGCATGGTTTTGCGCTTCACATCATTCCAGCACCCCTTTACCTCTTCCATTGTCCTCTTCAGCACTCCGACTGCATTCACCTTGTCCACGATGGTCCACCATATTCCATTTTTAGTTGCCAGTGACACAGTGGAGGTGATGAACAGTAGTTGATGGTGTTCCACCACCTCCGTTATCAGGATCCTGTTTTCCTGCGGACTGAACTGCGTCTTCCTCTTATTCTTGTCCTTGCCCTTCCCTGACCCCGAGGTCCCAGGCTGGTACTCCGGGGGGCTTGTGGGGTTCTGGTTGTCCTCTGTACTTGCTCTGGCTACCTCCATTGTGCTTCACTGCTGTTTGGCTTTAGTTTGTATGTTTTTTTTCGATTTTTATGGTGCATTTTCCCGCATGACGCGTGGGAATTGTAGGCCTGTGGCTGGATTTCGCTGATTTTTGTATCGCGACTGGCATCATCACTACCATTTTCGCATTTGTGTTTCGCGTTTTTGCAGTGTCGCGTTGATTTTAACACGTTCATTTGATGCGTTATCATGAGACTATCGCATGGTACCGCCGTGTTGGGAATACCACGTTAACACGGCGTTATTTTCCCGCAATGGACTGCATTAAGCTAATTTTGCGATGATTAACACACGTTCTTGAGAATATCCCCCATAGTACTTAGAAATTAGTCATCCACCAGTCATAATAAGGAGTTTTAAAAAAATGTATGTGAATGGGCTGAAAAGGTATCTGATGTTTAGAACTATGTGCCTTTTATTTCATTAAAGCAATGTTTTTGTTAGGCTGACCTTGTTTTCAAAGCCAAAAAACCTAGGGCTTGATTTAGAGTTGGGAGTAACCAGCTCCATAATCAAAACAGTGCCATCCAGCACACTGTCAATACGTATTTTTGTTTTATAAAAAACAATATCCTAAAGCAGGATTTTTTTAGGGAGAAAAAAATAATGACCCCCTTCACCATTAAAATATTCTCCCGTGGTGTAGGGGTCAATTAAACGTTTTCCTTTCTCTTATCGCCACGTTTTTGATGGTGGTATGTGAAAGTAAAAAATAACTCACTCGAAATTGGGTGGGCGAGCGGGCGCATGTCCCAAAACTCCAACTGCCCTACAAAGTAAGGCCATCCGAGGAATATGTCAGTAACCGAGGCAGAGTCGATGATATACGGAAGGTCTGCCCGACTCTAGGGGCCTCATGTAGGTAGCGAAATACCGGTCGGTAACGGCCGATTTTCGGTAAATATGCCGTTACCGACCGGTATTCAGACAAGTGAGATGTAGGAGTCCAAAAACCACTTTTCGGTAAATATGAGGCGGTAAATACTGATTCATAGTTACCGAATTCCAAAATACCGATTCATGTTTACCGAATACATAATTAACGAATCGGTAAATATGAAGTGGTAAATATGAAGTGGTAAAAATTTAAAATGACATGTAGGAGCAGGCGGTAATTAAGAAATCCAGGAAAATCGGTAAATAAGAGTCGGTAATTAACACGGATTGAAAGCAGGTGGTAACCATCAACAATGCACATAAGCAATCCCAAAATGCTACAGCGTGGACAACATGGCCGCCATGTACGTCATTGCAAGGCGCCTACGTCTACAGGCAGCAGGACTGAGGGTGTGGCGACGGGAGGAACAAATCTACAGACAGCGCATCACACTATTACAGCTGACTGATGCAGAGATACATGAGAGGTACAGGCTACACCCCGAAACCATCATGGACCTGATAAGGGACCTGCACCCACTCCTGGACCAGCCAACAAGAAGGGCGCACGCCATACCACCACATGTGCAGGTGCTCTGCAGCCTACATCTACTGGCATCCGGCAGTTATCAGGTGGTGATAGCTGCGGTGGGTGGTGTATCCCAGAGTTGCCTGTCCCGTTTCTTCAGGAAGTTCCTGGATGCCATGATGCAGAGAATGCACCACTACATAAGCTTCCCAAACACACAGGCTGCACTGCAGAAAACAAAAACAGACTTTTATCACATGGCACAGTTCCCCCATGTCATCGGCTGTATTGATGGTACACACATCCCAATCTGTCCACCAGCTGATACAGAGCACATCTACAGGAACAGGAAGTCCACCCACTCCATCAATGTGCAGGTGATCTGTGATGCAGGGAACATCATCACAGATATTGTTGCAAAGTTTCCTGGGAGCACCCACGACTCTTACATCTTCCAGAATAGTGGGATCTACACACGACTGAGTGCCGGCGAATTCGGAGAGGGATACCTGCTGGGTAAGTAACAGTGACGCCCCTTGAAACCTGCAAATCAGAGTGTATAGAGGCATGTAACTGATGGTTCCCTCTTACTCATCCAGGCGACAGTGCATATGCATGCCGTTCATTCATCCTCACTCCCTACCTACACCCAGCAACCCAGAGTGAGAGACGATACAACGTGGCCCACAAAACAACACGCAATGTGGTGGAGCGCACGTTTGGACTACTGAAGAGCAGGTTCCGCTGCCTCCACAAGAGCGGAGGCGCACGCCAGTACAAACCCATCACCTGCTGCAAGATTATTGCCACTTGTGCAATGCTGCACAACCTTGCCACGAAAAAAGGTACAGATGTGGAACTAACATATTTTGAGGACAACGAGGATGAGTCAGGCCAGCCAGAGGGCAGCGCAGCTAGAGTGCCAACTGCAATCGATGGGAGAGAGAGACGGGCAGAGATCACATGCAACTATTTCTGAGTAAGTGAGGGGACACAGCGAGTTGTGAGAAGTCATGACGTAGTTTAATGTGGTACCACGCCATGAACACATGAACAGGCCAATCTGGCAATATACCATCTATACAAGGAGTATGTCCAGGGTTACGTCACCCAATGGGAAGTGGCTAAGCAGGGCCACATCAATGTTTGCGCATACGCGCTGCAGTGGTGGATTGCACGGCCTGTGCATCCTCACTAGAGCCAACCCCAAGCCGCCTGCTGCTCCTGCGTGCTTCTGGGACGGGGGGTGTGATGCTGCTGCTGGTGTCGATGCGCTCCGCAGCATCCCCTGCAGCAGTTGTCGACGCCTGACTAGTCAATAGCACCCCTAGTGCACTTGTCACCTGCACCATCCCCCGAGACAGGTCGCTGCAGCACTGTGTTAGGCCCTCCTGCATCGTCACAGAGCGCCGGCAAAGTAGGGAAGTCGCAGTTGCCAGACGGTTGAGTGCCCTGCTGGTAGTGTCCCTTCTCTGGCGTTCCCGGCGCCGTGCTTCGATGTCAGCATCTAATTTGCTGCACAACTGCTGGATTGACTGGGACATGTCCCGAATGCCCGCAGCCATGCCGCCAATGTTTGTGTCCATGTTGACTAAGCTTGTCTTCATCACCCGCATGTGCCTCTGGACTGACATAACTGCCTTTGATTGCAGGCGCTGTTGCTTCAACATTTGGCCCTCGAGCCCCAAGAAGACACCATGGCCGTCAGTGGGTGCTGGTGGACTCTGGACACGCGACCTGCGGCGCCCTCTTGCTCCCGTCTGTGCTGCCTGTGAGGTGTGGGGCACAGTGGGATGGCTCCCTTCCTGGTGCCCGGTGCGGTCTTCTGGGCCCATGCTGTCGTCTGACGAGGTGTCGAAGGCTCGTAGCCTGGCTGCTGGACGCCTCCTCATTCTCACACCTGCAAGCGGAGATGTGGCCGGTGATTCGAACATGAGTGGCGATGCTGGCTGTGGTTGTGGTGATGCTGGCTCTCGGTGAGGTGATGCTGGCTCTGTGTGCGGCGAGGCTGGCTGTGTTGGTGGTGCGGCTGCCAGTGGGCCTGCTCCCTGGTCTGAACTCGTGCTGGCTAGAGGTGATTTTTGTGGCAGGTGTGCCATCTCCCCTGCAGCATGCCCTGTACTGCATGATGTCACATCTGTGGACAGAAAAACAACATTGGCTCAGTGTCCCCGAAGGGCTGCATTGCAAGCGTCACAATAAATCATTTCACATTCCAATCTGTCCTCTGTCTCCTTGTGCCTCGAGTGCGTGACATGCCCTGTTGCCCTGTGACATTTACGTCATGGTTAGTGTTGCCCTGACTACATCTCCCGGAATGCATTGCCTGTCTGCACTGACACGTGTGGACTGCAGTGTGATTCTCGTTTCACAATGGGGGATGTGGGATAGGGGTAGGGGGGGCTACATTGCTGTGCTTTCGTCTTACCTTGGTGTGTTGCGGCTCTGGCAGAGCTGTCGGCGTCCCCAAGACCCACGACGCTCTCTTGCTCGATTGTGGCCGCCACCAGCTCCTCCAGTTCGGTGAGGGCAGGTGCCCTGTTGGTTCCACCTCCGGTCTGGCTGGCCTCCTTCTGGATGTCGCCCATCTTCCTCTTGGTCACAATCCTCAGGTCATACCAGCGCTTTTTGAGGACCTCAATGTCCCTGTGGGTCACTCCCACAGCATTGACCTGCGCCTGGATGGCCAGCCATATGTTGCGCTTTTCGGCCTCAGGCACTTGCAGGGATTGCCTCCCAAACAGCTTCTGGTGCTGCTTCACCACCTCCTCCAACAGCACCTGGAGTTCCTTGGGGCTGAATTTGAGCTTCCTCCTCCTTTCCCCTCCGTCTTTCTGTGTTCTCTGGCTGGACATGCTGTTCGTTTCCCGCTCGCACATGCAACTGCTCCCTGCCTCTCCTCTGCACTCCAAGCCTCTCCAGGGTCGGCTAATTATGTACACCTGCCTGGGTGTGGCCACGTCGGCTAATTGTGTACACCTGCCTGGGTGTGGGCAGTTCCTGGTTGGGTGGGCTGTCGTTGCACAGGATTAGCTGTTTCGTCAAGTCATGTGATGTTATTTACCGAATCCGTACATACCGATTCGGTATTTTCCGATTCGGTGGATACCACCTCGGTCTTTTCCGAATCGGTAGATACCACCTCGGTATTTTCCGATTCGGTAATTATCACCTCGGTATTTACCGATTCGGTGAATTCCGATTCGTATTTACCGAATGTTACCGAATCGGTAACTGTTACCGAATTTTTACCTACATATAACTTACCGATTCTAATTTACCGATTCGGTACGGCTCGGTATTTAAGAACCGGTAACATTTATTTACCTACATGAGGCCCTAAATGATGTAGGTAGACCATCAGTTTGACAGAGAGGGAATCACCATTGTGATGGAATACCCTCTCAGCCATAGAAATAGGCCTACGAAATAGCTGCATCTGTCAATATAAGACTACACACTTGCAGATAAGAGTTTATGATGGAGCTTAGTTGCACACTAAACAATAAACTAATGTTAGACAGGAAATTAGGCAGGCATTTCTAGACTGATCACACAGTAAAAATGAATGCACATTTAATGGCCTGCTTTCAATATGTGTATTGGGGCACAAACACATAGCAACAAATAGAAGAGTGCACAATAATATTCAGACTGAAAGTAGGTGAGTCGGTATGTAACGGGCTAGTCAGAAGCTAAATAAATGAATATGTAAGAAGATGCAGTATAGTGGCTAATGGAGGCGGGGCTAAACTGCTCATTCTGTAATCTGGAGACTTGCTTAATCCTGATTTCTGCGTTTCACAAAAAAATATGTAATTCTTTCTGATTCACCTGATTTTCATTCTATTATAATTGGAAAAAATGTTAAAGTACAAAAAATTGTGTACTGTGTGTTGTCCTGTGCTGTCCAGGTTACTTTTCCCCAGTCCCTTCAATACTGACCACATACTGCTTTGGTGTTATCTCTATATATTGGACTCTATTGTGTTTTACCCGCATCATCTCAACATTCAGAAACACCTGCTACCATAATACTGCAAATGTCCTTTGAAAAGCACTCTGACTCCTGTTTGAGTTTGATCTGTTATACATCAAATACTTGTAAGATAAGCTTTGCAAATTGTTATACCAATGCTCACAATTTTGGTTGAAGGGAGCATAGGGCATCTGATGGTGCGTGAGTGAAGACAAAATCTCTGGAGGAATAAGTTTGAGAAGCAGGAGAGCACAATTTAAAATATTTGGACGGAATAGGACTGTAGAACTGAACCCCAAGTTTAATAATTTGGTGAGTACAATATTGAATGTCATACCATCCACTTTTGTGTGCAGTGTAAAGGAAATATCAGGTTTATTATACATGCCAATTGATCCTTATCAGTGGTTTCTGTCCTCTAACATCACTAGCTTTTCTCTTCATAAAGACAGGGGTATCACAATGATCAGCCATTGTGCCTTTTCTTTTCAGTATCTATCTAATCCCTCCTCCAGATCTAATCAACGTTTTCAGCTTCATGTGCTACAATTACGCCAAGACATTCAGATCATGGACTCCAGTCTGTCCCTGGGTCCCCAAATAAACATAATCATAAGATTCATCTTCTATTCCATGAAAACATTAAGAAATATTTTCCTTTATCCCTCCTTGCATTACCCGAAACCGCATTTTACTACTAAAATCTCCTAAATAACCTTTTCTAAATTCTTACCCCAATAAACGCTTTCTAGACTCTTCCCTCTTTTATCCCTCCATTATCCTTTCAATCCACCTAACAGACTCGCATGTCTATTGCTCAACATAATTCATATTTCCCTATACTAATTGACCACTAATCCTTTTGGGTTCCGAAGTAGCGCACTACTCACCGAAAAGCGCTTCAATGCCTCGTCAGGGGTAGTAAGTGTCATATAAATACAAAAACATTTACTATACAGGACTCCTTCAGATGACCGTCTGCCTTGTTATGTCACATCTTGACTATGTAATTTGGCACTAGGAGACAATCTCACTTTGCTGACAGTAAGGACTACTAAGAATGCAGAATGCAGATGCGAGACATTTTGTACACATTTGTACATGCAACCACATCTCACCAGCTACATGAGCCAGATGGTCAACTTTCAAGACCCTTCCATCATGCATAGGGCCATCAATAGAAAAGCCTAACATTCTTCCAATTGAATCTCAAAGGATATATACAGAAGAGAGCACTTCATTCCAGCCTGGTACCACAATTTACCATCCGTTCTCATGAGTAACAAATTGGGGAGAACATCCTTCTTCATACAGGCAGCAAAACTCAAACTATTTTCGGGAAAAAATAAGAATCATTGAAAATCACCTACAGTTAATGAAGGGTATGAAGACATGGCCCCTCCCAAAAGGTAAACAACCATTACCACAAATCTTTTATCCCGCACACCATCACCTCGCATACCATGACAACGCAAATACCATTACTCCGCTATACCATTACAACGAATGGCATTACATTTGATATGCTTTTACCATGCATGCTTTTACAACGAAATTCGTTGTAAATGCATGAATGGTAAAAGCCTATGTTTTTTAAATGTACGTATAAGGTAAGTATAGGGGTTGGGGTGTAGGGGTATATGTTATGGGGGTTCAGGGGTAATTTTAGGGTTATATGTATGTTTGGGTTTTGGGGTGCTGGGGTATTTTTACGGCGGGTTTAGGTTTTGGGGTGCTGGGGTAAATTTAGGAGTCCGGGTGGGTTAGGGTTTTGGGATGTAAGGGGTAATTTTAGGGTTCAGGGTGCGTTTAGGTTTTGGGATACTGGGGTATTTTCAGGGGTAAGGGTGGGTTAGGGTTTTGGGGTGTAGGGGGTATTTTTAGGGTTCAGGGTGCGTTTACGTTTTTGTGGTGTAGGGGTATTTTGGGGGTCAAGGTGGGTTAGGGTTTTGGGATGTAGGGGGTAATTTTAGGGTTCAGGGTGCGTTTAGGTTTTGGGGTGCTGGGGTAAACTTAGAGGTCAGGGTGGGTTAGGATTTTGGGGTTTAGGGGGTATTTTTGGGGTTCAGTGAGCATTTAGGTTTGGGGGTGCTGGGATAATTTTAGGGATCAGGGAGGGTTAGGGTATTGTGGTATAAGTGGTATTTTTAGGGTTCACGGTGCGTTTAAGGTTTTGGAGTGCAGGGGGAATTTTAGGAGTCAGGGTGGGTTAGGGTTTTGGGGAGTAAGGGGAATTTTTAGGGTTCAGGGTGTGTTTAGGGTTTTGGGGTGCAGGGGTATTTTTGGGGTTCAGGGTGCGTTTAGGTTTTAGGGTGCTGGGGTGATTTTAGGGGTCAGGGTGGGTTAGGGTTTTGGGGTGTAGGGGGAATTTTTAGGGTTCAGGGTGCGTTTAAGGTTTTGGGGTACAGGGGTATTTTGGGGGTCCAGGGTGTGGTTAGGTTTTGGAGTGCAGGGGGGATTTTAGGGGTCAGGGTGGGTTAGGGTTTTGGGGAGTAAGGGGAATTTTTAGGGTTTAGGGTGCATTTAAGGTTTTGGAGTGCAGGTGCATTTTTGGGGTACTGGGGTAATTTTAGGGGTCAGGGAGGGTTAGGGTATTGTGGTATAAGTGGTATTTTTAGGGTTCACGGTGCGTTTAAGGTTTTGGAGTGCAGGGGGAATTTTAGGAGTCAGGGTGGGTTAGGGTTTTGGGGTGTAGGGGGAATTTTTAGGGTTCAGGGTGCGTTTAAGGTTTTGGGGTACAGGGGTATTTTGGGGGTCCAGGGTGTGTTTAGGTTTTGGAGTGCAGGGGGGATTTTAGGGGTCAGGGTGGGTTAGGGTTTTGAGGTGTAGGGGGAATTGTTAGGGTTCATGGTGCATTTAAGGTTTTGGGGTGCAGTGGTATTTTTGGGGTTCAGGGTGCATTTAGGTTTTGGGGGGCAGGGGTATTTTTGGGTTAAGGGTGCGTTTAAGGTTTTGGGGTGCAGGGGTATTTTTGGGGTTCAGGTTGCGTTTAGGTTTTGGGGTGCAGGGGTAATTTTAGGGGTCCAGGGTGGGTTAGGGTTTTGGGGTGTAGGGGGAATTTTTAGGGTTAAGGGTGCGTTTAAGGTTTTGGGGTGCAGGGGTATTTTTGGGGTTTAGGGTGCGTTTAGGTTTTTGGGTGCAGGGGTAATTTTAGGGGCCAGGGTGGGTTAGGGTGTAGGGGGAATTTTTAGGGTTAAGGGTGTGCTTAAGGTTTTAGGGTGCAGGGGTATTTTTGGGGTTTAGAGTGCGGTGAGGTTTTGGGGTGCAGGAGTAATTTTAGGGATCAGGGTGTGTTTTGTTTTTGGGTTGAATACAAAAAATATATATATATATGAGGAAACATCTATCTATCTATCTATCTATCTATCTATCTATCTATCTATCTATCTATCTATCTATCTATCTATCTATCTATCTATATATTCAATGAAAAAACCAAAGGTTTCACACACGTTATAGTTAGCTGGACATTTTACTCGTAAAAAACCATTGAAATTCCCCCGTTATAGTTAGTTAAGCTAACTATAACTCGCGCGCCCGCAATGCACTGCTGATGACGTCACATATTACATCACTCATGACATGGTCAGTGACATCACTCATGACATCACTGATGACATCACTGATGACATCACTGATGACATCATCCCGTGAATGTGTGTTTTTCTGAAAATTAAATATGTTTTATATATGTATATCTCAAGGTCGATGGAAGAATAAATGGGTATATAAGTGTCTAAATGGATGATTTGTTTTTGAAAAATTGATTGTGTAACTGACTGATTAGGTGTATCATAGTGAATACATGGCTTAGTGAGTAATGTTTAAATATGTATATATCTGTATCAGTCTTTCACTTTGTGTATAAGTGGCTGCATGGGTTGGTGAGCAGCTACATGAGTGTTTATATGGGTTATTAGTTGTTTTTTTGAGTATCAGTCTGAGTGTCTGTATGGTTCGGTGGGGGGTATTACGTAGTGCATAGGTGCATGAATGAGTGACTCACTGTTTGTATGTGTTGAAGATAGTATGTATGCAGGACTGCATGGGTGGATGAGTGTGTGTATGGGTGTGTTAGTGAGTGAATGACTGTCTCTACAGTGTCTTTATGAGTAACTACATATGTTTTAAACTAGTATATGTGACTATTGGTGTATATAAGTGAGTATATGTGAGAGTGAGAGGTTGAAAGAGTTCCTGTATGAATAAGTATGTGTTTCTATAAGTGATTGTTTAAAAGACTAAGTATGTGTAAGTTTTTGTAGAAGTAAGTGTGGTGGTGTGTGTATAACTATATGCAAGTAAATGGATGTTTGATTCTTTATTAGCATGAGTGACTATGTGTGTGAGTAACTCTACGGATGAGTGGCATTGTGTAACAGGATGTATAGGTGTATGAGTACATATGATGAGTGAGTACATGTATGAGTGACTGTATAGGACTGTTGGTGAATGAGTGGATGTGTATGTGGATCTTAGAATTACTGAAGAGGTTGTTGTAACTGGTATTGGTATGTCCATTGTTTTGTAAAGTTTAGTCTCTATTTATAAATGTGTGTATCAAAGGTTATATTAGGGTGAGAGGAGGTCTGCCACTCTATCACAAGGATGATGTCATCAGTGATGTCATCAGTGATGTCATTTGAGATGTCATCAGTGATGTCATGAGTGATGTCACTGACCATGTCATGAGTGATGTAATATGTGACGTCATCAGCAGTGCATTGCGGGCGCGCGAGTTATAGTTAGCTTAACTAACTATAACGGGGGAATTTCAATGTTTTTTTACGAGTAAAATGTCCAGCTAACTATAACGTGTGTGAAACCTTTGGTTTTTTCATTGAATTTCTAAGGTTTTTTAAATGCTAATTCCTAACTATAACGTGTGTGAAACCTATGGTTTTTTCATTGAATTAGCAAGGTTTTTTAAATGCTAATTCCTAACTATAACGTGTGTGAAACCCATGGTTTTTTCAGTGAATTTGCAAGGTTTTTTAAATGCTATTTTTTTTTTCTTCTATTTTTTTAAACATATTTTTAATTTAATGTTCTAACCTTTTATAAAGACTATGGTTAAATTTTTAAAATTCTTTAATATGTTTTTTTAAATATATTTCATAAAATAAACATGTTATAATTTTTTGCAGTACATTTTTTCCTTTTTTTTTAGTACGCGTACCGTAAGCTTACGGTAAGCGTACGGTTTACGCAATGCCCGTAATTTATCTACGCTGTTTGCGTATAGTTACGCAATTTGCGTAGCCGCGCGTACTCCGCGTGGGACGCGTACGTTACGCGGAAGTGTCGGGTAGTGACTGTTATGCGCATGCGCGCAAGCGCGTGTCTTTTTTACGCGCATGCGCACTTTTGCCGTAAGCGTACCGTAAGCGTACCGTAAGCGTACGGTAGGTCATGTGATCATGAAACACAACTTTTGATTGGTTGAAACTACTTTCAGTTCTAGAACTCTCCTACACCACACCCATTCCCCTCATTTCTGCTTGTGATCCCTTAGGAGAAAGAGCTGGGTTGTCTTTGTGATACGATGGCAGAACAGCAGAGCCCTTCTGAGAGTGAGGCTAGCACTAGCAGCACTACCTTGAGGCAGAGAGCGAGGAAACAAAAGACCTCTTATGTATGGGATTATTTTACTTTTCCTGAAGGCCAGCTAAAGGTAAATGCACCCTTAGTGACTTGCAAGCTGTGTCAGCGTGTACTTTCAAGAGGTAATCCTGACAGGAAGTATTCCTTTGGGAATCATACCATGATGAGGCACCTCAAGGATGTACACAAAAGGACACATGCTCGACTTTTTGGAGGTAACCCTTCAGAAAGTCAACCAAGCACATCCACAGCAGCTCAGCCTGGACCATCATCTGCAGGGCTGACTCCTTCTTCTGCAGGTCAGGTGAGCCCTTCATCTGTGGGGGGAGCATCTCCTTTTGCTGGCCCTCAGGAAATTAACCCTCGATTTCTGAGGGTTGATATTCGATGCGCCTCTTGTCATGATCTAATTTGTCATAGGGAGACCAGTGTTTCCCTAGTGAACAACAAAATAGATCAGCACACTTGTCGCAGAGACTAATTTTCCCAATCTTTCTTTCCTCTGTCCCTGCATGAACACAACGGCTCTTTTAAGAGCCAACCTTATCTTTCATCTTTTTTTTATATATGTTTTTAAAAACTTTTAAAATTTTTTTTTTTACCGTACGCGTACGGTGCGCGTAATTTTTTTTTTTTTTTTTAAAAAAACACTAAAAATCAATTATCACATTACAAGGTCCTTGAGAGACTACAGTTATTATTATTGACTTACCATACCCACTCAAAAAAATATTTATTCATTTGTTTTTTAAAAAAATTGCTTTAAAAATGGTTCTAGTTTTCGAAAATTTTCTATATCAATCTGAAAAAAAAGAAAAAAGTATTAATATTTTTAAAACATTTTATTAATACAGTACACATATTTACATATTTATCAAAAAATATTTTTGCCTTATTTTTGCTGTTTTCAGAATATATTTGCCAATTTAAATGCACACTTACTGCTCTTTTTTTTTGGCAAGTGAAAATCACTTTTACAGACTGACACATTATGAAACCACTTTTTAGATTTTTTTAATTGCACATGTCCAGACTGCTTTTTCAGACCACCACCATGTGTATCCTGGGTGACTGCCTACACTCCAGCAAGGGCAACCAGCCTTAGTGATGCTGAATGTATTTGCATTACAGACTGAAACCTCAAAACCCCACTCGCTTCTAAATACTGTGCATGATTCCACATGGTAAGCAGCTGGGTGTGTGCTAAGAGTCTGCTTCTTCCCCCAAAAAATCGCTCCCCCTTTTTCCTACTAATGCAACTGTGAAATCACCAGAGCAAAACGCAATAAATCTCTGCCTGTAATTCCTATTTGCACACAGAGTCATGTTCTCACATTAGTCCCAAAACGAAATTTCTTTGCCAATTTGAATGCACACTTACTGCTCTTTTTTTTTGGCAAGTGAAAATCACTTTTACAGACTGACACATTATGAAACCACTTTTCAGATTTTTTAAAAAGCCCATGTCCAGACTGCTTTTTCAGACCACCACCATGTGTATCCTCGGTGACTGCCTACACTCCAGCAAGGGCAACCAGCCTTAGTGATGCTGAATGTATTTGCATTACAGACTGAAACCTCAAAACCCCACTCGCTTCTAAATACTGTGCATGATTCCACATGGCAAGCAGCTGGGTGTGTGCTAAGAGTCTGCTTCTTCCCCCAAAAAATCGCTCCCCCTTTTTCCTACTAATGCAACTGTGAAATCACCAGAGCAAAACGCAATAAATCTCTGCCTTTAATTCCTATTTGCACACAGAGTCATGTTTTCACATTAGTCCCAAAACGAAATTTCTTTGCCAATTTGAATGCACACTTACTGCTCTTTTTTTTTGGCAAGTGAAAATCACTTTTACAGACTGACACATTATGAAACCACTTTTCAGATTTTTTTAAAAAAGCCCATGTCCAGACTGCTTTTTCAGACCACCACCATGTGTATCCTCGGTGACTGCCTACACTCCAGCAAGGGCAACCAGCCTTAGTGATGCTGAATGTATTTGCATTACAGACTGAAACCTCAAAACCCCACTCGCTTCTAAATACTGTGCATGATTATACATGGAAAGGAGCTGGGTGTGCTAAGAGTCTGCTTCTTCCCCCAAAAAATCGCTCCCCCTTTTTCCTACTAATGCAACTGTGAAATCACCAGAGCAAAACGCAATAAATCTCTGCCTGTAATTCCTATTTGCACACAGAGTCATGTTTTCACATTAGTCACAAATCGAAATTTCTTTGCCAATTTGAATGCACACTTACTGCTCTTTTTTTTGGCAAGTGATAAACACTTTTACAGACTGACACATTTTGAATCCACTTTTTATATTTTTTTAATTGCACATGTCCAGACTGCTTTTTCAGACCACCACCATGTGTATCCTCGGTGACTGCCTACACTCCAGCAAGGGCAACCAGCCTTAGTGATGCTGAATGTATTTGCATTACAGACTGAAACCTCAAACCCCACTCGGTTGTGAATACTGTGCATGATTCCACAGGATAAGCAGCTGGGTGTGTGCTAAGAGTCTGCTTCTGCACAAAAAAATGGCTCCCCCTTTCCATCTAATGCAAATGTAAAATCTCCAGAGCAATACGCAATAAATCTATGCCTGTAATTCCTATTTGCACACAGTCATGTTTTCATATTAGTCACAAAACGAAATTTCTTTGCCAATTTGAAAGCACACTTACTACTCTTTTTTTTGGCAAGTGATAAACACTTTTACAGACTGACACATTTTGAATCCACTTTTCAGATTCTGAAAACAGCACATGTCCAAACTGCTTTTTCAAACCAGCACCATGTGTAACCTGGGTGACTGACTACACTCCAGCAAGGGCAACCAGCCTTAGTGATGCTGAATGTATTTGCATTACTGACTGCAACCTCAAACCCTTAAAGTATTCCTTATTTTTACCAGTACACCTTAATTTATCGTGAAAACATAGTCCATATTATTTTACATGTTCCTCACATTTAAATTTCTCCCAAAACAGAAAATAATAAACACAACTTCAACAAAAGGAATTCCATTTCTATTATTCATTTCTTAATTTACCATATACATCTCCTCTCAAACTCTATCCTCACCTTTAAAATTAGTTAGTTGTGAAAGAAATGTGGCACTCAAACAGCAGATTATCAGAGCCAGGATCTCTGTTGTGTTCACCTCTCTCCTCTCAGCAGAACCAGATAATGGCAAACTTTCCCTCTATTTTTCCACACATATACATGTAAGTTTCAAATCTCAGTGCTTCCCCCTTTTTTTCAAATGTAATCACACATTTCTATTGGTTGAAAACCAACCCTTTTCCAAAAGTACCCTGCCCCCAACTTGACTTCTGCCTAGTACCCTTCCCCCAACTTGACTTCTGCCTGCTACCATAGCAACAGCTCATGGAACACTGCTGTGTGGAGTTAGGTCAGAAGTTCGCCACACAATGTTTCAATTCCACAGAGCAAGAGTGCTTGACTTTTCAAACCTAACAGCAAATCCATAGTACTGTTCTTTGGTAACACATTTTTCTGTACCAATACAAAACATGCTTCTATTAATTTACACATACAGCCTAGTTTTTATTCTAGAATGGTATGAAACAGCCAATCAGTTCTTTTTGTTTTGAAAAAAATATGTATGCCTCCATTTCCAAACTGTCTTTCTTTTCATATTGCCATTCTACTGAAAGACACCTCCTGAGTGCATCCAGTTCTCCTTTGAAGATGTTCACAGTGTGGATTGTAGGGCACAGCTATGTCTTCTGGAGTGAAAAGTTTGCAGAGAAAACAGATATGGTGAGAGACCTTGCTTTGCCAAATGTAGACATTAAATGGATTGGTCAGAGAGGGTTAAAGTGGCACCAGTTGATGCCATTGGTGAAATCCTTCATGCAAATCCAACACCCTGACCTCATAATAGTGCACTGTGGTGGCAATGACCTAGGCACTTTGACTGGGGTAGGTCTGGAAATGCTTATGAAGGACACCTTTGCACAACTGTTTTCACTTTTCCCTAAAACTGCCTTTGTGTTTTCCAACATATGCCAAAGGCAAAAATGGAACTGGTCCAATCATTTCTGTCCGCAGATTGACAAAGCAAGAAAGCACGTCAACAAATCTGTTTCTGCTTTCCTCCGTGACTATGGTATGGGTGCCATTTACCACAACAACTTGCGTTATGACATGCAAGACATTTATAGAGGAGATGGTGTGCACTTCAATGATGAAGGGAACAGAGTCTTCCTTTTGAACCTTAGACTCTGCATCGGTACTTACTTGTAGGTACCACTAAAAAATCACTTCAAAAACACAACGGCTCTTTTTAGAGCCCCCTAATATCTAAACACTTAAATCTGAATTTTATTTCTTTTTATTTTTTTTTCTACCGTACGCGTACGGTTAGCTTACCGTACGCGTACCCCGCGATTTTTTTTAAAAATCAATAAATGTTTTTTTTGTACTTTTCTGTCGTTCTTTGACCCCCTTACAAATGTTAGGGGGTCTGTAACTCTCCTCATTGCCCCCTTTTCTTGTTTTCACTCTTTTTTTTCAGAGTGAAATACACAAAATGGCGGCCGCCGCTTCCTGGTTTCGGCCGATTCGAATGTTTACTAAGATCTAAGAGCCAATCAGAATCGCGCTCGCGCACGCCACCGTACGCGTACGGTAAGCTTACGGTAAGCGTACCGTAAGCGGGCTCAGATATATATATTGATTTAAAGGCTATTTTCTCAGAATCTACTGAACAGATTTACACCAAACCTACAAAAGGCACTTCCTTGACCTGAAGACTACCTCTCTGCCAAATTTCTAGTAATTCTGTTCAGCCGTTCGGGCTGTAGCTCGTTCTAAAGGTCCTATGGAAAAATGCATGGGGAAAACGCGTTTTGGGACCCCCCTTTTATCTCAGCCCCCGCTTGACGAATCCCCCCGAGACTTTCAGGGTAGGAGCGGAGCGTAGCGCCCACCTATTTTGAGAAATTCGCGAGGATTCGTCAACCGGCGCCAAAGTTAATCAAAATAGAATGTTGCGGTTTTCCTATGGAAAAGGGGTCCTAACTATAACTACCTACTGGCGACCGCCAGTAGGTAATCTATCTATCTATATATATATATTCACTGAAAAAACCATAGGTTTCAGGGGTGTTATAGTTAGCTGGACTTTTCACTTGTACAAAACCATTGAAATTCCCCCGTTATAGTTAGTTCAGCTAACTATAACTCGTGCGCCCGCAATGCACTGCTGATGACGTCACATATTACATCACTCATGACATGGTCAGTGACATCACTCATGACATCACTGATGACATCTCAAATGACATCACTGATGACATCATCCAGTGAATGTGTGTTTTTCTGAAAATTAAATATGTTTTATATATCTATATCTCAAGGTCGATGGAAGAGTAAATGGGTATATAAGTGTCTAAATGGATGATTTGTTTTTGAAAAATTGATTGTGTAACTGACTGATTAAGTGTATCATACTGAATACATGGCTTAGTGAGTAATGTTTAAATATGTAAATATCTGTATCAGTCTCTCACTTTGTGTATAAGTGGCTGCATGGGTTGGTGAGTAGCTACATGGGTGTCTATATAGGTTATTAGTTGGTTTTTTGAGTATCAGTCTGAGTGTCTGCATGGTTCGGTGGGGGGTATTACGTAGTGTATAGGTGCATGTATGAGTGACTCACTCTTTGTATGTGTTGAAGACAGCATGTGTGCAGGACTGTATGGGTGGATGAGTGTGTGTATGGGTATGTTAGTGAGTGAATGACTGTCTCAATAGTGTCTTTATGAGTAACTACATATGTTTTAAACTAGTATATGTGACTATTGGTGTATATAAGTGAGTATATGTGAGAGTGAGAGATTGAAAGAGTTCCTGTATGAATAAGTATGTGTTTCTATAAGTGATTGTTTAAAAGACTAAGTATGTGTACATTTCCGTAGAAGTAAGTGTGGTGGTGTGTGTATAACTGTATATGCAAATAAATGTATGTTTGATTCTTTATTAGCATGAGTGACTATGTGTGTGAGTAACTCTATGGATGAGTGGCATTGTGTAACAGGATGTATAGGTGTATGAGTACATATGATGAGTGAATACATGTATGAGTGACTGTATAGGACTGTTGGTGAATGAGTGGATGTGTATGTGGATCTTAGAATTACTGAAGAGGTTGTTGTAACTGGTATTGGTATGTCCATTGTTTTGAAAAGTTTAGTCTCTATTTTTGAATGTGTGTATCAAATGTTATATTAGGGTGAGAGGAGGTCTGCCACTCTATCACAAGGATGATGTCATCAGTGATGTCATTTGAGCTGTCATCAGTGATGTCATGAGTGATGTCACTGACCATGTCATGAGTGATGTAATATGTGACGTCATCAGCAGTGCATTGCGGGCGCGCGAGTTATAGTTAGCTGAACTAACTATAACAGGGGAATTTCAATGGTTTTGTACAAGTGAAAAGTCCAGCTAACTATAACACCCCTGAAACCTATGGTTTTTTTCAGTGAATTTCTGAGGTTTTTTTAAATGCTAATTCCTAACTATAACGTGCCTGAAACCTATGTTTTTTTCGGTGAATTTCAAAGGTTTTTTTAAATGCTAATTTCTAACTATGCCTACAGAGATAGGACATGTGAAGAAAGAAGAAAAAATGCACAGAAAGAAAAAAAAGAAGTGCAGAAAGAAGCAACAGAAGTCCTCAAAGACGAAGAAAAGTGCAGGAAGAAGGATAACGTGCAGAAAGAACAAAAAGAAGAGCAGAAAGAAGCCTTGTTGCAAAACCATCCTGTACCCTCAACTTTTTCAGACGGAAACTGGTGGTAACTGAGTCTGACTAACCAGTCCTAGACCCAGTGCTATGTTAAAAGACACTTAGAATACAGTGAAAACACCTACATACACTAGTGAACATTATGCGTTGGGGTCCCCCCGTGATTAGCATGACCTCCTCTGTAAGCCCCTAGTTATAATAGGGCAGGGGGATTAAAACTACCTCTTAAAACAGGCCACAGGGCGTTTTTGCACACGTTAACTCAGGCCCCGTCCCCTCCCTTCACCACTGTGTAAACACGCCCTGTGTCCGTTTTTAGTTGGGAGATTAAGTTCATTTGAATCCTGAGGGTCCCTAGGGTCCAACTAGCCCACTAGGTACCTCCAGTAAGTGCCACAGAGCTGCGTTGCAGAGAGGTGTAAAAAGTGGCACGGCCTGGACCACCTCTCTGTAATGCAGCTCAGGGGCGCTTACTGGAAGCACTTGGTGGGCTAGTTAGCCCCCAGGGGCCCTCAGTATTGAAGGGAAATTATATCCCCAATTTAAAACGTGCCATAGTGCGTGTTTGCACACGTCACCTCAGGCCCCGTCCCCTCCCTTCACCACTGTGTAAACGCGCCCTGTGCCTGTTCTAAGTTGAGAGATTAAGTCCCCTTGAATCCTAAGGGTCCCTAGGGTCAAACTAGACCACTAAGTACCTCTAGTAAGCACCACAGAGCTGCGTTGCTGAGAGGTGTAAAAAGGGGCTTGGCCTCAGAAGACCTGTCTGCAGCGCAGCTCCCTGGTGCATACTGGAGATGCCTGTTGGGCTAGTTGGCCCCCAGGGACCCTCAGTATTGAAGAGGAATTAATTCCCCAACTTACAACTCGCCAGGGGATGCGTTTGCAGAGTGCTGCAAGGAGGGTCGTGGCCTCCGGCACGATGCCAGTCTTTTATTTATTTTAATTTTTTAAGAAGGGGGGCTGTGTGGTTCCCCTTCTTATTCTAATTTATTGGCCCTGATGACCCCATCCCCCAGGGCCTGTCTCCTAATTATATTTTTTTGACCCCAATCCCCAGGGCCGGCCACTGTTTTTTATTATTTTTAAAAAATATATATTTATGGACACACCTAGGACATGCTGGACAAACCGTACGTACCTATCACCATGACGATTTGCGTGATATTCATTAAAAGGCGACTATACATACAATGAATCCACGTGGAATGTATTTACACCACTAGTGAAGCTCTGACATGTCTGATGCCCTACCGTGCCTAATCCCGGTAGACACCCTTGTCGTTTATTTATACAAACATGGGTAGCTATTGACGGGCACATTTAATACACATGCACACCAAGCCATTCAAAGGGGATTCGACAAAAATTTGACAAACTATGCAAGAAATCCCCCTCACGGTTAATAAAACACACATCCACTGCCGGATGTGTAATACTGTTTATTTTACTCTCTGGAAAGGGGACGAACATCACTTGAGAGTCACAGCGCGCTCCTGGCAGAGCCCAATGCTGTGTTACACCCACCATTGCCTGGTGAGTGCCACACACCTCTGTGTTGTATTCCACTAGCTAGTGCATATGCTATGACACTCTCTGGCCCATGTGCACTGTAACACCACCCCGTGAATATGTCATGCCACACTTGTCTTCGCACGGGTTATATTGCCCCATCTAACGTGCCTTCCTCGATGCCTATGTTATAACGCACAGTGCTATGCCATACATATTACAATCTGGGATCCATATCTTTGTCACAGTGCATATGCAACGTTACACTCCCCAGCACATATTTTATATTACAACTTTAGAGACTAGTTAGGTTACACAACACTGCCCTGTGCATATTACACTCCAAGGCGCACATCGCATAGCACGTGCTAGTGCCTGTGCTATCTCGCGCTCTCCAATGAATCTGTCATTGCGCACAATGTATTGCATATTATATTTCACGCCCGGTTCATCTTATATCACACTTTTTGGTGCATAGTTTATACCATACACTATATCTAGTTTTCATTTTCAATCGTGCTCTCAGGATTATGTTCTATATAACACTGTGTTCACCTACCCTTTTCACGGGCATTACATTTTGCGATAGGGGGTGGAGGGTCAGGGGGTGTTTCTGCCAAGTGAGCCCGGAGTCACAGTCACAAACGTCCTCTTCTTCCTGAATAAAAGTGAGATTATGCTGCATACTTGTTCATATTTTAAGTAGTTCGCACAGACACACGTTTTAAAAACAATAAAGTTCCTAATACCCGCCTTCTCTGAACAGTTAGCTTGCTGCCCCATCCCCCTCCTCCCTATCCTCTGTTGTGTGAATCCATGGACTAGCCTCCTCCCTCCTGCCATGCATGGTCTGATGTGCTGCCATTGCCCTCAATTTATTATGATGTACCAGTCCACTCCTCCTGCCCTCCATTGCCCAATTCGATGCCCCATCATTGACCTCCTGCTTAAACTCTGTGCTTAGCTTGCTGCCCCTATTCTCCTTCCCCCTGCCCTCCAATGTCTTTGTGTATGCCCCTGCTCCATCCTTTTTGCCCACCATGTTCCATGGACCTGCCACTCCTATCTACTCTGAGTGTTCTGTTGAGCTGCCACTCCCCTCCCACCTGCCTAGCATTGTCAGATGACTGTAACCTGTCCCTGCCACCTCCACCCTGCCTGTCCACATGCCATGCCCCTATCCTCTTCCTCCTGTCCTACATGGTCCATTGTACTGCCACACCCTTCTGCCCTCCCTGGTCTGTTGTGCTGGAACTGCTCCTCCTGCCTGCCCCGTGCGGTCTGTTGTGAGGCCCCTTCCCCTAAACTTTCATGTCTGTGCACAGGTCCTGACCCTCCCTTCTATCCTCCATCATCCTTTGTGCATGCCCCTGCACCCTCCTTCTTGCCCATCATAGCCATTGTACTACCACTAACCCTCCCACTTGCCATGCATCGTCTTCTGTGCTGCCATGGCCCCTCCCACCTTCCCTGTGTGGTCAGTTAGCTGCCCCTGAACCCCTCCCACCTTCCCTCCATGGTCTGTGTGTATGCCATCACAGTCTCACTGTTGCTCTTCATGGTGTGTCTTACTTCTAATGCCCATCCTGCCTGACCTCCATGGCTATCTTGCTGCTCCTGCCCTGCCCCCTTGCCCCCAGCCCTCTGTATACATGTGCAGACCCCTACTCCCTCCCTCCTGGCTTGTCTGTTCCATTGTAATGCCCCTGATCCATCCCTCCTGCCCTTTATGGTCTGTTATGCTGCAGCTTTCTCTCCTGTCTGTCCATTATGGTCCTGCCTCTTGCCCCTCTGTTCTCTGTTGTCCATGTGCATGGTCCTGTCCCCTCCCTCTTGCTTTCTATGGATTGTTGTGCTGCACTCCCGTCCCGCATGCCCTGTGTGGTGTATTGTGCTGCTGCAAACCCTGATGCCTACACTGCAGGGTCAGTTTGGTGCACCTCTCCATGTCCCTCCTGTCCTCTGTTATCCAAGTCCATGTCCCTACCCCATTTCCTTCCATGATCCAATGTACCATACTTGCGAACATTTTGAACTTGGTAAGAGGGAGATTTTGAAAAAAAACTGGGGTATTGATTTTCCCCTTTGAGTTACATTGAAAAAGAGGAGATTGTAGACAGGAGACAGATAAAATAAAGCCCATTTGAGCTTAAAAACATTGGACGTTTCCTGGCTGAATCGGGTCTGTTGGCATGTATGGTTGTACTACCATTGCCTCTTCCTTCTGTCCACAATGGTCTATTACATTGCCACAGCCTCTCTTGCAAGTCCTGTATTGTTAGTTTGTTGTCCCTGCCCCCCTTTCCACTGCCCTCCATAGTCTGTTGTGCTGCCACGGCCCTTCCTGCCTGCTCAGTGTGGTTAAATTATTGCCTTTGCACCCTCCTACCTGCCTTCAATTTTCAGAGTCCGTGCCCCTGGCCTCTGCCTCTCAACAGTATCCTAATGAACAACTAGATTGCTAACATTCTATATTTATTACAAAAGTGTGGAACGCCTGACGTCATCTTGATGTAATCAAAACTGTAATACCTAGAGCATTTCCTTTAGAAATTACATATATGAGAGGGTCTTATTGGCATCAAAATTATGGTTAGTGCTCTAAAAGACTAAAATAAGGACATATTGTCTGAGTTTTCAAATAGCGAGAAAGCACTTTTAAATTATTTGTTACCTTTATGTTTTTTTATCCAGTTGACCACTTGATTAAATGTTGCACTTAGGGGAGAGGATTGCAGACTTTGCAACTGGGGAACCAGGTTGGAGTTTCTGCTTCAGCACGACATTCTGTGATTCTGGTCAAATCACTTAGTCTCCCCATGTCTACAACCAAAATGAATTTGTTCTTGTGTGATGTAACCAATGCTCATGTAAAGCACTCCAATACCTGAGAAGTCTGCACTATATAACACTGCAAACACACAAAATAATAAGTGTTTTGCACACTTCTGTCATTGGGCTATATTTGGGCTACATCTGGGTGATTTTGGGCTACATTTGGGCTCTTTTGTCTCCGGTGGCCATCTTGGGAGATTTATTTGTTATGAAGTTTCCTAATTTCCTCATGTACTGCAGTCTCCTCAGTAGGAAATGCTTTCAGTTTTTTACTTTGATTCCAAGGTATTCAGATATGTCACACATTTGCCATAAATTCTGAATGTTAGCACTCTAGTTGCTCATTAGATCACTGTAGTAAAACTACTGTTCTCCATGGAAGTCTGCTCCTGGTATTAAAAGTGCATGTTTCAGTCTGCATGTCAGAATTTTTTAATGAAATAGAAGAGGATTTGAGAAGTCACTCAAAATGTGCCCTCATTTTCTTTCTTCAGCATTAATCGTAATTTCTATGGCAAAATGAACCCCCTCATTGCGTTCCTTTTTAAATTAAATGTTTTAAGTGTTACCAGTTTATTCCAATCAAGATGGCTTCAGGTGTGCCATACTTTTGTCATAATGAAGACAGTAAGCGCTCTAGTTGTTTTTAAGAACACTCTGGGACATTCTGTCATTGGGCTATACTTGGGCTACATCTGGGTGATATTTGGGCTACATTTGGGCTCTTTTGTCTCTGGTGGCCATCTTGGCAGACTTATTTGTTATGAAGTTTCCTAATTTCCTCATTTACTGCAGTCTCCTCAGTAGGAAATACTTTCAGTTTTTTACTTTGATTCCAAAGGCATTCAGATGTGTCACACATTTGCCAGAAATTCAGAATGTTAGCACTCTTTTTGCTCATTAGATCACTGTAGTAAAGCTACTGCTCACCAGGGAAAACTGCTGCTGGTATTGAAAGTGCATGTTTCAGTCTGCATGTCAGAATTTTTTAATGAAATAGAAGAGGATTTGAGAAGTCACTCAAAATGTGCCCTTATTTTTCTTTCTGCAGCACTAATCATACTTTTTATGGAAAAATGAACCCCCTCATTGTGTTCCTTTTTAAATTAAATGTTTTAAGAGTTACCACTTTAATCCAAGCAAGATGGCTTCAGGTGTGCCATACGTTTATCATAAGTCGGACTGTTAGAGCTCTAGTTGTTCTTTGGAACACTCTGGGAAGCTGCAGTAGAACACAAAGGATTCAACTGACAGTCTCTGCCCTTGTTGGATGTACATGTTTTACTGAGAATGTAAGACTTCATTCTCACATGACTGAGAAAGATGATGTGAATTTACAGAAAATAAGCTCTCAGTTTAGCTTATAGATCACCTTCCAAACCTCTGTGGGAAAAGCATGAGAAAATATTTTTCTCTCAATCATGTTATCCCAGCAGAAGGCTATTTCACATGGTGAAATCACCTTAGAACATACCACAATTCCTAAAATGAGTATGGTACCATCAACAAATGATTTATAATGTAACTAAAGTCTTAAAACCTTCTATTAACTGCAATGCTTTTTAATGAGGTGCTATCATGTATATTGGTCCCAAGATGGCTGCCAACACTTCTTGGATGAAGTGCTGACAGCCAATCAGATCTCAGGATGAGATGTGTGGTTAGGCTCCGCCCACATATATATATGATTTTACTTTTGATTTTCTCAGGAACTACTGAACAGATTGACACCAGACCTGCAAAAGGCACATCCCTGACCTGAGGACTACCTCTCTGCCAAATTTCAAGTAATTCTGTTCAGCCGTTCGGGCTGTACCTTGGACTAAAGGTCCCTATGGAAAATTGCATGGGGAAAACGTGTTTTGGGAACCACCTTTTTTCTCAGCCCCCGCTTGACGAATCCCCCCGAGACTTTCAGAGTAGGAGCGGAGCGGAGCGCCCCATTAGTTTTGAAAATTTCGCGAGGATTCGTCGACCGGCGCCAAAGTTATTCCAAATAGAATGTTGCAGATTTCCTATGGAAACACGGTCCTAACTATAACTATCTACTGGCGACCGCCAGTAGATAATATATATATGTATATTATCTACTGGCGGTCGCCAGTAGATAGTTATAGTTAGGACCGTGTTTCCATAGGAAATCCGCAACATTCTATTTGGAATAACTTTGGCGCCGATTGACGAATCCTCGCGAAATTCTCAAAATAGGTGGGGCGCTCCGCTCCGCTCCTACCCTGAAAGTCTCGGGGGGATTCGTCAAGCGGGGGCTGAGAAAAAGGGGGGGTCCCAAAACGCGTTTTCCCCATGCATTTTTCCATAGGACCTTTAGTCCGAGCTACAGCCCGAACGGCTGAACAGAATTATGTGAAATTTGGCAGAGAGGTAGCCCTCAGGGATGTGCCTTTTGAAGGTCTCGTGTAAATCTGTTCAGTATTTCCTGAGAAAATAGCATTTAAATCAATATATATATCTATGGGCGCGCTCCGTGCGCTTACGGTAAGCTTACCGTACGCGTACGGTGCCGTGCGCGAGCTCGATTCTGATTGGTTGTTAGATCAAAGTAAACATTCGAATCGGTCGAAACCAGGAAGTGTCGGCCGCCATTTTGTCTCTCGCAGTCTGAGGGGGTGAAAAACAAAGGTGGATATCGTGAAAAGGGGGCAGGCTGGACAGTTCCTGACCCCCTAGCCTTTGTCAGGGGGTCCCAGAAGGACCCCCAAGGGCAAAAAATTAATTGTAATTTTTTTTTCAAAAAATCGCCGAATGCGCGCAGCGTACGCGCAAGGAGAAATTCCGCGAGGAAAAAATCCGCGAACTTCGCGTAATTACGCGTACCGTACGTGCACGGCAAAAAAAATTTATCAAAAAGGAAACCTTAAAAAAAAATAAAAACAATTGTGAGGTAAGGTTGGCTCTTAAAAGAGCCGTTGGGTTAATACAGGGATGGAGGAAAGAAAGAATGGGAATATTATGAGCGTCTACAAACGTGCTGGTCTATCTTATTGTTAATAAGGGAAACACTGGTCTCCCCAAAAACGATAAGACCACAACACGTTATACACCTCATTACAACCCTCCCAAATCGAGGGTTAATGTCCAGAGGAGCAGAAGAAGGTGATGCTCCCACCTCAGAGGAAGGGCTCAGCTGAGCTGCCGATGATGTACTCGGCTGAGCTTCTGAGGTTGGGCTCTGGTGACTTACTGAAGAGTTTTCTCCAGTATGTCGAGCAAAGGTCCTGGGATGTCTATCCCTAAGGTGTCTCATCATAGAGTGATTTCCAAAGGAATACTTCTTCCTTGGATTTCCTCTAGATAAAACACGGTCACAAAGTGTGCAAGTGACCAATGGAGCATTGGCCTTTTTCTCCCCCTCTGGAAAAGTAAAATACTCCCATACAAAAGAATTCTTTTGTTTCCTCCTTCTCTGGATGATGGTGGTGCTGCTAGCCTCACTCTCAGAAGAGGTCTGCTGTTCTGCCATTGTATCTCAATGTCAATTCATCTCCTTCTCCTAGGGGATCTCAAGCAGTAATGAGGGGAATGGGTGTGGTGTGGGAAGTTTCTGGAACTGAAAGTAGTTTCAACCAATGAAAAGTGTTCTTTGTGGATCACATGACCTACCGTGTGCGCTCCGTAAGCTTACGGTACGCGCTCGCAAACAAGTACGCATGCGCAAACGTTACGCTTACGGAGCGCTTACGGAGCGCGTACGTAAGACGCACTCGCGCAGGCGCATTACACGCCCCTGCGTAACCACGACGTTGCTTCCGCGTGTACGCGTACGTCACGTACGTATCACGTAAGCGCGCTGTATTTATGACGTGCGGAGCACGTAGCGTCAGCTTACCGTACGCGCATCGTATCACGTAAGCGCACCGTACTTATGACGTACGGAGCGCGTAGCGTCAGCTTACCGTACGCGCACGGAAAAAAAATGCATAAAAAAAAAATTAACCATTCCATAATGCAGGATATAGTACATATATTATTTTATACATAGGTTTACAAAAAATCTCCAAAAAAAATTTGCATTTAAATTAAAAAACCATACAAATTCACTGAAAAAACCATAGGTTTCACACACGTTATAGTTAGGAATTAGCATTTAAAAAACCTTGCAAATTCACTGAAAAAACCATAGGTTTCACACATGTTATAGTTAGCTGGACATTTCACTCATAAAAAACCAATGAAATTCCCCCGTTATAGTTAGTGCAGGCAACTATAACTCACGCGACCGCAATCCTCTGCTGATGACCAGAGAAATCTTCGGGTTCACAAACCCTCGTTCAAAAATACCACTTTACCTGAATACATGCCCTGAGGAAGCCCCAGGCCTGATGGCCAATTAGGGGGCGAAACACGTGTTGGCTGTGCCATCCTTTCTTCTTTTGCAGCTACTAATAATAAAAAATACAAATATCTGATTCTCATCATCTGATCTATTTGCATCAATTGGATTTTTATCCCAATCAACGGAAATTTATACTCTAGCCCAGATACACCCACAAAAAACTCACATCACTGAAAGCAGTGTCCCACTCCCATGAGGATGGATGTCATTCCCCCACTGCATGACACACCACATGTGGGTGCGATGACAAATGACACATGCATACCCACCCCTTGCGGAGGCTGCAGAATACACACACTGAGATTATGTCACAAAACTGTATAGTCATGTGAAACCCACTAAACTAAGAGAGCCAAAGCGAACACACACTGTCACGCACATTCCAGGACTGATAGGAATGTACAGATGCTGGCACAGCCACCAAGTTGTTGTCTCCCATGGAAGGAATAGGGTGGACTTTCCACAGATACAATGCCCACAATGGTCAGTCAGGTGACCAAATACCCTGCAGAACAAGTACCATATGTGTGCTAGGCTAGGAGTACACACATGCATAGTGCGCAAAAGGGACCATTTCCCCATGGAGGCAAGGCAACATACTCTATACACAAGTACAGTGACTACCAAGGATGGCACAGACGATGCAGCCGGACACATTGCTGAGCAGGCATGGACATAGTTGAAGGGATCCATCAGCCACCAAGGGAATGTAGACACAGGTCAGCACAGCAATGGTGCAACTCCCTGCAGGGAAGATGTCAGGTGCCACAGAGGAAGGAACACTCCTTGGGACAATGTCTCAAGACACAAAGAGCATACACGACCAAAGAATCATTGCAGAGACCTTGTGATGCCACGCAGATACCAGGGTGCACCCCATGAGCAGCAGACTACTACATTTCCCAGATACCCAACACATGATCACCACCCCAACTCATGGAGCATCAGCACCAACATCAATAACTGAAAAGCAATTGTGTGCAAAGGAAAAACAAAATGCTTTATTCAGCATGAAAACAAAAAGTAGAAAAGGACACTATTTACAAAGGCCATAGGCCAGTCCAGACACGAAGTCCTGGCGGGGGGGGCACATGGCCATGCGTCTCCCCTAGCTTGCCTGCACATCAGATACCTCTGGTTGATCGACTGGGGTGGGGGCATCATGTGGGAAAGGACCAGGCACCACAGGGACAGGAGGGGGTAGGGCCGGTGTTGGGGGTGCAGGGACGGACGACTCCACCACAGGGGGTGGGGCAGCACCAAAGGTGGAGGTCAGTACTGCACTGCACACATCCGCAAGATCTTGCAGCGTCTCCCCTGCACCCGAAGGAACCACAGGCCCCAAGGAGGGGGGGGGGTTGGAGGGATGGGTTGCAGCGCTACTGGGGGAGGTGGTGGACAGTGGGGGGACTCTACTCCCCTACCCGCCTTGCCCGTTTGCGCACAGGTGAAACAGTGGGGCTGAGGCCCAGCACAGCCAAGTAGGTCTCCTTCTCAGACTGTGGGGCAGGGGAGCCGAGGGGAGTGACATCAGAGGGACTGGGGAGTGAGGCATGCAGACTCCTACTGTGGCTGCATGTCCGCCTGTGTGCCCTAGGCTCAGTGGGTGTGCCTTCTTCCCCCTGAGTGTGCGTGACAGGAGGTGTGCGCTTGCCCTTCCCTGTTGGTGTGCTGCCTGTGTCTGGTGTGGTGCCTGCCTGGGAAGGTGTGTGTGTGCTTGGGACAGGAATGGGAGTGGGAAGTGTGAATGGCACAGGGGTAGGTGGGGGGACGAAGCGCTGCAGGAGACTCACTGCTGCCGTCAGTGACGAGTCCATGGACCTCAGCAACATCCGTTGGTCAGACATCGCTGATGACATGCCCTCCATGTACGACACCATCTGTGTCAGCAGTCTGGTGTGGCCATGGAGGACAGTCAGGATCGATGTCTGCCCAACCTGCAACTGCCGCTGAATGTCCACAGACTCGGCAGTGAGGGCAGCAGGGGAGACAGGGGCAGGGGGTGCGGTGCCTGGCACGAAGGAGACACATTGTTGCCCTACACGGACAGAAGGGACCCGAGCAAGTGGGAGGGCGGTGATGGGAATGGACGGGGCGGTGACAGTTGCAGTGCTGCTGCCAGCTGTTGGAGCAGCCTCCGCCCCCTCAGGGAGTTCAGCCTCGGACCCGTCTGCATCGTAGTCGGTGGTGGTACTACCCAGGTCTTCCGCCGCACTCCCCTCGCCCTCCGTGCCACTTGATGCTGCCGACTCGCCAGGTGTGGTGGCACTGGTGCTGGATCCCTCCTCCACGTCCGTGCAGGTGTCTCCCTCGGTGTCCCCCGATGATGCTGTGGGCAAGGTGAAGAGACAGGAAATAATCAGTCACCTGTGTACAGCTGACACATGAGTCCAAACTAAATAGGTCACAGTGCATATCATGAAAAGCATCATGAGGAACATCTAGAATACCCAGCACATATGTAAGCCCTGCACTGCCCAGTTAGTTCACCCAACATGTCCCCTGAAATAATGAAAATCAGGACACCACAGCAAATAACTGGATATCCAATTATACAGCGAAGCTAGTGTCTGTGAACAGTGGAGCACAGGCAGACCATGACGGCATGCCACCTCCTGGTCACTGTGAACGAAAAAGTATTGGTGCACCCAATGCCAAATAACAGACGCCAATGCTGAAGGGGTCCCCACACTCATAGACCTGTGAGTACTGTAGAAAAGCAAATGTAATACTATCTGATCCATTGGGAAACACAAAACTTTACACAATTGACATATTTGGAATGTGTGAATGTCCCACCTGTGGAACAGAACACACATGTGCATGAATATCAGAAGTCACACAAGGAGGTGCACACAAAACTACATTTACACAGTCATAGTATGAGCTGCCCGCCTAATGGCAAGAAGCCAATGTTAAGAAGAAATGTGGTATCAGGAAGTACACATACATGGCACCATGGTGGTCGGGATGACTTGACACCAGTAAGTTGCCTTCAGCAACAACCAAGGACTAACCCAAATGCTAACACACTGTGGGAACATGGATATGTATAAATCCTAAACAACTTTTGGCCTGAAATGTGCCCATGTTCTAATTGTGCCAGCGTGTTCCACAAAAGTGTAAAAGTGGTACTTGTGCCCTCCCTTGGGAGACCTCTGTCATGCAGGCACATCATTGTCCTTCACAAAAATCAAAATGAAGCATATAAACTATTGGGACATGTTGACAAGTGTAGTGAGTGCCAGGGCACATGCCTTCTTGAATAACAACCTAAAACATGCCACTTGTCACATGGCCCTCCGTACCATGATGACACAGTTGGCAACACATCTGACACACTACCTGTCATGTGGAGTGGCACACATGTCCAGACACAGGACAATGCATTAGCAAATGGCCCTGAAATTGTGTTGGAATAAGGAGCACCTGCACTGGGGGGACACCCTGATTTGAACGAAGAATGTCCACACAGCTGTCAGCACACACAGACCAAACCACGTAGCATCTGGAGCACACACCCGTGCCAATAATGGATGAGCAGGAAACATGTTTTTTAACTTGTGACACATGCTGCAAAGCACAAACATGACACCCTGCACAACATGCCTGGGTCACTGCACGTTGAGTGCCTGTCCAGACAATCATCACGACCTGGCAAGGAGACATAAGGTATGGACATGTAGTCCTTGCCCGCAAAAACAACCCATACCTGAGACAATGTGATTGAGACAGCTCAAAAACTGACACCTCTCAATCTGGGTTTACTAAAAAGTGCATCAGGAAATCCTAAATGTACTCCACATCACCTCGTGAGGCTGCCAACACATATTTGTGACACAAAACCTCAACAGATTGTTGGACATAGACACACAGGCACTGGCCAGTTTGAGGATGCAGAAGCAAAATGGGGTCAGCCTGTACAATGGGCACATGTAGCACACTTAAGATAAATACATATGAGGCCAGGGAACAATGCCACAGAGGGAAAACTATGCTGAACACATTGAGAATGGGCACAGTGTTGGGTGACACACATGATACCGAGGCAAGGGTGTCTTAGGGTACTGAAGTGGGCACACTGCTCCATGGGCCTGGAATTATCTGACTGTAGCATGAGCTACCGTCCCGGCACTATGCATATCTCCCACTCATGCACATCATGTCTGAGGCCACAACATCGGTCATGCATGCTGCAAGTCTGTTCATTTGAACACTCACACTCCTATGTTGAGACTCAGCATCAGTGCCAACTGATATGGACCCCCAAATGACTGAACAGGACAGGGCACAGGCAAGGTAACAACACATGTCTCCGACCCCACCCCCACATGATGCAGACAGCAATGTGCACTTGGATTAACCGCCAGCCTAGATGACCATGTGCAATAGTGATTACACACAGACCAGGGAACACATGTCAAGGAGGGGAAAGGAGGAAGAACAGCAGTGGATGACTTTGGGGAACAGGAAATGCAATGCACATATTAACCCTGCCAGTGTATCCATGCGACTGGGCACTTCCCAAAGCTGGTGACACACAACAAACACACATGTACCTACCCCCTTGCTGCTGCTGCATCGCCGGTAACCACCCATCCATGTCAGGAAAGACCACCGCCAGGACACGCTTCATTTGGTGGGTCAGGCGCCTGCGGTTCTTGCTTTCTGGTGAGTCCCCCAGCAGGACCCGGGCGATCCTCCTGGTCCAGCACCGGATGTCCTGCCAGTGTTTCCTCACCTGTGCCAGGCGCCGACTGCGACCCTCCACAGATCTCACGGCCCTGACGGCCCGCTTCCATATCTCCCCCTTCTCGTAGGCGGTTACCTGTGAGGATGACAAAGTGAGACAACATCACTACACCTGCTCCATGTCACAGAGACACACATTTGAACATCTTTGATATGTTGAACAGGGCATAGTATGCTGCCAACGAATAGCACCTTTGTCATAGGGACATTAGGCTCAGTGGAAGCCCCAATGCACTACATGGCATTGAAAGTACACAGGTGGCACGAGGGGTGCAACACACTCCCTGATCATGGCACACACTGGACATCACAAGCAACACAAAGCTGATGGCCAGCACCTCCAAGCAGTCACATGTCCCAGGCCACTGACCCAACAACAGCAGACTACACAGACACACACAGGCACAGATCATTCACCTGCCAGTGGCAACAGCCGATACAAACCTCACTCTGCACATGTGCCACTTGCCTGGGGGGTGTCACAGGTGTGGGGTTAGCCCAGCAAGTCAGACACACAGCACGGATCACTTCTCACATCAGATGGGTCGAGCTGTTGCCTCCTCCATGCAGCTGTGGTTCAACACTCCACATAGATACTCACCCACATGACAAGGAACATTCACACACATCAATGTCCAGATCATTTGGACACTCTCACCACAGCTCCACTCAACTCACACACATCTGTGGGTACAGTCACCTGTCACACGGGGGCAACACTGAATCACCTCAGGACTATAGAACAAGAAGGGGTAAGAGGATTAGCTATGCTGAATGTGCCATGCACCATGCAGTGAATGTCACAGTAAGCGCAATGCAAGTGAGGAGTGCACACATGAACCACATCATGCTCTGCATGACAGACATGAGCCATTCCCCCCCCCGGGACCCACTCTAAACAACATTTCATGTCTGTCACACCTGGACACAATGCCAGAAGTGCCAGTCACAAAAAGAAGGGGCACAGTCAAAGGTAGCGGAGTCAGCACTCACCTGCACCCCTGGTCTACCATACAGGCTGGGGTACTGTGGGAGGATGACGTCCACCAACGCCTCATTCTCTTCCTGTGTGAATGGCTGGGCCCTCTCCACAGACCGCGACATGGTGCCAGAGGAATCACAAGCAGCAGCAGTGGTGTCGAATCAAAGGTTGTGCAGGCAAGTGCCCTCTCATGGGTTCTGCCTGACTTATATCTGCCTTGCTGGCCTATTTCAGGAACGAGAGTGCAGAGTGATTGGTCAGACTCCTTTGCATCCTACGTTTCCTCCAATCCCTTTAAACATACACCAGTGACAGCATTAGCATTTTTTCAAATTTGCAGCATCATGTCAAGTCAACAACGACTTTGCAACAATGTATATTGTGGCCAACTGCTTTTTCCAGGCCACATGATGGAAAAATTTGAACTTCAAACTGGGTATCCATGACAACCAGCATGCATGTAGGCCCTAATACTTGTCCCTATGTGTCCCCATTGTAAATTTAAAATCCCCACACAGGTACGGTGCGTTTCACATGTACCCCTAGGGCACCACTACTCTAGTGCTACGGCCCGTAGCACTATGGTAGTGTTGCTGTAGGCGTACGCCATAGTGCTACGGGCCGTACCCCCGTGTGTACGGCCCGTAGCACTATGGTAGTGTTGCCGTAGGCGTACACCATAGTGCTACGGGCCATACCCACATGGGTACGGCCCGTAGCACTATGGTAGTGTTGCCGTAGGCGTACGCCATAGTGCTACGGGCCGTACCCGCGTGTGTAGGGCCCGTAGCACTATGGTAGTGTTGCCGTAGGCGTACGCCATAGTGCTACGGGCCGTACCCCTACCATAGTGCTACGGGCCGTACTCACGCGGGTACGGCCCGTAGCACTATGGCGTACGCCTACGGCAACACTACCATAGTGCTACAGGCCCTACACACGCGTGTACGAGCCATATCTCTATGGCGTACGCCTACGGCGACACTCCCATAGGGATAGGACCAGTGTTTACACGTACGTGTGTACGGTTCGTACACACACGCGTACTCCTACCCAAACCCCATTAAGTGATACAACCGTACACATGCCCTCAGAGCGTGTGTATGGTGCGTTTCACAGATTACACTGGTGATAGGAGGCGCACAGGATAGGAATGGAGGTGTCTGACTCGCACAAGGATGGACATCAAGTCATTGTCAGTGCAGTGCTTCATGTGTAGGGCCTAGGTGTGTCAGGCAGTGAGCTGGCACATGTCTCCTCATGTTTTAACCCAATAGTTGTGTGATGACCTGTGTACACATGTCATGTGTGATGGGGCACTATGTGGCGCACTTCCCCTTCACATCTTTTACATGTGTGCATGTAGTTCAAACTTGTCAAGCACTGCATCACTGGCATGGCACAGTCACCAACACCCGCAACTGTCCCCTGATGCCAGGTACACGGATGATGACACCTGACATCTCACTACCAGCGTGCCCGATGTGACTATGTCATGTGTGTGTCATGTGTTCCCATGATCTTGCTGTTGGTATTCCGTCAACGGCATCTGCTGTAGCTGCATCCAACATGTGTCTGTGTGTAGATGCCCATGTCACACTATTACACACACCAGGACACATGTGGAATAAAACGTAACATGTGTCTGTAAGCATCAAACAGGGACTTGCGAGCTTAGGACATATCTGCGTAGTCTCAATGTCTGTGTGATCATTTTTGACATGTACCCCTTCATGGCAAGGTGTGTGGTCTGTCCTTTTTCCATGACATGTGACCTGTGTGTCTAGCTTGCCGGCAGCTGTCTGTATGAGATATACATCCACATATGTGCATTTGAAGGATGTTGTCACTCCTGTAATGTGTCTGGCTGTTCACTCACACTGGCCCACAGCTACTTTGATGGCATGTCATGTAGACCTTGACAATCCACGTTTGTAGCTGGCTCTTGGTAGGAGTATCACCTGGCTGGCATACGTGTGCAGGATGCATTGCACAGACCAGACTCTGTATGTAGCATATGTGTATTAGCTGTTGAACATGTGCTCAGTTCATTGACATTGGTGTAGTAATGTACTCAATCTTCGTTATTCCTTCCAAATTTCTGCAGGGCACTGCCTCTCCCCCGACCAATGCCAGACTTGGCTGCCATGAAGGAACGTGACTGCATACGCCGCTACAGATTCCCCCAACAGTTAATTGTGGACCTGACAAACAGGCTGGCCCCACACCTCCCACCGCGACACAGTTATCCGACTGCGCTGACCCCCAAGATGAAGGTGATGTCAGCCCTACATTTCTTTGCCACCGGTACGTTTCAATTGACCATAGCTGATGTGGGTGGCATGTCCCAGACCATGTTCAGCCGTGTCCTGCATGATGTTTTAGAAGCCATGTTGGAGCACCTGGATGAATTCATCCATTTTCCAACTCCTGAGCAGTTGACAGGTATCAAGGGTGAGTTATATGCCCTGGGAGGGATGCCCCATGTAATTGGGTCCATTGATGGGACACATGTGGATTTGGTACCACCACAGGCACAGGAGGTAGCCTTTCGTAACCGTAAACATTACCACTCCATTAATGCCCTTGTGGTGTGTCTTGCTAACATGGTGATTTCCCATGTCTGTGCACGTTTTCCAGGGTCAGCACATGATGCCTACATCATGAGGCGTAGCAGGGTGCCAGAAATTATGCTGCAGCTGCACAACGAACGAGCATGTCTTGTTGGTGGGTAGACTCTGTTTGTCCAGTATTCAGCAGTATCTTAGTATGTGATGGCATCTCCTGACCCACTTCTTTACATGATGTTTCCATGTAGGGGACTCTGGCTATCCCAACATGCCATGGCTGGTGATGCCTCTCCGCAACCCGAGAACAGCTGCAGATCACCGTTATAACAACGCCCATGGGCAGACCAGGCGAGTGATTGAGAGGACATTTGGCCTCCTGAAGAGCCGATTTTGTTGCCTCCACAAGACCGGCGGGTCCCTCCCATATGCACCGGTGAAGGTCTGCAAAATCTTCCTCGTGTGCTGCATGCTGCACAACATGGCAGTGGAGAAAGCTGTGACACTCATCCTGGATCCCGATGAGCAGGAACATCCACCCGTGGAGGTTGACGGCCTTGGTCACGAGGCAAGTGAGGAGGAGGAGGAGGAGGACATATGGAGTCAGCTCATACGCAACTTCTTCTCATAATGGTGAGTCCCTGGGTCTGAGTGTGCACGCTTGGAGCCTTGTGTGGCATGTGTTGCAATGTGTGTGTCCAGCTGACTGTGTGCTAAGTGATTTTGAGGTGTGTGCTGATGTGTCACTCGAGTGCTGATGTCATGCCACACATTTTAGCTGACACACTCAATTGACAACTAGCATGGTGTCAACCTTATTCATGTAGAGTACATGACCATGCATGCGGATGACTATGTTTTTCCTGACTTCTTGTGTGTCTCTCATCCCCAGGTATTTGCGCATGCTGTCTGCTCGTGGCATCGTTGTGCTCCTGCTATTCCTCATGAGTAATGCAACGTGTGCTGAATCAGCGTTACATGCACGGACATGGTGAGAAGTCTCCTTTGGGTAAGGATTGCAGCAAGGCTTTTTGGGTGTGGTAGTTGTTTGTAATGTCTGGGCACTGCTCCTGTGCAGGTTTTGTTACTATGCATACATGTCGACTCACCATGGGGCACATGACATGTAAAATGACTCACATGAATTGATAGTCACACTTCGTGACAGTCATCTGTTATGGGATTGTGGATTTTGATGAAGGTATCTATGTGTGTACAACTTCCCTCGGAAACATACGGGAGGCTACGGGTGGACATATTGCGGGACATCCCCATGAGAGGCTCAATGGGGAATTGCAGCCTCTCCGTGTGCAGCAGGGGATGTTTGGCTCACCCCCTTCACTTGTGTGCCACTCCCATGGATTGACAGCATATGTGGTGCGAAGGGGGTGTCCAGTGTAGGTCCCACATGTTAATCCAAAAGACCATGTGAGTCTGTTAATATTGATGCATTTCCATAGGTGTGAGTAATAAAGGTGTTCTTCAGCCTCCAAGGTGCCTCATCTCTGTCAATGCAGGTCTCTTGCCACTGTGCATGTGCCATCTCTGGCAAGGTTGTCAAGAATTGTGCATATGAGTCTATGTGTACATTAGCAACCTGCATGCTGTTCTACATGTATTTGATTCTCTATTGTGCATGACGTCCATGGCTGTGGTATGTTGGCCCCCACAACGGGCCGTCAACACCTTCTGGGGTGTGTTTCCTGTGCGCAGCTTGGCCTTCAGTTTCATGATCCGGTGTCAGTCATCTTTGGGGATTGTGCATCCTTTGTCTCTGGGTGTGCCATTGAAAACCGGTCACTCCTTCCTTGACATACACCTGTTGCAGTATTCCTTTCTGACATCCTAGTCTTTGTGTGGAAATTGTGGCATAGTTCCCAGGACATGCCGCCTGCTGTTGCAGCCACTGCAGCAAGGGCACACGAAGTTTCCTGATTTGTCAACACACACACATCAAAGATGCTCCTCCCTTCCTCCATGAACCCATTCATTTGGCTGTCATCAGCTTGTCTGTGCCACAGTTGCAGCCACGCCGTCCCAAAGGCTGGACCGTCTGCACATGCAACGTGCACATTGCACGAGCCTCATGTCCTTGCATGACCCACATCACACTACAGTCTGATGTTGCAGCCACCCTCCAAGCAATGTCCATCCACACATCTGCCGCCAGCTCTCAGGCATACACTAAGGGCACACACAACACCTTTGCATGATGAGTGTGCAACTCTGACTGCCTACACAGCGCTGCCACGCCTTCCAGGCCCTGTCACACCCACCAGGTCATGTCCCTCCTACTCCCCACCGGCTCTGTACCCCAGCAAGGCCATGGGAGTGGGACTCAAGGCTTCTGCATGTAGTATGCTATCGTTGTGAGGCACATGGCACAGGTATCCTCTCTCAGCGTGTCAATCTACAATGTGACCAGGACCCCCCTCTCCACCATCACATGCACACACAACCTCATCAACTCGTATGCCATTGACAGCCAGGTGCTCCTCACCCTCACCAAGGACGCAGACATTGCCAGTTCCAATATTCTAGATTGCATGAGATCCATTGATGAATGGCAGAACAGCAGCCACCTGAGGCTGGACTTGTACAGGACTGAGGTCAACATCTGAAGATTGTCCCCTTACAGCTGGGTCAACTGCTTGTGTCCCACCCGCAGAAGCCCCGCACAAGCACCCAGTGTCCATGCAAACAAGATGGTGTGCATCATGGATTGCTTGCTCACATTTGCCATGGTAATCACCAGCATCTGTGCCTCAGACTGCAACACCCTCTGCATTATGCACATGATCTCCAGATACATCCACTCCAAGGAAAGACGGACCATCCCCCAGGTCGACGACAACATCCGTGTCAAAGACTGCCCTGCCCTCTACATCCAAACTCCCATGACACTTGTCCACATCCAGGCTGCATCTGCACACCTCAGCTGCAACATCCCGCGCCCCAGCCACATCACCGTTCAGCAGAGATAGCTGCAATGGATCACTGTGTGCTGCAGGATGACCTTCAGACTCCCCACCCACACTCAGAAGGCAGACCACAACCCCGACCCAAAACCAACCTTGTACCACTGTCATCCGAGAACCCGTAGTGCCATCTCCGTGCATCCAACCTTGACCTGGCCACCATTCTTCAGATCCACCGTACTCCAGCATGCAGGACATAGTTCTCCCACCTGGGAACACATACCTGGGACTCCCTCCCCAGGAACCTCCGAATGAGGCATGACCTCTACGCCTTAATGATACTCTTCCAAATAGGTCTGTCGGCACAGTATTGCATGCACCCCCTCAGCAGCTTGAGGCCATCACAGGTGAGTATTGTGCTCAATGTCTGCATTGAATGATACATTGTGACCCATGTGTGTCCTGTACCAGACTCCGATCCCAGGGTATGGATGTGTGGAGTTAGTTCAACACTCAGGCATAGTTTGACATTTACACACACATATGTTGGGGAATAATGCCAAATGACAGCAACATCTCATGACAAAATAAAGTATTTATTTTTGGTGGGGTAAGCCTTTTGGTAGATGAAGTAAGGTGCTTTACCGGGTGCATAGAATTCAAAGTTCACAGGGGGAGATGGCATCCTTGTCAGTTGGAGTCATCAGAGTCCAGACCACAGTGTTGGTCATCATTGGTCAGACTGTGACCAGCAAGTCCATGTGGCAGAGAATGTCATTGGGTGAGGTGGTGCTGTTGCGCCAGAGGGCCAGGTGCCAGGCCAGGTGCCCTGGGAGATGTGGATGGTCCGCTGACTCTCACGGTCTTTTCCGTGGACGACCCACCTTCCTCTGAGGACCCTCAGATGCAGGCCTTGACGATGTCTGTGATGCTCCGTCGGACGAATCCTCCTCCTCCTCCTCCTCCCTCCCTTTGGCTGGTGCTGGTCTTCGCCTGGTGGCACAGGGAGGGTTGCCCATGTTGTCGGCAATCCGACGGAGTGAACGGCTCATGTCCGTTTGCACCGCCAGGAGCTCAGCCAGTCTTGCCTCCATCCGTCCTTGGTGTTGTTGTTGACTGGCATGTTGCTCGGCCTGCAGGTTCTTCATCTAGTCGAGGGTCCCCTTCATCTCTGTGAGGCTCGACACTACCTGGCTGATGCTCATAGTGTCACGCCGGTATGTGTCCAGGATGTGGCGTATGTGTGACATACCGGTTCCCTCAGCTGGCTGGTCAGGTTCGCGCCTTCGCCTGCCTCCACTCCCACCACCCCTGCCCACACGAGCCTGGCCTGCCGTTGTGGGCACATTGGGTCTACGGGACCCCTGAGGGATGGCATTTGCGGGGTTGTCTGCCTCCTCCTGGGTGCCCGGAGAACCTTGTCCCTCCTGGTCAGACTGGCTGTGTTGTTCAGTGAGAGCAGGGCTCCTGGGTGTCTCCTGGGATGTGGCAGGAAAGGGGGTGGTGGTTGGCACAGATGTACCTGACGCAGGTCGTGCAGGGGCTTGGGCACCAGAGGGGCCAGGTTGGTCGGGGTCATCCACGGAGTGGTGAGAGTCGTCGCTGCCGGTGGGATCATCTTCACGCTGAGCCTGGGACTGTGATTGTTCCCCCCATTGTTGGGGGGAGGTCGATGACGTTGCCCTGTGTGTGAGAGAGAGACAATGTTAATGCTGTTTCATGCCACATCCATGTTTCATACATATTCAAGTTGTCACAGATCCTCCAGGTAGTTGGATGTGCCTAGCATTCCTCTCAATGGTCCACTTGGGGATGGGTATGTTGCGGGGGACAGTTTGGTATGTTCTCCTGAGTGTTTGACCAGTAAAATTTTGGCTCGGATGCTTATTTGGCGATGGATTGGTCTTGTTGTGTCACATGTCCATTGTGAAAGTGGGTAAATCCGTTGCCTGCTTGTGTGAGGGGGGGTGTGTGACCGGGCTTGTTGTTGTGTGTAGTGTGATTTGTCATTGGGTCTCCCAGGTGATGTGTCTGTCCCCTCATGGTGCATGCTGGCATGACAGTGAGTTTGAGTGCCTGTGCTAGATATCTGAGCTTGTGTAGTTGGTGTTTGAGTGTACAGTGGTCACAGGAGGGCCTTGTGCTGCATACAGCAGGTCCAAGTGTCAGCTACCTTGTCAGTACTTTGCCAGTCCCTGTGAATTGGGCATGGTGCATGGGTATGTACCTAAGCCATATGGGCTGAGGGCATTGGTGTCTGCTTTGGAGTTGCACAATGTGTTATGTGAGCCCCAGCCTCCCAGCATCCCGGACATCCAGTCTTGGGTTTGTGGTTGGTGTGGCCTGGGACATGGCATTGCCTTTATTTGTGAATGGGGCATGGAGACGTTAGTGGCATGAGCGTGGTTTTAGAGTGTGGTTGTGTGCGGTGAGGGCTTGGGGGATGTTGCGTGCATTTGGTGTATTTGTGGTGTGGATGGCATTCCCCCCATGTTACGTGAGTTGTTTGTGTACTCACCAGGCTCTGTGACCTCTTCGACTCCGTGTACTCCCACCGGCGGAAGCATGGCCATCACCTTCTCCTCCCAGGGAAGGTAATGTACGGGTCTGCGGGGCAGCCCGCCTCCAGTGATGTTACTCTGGGCGTATTCCTCATTCATTTTCCTCTTGACTGCCCTGCGCAGATCGTACCACCTGGCTTGGCATTCATGCCTGGTCCTTCGGATGGGCGCAAAGCATTCACCTTATCAACGATCCTCTGCCACAGGCTTTTTTTTTGGGCCATGCTGGTCTGTCTGACCAATGTTCCAAACAGCTGTGGCTCGACTCTGATGACTTCGTTGACGAGGAGGTCCAGCTCCGCCCTTGTGAACTTTGGATTCTTGCCTGTGGGCATGGTGTGGGTGTGGATGGTTGTGGGTGTGTGGGTGTGAATGTGACGGTGTGTGTGTGAATGTGAAGAGGGGGTGTTTGTGAATGAGGTTGTGTGAAGGTGTGTAAGTTAAGGTGTAGTTAAGGTGTAAGTAAGGTGCAGTTGTTTGTCTGTGGGGTCTGTCAGCAGTGGGTCTGTTGCAAAGGCTCATGGGTTGTGTGTGTGGGCCCTTTTTATTGGTCCATTTGTGGGTGTGGCTGGGTTTGAATTCGTGGTGGGTGTGTTATAAGAGGTGGTTGTAATTTAGGGCCTCTGTTTGCCTGTTTGGATGTGCCAGGTCAGTCATAGAGATGTATTTTGTCATGTTGATGTGTTTTGTGGTGTTGTGCGAGTCGAATTGACCCTCCTTGTGCTGTTTTACAGTGTCCGGGTTCTGTACGAGTATTTTTCGCGTAGGTAAGGTCCGTACATACGCGATGCTGGGTGAGGGTGCTGGGGTACGGTGTTGGGGTACGGTGCATACAGGTACGGGGCTGGGGTACGAGCCTGGCGTGCGTTGCGTACAGGTGGGGGGCTGTTCTACGGTGTTGGGGTATGGTGCGTACAGGTGCGGGGCTGTGCTACGGTGTTGGGGTACGGTGCGTACAGGTCGGGGCTGTGCTATGGTGTTGGGGTATGGTGCGTACAGGTGCGGGCTGTGCTACGGTGTTGGGGTATGGTGCGTACAGGTGCGGGGCTGGGCTACAGTGTTGGGGTACGGTGCGTACAGTTACGGGGCTGGGCTATGGTGTTGGGGTACGGTACGTACAGGTGCGGGGCTGTTCTACGGTGTTGGGGTACGGTGCGTACAGGTGCGGGGCTGTGCTACGGTGTTGGGGTATGGTGCGTACAGGTGTGGGGATGTGCTAGGGTGTTGGGGTACAGTGTGTACAGGTGCGGGGCTGTGCTACGGTGTTGGGGTACGGTGCGTAGAGGTACAGGGCTGGGCTACGGTGTTGGGGTACGGTGCGTACAGGTACGGGGCTGGGAGAGGGGCCTGGGGTGCGGCGCATACTGGTGGGGGGCTGGGGTACGGTCCTGGGGCAGGGGGCGTACAGGTGCGGGGCTGGGAGACGGGCCTGGGGTGCGGCTCGTACAGGTGCGGGGCTGTGCTACAGTGTTGGGGTACGGTGCAGAGGGGGGGTACGGTGCTGACATACGGGGGTATGGTGCTGACATGTGCGGGGTGAGGGGGCTGTAGGACTCGTATCCGGGCACAAGTTTACCCGTGTACATGTAGGCTACAGCGTTTGCTCCGTACGGGTCCTTTTACATGCGGTTGTGTATTCGGACAGGCGGTACGGATCGTACTTGCGCGCTCGGACTTCTGTTTTACGATTTGCACGTAAAAATGTCCGGCTCCCTATCGGACCATTTTCCCGACGCAATTCGTATGTATTTTTCACGTACGAATCGTACTTCGCAGTTTTGTACGGTACTTGTACGATTCGTACGTGAAAATATACGGATACGAGTCGTACGCAAATGTTTTTTCCTGGATCGGAATCGGCACCTATGTGTGTATTTAGGAGTCTCATTCTAAATTCCATATTTTGCATATTTAAAACAGTGAAAAAGGAGGTGATGCACGTTAATACTAAAACCAAATGATCTGAAACTTTTAGGGAATAATCTTCATACATGTACTAATATGAATCAATAGAAACAACATTAATAATTTATGTTTTGAAATATTTTTACACATTTGCACTTTGAAAATGCAGTAACATATCAGAGTTATACGTACTATTTCCAATGAAACTAAAATGCTTTATGAGTGTAAACAAGTCGAAAGAATTTAATAACATCCCAAAAGTTATGAATGAAATTATATATTTCTATTACTTTATATTCTGTACTTCAAGAACCAAATTCAATTTATGCCTGCATTTTCCTTCCTTGGTTTGATTCTGTTTGTAAATTTAAAATGTGAAGAGAAACTATGTCTCATAGGGAGAGTTCCCATTCTCATACTAGGACTGCGTGCAACAATTTCGCTACTTTGGGAACATCTGCCATGAGAAACTGTCCTCTTGAACTCACTCATGTGCTTTTGCTAAAGGACTATTGTTTTGAAGTTAGACATATTGGATGGTTTGACAGCTTACGTGATGATCACTCCACGCCAGCACTACAGCACTCCAGCGGGGGCCAGGACTCACTGCCCCAGACTCCATTGAGCTGTCGCGAGTGCGCAACGTTATCACCGCGCCAGGAGGTGCCAGCATTTAAGCAGCTGCGGGCTGCCTAGCTGTGGGACGCCCGGTTGCTGCACTCCACGCCAGCACTAAAGCACTCCAGCGGGGGCCAGGACTCATTGCCCCAGACTCCATTGCGCTGTCAAGAGCACGCAACGTCATCACCGTGCCAGAAGGCGCCAGCATTTAAGCAGCTGCTGGCCCCCTAGCTGTGGGTCTCCCAGTTGCTGCACTCATCACCAGCACTACAGCACTCCAGCAGGGGCCAGGACTCACTGCCCCAGACTCCATCGCGCTGTTGCGAGCACACAATGTCATCACTGTGCCAGGAGGTGCCAGAATTTAAGCAGCTGCGGGCTCCCTAGCTGTGGGACGCCCGGTTGCCGCACTCCACGCCAGCACTCCAGCGGGGGCCAGGACTCACTGCCCCAGACTCCATCGCCAGTCCTTGCCCATCATTGTCAGGAAGAGGCAGGGCAGGGCCCCCTACCTTTCATCCAACTCCTGGGCTGCGACGCAGCACTACTTGCAATTCAACAAAGTACTGTGATAAGAGCTAAAGATTGTGTCAGGAACCTTTTTGTTAGAAGACACCAGTGGGATCCTATTACTATAAACCTTGTGCTGGGCCTCTTGACTTCGTAACTAATTTCTCCAAACCAAATATTTGAGTTTTGACTTTGGGCACTGGGGGTACAAACACCTTGGGGGTTATTGTAAGCTTCGTGCCACTCAAACCTATCAGGGGCTAAAAGATGGGTAAAAGGAAAACGATGGAGGGAGGGGGGGGGGGTGGGAAATGGCCCTAACAGGGGGCAGGAAAGGGGGAAAAAGGCAAAGAAAGTCCATAAACATGCTGCCAATAACTGTGTGATGGATAGACACCCTTATTCACGAATGTGTAGGTATTCTAGAAGCAGAAGCAATAGTTCCCCACACTAATATCCAATCACCCCACAAAAGCACCAGCCCTCCCCATCCAACTACCATCCCCACAATGTTCCGGAAGCCCTCCCGGAAAGGAGCATCAATACACAGTAAAGACTCACCACTGGAACTTAGAGTAGAACAGGTGAATGATTTTCCTTCCCATGACTCTTCCTCTCAATCTACAAATCTCTTTATTAGTATTGATGAGAGCCAACTTGCCCCCCCATTACCTGCTTGAACAGGTTTGTAGCTTTTGGTAGATATGTCCAATGCCTCTGGGGTTGAGATGTTGCAACCACCGTCTACACCTCTAATCGAGATTAACAAAGAGGAAATTCCACCGCCTCATGACATTTTACAGCTCGTTAGCTCCCTTAGGTTGTGATAGGAACCATGAGAAATATGATCGAAGAGCTTATCACTACGGTTAAACTCCTATCCTCAAAGGACATACCCCACAAGCGCAAGCAGCCTGTATACCCCCTGCATGAACAACGTCCACAGGCCCATCAAGCTTGTTTACCCACTTATAAAGAAAGAGGCCCAATTGGGAATGGACCTCCTTCACCCCCCCAGTAACACTTAAGCAGTTTTTATTAACCTCCAAGCTAAAACAGGCTGATAATTCTAAAGCCAACCATCAGAACAAGCCCCCTCTCAGGCCCCTAAAAACTGCACTAGACCAACCAGTTTACCACTAGGCATACGTCCCTATGCAGAAGATCAGAGGAGCCCTCCAGTAATTCCCCCCCTTCCGCACGTGCAAAATGTTTTTATGGTCAATGTCCCCAAGTTAGATCTAAAGGGTGGCTACGAAAATGAAGACTCTTTAATCAATAAATCGATACATTGGACCCGCCATGTTAGGGGCTGTCGCTCAGTCATTTGAGAAGATATAATCAGGGCCCGGAGTCCCTTACCCAACCTCTGGACTGCATCGAGCTCACCCTGACCAAGGCCGATCTAGCTGAAATCTTCTCACACTGGAGTACCGCATTTGCTCCCCTGGCTCCTAAGCTATACAGTTCAGGCGATTTCCAATTACACCAGTAGCCAGGTCATATGACAAGCATCCACTGAGAGCCCCAAGTGGAGGGACTCCAATAGAAGCCATCGATTGACTGCAAAGCGAATTACAGTTACATCAGGAATTACACGTCACCCCTTCAATAACTAAATACAGTCCCCAAAACAACCTAGTCCCTTGCACTGGTCCAGAGCCACTCATAAATAGCTTGAAAACTATTGTCCAAAACTATCAGCATATGGATATTATGAGGGTTTTTGCGGCTAACCCCTGTATAGCCCCTAATCTCCCGGTTTCGTCACCAGCCTCTGTGTCTCCTTGCCATCATACCCCTAGTAGAGACCCAATCCATGATCCGGCTTTCTCACATTGGCTAAAGATCATTTCCAGGAATGTTGCCGGGCTCAGGAAGAAATTGTCATTGCCCCACTGGAACAAACTGACAGAGGGCTTTGACATGTGTGTTTTCCAAGAAACTTGGAGTTTGGTTCCTCTATATAAATCAGGTTATAGCTGTTTCCACTTACCAGCCATTACCATAGGGAAAGGGTGCCCCTCAGGAGGGTTGATAGTCTGGGTTAACATCACCCTGGGTTGCAGAATCACTTCACAACAAAGCGGGAGTCCCGACATCATGAGGCTCACTATCAAGGGTCCAAGGGGGGGTGAAATACTGGATTTATTCAATGTTTATATAAGGGGGACTTCAGGAGGCAAACCTTCACCTACTGTCATGCTATTGGAACAAGATTTATCTAATTGTTTGTCACACTCTAGAGTTGTGGTTGCAGGAGATTTTAATTGAACCTTTAAGCCTCTAAGCACAGAGGACATGCTGGGGGTCGAGAAAGATGACAGAAAATGGTCTATTCCCCCATTAAGCTTACCCCCGGTTAAAAGATGGTCGCAGATAGCAATTCAGCTCAATGCACTTACCCTGGAATTTGGCCTAAGGGCAGCAAATGGTAGAACCATATCAGATGTCCAGGGGGCCAATACTTATAATAGAGCCAGCTGCCCTTTCCGCATTGACTACGTCTTACTGGACATAAGACTATGGTAAAATGGTATAGACATGGTAGTGGGTATTACAACAGACAGTGACTATAACACCCTTTGCATGACTATGAAAACCCCATGGGTTCTTCCTTGTCCTCCTTCGAGTACCCACATGCTATCGCTAACTAAAGAGGTAGTCCCCTCAAATTGCAGAAGGTTCCTCAAATGGCACAAGGTTGCCACACAAGATTAAAAAATAGATGGAATTAGGCAAGTATTGAGCAAGAACATTTTAGAGCTACAGGCGGCAATGACAATCCTAGATGGGCTTGCAAATGTCCCTATTATCCATTCAAGCACAATCAAACAGATTGGCGCATACTTTCAAGTACCTAAAAAGCATAACAAACCTGGCATACAACCAAAGAGCAGGCAGACACGGTACACTAAGGCTTGTAGACTCAAGGGACAGGCATTAGCTGCAGCAATTAGAAGCAAGAACTGCACTGCGATTAAAATCGCAAGGAAAGACTACAGAGCGGCCTTGCTTCAAGCAAAGCAGAAATGGGACGAGAACTGCTGATAGGATCTAAAGGACGCTAGCTCAGCAAGGGATACCAATCTTTTCTGGAGTCTTGTTAGACGGACAGACAAGAGGGACTTAGATCAAATCCCCAACCATATCTCATCCCAGGATTGGCATGATCACTTTGGGAAACTCTACTCTGGGTCTGATGACGCTTGCCTGGAAGGGTCATGAGATTACCCCCTCATTCCCTCTGATGGTAGAATTAGCAAACTCTTCTCGCTGGCTGAAGTAGAAACTGCCATAAGTAGGATAGTTCCCGCCAAAGACCAGGGACTAGACGGTCTCCCTGGAGACCTGTTTCTTGCAGATCTCCGAAACTGGGCACTTTACATTCTACTTCTAATTAATTCCATCTCTAATGGTTGCCCAGTACCAGAATCATGGAAGGGGGCGGAGGTGGTCTCGATTTTCAAGAAGGGAGCTAGAGAGGACCCTGCCAACTACAGCCCAATCAGTCTGATTGATGCAATCCAGAAGGTAGTTGGCAGGGTCCTGCTGCAGAGGATTCAATCTTGGACTGAGGACGAAGATATCCTCTCCCAATATCAGGCGGGATTCATGGCCAACACGGGAACGGTGGATCAGGTCTTTAGGCTTCTTTTGATATACTAGAAAGTCGTTGTGATCGGCAGAGGCAGAATTTATCTTGCTTTTATAGACTTAATGTCCAACCCCTCTTGGCGCGAAGCAAGATCCATCGGAGGACCAAGTGAATAAAACTAAGACGTGTGTGATCAAAAGGACCCAGTGATGCTACAACCGTAGCACCCACTACAAATGGCCAGCTCACATTCAAGATGGTTGTAACTGTATATGAATGGTGGATATTGCCCTGGTTGCATGGCCACACCCATTTGCACACACTTCCTAAGACATGTTTATAAGCTCAGCTTCTTAATTTCAGTCCCTTGGACATAAACGCTCAATATGAAAACATCCCATATTGGCCACAATCTATTCACACAGTCACACATTCTTACCCATTCACCCACTAGCTCTTAGGAGTCAGTCTCCTACAGTCTCCTATATATACCTCACTCCTTTTTTGCTTCAGCGTCACAACTGTTTGCAGAGACAAATCACAATATGAGCAAATTTCTAGACCTCAAGTTCTGTACCAAAGCACTACCCATGAAGAACACACATGAGAAACGTCCCTCCTTCTAACCATAATAATTCCCCAGAGAAGTTGTTACCCATCCACCAATGTGCTTTGGTGCCTTGCCAGGGGTAAGAAGCGATATATAAATGCAACTACAATATAGTACAATACAGACGGAAAGGAGCACAAAAAGTCCAATGAGATGATGGTATGAAATTATTCTAATGAAATCACGCAACGCTTTGTCTGAAGAGCCATGCAAAATCTTCAAACTAACTGTGAATAGCAGTGCTTAATTTGTAAAAAAACTTAGTGCCGGGGCCCTCGACAAATGGGCATGCGCGGACGCCCGCGCATGCGCATTTCTCGCAAGAAATGCGCATACGCGGGCATCCACGCATGCGCATTTGTGTGAAGAAGTTACCGGCAAGCAAGAAGAGGGAGCCCCGGGACGCCGCACTGCAGGTAAGGTCTTTTATTTACTTTTTCTATTCTTTAAAGTATTTTAAAATGAGGGCGGGCGGGCGGCGGGTGGCGCATAGTGGGGCTACGTGGAGCGCGTGAGTGTGCGTAGATTTTGCCACACTACACGCTGCTCCACGTAGCCCCACTACGCCCACTACGCCCAGGGCTGGTCTACATTTACTTCCACTATCAAGTCAATATTAGACAAAATATTCACCCAGAGGTATCTAGCCCTGGTAATGACCATAGGTTCAGCTAATTCAATTTCCGTAATCAAAATAATCTGTGTTTTAACCCTATTTAAGGCATAACCCGAAACTTCCCCAAAGTCTTGAGTCTCTTGTTCGATCGCCTCTGCAGCCCTTGCAGGATCAGGAGTAACAAGCACTATGTCATCGGCTTAGGCCATGATTTTTGTATCGTATCCATACCTGTGTATTGGGCAGATACATGGGTTCATTTCTAGCCCTTGGATAAACGGGTCGATGTACACGGTGAAGAGCGAAGGAGAGCAAGGACACCCTTGTCAGGTCCCCCGGGATATTAAAAATTGTTCCATCAATACTCGATTTATCTGGACGCTAGCCATGGGCATGATATAGAGTGCCTTTATAGCCTGAATGAATCCAGGCCCAATCCCCATTTACTACATGATGGTCCACAGAAAAAAAACAGGAGACCCGATCAAAGGCCTTATCGGCATCCAGCCGTAATCAGCACCATTGAGTCTCCTGAAACCTGCGTTGCATCAAGCAGAGTAATGGACCTCCTGATATGATCGGTTATACCTCTTTTAGGGATGAACCCGTGCCGCCTTTTCTAAACTAATCTATCGATTATTTGTGATAGGCGTGAGGCTAGAATTTTAGAGTAGGTTTTGGAGTCCCCATCAATTAAAGTAATTGGTTGATACGACCCCAATTCCTGGGGGGGGTTTATCCTTTTTGGGAAAGATGATGATCTTTACAGAAGACCAAGACGATGGCAGAACAGTGCCATTAAAATCTTGCTCAAACATATTTTTTTTTAAAGCTCTTTAATTTGATTGATAAAGACTTTATAGAATTCAACCGGGATAAGGTCTAAGCCAGTGGCTTTCCCGTCCGGCAGACTAGTCAGAGCCGTAAAAATCTCATCCCAAGAGGGGGCTTTCTAAAAAGTCATGGTCCTCCTCACTCAATCTGGTTAAAGATATAGGGTTCAGATATTTATTGATCACCCTCTGTCTGGTCATTTCAACCCCATACCCCTTTTCAGTATACAGTGTTTGATAATTGGAGAAAAGCTGCACTTATTTTATACGCTTCTGTTACCATCCCAACCTTTCGCCCCCCTCCAAAACCCAAGCAATCAGTGCTCGCCTGAATGATGGGCGCTTAACCAGTTACCCCGTCACCAGACCCAGCCGTGTTGCACCTAAAACAAATTCAAATAGAGGGAAAAACCCCTCATTCTTTCAATCAGTTAAATTCTTTTTTCCTCTCTTTTTTCTGCCTTTTCCTTTCCCACTAATTATAGCCCAAATTCACTATATATTTTTTCTTTCTTCCCCCTTAACCCCATTGACCCCCACACATTTCACCCCCCCTCAGAAAAAGCCTACTACACCAGAATTACAATCATCTAGGGAGGAAGGTTGGCATTACCCAATTTCATCTTAATTTCATTGAGATATTTCTGAGCCTTAATTTCTGAAGTAAAGCTACGAGAAAAGCCATTTAAGTTAATGTTAAGTTTAGCAGGAGTCATTAGATATACTTGTGCCCCAATCTGCTGAAAAGGGGCAAACATACGACGAGACGCCATCTGCGCTCGACTGATGCATGGGAAAAATCCGGTTTAGCAAAGAACGACACTCCTTCAAATTATTTTTTGGAGTTCAGGTGAGCTTGTTCGTAAATGAACTACCTTAGAAAAAACTTTCCAAAATAAACCAGGCTGACTCTAGGTTTCTCTCCTCCATTTGAAGTATGTTTCTTGACCATGAAAGGAAATCGATGTGCCCATTGTATCTGTCCCAGTCCCAGGTTGAATGATCGGGAAATGCACCTTTCAGGAGGTACACAATGAACTGTTGGGGGTTATCTCCTTCCACCCCTTCGGAGTTCCCCAAGAAGCTGAGATTATTTCAGCATTTCCTGTTCTCCTGGTCCTCTAACTTAAACATGGCATCCGTCATACAGGCTCCCTGTGCAATACTTTGTTTTTTTAATGCGCTGACATCTACTAGACTCTCTGTGCAGTTTTCTATCATGGTAACCCGTTCAGCAATGTCTGAGTACATTTTGTTCAGCTTCCTGATCCCCCCTTCAGTTTCATGGTTCTACTTTTTCCCTGACAGTTATCACTCCACCCTTCCTCTTGAAATTGTTTGATTGAATGAAAGATGGTGGACAGAGAGGGTTCTTCCATCTCCGATCTCAACCGACTTTTGTTCTGGCCGGATTCTCCAAGTGCCTCATCTCCGTTGAGAAAAGTAAGCTGTATACTGGAATAATCCCATTTTAAATGACCATGGTGCCCACTCTGTTTCCCCTTTCTCTTATTCTTGGCCTACTTCCTGCGAAATTCGGTGCAGTCTCCTTTGTAGTGCGGCTACAATTTGAGTCTGAAAGTGCCTCATCACTCGAGGATGGTTCACCATCCCCAGAGGTGTCTGACTCATCAGTTAATGAGAAAAGGTTTTCCCCAGCTACCTTGGGGGAGATGGCCCCTCGTGGCTGCAGCGCAATGGAATCAATTTAGCTTTCTCTGATTGGCGTACAAGGGGGATCTTGGTCCCACCCAGCTTTTTTCTGAGAGCCTCCCCCTTCTGCATCAATCCCCCCAGAAGTTCCATGTTGTGTAATCTTTTTGCCGCCTCCTCCAGCATCCCTTTTACCTTTGGTGCCAGCTTCAACAGGGTCCATGGCAGCAGCGTGTTTCCTGCATTCGGCAGCGGGGGGGGGGGTGTCTTAGTGCCCTTAGTCCCACTCGTGGCCATAGTACTCCTATATGTAGCCTTCGTGGTGCCGCTGAGCCCAGATTCTTGGGCCATGACGAAGCGCTAAATGAAGCTGCAGCGACAAAGCAGCCTGCCGAAATAGAGCCGATGTGCACAGGTATAGAGCAGCAAGCATAGTGCTGGCATCCTCTCAGCGTGAAGTACAGCAATTCTCTGAGCGGCATCTGAAATCCAGGCCTCATAGCCGATGATCGAGCCAAGTCATAACACAGCGGTGGCAGCAGGTAGCGCATCGATCTATCAGGCGCCTTCTTGCTCCAAAAAAATTAAAACACAAAATAACAAAAAATCAAATCAAATGAGCTATAAAGATGTTTTTGAGGATAATCCAACATAGCAAGTAATCCACATAATTGATTCGCAAGGATAATCATTTTATTTAAGTTTATCATTTCTAACTGTTTTGAAAAAAAGTCGAAATGGATCAGATCTGTTTTTTTGGTTCTTTCACTATAATATTTTATCAGTGAATGACTTGTAGTACTTGGGGAAATAAGATGTCAATGATATATTGTCATTTGTTTAACAAGGTGCAAAGTATAACATATTTGGTGGGAACATTACTTTCAGGTGAGGGCATACTTATGACTTTACATTAAACAAAGTACAGACAAAAGTCACAAAACTATACAAAAAACAAGGCCTAATTTAAATCAGACAGGAACAAGCATGCTTTAATATGTGATACTGTATAGCGTGTTTCTCAAAACATGATAAAATTCTCAATCACTTCAGGATGACATTCTAGTTCTTTACATGGGATACACAACCCATTGCAGGACTGAACCATTTGTTCTCACTTTGATAGGTACAAAAAAAACATAAAGTCAATTGAAAACAAAAATAAAGGCACTGAATACGTAGTCATACTTGTTATGGTGAGCTGTGAAATTTAAGTCTGTCAAGGAGATCAACCAGCTGCCTAACTATGGTCTAGTAGAAAACGTAGACAGGTCGGCTAGCAAAGGAGGCCATCTCCTTAAAACTCAGCTTAGAACTTGAGGATGATCCAAATGTAATAAGAATGAAATAATCATGCAGCAGTCCCAGTGAGTTGAAGAAACATGTCATCCACCCAATCTGTGTTTGTGAAGGATATCAAGACTGAAAATGGGATTGAACGCAGACTCAGGCAATAGAATCCATAAGCATTAACAGAATTAAACAGTAGATTCAAGAAGGCTGTCCCCAGAGAAAAACACACACTAAAAGAATGACTGTGCAAAATTCTCTAAATGGGTTTGGTCACCTCCAAAGTATATCAAATTGAAGTCTTCAAGTTGCTTTGCCAGTGGAAGGGTGTAGTGGGGCATAGTGAAACAACTACCACAAAGACTCTTTGAATATAGTTAGGACTAAGTAGTACCCATCCAATTAGGACTTTAGAGTTACTCTGTTTTGTTTCAAGACCTTTTCTGGACACCCATTTACAAACTCTAATACTATATGATGCCCCAGAAATAGGCCACAAATCCTCGCCCTTCATCATTTCCGTCATCACCATTTTTTACCATCTAGGGAAAATGGGACCATTGTAATCCTCTTTTTTGTCCTATTTGCAGTTTAAACAAAAAAATCTTTGTTTTTCCAATATAACAACAACAATTGAAGTCAGTACAGTGAGATCAAGGCATATACATCAGATATCGAACTGGCCGTTTTGGGCACTGGGTGTTTCCCCAGTGGCCCGCTAGTCTGGGGGACGATTTTGGACCCCTGGGGGGCCGTTTTTGTTACCGGGGGACGGTTTTGCAGCATAGCTCAATATGGGATTCCTGTAACAAAAGCGGCAGTGGTGAGATGTGAGTGGTGCGTCCAACTAGCCCCCCCCCACCCCCCATGACAGCTGAGCTGTTTCCCTGGGTCAGTTTTGGTTCCCAGTCCAGCCGTGATCCAGACCATAGCAATGTTTCGCTTAGCAAGCACCAACAGTATAGAGGCATGATGTTGGTAGGACCACCCAACAGAGTACTTTTTAGAATTAGTCAACAAAATTACATTGTCTTTTGTCGTTCAAGAGGTATTTTTAAACTCACTCTCTCAGGAGCCCCACTGCTGAAGGAACAGATATTGAGTCAGCTTTTCCAAGATTCAACTTGGTGCCGTTTGTTCACATATTAGGGAAAAAGCAGGACTTGGGTGGTGGTGGGGGGAAATAATATTGTGTTTAATACAATGACTAGCAACAATATTGAAACCACAACACCGACTACCAAAATTTGCTATGGTAAGTAAATCTGCAGTTAACAATAGTAATTATATACCTCCTTATATACACTTACCTTGGTGGTACAATTGTAGCCAATAATGTAGAGTAGATATTGTTGGAGGCTGATATTGTGACTTACAACCCAGAAGTTGCATTCACACACTGATCTATTGTAAGGGCTATTGTCCCATGGAAATGTAGGCTTAATTTCATTCTTCCTTTTTTCATCATCTTAACAGCCCCACCCTATACATAATTGGAACAATTACAGATATCTTGACAGTGTTTTCTAATTGAGGGGTTAACGGCGCGAGGATCTGTAGGGAACAGCTGTACTATGGCTTCGCTGGGACCGAGGAAGTGTATTTAAGTGTGACGGCTTTCTCATCTCCTCATCACTGTGCAATAAAACCAACTCTGATGAATTATTTTGAGCTCCCTGATGCATCCCACTTTGACAGCCTCATTTTAAGAATGACATCTAGAAGCATCTTAAGTAGAGGGAAAGAGACATAAGAACTGGGAAGGTTCGAATAACAATAAAGAGAACAAAACTCTTGTAATAAAGCAGTCTCCTGGGTTTTTGGGGGAGAGCGCTGTAGTGGCTGGGTTGTATTAATTGCTGCATCTCATTTGTGCCCACTCGATAACAGAACAGGCAAAATTCCCAGGGCCACATTCCTCAAACTTTCACACAGTGCAGCAAGCCGCCTTGCACCGCTGTGTGAAAGGGCAGGATTGCGCTGTGAAGCCCATTATATGGCACATTCCTGTCCGTTCCTTCCACTGGTGCGCAAGCTGCTGCCTGCGCCAACTCAGACACCCTTGCACCATGGTACAAGGGGGCTTTCGTTGCAGCCAGGATTGTTTTTGTGTAAGGAGGGGCAACTTCCTGCTCAAAAAACAATCCCTGGAGGGATTTTTCTCTTTCTATATTGAAACACACATAGAGAAAGGAAAAAAACGAGGAAAAATAAAAATATTTCTCCTTGTTATGCCTCACCTGGGGAGGCGTAGCATCTTGATGCATTCCCAGGTATACCAGTAATGGCAAATCTGGTAATGCATCAAAATCCATGGGTGGCTGTTTGGGAACACCCGTGTTTCACTCATGAAACGACTTCCTAGGGCAGAGTAATGCAACGCAGTGATTTGAGCTGAATAACGTTACTCTAGATTTATCAAGCCATGCAGGGCCACGCAAGGTGGCTTTGCGTCGCTTGATGAATCTTACTTAGTGATTGCGTTGCCCTTCAGCCCTATTGCATGGCGCAAGGGCAACACAACTGCTTGATAAATCAGCCCCCCAGTTTTTAGTCAATGCAGAATGAAAACAGGGAATGGGAGAATGAGCTGTATTTTATTTAGGATCGGTGGGAGTGAGATTGTTTGGACTGGAGTTGATAGTGATTGGGAAGATAAGTGTATGGGGTGGGGGTATTCGAATATTTCATGCAATTCAGCTTAGTCATTTTCGATGTCACTACTTGCAATGTACAGGAGAGCCACTACCTGTCCATCATGGGTCCAATTACAAGGGTGCCGGATTTTTTCAAGGTGTTAGAGTTACTGATAAGAGGGTTATCAGTATCCCGGAAGGGGGCTAGGATGAATACTAGGGTGTTACGAAATGTAACACAATTGTAACCCAATTGTATGCTAATAAGGGGCATATTAGCAAGGAACAGGGAAAATTAACGCTAACGCTAAGGGCGCTTAGCGTTAATTTTTTTAACGCCCACTATCGCTGGATATTATAGCCTGGTTATCGCGTTATTAACAACGCTAACCGCCTAGGCGATAAAAAATCCAGCAATAGTGGCATTTACGGAGGTTATCGCTGGTAATGCAGCGATAAAACTACAAGTATAGGGATGTCCTTGTTGATAGCCCATGGTGGATTTAGCCATATAATCCACCTCCCATTGGATTACATGGCTAAGTCTAAAAATTAGCAGACGTAAAAAAGCAGCATTAACCGTGGTTAGCGCTGCTTTTTTGTCTCTAACAGGGTTAGCGTGAAGCTTGATAGTAGGAGAAATGTCGCTTAGCGACATTTCTCCTATTATTTTGCTCTGGAACACCCACTTTGCATCTCATTAGAAAATAGATGTCCTGCACATCTAACCTGGGCTTCTATTGGAATTCTTTAACGCATATTAGCAAGCCCATTATCGCCGATTTAGCGGCAGGAAACTGCCGCTAAAACAGTGATAATTTTTATCGCCGGTCTTGCTAATATGCCCTCAATTTTCCTGGTTATTCCTCATTTTCCCACTGAATTTCCACCAGACAAATGCTTGCTTGAAGGAGGGAAATTACCTGAGTACAACACACTCGATCCTCCCAATGCCAGTGAAGCCAGTAACTCCCATTACCAACCCTGTCGTAATTACAGGGGCACTCATAATGAATCCCCTTATCACTTGTGCAAAACCAGATCATATACAGTATAAAATTATTATTACAACGTGCATTCACTTAATAATGTTATTGAAACACTCCAACTCTCCCTGACTATGCCTAACGTTTTAAACCAACTAAAGAAGAAATGTAATATCGTTCTTCAAAAACTAAAAGGTACTAGGGAAGAGAAATGTATTTGCCCAAAGACACAGCAAGAAAGTAGTACAAATTTCCCTCACACAAAAGCAAAAAAAACAGTTATCCTACAATTAAAGGTGCAGCAAGTGCAGCAGCGGTGCAAGCTTCCATTAAACACATGGAACGGGTAAAGCAGGAATACTGCTGCAAGCTTACCCAACATATAAAGCAGCAGAAATGCCCATCGTGATCCAAGCAGGTACATCAAGATTGCAGTAGTGCAACCCCACAAATTAAAAACAGGGAAAGTGTAAGAAGTGCTAGCTACCTCCCAAACAAGCATGAGAAACTTCATTTGCTTAGGTGACACCACACATAGGGGCATATTTATAAGCCCTGTGTGGCTGCGGAGCGTCACTTTTTTTGACGCTTCAGTGGTGCCGTATGCTGGCCCATATTTACAAGGTTACGCAAATCCCGCCGGCATGGCTTTTTATGGCCTTGTAAATATGGCCCCCTTTCACGCATTACTCTGCGTCAAAAGGGTGTTCCATGGATGTTGCTGTGGGTGTTTCCATGCAATACCAATGGATTCTGGCGCATTTCCAGTCTTACAAGGTTTCGTAAACCTGGGAATGCATCAGATTCTAACATCGCTACAGGGGAGGCGTAAAAGTGGTGCAATGAGGAGAAATTCTTTTATTTCTCCTTGTTTTTTCCTCTTTCTATCTAGAACGAGGAAAACTTCAGCAACTATTGTTTTTGTGAAGAAAGGTGTCCTTTCCAGCACAAAAACAATCATCCCTTTCACACAGGCACCCGTGCACCATGCAGGCTATTGTGCACCAGTGCAGAGGAAAGCACAGAGATGCATCGTATTGTTGTAAATACGACGCATCCCTGCACTTTCCTAATGATGCAGCTTGGCGCAGCAAGATGGCTCACAGCCCTGCGTCATTATCTTGTAAATATGCCCTATAATCAGAATACATGTTTTGTGATTCATTACTTTAATGTGTTTTATTGTGTTCAATAACCAAATCATGGTATAATTTATGACCACAATAGATACAATAACTGCCTACCACCACACATTTTTACAAAAGGATGAATTGACCGGCGACATATTGACTTATTTTAATGCCTGAATGCATTTCTGAATATCTCTTTGCATGAAAACATGTATTTCCTTATTTAAGCCTCAGCCCCTATAAGGATATCGTCCTTCATGAAAGAACAAAAGAAAATCGAACAGGACCCTTAACTTCAAACGATTCATTAAAATGTTACTACGAAACATTTGTTAGACTTCCTACCAGCGTGAGATGTAACTCATGACTGTGATGAAGGTGATGGTGGGGCTAAGGGTTAGATTTAAAAAATGATGGATTCAGGCCCAGATCTCTGTACTGGGGTGAATGTATGACATTGTCCTGCATTCTGTCCATCAATTGTTGTTTTCTGCATTCGTCACCCCGAGTGGGACGGGTATGCCCAGACGTGGGTCCCTTGCTCTCCATGTCATAGGAGTCAAGCTATCCTGGTTGATGAGGCGTGACACCCCCAAACCGGTCCTAGGATACTTATTTCCAGTCCAGGGAGGACCTGGCCTGGCAGTTTGGGCTGGACTGTTGCAATTGGGCTCAGGGTCAAGACTGATTTGCATATGGCTGGGTTCAAACTGGAATGACATGGGGAGCAAAACAACAATGGATTTAGGCCCAGATATCTGTACTGGGGTGAATGTATGACTTTGTTCTGCATTCTGTCCATCAATTGTTGTTTTCTGCATTCGTCACCTCGAGTCGGAAGGGTATGCCCAGACGTGGGTCCCTTGCTCTCCATGCCACTGGAGTCAAGCTATTCTGGCTAATGAGGGGTGAAACCCCAAAACTGGTCCTAGGATGCTTGTTTCCATTCCTGGGAGGACCTGGCCTGGCAGTTCAGGCTGGACTGTTCTTATTGGGCGTGGAATGAAGACTTATTTGCATATGTCTGGGTTCAAACTGGAATGGCATGGGGAGCAAAACAAATGATGGGTTTAGGCCCAGATCTCTGTACTGGAGTGAATGTATGACATTGTTCTGCATTCTGGCCATCAATTGTTGTTTTTGCGTAACAGTTAGATTTAGATATGTGAGAAGATTCAACCAAATATGTTTGAACGTAATGATTTCACAATTGCTGTTTCAATACAAATTGGCATTTTCAGACCATAAGCACTTCAAACACCTGGTTAAACAGAAACATTTCGAATAAATTATTCAAGCTACTCAGTAAAAATGTTTCCTCTATCAGCAGACTCGACAGGTACATTTCAGATTCTCAGTTCCGTAGGGATAATATAGATATGCCCATCCCTTTCATGTAGCAGCTCTGACATCTCCAGCCTTTGTGTCATCATCTGGAAATCAAGCTCTCATCAGCTTTAGAACCCAGGATCAGACAATACCCCAAAAACCACACATTGTGCCATAAGAACTTCCAATCTTCTTTCCTGCCTGTGGACCACCCCACGAGTTCGCTGTATATGTATTTCTCTTTTGTGCCTCCTTTTTGAAAACCTGTGTGATTTATACATTCTTCTCTCCTTCTCTCAAGAAGTCCTGCGTCTCAGGTTCACTTGTTTAAAACTCTAGTCTCGTGTGAACCTCGCCACTGCTGCACTATCACATTCACAATAACAATGAAACACCCACAGCTAGAGATGCAGACTTCCTCTGCTTCCTCTTTAAGGATTTTATTTCCACCAGGTCACTACCTCTGCCACTTCCACCATTCCCCTCTTACGACCACGAACTCATAGGTCATCCTTTTTTGTTGCTGTATGGGGTTTATCACGGGGTGAGTTTATTATGCATGGTTAATAAAAACCGTGTCAACCATGATTCACTCCAGTGGCGGCTGCAGTCAACCATGACTCACTCCAGTGAAGGCTGCAGTCAACCATGAATAACTCCAGTGACATATTCACAAAACCTCAGCACACGTAAAAAGATATAGTACTCGTCATGTAGTTCTGTACATGAAATGAGTGCATTTAAGATAAATCATAAGACAAAATACAATCCTCTTCTTGTCTTCTTTAATAAGACGTGTTCAGGTGAAGTATCAGGGTTTCAGCCATTCACAGCCAACACGTGTTTCGTCGTAACGGGAGTGTAATCCCACGACTTTCTCAAGGCTGTGTAAACAGACAAATAAACACCAACTTATACCATGAAGGTCATTACAGGGATTGAGAATCCACAATGATCGACAATTCATTTATGCGAATGCAATATTAACAGAAGTGTATAATCGCGTGTTGAAAGAATGATTCCAAAAGGAGAAAGAAGAACCAATAAGATAAAATTGACAAAAGTCTCTACAGAAAACCAAACGGATGGAGAGAGAAAAGGCCCGATTGTGGTTAAAAGTGATAATTCAGTGAGAATTCTACTAGGTGAAATAATAATAACACTACATACGTTGTGAGGAGTAAGCGTCAGGCCAAAGCTAACCAAAACGTAATTGAGCAAACTGCACCAGAGTGCTAAGTATAGGAGGTTTACCTCTCTTCGTACTGGTGGAAGATTCTGTTTATATAATAAAATAAAAGTAAAACAGAAAATCTCATGTCAGCAAGAGCTCGAAATTTATGCCGGCAAGCATGCCTTATATTAGTAAAGTGATTAAGACCTACTTTGAATGTGGTTGTAATTCCGGCCCACATGGGGGTCTGTGTTCGAAGCTAGGAGCGAGGGATGTCACAAATCAGTCAGAGAGGTGTTGTAAATGGGCACACGCTAGAATTACAGAATTTCAGGGCCCAGGTGACAAGATTTACAAAATCAGGATTAACATCACATGTCTCACTAAATTCGTGATTTATGCAATAGAGTGTAAATGTGGGAAAAGATTCATTGGCAGTACCATCCGGCCACTACGAGACAGGATCAGGGAACACATGAGAGCAGTTAAGAATGGGGACATGAGATACCCCATAGCTGCTCATATGTCTATCTGCACTAAGCAAACAACTACAAAACGTTTTGAATTCTATGGATTTGACCACATACCCAGACACCCACGGGGGGGTAATAGGGAATTGACACTGAGACGCAAGGAAGCATTATGGATTTTAAAAATGAGAAGTACTGAATGTGGTTTGAACATCGACCATGAGTTACATTACTTCTTGGGCAGATAGACTGTACTAAGTACCACAGCCTAGTAGCAAAAATTAGAAACATGACATACGACATATTCAAACATAATGGTGTATTATGTATGTTTAGCTGATATTATCAAGTGATGATTGTGGCACGCAAGGTTTTATCACTATATACTTCACTCTGAATTGTTTTATTTCAAACTTAATACCGTAAAAAATGAAGAATTTGAATGCCTAGTAGAGTGAACCGATAATTATTATGGCACAAGAGGTTATATTTCTTCACACTTCTCCTATGACTCTCAATGTTTACGTCTTTCTGTGTGTGTATCTCTAGAAGCAGAAATATGCTAATGAGAACCTTAGTAGTATCGTTTACTTGTTTACATATTGTGGACATAGTCAAATATTACTATGCCCCACTGTCAACTTTGTGTACAACCCGAAAACTTTAATTGAACCGATGGAGAGACCTTTGGTCACTTATTATTCACGTTCTAATATTAGACCGACCGGCACGAATACAGCCTACTCACGTTCACGTCACCTTCGGAATCCGACTAATTGCTGTCGTGACCGGTTTGGAAGACATAACGGGCGGATTCAGGCGTTTATTGTTCTGAACTGTTAAATATTCAATATAGGACCACTGAAACGCTAACACTCGACACCTCCACTCGACCTCGGCATATTTGGACAATAGATAGAATCGTGACTGTATTGGGATTTATCAGATATAACGTTGATAAATTCCGTTTGTTAACAGAGGATTAGGGTAACACTTAATGACGTCACATGGTATGCATAAACTATCAATCCTAACAAGAAAGATGGGAAAGCTGGGAACAACATAGAGTCTTTTCTCTATGTCACTTGCAGTGACGTGCACCATGACGAGTAACCCGGATATATTCGAGGCCCGACCCCCGTCGCGTTTAGCAAACACTCGTAGTACGGGTTGCCATACTCGGCAGACCGCAAGACTTCATAGCATTGACTGGACTACGGACGAGGGCACAGGAATATTATGAGCATACGAGGTGAGGTTAAAACAACGTGAATGTCAGGATGATACAAATGAGATTATAGAGATTTAGCTGTGTGACTCTTGCTGTAGTCATTCTTCAGAGTTTTAACAAGTACGAGTTTGGGTATTGAGTGCGGAACATGTACTTTGGACTTTTTCATGGCTTTAATGAGATACCGGGTAAATGTAGAATGGCACGGGATTCTTCCCAGAGTTATCGTGAAAATATATATATCTGAATTTAGACACTTTAGACGAAGCACAAGAATATTGTACACATTTAACAGTGTTTACCTTGGTGAAATTTTGGAATAACTAGTTTTTGTACATTCGGTACGGGGATAGGGGCTCAGTCCCCACTTTCAATTTGGGTTTGTATGGAGTATGGAACATTAAGAGTTTTAGTATAGCTTTTTCTATTCTTGATGCGTAGATCTCTTACTTTCATAGAGAAGTGTCTAGCACGAACACCTCTCTGACTGATTTGTGACATCCCTCGCTCCTAGCTTCGAACACAGACCCCCATGTGGGCCGGAATTACAACCACATTCAAAGTAGGTCTTAATCACTTTACTAATATAAGGCATGCTTGCCGGCATACGTTTCGAGCTCTTGCTGACATGAGATTTTCTGTTTTACTTTTATTTTATTATATAAACAGAATCTTCCACCAGTACGAAGAGAGGTAAACCTCCTATACTTAGCACTCTGGTGCAGTTTGCTCAATTACGTTTTGGTTAGCTTTGGCCTGACGCTTACTCCTCACAACGTATGTAGTGTTATTATTATTTCACCTAGTGGAATTCTCACTGAATTATCACTTTTAACCACAATCGGGCCTTTTCTCTCTCCATCCGTTTGGTTTTCTGTAGAGACTTTTGTCAATTTTATCTTATTGGTTCTTCTTTCTCCTTTTGGAATCATTCTTTCAACACGCGATTATACACTTCTGTTAATATTGCATTCGCATAAATGAATTGTCGATCATTGTGGATTCTCAATCCCTGTAATGACCTTCATGGTATAAATTGGTGTTTATTTGTCTGTTTACACAGCCTTGAGAAAGTCGTGGGATTACACTCCCGTTACGACGAAACACGTGTTGGCTGTGAATGGCTGTAACCCTGATACTTCACCTGAACACGTCTTATTAAAGAAGACAAGAAGAGGATTGTATTTTGTCTTATGATTTATCTTATATGCACTCATTTCATGTACAGAACTAGATGACGAGTACTATATCTTTTTACGTGTGCTGAGGTTTTGTGAATAAGTGACGTTAAGCTTTTGCTTACATTTGTAGAGTGTGTGGTTGCTCTACACCTTCCAGCACCGTCATATTAGGGATTTGTAATTATTGTGCACTTTCTCTGATGCGCCATATACCTATGACACATACCACAGAGCCTTAAAGAAAAATAACTCCAATGACATAACACAAAATGATTGGGGCCCACCGCAGAATGTGATGTAGGGCCCTTTAGACGTCTGTATCTCACAGTTATTTATAGGTTGTAGGATGAATGGAGGTCCCCAGGAGGATGGGTGCCCCCTGCAGCTCAGGAACTGCAGGGATCTGCATTACACCCGTACCTCATTTCTATAGGCAGCCCTTCTCTTCATTAAATACCAATAGAAGGACTACTCTATGTCGAGGGACATCTTTCTTCACCAACATATTTATTCAATACTATAGCGCCTCGCCCTGTTTAATGGGCAGTGTTGGACTGGCCATTAGGGCAATCATCAGTTGTGGCCTGTGCAGGTAAGAGCGGTGTAGCGGTGGAGCCCGGTGAGGGGAATTTGAAAGACGACAACAAGGGGTAATTAATTATTTATTTAATGTTCCCTTGTGGTCGTCTATTGAATCCATCTTAACCCAGCCCCACTGCGCTTACCTGCAGGGGCCGCAACTGGCAATCATGCAACACCTGAATGGCTGCTATGACACGTTAGCATGTGGGTCAGTTTCTTGGCTGTTTGAAGGCCTGTTTTGTGCTCTTCTAAGCAGGTTTTTACCGTTGATTTCCTTGCTAATATCGCAAACATTGCCTACAGCAAGCACAACTGCATGCAGAGTCCCATACCTTGCAGAAGTACACTTAGATAGCGTGTCGTTACAAGTTGAAAACTACCCTCATTGATTTGGAAAATCAATGGTTACTACAGACCACCTCCGCAAGACTCTAAGGGTGCTGGATGGCTGCCACGCTTGTCTCCGATAATCACTACAGGCACTACAAGCACCCTCTGTCTCCAGCAAACCTCCAACAGGTCTTTTCTCTCTTCAGGCTAGATGGCAGAGGACGGATTTGCTATTGTGGTTTAGTTTTTAACTGAGTTTTAATGAGATCTTGGCAAAGTTGTGGCAGGGTTAAGCAGGATCCTGGGTTCTGGCAGGGTTTTGGTGGCTTGGCGGCTTGAAGCAGGGCAGAACGGAGTCGAGCTGCAAGGAGTGCGGGGTGGGGCAGCAAGCTCTGCAGGTCCTCCTGGATTACACCTATACCCTGCGTCCGCCCGAGCCCATCAACCCCCTTCCACCTCTCCACCTCACCCCTCAGCTTCTGTCCCGCCATTTGCCTTTGCAGGCCACTCTGCTCTGCAGGTCCCTGCGGCTCCCTGCTTGCTCTGCAGGTCTCTGCAGCTCCGCTACGCCGTCAGCCTGCACTCTTGGAAATTGAAAGTCATGTGGTAGGCCATGTCAGCCTTGCTTCGCTTGCTTCACTTAGAATGTGTTTATTTGGGCCTCCGGCCAGCCGTCCCCCACATGCTGGCCTCCGGCGCCCTCAGGGACCGGCGCTGGCTCAGCTGGGAGTCTGCACTCTCGCAGACCGTCGACCGGCCCGGTAGCAGTCAGCGGGCTGTGGCTCACAGCTCACAGCGGTACGCGGTAGGCAGCACAGCACGAGCGGGCTCCACCTCCACAGTTGCGTAGTGCGTTACTAGTGTTAATACATTTCATTACCTCAAAAAGTTACTGGGAAGTGTGTTTTTCCAGTGTTTACCAAATATATTTAGAAATAACTTATTTCTTGTTAACAGGACTTGAAATTAACAGTTGAAAACACTCACAAAAAATATTTTCGATGTAAATAATTGCAACTCTTGCACATACAAAGTGGTTTTCTAGCTGTTTTCTTCGGTCATTGGGAGAACACGATGTATGAGAGTAGGATCTGCTTCACATGTTTACCCCCACTTTTTGCTGGTGTTTTACTGTTTTTCGACTTTAGTCTGGCTGGGACCCTGCTATTCAGGGCCCCAGCCTAGCTGCTTCCTCTCTAAATTGATTGCATGTAGTTTAGGTACACTCCAGATTGGATTCTGGGGTACCCTTGTGAGTCCCTAGTATATGGTATACTATGTACCCAGGGCATAGGTACCCCAGAGGCCTACCAGGGGCTGCAGCATGTATTGTGCCACCCCTGGGAAGCCCTCCAAAATGACACCACAGTTCTGCTACTGCAGCCTGAGTAAGGTGGTGCATGCACCCCTTACTGAGGTATAGGTTCACTATACCTCACCTATCACTGCACAAAGAAACCTATCAGTCTCCCCTATGGCAGGCCTTATCAATCCTGAAGGCAGGACGCTTGGTTATATGTGAGTGGGTGCCCAGGCGTGAGCTGAGCCCCTTGCAGCCTTTGGAATCTCTTCTCCGGGGTTGTCAGTGGTGCCTGTGTCACTACTTAGGGTGGTTCCTTGGGGTCCCAGCGATTCTACAGGCTCCAGGCCTTGTGTCTAGTTAAGTCGTGGTTCTTATACCACTATTTTAGTATATGGTTTGGCTCGCCCCTACGGCCTGACGTGTATTTGTGCTATTTTACTGTCATATTTGAAGTGTAACTTATGTGTTTTGACCTCTAACCTCATAAAGAGACTAGGAGGGTGTGTTTAAAAATAAAGACATATATTTTATATATATACCTGGTGTGGTTGTCTTTCATTTAGCCATTCAAGAGATTATAGACTGGTAAAACAAGCTGCTTTACATTCCTTTAAGACTTAGCCTGAAGGCTGCTCTCCATAGTTACCACTAGGAAAGCTTTCAATAAAGGTTGTCTTTAACCTATCATCAATAAGGGGTTGTTTGGACTGGTACACGGTGCCCACTATAACTAGTGGACAGCATATACGAGGCCAACTTCTCACATTGGTGGGCAGCGTGTGGGATTCCAGTTTGCTATTGTTTTACCAGATAATCTCAATTGAGTGACTAACTGAAAACCACTAAAGGTACCCTAGGTACATATAATACAAGCTTTAGAATACAATAAGTTCTACTGAACTTAGAGTTGTGTGTTAAGGGCTTAGCACACACTTTCTAAAACTCAAGAGAGTTTAGTAGGCCACACAAGAGTAGGTAGTGCAATACACCACACCGCACTAGTAATGTCTTCAAGGCCAGGAAGCAGTGGGTCCCTGCCAGAAGCCAATGGGCTTCTTGTCTCCAAGTATGATAACCTCCCATTCATGGAACTGAGAGGATTATGCACTACTAGGAAACTGAGGACAGGCAAAAGTCCAACCACCCAGCATCTCATAGAGGTATTCAGGCTGGATGATCTCAGAAGACATATAGAGTATGAAGGGGCAGGCAGAGTGGGTGGGACAGCACATGAGGAAGGGCCTAGGGGTGAAATTCCCCATTGCCTGACCTCTAATGCTGACCAGGAAGATGACAATGATCTTGACCTGGAAAATCCAGCTCCCCTGGAAGATGAGGGGGAGGGCCACAATGGCCCCCTCTTTGTACCTCCTGAAAGAGTTGGTGGTGGGCCTATAAGGTCTAGATCTCCCTCAGTGGAGTCTAACCATTCTGGTTTATCTATAGGGACCTCTATTTCTTCTCACAGGAGGGAAACCTCACAGGAGAGGAGGGAGAGACTGCTGAAGTATGAGGACGCCCAGCTTGAAATCAGAAAGCAGCAGGTAGCTCTAGACAGGGAAGCCCTAGAGCTCTACAGAGCTATACAAAATGTGGGACTAGAGTCCCATGGTGGCAGCAACATCCTTAGAGATAGGGAGAGGTCTCATGACCATAGAAACCTGAATATGATTGTCCCTCCCTACCAGAGTGGGGATGAAATCCACAAATGGATAACTGCACTGGAAAGGGACTGTAAAGTTCAAAGGGTCCCCCGGGAGCAGTGGGCAGCAATCTTATGGCTCTCCTTTGCAGACAAAGGTAGAAGATAAGCTCCTCACTGTTAGAGAGGAGGAGGCCGATAATTATACCAGTCTAAAAAGTGCATTGATTGAAGGGTTTGGCCTAACCACTGAACAATACAGGTTAAAGTTCAGGGGTACCCAAAAGGCACAGAATCAAGACTGGGTAGACTTTGTAGATTGTGCTACTAAGGCTCTGGAGGGTTGGTTACTTGGCAGCAAAGTGCATGACTTCCAAGGATTGTACAATTTGATTATGAGGGAGCAGATCCTTAATATCTGTCAAAAGCAGCTGTTGCACCAGTACCTGGTGGACTCAGATCTGACCTCTCTCCGAGAACTGGGAAAGAAGTCAGACAAGTGGGTCAGAACCAGGGTGAGGCAGAAGGTACAGAACCAAGGTGGTGAACCAAAGAAGCAAGATCCTAAAAACTCTGACAAGGGTGGGGAGAAAGGTAAAGACCAGACGTCTTCACAGGGTCCCCTAAAATCTTCTTCAGGTGGGGATTCACAGTCTAACATGGGAAAAGGCCAAAAGAAACCATGGTGCAAAATCTGTAAACAGAAGACTCACTGGACAAGTGATTGCACCAAGTTCAAAGACTCACCTTCAGCCACCATTGCCCCTAAGGCAACTGTTCCCCCTAGTACAGCTACAATTGGTGGTGGTAATGTTCAGAATAAGGGTGTAGTAGGGTTGAACCTGGGTTCTGAGATGGACTCTGGCCTAGTCAGAGTTCCAACTCAGGCTGTCCTGATCTGTGATGGAGGCATGGATATGTCCTCCTTTGTGAGTCCCAGTAATTTGGGCAAATACAGACAGCAGCCTTTGATAAATGAAAAAGAGGCTTTGGCATTCAGGGACACAGGAGCAAGTGTCACAATGGTGACAAAAGATCTTGTAGATCCCGGGCAGATTATACTTGGTGAAATGTACCCAGTGACCAATGCTAGCAATGTCAGAACAGACCATTCACTGGCAGTTGTTAACTTCTCCTGGGGAGGGGTAACTGGCCTTAAGAAGGTTGTGGTAAGTGCATACCTACCCGTTGAATTCTTGCTTGGCAATGATCTGGAAACTTCAGCTTGGGCTGAAGTGGAGCTCAGGACACATGCAGAAATGTTAGGGAACCCTGCTCATGTCTTTGCTGTGTCTAGGTCACAGGCCAAAATGTCTAACATTGGACAGGCCCTGGATTCTGGAAGAATGGACCAGGTGCCTCCAAAGAGGAGGAGAAGTAGGGTTATGGCAGTGCCTTTCCCCCTGACTCAGACTACAGATCAGCCTCCTGAGGGAGATGATCTTGAGCCTGAAGAAGGAACTGTCCCAGAGGAGCTTGAACCTGATCAGGTTGAGTTCTTAGGGACAGGGGGCCGTTCCAGGTCAGATCTGAGCCAGAAGCAGAATACCTGCCCCTCTCTTGAACCGCTCAGAAAGCAAGCTGCTGATGAGGCTGCTGGGAATGCTAGTGGCACCCATAAACTGTATTGGGATGATGGACTCCTTTACTAAGAGTGTAGAGACCCCAAGTCTGGTGCATCCAGGAGGTTGGTTATACCTCTGAAGTTTAGGGGCTTCCTATTGACACAAGCCCATGATATTCCTTTAGCAGGACACCTGGGCCAGAACAAGACTTAGGACAGAATTGTCCCTCACTTTCACTGGCCCCACATGTCTGAAGACACTAAGGAGTTTTGTCGCTCCTTTGTGACCTGCCAAGCCAGTGGCAAGGCAGGTGGAACGAAAAAGGCCCCCCTGATACCATTACCTGTGGTGGGGGTTCCCTTTGAGAGGGTTGGGATTGACATTGTTGCTACCCATGGATCTTCAAACTGCATCTGGGCACAAATGTATCCTGGTGGTGGTGGACCATGCCACTAGGTACCCAGAGGCAATCCCACTTAGGACCACTACAGCACCTGTGGTGCCAAGAGCCCTCTTGGGTGTATTCTCATGAGTGGGCTTTCCTAAGGAGGTAGTATCTGACAGAGATGCAAACTTTATGTCAAGTTACTTAACTGCAATGTGGAAGGAGTGTGGAGTGAACTACAAGTTCACCACACCCTATCACCAACAATGCAATGGTTTAGTTGAAAGATTCAACAAAACCTTAAAGGACATGATCAAAGGTCTCCCAGAAAAGCTTAGGCGCAGATGGGACATCCTTTTGCCCTGCCTTTTGTTTGCCTACAGGGAGGCGCCACAAAAGGGGGTTGGTTACAGCCCTTTTGACCTTTCAAACTGCATCTGGGCACAAATCTATCCTGGTGGTGATGGATCATGCCACTAGGTACCCAGAGGCAATCCCACTTAGGACCACTACAGCACCTGTGGTGGCAAGAGCCCTCTTGTGTGTATTCTCAGAGTGGGCTTTCCTAAGGAGGTAGCATCTGACAGAAATGCAAACTTTATGTCAAGTTACTTAACTGCAATGTGGAAGGAGTGTGGAGTGAACTACAAGTTCACCACACCCTATCACCAACATTGCAATGGTTTAGTTGAAAGATTCAACAAAACCTTAAAGGGCATGATCAAAGGTCACCCAGAAAAGCTTAGGCGCAGATGGGACATCCTTTTGCCCTGCCTTTTGTTTGCATACAGGGAGGTGCCACAAAAGGGGGTTGGTTACAGCCCTTTTGAACTTTTGTTTGGCAATCCTGTTAGGGTTCCTTTGTGTCTGGTGAAGGAGAGATGGGAGTTACCTCTCAAACCCCCTAAACAGTACATCGGGGACTATGTACTTGGTCTCTGCTCCAGGATGGCTGAGTACATGAAAAAGGCTACTAAAAACCTTGAGGCTAGCCAGGAATTACAAAAGGCCTGGCATGACCATAAGGTTGTGCTGACTGTTTATCAGCCAGGGCAGAACGTATGGGTGTTAGAGCCTGTGGCCCCAGCAGTCCTCCAGGACAAATGGAGTGGCCCCCATACAATTGTTGAACAGAAAGGGGAAGTCACCTACTTGGTAGACCTTGGAACCCCTAGGAGTCCCCACAGGGTACTTCATGTCAACAGACTAAAACCATATGTTGACAGGGAAAACATGGGCTTGCTCATGGCTTCTGATGAAGGGCAGGAGGAAGAGAGTGACCCACTCCCTGACCTGCTTTCTCCGAACCCTGATGATGGATCAGTAGATGGTGTAGCCTTGGCAGGCAGCCTCACTGTCCAGCAACAAACTGACTGCAGAAAACTTCTCAGCCAGCTCAGACATATGTGTTCTCTGACTCTAAGTCAGACCACCTGGTGCACTCATGAAGTGGACACTGGGGACAGTCTGCCTGTGAAGAATAAGATCTACAGGCAACCTGACCATGTCAGGGACTGTATAAGGACAGAAGTCCAAAAGATGTTAGATTTGGGAGTCATTGAACCCTCAGATAGCCCTTGGCTAGTCCAGTAGTCCTGGTACCTAAAACTTACACCAAAGATGGCAGGAGAGAGATGAGGTTTTGTGTGGACTACAGGGGTCTCAATGCAGTCACTAGGACTGATGCTCATCCCATCCCATCCCCAGGGCAGATGAGCTAATAGATACTTTGGCCTCAGCCAAGTTTCTAAGCACATTTGACTTGACAGCTGGCTACTGGCAGACTAGACTAGCTGATGATGCAAAACCAAAGACAGCATTTCTACCCCCAGCGGGCACTATCAATTTGTGGTAAAGCCCTTTGGTTTGAAGAATGCATCTGCCACTTTCCAAAGGTTGGAAAATCAAGTCCTTACAGGCCTGGAAGACTATAGTGCAGCATATCTAGATGATATTGCTGTCTTTAGCTCCACCTGGGATGATCACCTGGTCCACCTGAGGAATGTTTTGAAGGCCCTGCAAATAGCAGGTCTAACTTTCAAGGCTACTAAGTGCCAGATAGAGCAGAGTCAGGTTGTGTACCTGGGCCACCTTGTAGGTGTAGGCCAGGTTCAACCATTGCAGAACAAAATCCAGACCATAATGGACTGGGTTGCTCCCACTACCCAGACTCAGGTGAGAGCCTTCTTAGGCCTGACTGGGTATTACAGAAGACTTGTCAAGGGGTATGGATCAATAGTGACCCCCTGAATGACTTACCCTTTAGGAAAATGCCCAAAAGGTTCAATAGACAGTTAGCTGTCAAAAGGCATTTGATGACCTGAAGCAGGCATGTGCACTGCTCCCATTCTGCAAAGTCCTGACTACTCCAAAAAGTTCATTGTCCAAACAGATGCATCTGAGTTGGGTGTAGGGGCTGTACTGTCACAGTTGAATGATGATGGTCAGGATCAACCAGTAGCTTTCATAAGCAGAAGGTTGACCCCCAGAGAGAAACATTGGTCAGCCATTGAGAGGGAGGCCTTTGCTGTGGTTTGGGCACTGAAGACGTTGTGAACATACTTGTTTGGTACTCACTTCATTGTTCAGACAAACCATAAGCCCCTCTTATGGCTAAAGGGTGAAAACCCCAAACTTCTCAGGTGGTCCATTTTCCTGCAGGGGATGGACTAAACAGTGGAACATAGACCTGGGTGTAACCATGCCAATGCAGATGGACTCTCCAGATATTTCCACTTAGAACATGAAGACTCAACGTGTCAAGGTTAGTTTAATGTCCCTGCTTTTGGGGGGGGGGGGTGCAGGAGAGTAGGATCTGCTTCACATGTTTACCCCCACTTTTTGCTAGTGTATCACTGTTTTTCGACTTTAGTCTGGCTGGGACCCTGCTATTCAGGGCCCCAGCCTAGCTCCTTCCTCTCTAAATTGATTGCATGTACTTTAGGTACATTCCAGATTGGATTCTGGGGTACCTAGTTTAAGGTATACTATGTACCCAGGGCATAGCACCCCAGAAGCCTAGCAGGGGCTGCAGCATGTATTGTGCCACCACTGGGAAGCCCTCCAAAATGACACCACAGGTCTGCTACTGCAGCCTGGGTAAGGTGGTGCATGTACCCCTTACTGAGGTATAGGTTCACTATACGTCACCTATCACTGCACAAAGAAACCTATAAGTCACTCCTATGGCAGGCCTTATCAATCCTGATGGCAGGGTGCTTGGTTATATGTGAGAGGGTGCCCAGGCATGAGCTGAGCCCCTCTGCAGCCTTCAGAATCTCTTCTCCGGGGTTGTAAGTGGTGCAGCCTGACCATATACTCTTAAGTGCATTATATCTTAAACGGTAAATGCTAACTTTGGAATGGCTGCACAGAAACATGTCGTGTTTGGTGTCAAACACCTTGGAATCATACCCCCACATCAGTTATTGATATGAGGATATGATCCCACCCTTCTAGAGGGGGAGACATGGCAGTACTGGTATACCCGGTAGAAATCTAATAGAGCCCTGGCATCACAAAATGGATGCTGCAGCCACAGACACGGGTCTGGCCTCGGGCTGCTGACCGAAACTCCGGCAGGGGAGGCCTGGACAATAGGTTTCCTGTCACAGGGAGGTATAACCACCTCCCAAACAGACTTATGTGTATTGGGGCTAGGTGGGAGCACTCTCTGAGTGCTTTGAAGTCCTGCACTGGGGGCACATTTGGTGTCCCTGTGCATAGTCCAGCTGAAACCGGTTCAGGGAGCCCCTGCTCTGGTGCGAAACTGGACAAAGGAAATGGGTGTAGACACCCCTCTTTCCAAACCCTCCCATAGGTAGGTCCCTAGAGTTAGTCCAACCCCTTCCTTAGGTATAAGTAAGGAACCTCTGTAACCAGAACTTTAAATATCCCTGGACGAAACTCTGAAGCTGAATCCTGGAACTTCGATGCTCTACTAAAAACTAGAGGACTGAATAAATCTCCCTTGGGGTCAAGGAGTGACTCCCCTGCTTGGCAGGCACCAACAAAGCATTTTGCCGGTCTGCATCTCCGAATCTCCCGCCGGACTCCGAAGTATTTGCAGCCCAGGAAGAGGATTTCCAGACATCTCAGAGGCCGACCCAAGTCCCCTGCAAAGCTGAGACCCGCAGAACTTGTGAGTAGCGTGGAACCAGAACTCCTGGTCACCGTGCACTTTTTCAAGTTCATTAACTTCTTGACGTCTCTTGAAGTCGTGCTTGGGGTTACTTGTAGCCCCCACCTCGAGCCGAGAATCCACCAAAGATTGTTGGCCTAGTCACCCCGAGTGATCCGTGGGCCACCATTTTGTGTTTCCTCTCAAGGTCCCTTTGCAATCCCTGGTCCGTCGACTGGTGGGTCCCTGAAGGGGTAACTTTGATTTTCCTTGGGCTTCCCTGGTTGCTCCAGATATGCCCTGACTCCCAACTAAGTAGTGAGTCCCCCAGACCTTGCTGGTCTGCACCGAAGCATCTTTCTCCTTTCTGTGTGGGTTGCTGTTGCCAAGGCTTGATGTGTCCAATACGGAAACCGATGCTGCAGCACTTGACATCCTTTATGGGACAGCTCGAATCCAGCTCCTGGTTGTCCTCGACGCCTCCTGATCCTTGTGGCTGAAGAGTCAAGCTTCACCTCCTTCACCTGAAATCACCCGACATCGGTGGGCATCCGCCTATCGTTGTCCTGGTCACTGGCAAGTGACCCAGACTCTTTCCCTCTGCTTTCAGGTTCTTCTCGACTTTGATCCAGGCTTGGATCTCTTCTGACACTTCGCATCTTCCCGGCAGCAGCACTTCTTTGCCCGCTCCCATTGAAATCAACGACCCGACTCCATTTGACACCTATGCACCCGGCTTCTCTGGGTGAGGTAACTCGAGTACTCCGGTGCTCCCATGGGTGTTGGCCCTAGAACTTCCTAATTCCCAAAGGGTTTGGTCCTGACTCGTCCCTAATCTTTAAAAATCTAACAGCGTCTTTCCCCATAGAAGCTAACAGGAGCTTACGGCTGTGTTCTCACACTGCACACAGCCCCCGTGGGTCCCCTGTGTCACTACCTTGGTTGGTTCCTTGGGTTCCCAGCGATTCTACAGGCTCTAGGCCTTGTGTCTAGTTAAGTCGTGGTTCTTTTACAACATTTTTAGTATATGGCTTGGCTCGCCCCTAGGGCCTGACGTGTATTTGTGCTATTTTACTGTCATATTTGAAGTGTAACTTATGTGTTTTGACCTCTAGCCTCATAAAGAGACTAGGAGGGAGGGTTTAGAAATAAATACATACATTTTATATATATACCTGGCGTGGTTGTCTTTCATTTAGCCATTCAAGAGATTATAGACTGGTAAAACTAGTTGCTTTACATTCCTTCAAGACTTAGCCTGAAGGCTGCTCTCCATAGCGACCACTAGGATAGCTTTCAATAAAGGTTGTCTTTAAGCTATCATCAATAAGTGGTTGTTTGGACTGGTACAGGGTGCCCACTATAACTAGTGGACAGCATATACCAGGCCAACTTCTCACACACGGTCTCCAGCACGTTTTCTTGGTGCTGAAATTTTGAAAGCAACATTGAGCTGCTGCACATTGTCTTCAATTCACAGTGCATTATTGAGCCTTCTCCCTTCTCTGTTGCCGCATTCCAAACTGATCTGAAGCTTTCTCAGTCACAACACTCATCTCTTAGCTTCCCGCAATGCTCTTATTAACAACCTCTCTAGTTCACTTACTCTGGTGGCAGTGAGCATGTCGAGGCCATCTTGAAATGGGTTGGAGGCTTGGAGGACAACTGGGAAGCATATTGTTAGACCTAGCATCTTTTGGCATGGTTTACCCTGTCTTTTTCCTTCTGACCTCCTGTTTTTGATTGTGTGCTGTGCTTCGTTTTTGCTGGCTTTAGGACTCTGGGCACATTGCCGCTCCTGACCAGTGCTAAAATGCATCTGCTCTGTGTCTCAAATGTAATGGCATTTGGTTTCTCCGTGATTGGTATATTTGATTTACTCCTAGGTCCCTAGTAAAGTGCACTCTATATGTTCAGGGGCTGTGAATCAAATGCTACCAGTGGGCTGCAGCACTGATTGTGCAACCAACATGAGTAGCCCTTCAAACCTCTCTCAGGTCTGCCTCTGCAGTCCGTGTGTGTGCAGTTTTAAACTGCCATGTCGACCTGGCAAGTTCACCTACTTGCCAGACCTAAACCTTCCCTTTTACTCCATGCAAGGCACCCTGAAGTTAGGCCCTAGGTATCCCAGTGGGCAGGGTGCAGTCGGTTGCTTAGCAAAGAAGGGGTGGGTGGGCGGTCTGAGTTTTGGTTGCAGCGGCCACCTCCCACTCTTACCTGCCATCTCAGGGGTAGCACTCAATCACCCCCACTCCACAAAGTGTCTGTTGCGGGCAGCAAAATGGGCCGAATCTCGCCAGCAGATCACCCCCTCTCTTCAGTGCAGCCGCGGGGCAGCAAAAACACAGGGACCGGCACGGGCACCCAGAGGGCTAGCAACGCCACTGGGTGCACTATGTTTAAAAGTTAAGACATGTACTTTTGAGTTTTACATGTCCTGGTAGTAAAAAACTGCTAAATTTGTTTTTCACTACAAGGCCTATCTCTTTCATAGGTTAGCAATAGAGTTGCCGTGTAACACTTTACAAGTGTATATTTCAATTGGGAGCAAATAGGCAATTAGAGTTTGGTGTCACTGGGCAATTTAAAAACACATATTTTAGTGAAGTCTTACTTAACCATTCTGTGCCTCTCTCTGTCCCTAGAATACACGTCTGGGTTGGATCACAGTTGGGCTTTGTGAATTCACTCTAGACAGTCACACACAAAGGGAGCTGAAGTGTGCCTTGTATGTCCTGATGGCCCATCACCAGACTGATGAGCCTTCCTGAGCTAAACTGGTTAGAGGAGTCAGCACTTGTTCCTGAATAGGGCTGTGGCTGTCCCCAAACAAAGAGCTGCCTACCCCCTGTAGTGTGCACTACAATGACCTTTCTTTCAAGTCTCTCTACTTCAAAGGCCAAAATGGGTGTAAGAACTGGACCTCTGACACCAAATACTCAGAAAACTTCAGGACTGAAAACATTCTACTAGGAAGAAGAACTGTTGTGCTGCCAGGAGGGACTGCCACTTTGCTGCTTGATTTACTGTGTTGGTCTGCTGCTTCTTGCCTGGGAGTGAGAGCACTGGACTATACTCTCTGCATACTGCTTTCTAAAGTTTCTCCAAGGGCTTGACTAAGCTTGACTCCTGTGCTGAAGTCTCAGGGACATCAAAGACTTCACCTTCCTCTTTCAACCAGCACCTTGACTCCAGGACTCCTCTGCTCTGACTTCTGCCGCAGCGCCTCTGAAGAACTGCCACAGCGTGAGTCTCGACGAAGCACCACCTACGTCTGTGGTGCACCGTCACGACTCCGACACATCCCCAGCCCTGCCTGACTCTAAATCAACGCATCCCATTTGGTCCAGCGGTTTGACTTTGACACCGTGAAATCGATACTCTGTGCTCTTTACAACAGCGCATCATCGACACCGCGATGTCCTTCAGGTTTCAAGGTCTAACATAAGCAAGCGACGCATCACCTCTTCTGCGCAAAGCAGAATCCTAGAGCAAAGCTTTAACAACCCTTTACCGCCTTAAGGAACCAATGCCTAACCAGCATCTGTGATGTCTCACCTTCTCTGCGTGACGCATTGTTTTTAGTGTCTGATGCATCCGAGGTACTGTAAGGTGATCTGCGTAATTCCTGTATCAAACCTGCACTCCATCGCGGTTGGACTGAACTTTTGGATATGTCCTGGTGAAGCATGACCTGATAGCCCCAGTTGAAGCTATAGACTTCTAAACACTGCATTTTGAGTTAATCTTTAAACATTCATATCTTAGCTTATAAATGTTGGATTTGTATCATTTTGGTCTCGTTTTTCCTTGATAAATATTGCTTATTTTTCTAAACTGGTGTGGAGTACTTTTGTGGTGTTTTCACTCTGTTACTGTGTGTGCACAAATACTTTGTACATTGCCTCTTTAGTTTAGCCTGACAGCTCTGACCCACACTACCTGAGGGTGAGCACAGTAAACTTAGTGTGTACTACACTTACCGTGACTAAGGAAGTGGGTCCCTACGTAAACAGGGTGCATACCTCTGCCAACTATAAACCCCATTTCTAACACAAGCATATGGTGAATACTGCCATCATGTGATATTAGGAGCTATGTGCTTTTTACTTGGGTATAATCTCAAGGAAAGCTGGCAGATATATTAACCATTGGTGGGTGCTCCAACCCCTGCCCTTTTAATTTTAAATATAAGTTCTGTCCACCAGTTTACAGAACAGTGGCTACTGTGCAGGCTGCTCCCCTCACACACAGGGAGTCTGGCCATACACTCCTCTGCTCTTGTGAGCTTCTAATTGTTTTTAAAAAAGCTTCGTTTTTATTTTCCACAACCTTAACTGTGTTCTTACTAGAATTTTAATTTTGGTAATTTGTTCTCTGCTCTTACTTGTGGGGGCTTGGGGGCATCTCAGAGCGGTTCTTTGGGCCTCTGTTGTCACGTCGGGCTGACCACTGGCTTTGCCGACTGCGGCCGCCATCTTGGGTAGGCTTTCAGACGGATAGCGGTCTAGTGCGAGGGCGTCTCCTGCACCTCGCGCTATAAATCGGGCTCATTAGTCTGCCCGCGTTACCTACACAGGCTGCTCCCCTCACACACAGGGAGTCTGGCCATACACTCCTCTGCTCTTGTGAGCTTCTAATTGTTTTTAAAAAAGCTTCGTTTTTATTTTCCACAACCTTAACTGTGTTCTTACTAGAATTTTAATTTTGGTAATTTGTTCTCTGCTCTTACTTGTGGGGGCTTGGGGGCATCTCAGAGCGGTTCTTTGGGCCTCTGTTGTCACGTCGGGCTGACCACTGGCTTTGCCGACTGCGGCCGCCATCTTGGGTAGGCTTTCAGACGGGTAGCGGTCTAGTGCGAGGGCGTCTCCTGCACCTCGCGCTTCATAAATGGCGACCATTCGTCGCCCGCGCAGCGGGCGGGCGCAGCGGGCGCGCCGATGGCGCGCCGGAGGCGCGCCAGAGGCAAGCCTGTCTGTGCCCGTACGGGCCAGGACGGACCTAGGGCCAGAGACCCTGCCCGTGTCTGAAGCCACTCCCATCATATACACGAAAGAGGAATTAGTCCTTTTAAAGCCATCAAACTCGCGTTATTGTCATCATGGATTAGGAGCTGATGCCCTTTTCATGCCATGTGTCTATTGTCCATTTAAGGACCAGGCTGGGGGAAATAAAGCTCCTACTAAAGACCCCCTTAGGTTAGGGCTTCTGAATTGTAGGTCCCTGCCTAAACACGCACTACAAATCCTACATTTGATTGAAGACACTAACTTAGACATCCTGTTTCTTACTGAAACATGGACGTCAGCTGACTCTGATTCTGATTTAGTCAGTGTCCTTCCATCTGGCTATCTCATTCAGTCCCTCCATAGACCATTGGGAAAGGGAGGTGGCTTAGCTATAATTCACAGGGAGAAGCTGTCTTGCAGAATGGATAAAGGGCCCATCCAAGATGCAGAAAGCTGTTATTTTCGGATCCAGTCATCGCCGAATCATTCCCTTTCGGGCATTTTGGTTTATCGCCCCCCGGGGACAATAAAACAGTTTTCCTCCTCCATTCTGGACCATGTTCCCGTCTTAGCCGCATCCTCTCCCAATTTCATTCTACTGGGGGATCTGAATCTTCATTTTGACCTACAGGAGGATAAAATAGCATCTGACCTGAGATCGGAACTTATGACAGCTAACCTCAGGCTCCACAATCGAGAACCTACACATGTGAAGGGACACTTGTTAGACTGTGTGTTCTCCAATATCTCACATCTTCAGACGAGCCCTCCTCTCCCTATGCCCTGGTCGGATCACTTCCTGGTGCCGTTTGAATTGAACTTTATGAGGGACCCTCCTCCTCCCCCCGGTCCTAGGGCACCCCGTACTTTTAAGAGAATTTGGTCACGACTATCAACTGAGAATCTCTCCCTTATTCTTGAACAATCAGTCCCCCCATCTGGATGCGATCCCCTGGTAGCCGATGTTGCTTTCCATGACTGGCTCCGCCAAGCATTAGATATTGAACTACCTCTCAAAGCCATCTCCAATAAAAGGAGCCGCCCCAAGTCCTCCTGGTACACCCCTGAACTGGGATGTATGAGAAAGAAATGTAAAAAGCTGGAGCGAGAATGGCGGAAGAACTGGGCGACCACCAAAAAAGATAACTATTGTGAAGCCATGAGAGCATACAAGGTGGCTTGCAATTTGACCAAAGCCGCCCATTTTGAGGAAAGAATCAGAATGGCAGGTAACTCTTCTAGAGAAACTTATCAGATCCTTAAAGAGCTTCTCACTGTCCCTACTCCCCCGGTAACCCATGAGGTAAATTCTGATAAATGCAATCAACTGGCCCAGTTTTTTGATGTCAAAATACAGAACATCTTAGCCAGCCTTCCTCTGAGTACAGGTAGGGTAGACAAAGCAGTTCCAGAGGCTGAAAAGGTGTTTGATAGCTTCCCCTCCATCTCAAAGGAGGCTTTTTGTGAGGAGCTTTCAGCCCTGAAGAGCGGCTCCCCTTCGGACCCCATGCCCATTCGGATCCTCAAGCAATTTACGAACACCATTGCAGGCCCAGCTATCGACCTGCTGAATGCCTCATTCACCCACGGCATTGTTCCACCTAGCTGGAAGCAAGCCATTGTCAAGGCCCTTCTGAAAAAGCCAGGCCTTGATCCGGCCGATTTGGCCAATTACCGTCCCATCTCGCTTCTGCCCGGGCTGAATAAGATTGCCGAGAAGTTTGCCAACCGCCATCTTTCGCATTTCCTGGAATCTAATGATCTACTGGGTCGTACTCAGACGGGCTTTCGGCCTGGCCAGGGAACCGATTCGGCCTTGATTTCAATGGTGGAGGAAGGCAGATGCATCTTGGATTCGGGAGGATCCGCTGCGGTGGTCCTCCTGGATCTAAGCGCTGCATTTGATACGGTTGATCATAATATCCTGATCAACCGTTTGGGGAAGATTGGAGTGAGAGGGTCGGCCCTCAAATGGCTCGCGTCGTACTTGAGTGGCCGGACTTATCAGGTCTGCGAAGGCAATCTTCGATCTCTGCCTACCCCCCTTCAGTGTGGAGTACCGCAGGGCTCCTCACTGAGCCCTACGCTTTTTAACATCTACATGGCCCCACTGGAGGAGGTGGTTTCACCCTTCGGGGTGAAAATCGCAACCTACGCAGACGACACTCAATTGATCGTCTCGCTGTCCCTCTCGGAAAGCCAGGGGGAAAAGTTCGCATCATGTCTTGTTAACATCATGTCATGGATGTCGGAGTCCCGGCTCAAACTAAATGGGACGAAAACGGAGCTGATGCTTCTTGGCAATCTATGTTCAACTCTCCCCAAATCCATATGGCCGGACAGTCTAGGTGCCCCCCCAGTTCCCAAAGAAGCAATAAAAAGTTTGGGGGTTTGGCTTGAACCTGAACTGTCAATGACCACTCAAGCTAAACGAGTGGCAGGGACCTGCTATGGACTGCTCAGGTCAGTACGGAAGATCCTCCCGCTACTCCCGGAAAACTCCCGAAAACTTCTGGTTCAAGGATTAGTCATGTCAAGGCTGGATTATAGCAATGCCTTATTCCTTGGCTCACCAGAATCCACCCTGAATGTGCTCCAAAGAGCTCAGAATGCGGCTGCAAGAATGCTCACTGGTACTGCCAAAAGATCATCAGCTAAGCCTGCTCTCAAGGCCTTGCATTGGCTTCCAATCCGAGCTCGCATAAAATTTAAATCCCTTTGCATCGTGTTCAAAGCTTTGCAAGGATCAGGCCCTCCAATCCTTAGAGACCTGGTGCGCCCTTACAAACCTACGCGAGCCCTTCGCTCGGATGATGGTAATTTTGTGGTGATACCCAGAGCCAAAAAGGTGAAGTCCGGCGGTCGCCGGTTCTCTATTAATGCAGGCCAACTATGGAATGCTCTGCCGACGGCCCTGCGGAAAGAACCCAATCTAGTGCGTTTCCGCAAGGCACTGAAAACTTATCTCTTCCCCCGTTAGGCTTTGCTTTAGTTGTGTTTGGGTGGTGGTCCTGTGTTTTGTTTCAGCGCTGGGACGCTCAAGGGCAGCCATGCGCTTTACAAATCTCTTTTCATTTCATTTCATTTCATTTCTTGCATGAGCAGTGAATGCAGGCATGTGTAGTGGGGCAGGTCCAACTCTGGATCTCTTCTGCGTCTGGCAGTAGATCCTGTAGAGAGAGTCTGAGTGGGCAACTACTCCATAGTCTACCTACACCTGTCATTGTATGTGAGATGAAGTGTTGGGGCAAGGGCCTTATACAAGCATTTTAGCAGAAGCCTGCTTCACTTAGCCAGCCAGTCAACCCCTTAGATCTCTTTTCCCAACTTCTAGAGCTCTTCAGCTAGCCACCGTGAGTTGCTTTCCCTGCACCCAGTCACCCTCAGGTGGCTGTTAGCATGGATCGCAACTTGCAATGACAAATTATCTTCTGGCTCAAAGCCACTCTAGTCCTAACCTCATATTGGCTCAGCAAGCCATTACTGACCATTTTCTGGCCTTCATAGGTCCTCCTCAGTCAGCTCATAGAGCTCTTCAGCTACTCCTACTAGATCGCAGACTGGCTGTTGCCTAGCTCTCAGCTAGTCCTCATATATCATCTGAGACATTCTGCCAGCTCTGATTTGGTCAGGTCAGAAGGTCCCTATAGAAGCCTGGTGTCATTATGTATTTATACAGCCTGGTTATCCGCAGGCAGGGATTATAATCATTTCATACTCTAAATGAAGACTCATTCTCACAGCTGAGTAGGCACTGCGCTATATTGTTTAGTTTCAGAGTAGTTGAAAGTGTTTCACTAGCTACCGGCAAACTAATCCAAGTCATGTATAATTCATGTATCAGCTCATCATGAATACCTGCATCAAGAAATACGGCAAAGAAGTAAACATATATCACAGACCTCTCGCTTTCTAGCTCTTGTGGCTGTCACACATTGATGTGCTTTGTTAATGTGCTTCTTTCTCACGTTAGGATGTGGACACCCTTTACTCCCCCCACATTCCAGCAAGGCCCCATCAGTGTCTCCCACATTCACTGTAAAAAACCAGAAGGATAATTAGTTTCTCCTCTGCTCCTTATCTATGTTCTGAAAGCCAGGAGCACCTAGGGCTCCTTGCAGGCGAACCTGTGAATTGTGACATAGCTGAGATCCAAATCTGCAGAAGGGCTCAATCCTGGATAAATCAAGTCTGATCTTACCATCTGCCCAAGTCACACACTAGGGCCTGCTTCCATATCAAGTGGTAACTCACAAAACGTCATGCCTTACTGCCACCAGAAGACATTGGGTCAATGCTTCGTCCGACTCTTCTTCACCTTCCACACAACTGTCCCTAGTGGAAATGGGCTAGGAACCAGGTAACCAGCCCATCACTGCTTGACACTAGACTAGTATTGGGGCATTTAGGCCTTCGGTTATCCAGGATCCTTTCCAGGATAGACCATCTCTTCTCAGGCCCTTCCAAAGGAGATCTTTCTAATTCAGGCAAGAACTACAACCACACAGGACTTCCCTCCAGTGCATGTGCAGGCGCGTTCTCTCACAGAAAGCTACTCCAGCCGTTAACATCGGATTGTATCCATAGAGTCTCTTTCTTGGCACTCAAAGCCCATGGGACTGCCAGCCTGGCTACTGTCAGCTCCCTCGAACACTCGGTCATCAGGCACCTGCTTTCAGTGTCAAGGAAAGTACTTCACTGCTCTGCTGCTCTTACAGCAGCAGCATTGATGCAAATAAAATCCAGACCTTGCGAATGTGATGCACTCCTTTGGAGTAACCATTATCATACACAATACACACTTATTAGTACACCTACACACACATACTTGCACTTGTGTTACTACTTGTTACTATAGTTTTGTATCTCGACGTCTATTTAAAGGCGCCTTTAGAATAGCTCTGTGTGTAACCAGATTTTCAAAGGGTAGAATACTAGTAACTACCTCAGTGATTTCAATGATTTCCTACAGAGATCCTTTTGTCACCTGCAGGTGAAAACTTACAATCTTGGTATATATATCTCAGTGGGGAATGTGCCCACTGAAACGTGTTTGGCATAAGTTTAGATCCTTGACAAAGTATGTCAAGCTTTCTTTTTTCAGATGGAGATAAAATGTGTACCATATGAATAATAGTTAAGGTATATCATTCTGTCAAAAACAATTCAGTTTGTATTGTGTTCTATCTATGGTCATTATTTGTGTACTGCTGCAATTACCTCACTCCACACTGCCACTCCTCATGACAAATAACCCAGGCAGCAGGCAATCGATGTGAAAGACCTCCAGCGACATTCATCAAACACTACAACTCAATGGCATGTCAATATTTAAGGAACACTTACAGAAAACAGAAAAAGAACCACAAACACGCCTTTGAGGATATAGCTTCTCTAGATAAACCAAACGATGGTCTGAGAAGGGTTCCTTGAAACTAAGATTGGAAAGTGACAGGATTTATAGGGCTTCAACAAGATGCTGATAGCAGAATGAATGCTGTAGAATCTACTGTGCTGTAGTTGCATTTAATTACCACGGTATATCCTTGCTAAGGTGCAGAAGTGCATTTTTTGATGGACAGCAATCTCCTCATGCGAGTCCTTGGGCGCTGAAGTGTGTTTCGACTTGTGGCTTATGTCCGCAGTGTTCTCAAATTGTGTGTTAGGGACAGTGTGCTTTTTTTCGTTGTGACTTACTATTTATTTGCTAATAAATTGCTTATTTGTGGAAGGAAAAAAATGGATTCATGAACTGAGATCTATATGGGAAGAGCTTTGGGGACTTGTGTGAGTGACGTCATTTTCATATGATGTAGTCGTAAATGTATATCGCAGAATCTGCATGGAGTGGATCAACGGATAGGACTCATTGGTTCCACTTTTGGGATAGTATCGTCCTAACAGTCTTGAGCAGAGAGATCCCTACTTTGAATATCCCGGAAAATATGACAAAGAACGTCCAGGGTGTAGAAGGTGATTTTGGTGACGTGGTTTACTTGTGGCCAGTGGCAAGCTGGATCCATAATCAGGTTTCTCATTCTGTCCACATCGCTGGTAGTTCATCAAGTTCCTGGGGGCAGATGGTCATAGGTTGGTAGTTAGTTCAAACTCGGCATGTCTGGCTCACCATCTATTATATATTCACAAATATATAAACATCTCTAGCACACCCAGAGTAGCCTTAAATTGGGTAATACTAACGTAGGCAACCCCTATAGTGCCTCTTCTAACTTTCTACTTTCTGGGAAAGTTTTTTGCTATTAGGGCAGCCTTGATTAATGTCTTCGCTCTGCAGAAATAGCTCACATATTTTTGACCTCCTGATGGAGGAAGAGCTTGATTGTCTCTTTCTGCCTGAAACGTGGATGTTAGATAATTCTGCACAGATGTTGCTTTTGCTACATCTTGGGGATTTAACATGCTGCATCACGATAAAGTGGGGAAAAGAAGTGGGGGTGTGGCCATTTAAAAAAAAAAGAAAAACAGGTGTGTCACATTTGAGCTGATAGATTTGAAGGGTCTGCATCGCTTGTTTTTTGATTCTCCCTATTGGCCAATGTATCCTTGGCAGGAGTTTTAATTTATCGTCCTCGGGGAGAGTTTATCTCTTTTTTAGTTGAAATTTTATCCATGTGCCTTCTGAAATTTTCTAACTTTACAGTGCTTGGTGACCTGACTCTTCACCTTGATAATATTTCGGACTTTGAAGGCAAACTACTACTCCACATTATGGCCTCTTAGAATTTGAGACAATTTGTCAGTCAACCTACGCATGCTGCTGGTCATATTCTTGACCCCATTTTATCAAATGCACAGGTGCTGGTTACTGAATCTAAAACTATTGACTGATCAGGTCATGTGATCATTTTTTTCACTTGGAAGATTGCCTCTGGCCAAATTAGTAGAAGGCTCATACCTCCTGCTCCCTATAGGAATGGGCCTAAAGCCTTGAGAATTGATTTGGTGTTCATCCTTCATGATACCAAGCCGAGGCTGAGTGGAGACAAAGAGGCTGACTCTAAAACAGTGAACTTGTGGCTGTCGCAAATGGTCAACACTGTTGTGCCCACAAAAGTTCAGAAATCGGCTAACTCTACAAGTAGACCCTTTTCTGCGCCCTGGTTTAACGATGAACTTAGTGTGCTATGTAAGTATTGCAAGAAATTAGAAAGAGTCTGGAGAAAGGATTATCCCTTCGCTCACAACGTCCATTGCAAAAAAAGCTTTGAATGATTATCACCATTCCACCAAGAAAGCTCAAGCTCCATTTTTCTCCAAACAGATTTCTTTGCCTGGCAATAAATCGAAAGATATAGCGAAGAGGTTTTCCCATGCGGATGCCCTCTCTCAGCGATTAGTGGCTTCCCTTAATTTGTGTGAGCAGCTATTTAACTTTTTCGATATTAAAATTAAGGGAATTGTTGAAACTCTTAATCTTACTGACCTTACTGTGCTGGAGCGGGTAGTACAAAATGTTGTATACCCCCTCATTCTGCATGTTTATATTAATCTGAATAATTAACTAATAGTAATCTTATTAATTGGTTTGCAGTGAAAAACTTATCAATCATACTAACAAAAGAATTACACGTGGGAATTGCACTTTGCATGGCTATATTAATTGTGAACTAACTTGTGTACGCATACTAATAGTAGAAAATTAGAATATTGCATGATATATGTTGCTTTGGTGATGTAATTGTGATTTGTGCTTTATTAAGTGAGTATAAAACGCTTTGAGTGTTGCTTTCTGCTAGATAATTACTCACACATATGGGTATTAGCGAGGGGTTAACATTTTATTAGCCATTTCTATGTTTTAATTATGTTTTTGTGTTTCTTTTGCTTAAGTTGCCCATTTCGGCCTAGACTTGATGGCTGAACGAGACGTTGAACGTGACTGCTCCTGACAACACGAGGTTCTGGGTGAAGTGCGCAGGTGTCACCGCCAGCAGCAGTGGCCTGGACCTGACCACGGGAGAAGATGTACCCTTCAAGGTCTCTCCGAGAACTCCGCCAACGACAAGACAATGGCCAATTTAAAAACCGGAACCAGCAAGTGCGATGAATTCATTATACAAACACCATGAGAACTTGACCCCGCGACCCCAAGTCGACCAATCAAAACTTTCTAAAACCCCAATTTTTATACTTTTTGACAGTATTTTCATTATAAAAGTAGGTTGGGAATTGAACAAAAAAACTCGCTCTTCTTTGACGAACTTGATTTCCTGACGTTATGCTGATGGAGAGGACGGTGACACTGCTGGACAGCTGTTATCCTGAATCTTTGAGAGACTGAATTGCGGCCTAACTTTGATGAATAAAGATTTTTCCCCGACCTGACTGACTTAGAGGACGACTTTTAGCCAGATTAGGTAAATATGATGTTCTGCAATGCTGATGATGATTTCTAACGATTTTGCAATATTTCTTGGATAAAGAATATTTGATTAATTGACAAATGTGTTGTGTCGATTATTTAAAGAAGAGAATTTAGTTTAGTATGTAAGAGTAGATAAATGATTGTGACAATAAACCTATAAAACAACTAAATGATTCATTGCCTTATGAGGGGAATATTTTAGGATTGGAGTAAACGTATTTAGAGTAAGGTAAAGGTATTCCTTTCATGTCAGCGTTTGGAAACTTATTCCTCTAGGGAAGCAGATCAACGGAGTGTGAGAATTGGTGTCATGGGCCCTACCAATGAATGTATTTGAGTGAATTTGCTGTTGAGGTATTTGGTCTGCGACGAAGGGGGAATTTGATGTTCCGCGCTGCAACAGTTTTTCTGGTAGCAGAGTTATGGTTTTTATTGTTTGGTTTGGTGATTATTGCTTGTAAATAGCTTATTGATTATTGATTATTGATATTGGTTGATGTACTAACATTCTATGTGAGTCGTGTAGAGTTTTATGTTGTTTGCACGGCTTCTGGGATGTGGGAAGTTGGAAGTTTGTAACGGTTCCGTAGTAGAGCAGAGGTAAGCGCTGTTCTCGGGAAAGACGGAATTGTTGTTGCCCTGTAGGTACACAGGGGAAACGTGTGATGATTGAAGTTGCACAACGCATTGTCTGGGTTCAATTCGGTGACATTGCCGTGTGTTGCCATTAGAGACATTTTCTGTGTGAGAAAAGTGTGTATGATAGCGAAGGTTACCTGTGAAATTTTGGTCTTAGGTACTAAGAATCCAAATGGCATTACAATAACGCTTATCACTGGAAAGGTAATAGGTATTCTCTGAGCTTGTTAGAAGGACAAAGTAGAGGGAAGCGCTGCTTTGTTAACGTAGTAGGACAGACTGTTCGCTGTTCTCGGGAAAGACAGGATTCTGTGTGAATGTACTACATTTTGTGGTGTGAAAGTGCGTGAATGTAAAGGCATTCCGGTTAATTGTGAAACTCAAGTTTTATTTCTCAGGAGCATTGGGTCTCCAACTATGTGTCTTAATTCTGGAGAAACGGTTAGCTAATGCTTGTTAGAAGGGTAAGGTAGAGGGATGTGCTACTTTATCAACGGAAGTAACAATTCCGTAGTAGGGTAGAGGTAAGCGCTGCTCTCGGGAAAGACGTAATTCTCGTGAGAAAGGTCTATTGCTATTCCTTGGTTAGCGAAGCGGACAATGGTGGTGTTTTTATGTTGTTACTAACAGAATAGTAGAATTTCGAAACAAAACTTACCGAGCGGATTTTGTGAAGGAGGGGTAGACAAGAGCAGGAGCTGCCGCAGCGGCTGCTGACGTCAGAACGACCGCGCTGGGATTGGACAGTCGGTCAGAACCGTAAAATGCTCCGGATTGGTGCGTTAGTGTGTGCCGCGCTAGGAGAGGAGAAATACAGGGTGACGTAAACGCTCCCTATTGGTGCGTTAGTGAGAGTCGCGCTGGGATTGGGGAATTGTAAAAGTGACATAAACGCTCTGGATTGGTGCGTTAGTGTGAGTCGCGCTACGATTGGACAGAAAAGCGGTACAGTTGTAAAAGAGACTAGTGAGACACGAAAGAAGGGAAAATGTATTACGATCCACCAGAAAAGGAGAAAAAGTCATGGTTTGGTAGAATTAAGAAGTGGTTTAAGAAGGACAAACTGATTGTAAGTAGGGAAGGACAGTTACTTCCTCCACCGAAAACCCCTGCATCCTTCATGGTTGCGAAATATGGATATCACACTTGTATTTGGTTAGATAATTGGGTCAAGTATACCGAAAAGGACGGAGTGTTGGCTTTTCCAGAACATGGTTCATTTAATTTGGCTGTTTTGAGAAATTTGAGAGAGAAAATGATGAATTTAGAACCAAGACCTAGACCGACTCAATTTGAGGCATTGACGGAGTGGGAAGACGAGATGCATGACCGAGAACGACAGAGAAATGGTAGAGGATATAGGTACCTGTTTGGCAGATCATACGGACATGAGACGCATGATGATCGAATGAGAAGGTGTTGGAATGCGAGTATGACTGAGGGTTTGTTTCCCGTAAGAACTGCAGGAGAGAATGAAGGAAGAAAGTGTGTAGAAAAGAGGCATAATGTGGAATCGAGAGGGTATGGAGTGAATGAATCAGAGGATGATGTACTTGATGACATGTTTTATAAGAATCCACCTCCATATCGACCAGAACGAGAAATATTAACCCCAAGTGCCCCAACGAAAGAAACAGTACGAATCATAAAATCGGAACCAGAGTTCCAAGATCTGGGAAGAAACAATTCCATTAGAGAGGTAGAGAAGAAGTCCGGAGGAAAATTAGATGGAGAAAATTCGACAGAACTAGCAAAAATGACCCTAGAATTAACCGAGAAAATAAGAGAATTGACTAAGAATTTAGAAGCGGTAACTGTTCCAGTAACGATAGGTCCAGTGATGCCTATTTTTGATAAACAGAAAGATAGCGAACATTGCTTGACAGTCCCTTATAAAGTAGTAAACCGGTTGAACAACCAAGAATGAGTCAGAGTGAGAATCCATGGAGACAGACTATGAGTATGATTGAACCGTTTTTAGGTCAAAACTGTGCAGAAAAGCGTATGACGATAATAGAGACAATGTCAGAAACTCAAAAAGATTTTGGACAAGGAAATGTAGAAAAGCCAGTAGGACCATCAACAGAGGAGTTGAGTGAATGGTTGAGAAGCTTACAAAAGAAAGACAAAGAATCCCAGTCAATAGATGTGGCCAAATTATGAATGGTACTGGAAGAATTTAATAGTAGGAACTATCCCGACAGAAAAGTAAAGAACTTACCAAGACGAGGAGTTGTTATTTCTGTGTAAAAGCGTAACATGGAGAGCAAAAAGTCTTCATGAAAGATTAGAAGTGGCAAATGAAATGGGTATTGATATTGAAAAGGTAAAAGCACTACAGAAACCCTATCGAGTAGATTTCACCGAAAAAGACATTGAAAACATGAATACCACAGGACAAATAGGTCAGATTAAAGAGATAATTATTTTGTTGAGAGAAAAGGGAGATGTGGACAAATGGAAAACCAGATGGTATCGTAAACGAGACGAAGTTTTAGACAAAACGTTTTCAGCTTACTCTGTGAGAGAAAAAGAGAAGGTTGTGACAGAATGCCCGATGAGTGAGATTCCAGGAGGAGGATATGTACATGTCCCATGGACTAGACAGGATATTTTGTCATTTACGAGTGACTTCCCTCGACTGAGTGAAAAACCCGTCGAGTGGTATAGACAGGTGGACAGATTTGTGAAATTATCCAAGGTATTGTGGATTGATCTGAATAGCTTGTTTGACATAATAGTACCAGCAGATCTATGGACAGAATGTAAAATCGTAATAGATTGGCCGACACAGGAATACCCAAGGGATCCAAAAACAGGAGCTCCAGACCCCGAGGTAATGAAGAAATATGAACAGGTTATGGCATTTTTGAAAAACAAGGTACCCACTAAAGAGACAGATTGGGTAAAAATTGACAGAACACATCAGGAAAGCAAAGAGTCAGTACATGCCTATTATGAGAGGTTAATTTTAGCCTTTAAACAATTCAGTGGAGATGAAAATTTAAGTGACAAGGATCTGAGTCATTTCGTATACAGATTTGTGTATGGTCTTCGCCCAGAAATTAGTGAAATGATAAAACAGCATACAGTAGATTGGCAAAATAAGAAAATAGACGAAGTATTGAGACATGCTAAATATTTCAGTGATGAAATTGAAGCAAAACAGCGAAAACTGAAAGAGAAGGCTATGTGGGCACAGGTAAAGGTAGCAGAAAGACAGGAAGCAAAATTAATAGAACAAGCTGGGTCAAGACAAAAATTTAATTCTGGGAAAAATAAAGGGAATATTGAGGAAGCTAAAAAGAAATTTCCGTGTCATAATTGCGGTAGGATAGGGCATTGGAAATCCGAGTGTAAATTTCCTCCAAGTACTAACGATGAAAATCCATCATTGAATCCACAGGTGCAGAATGAGGTGAGTGGTCAACAGCAACGACAACAGCAGGGTGTAACACAACAGAATCAGGTGCCAAAACCACCTTTTCCACAGAACAAAAATTGCCAGAAGTATAGTAAGGAGAATGGATTCTTCAACGAAGAACAGGTAAATAAGCCGCAACGCGCTAGCGCTGCTTCGCAGTATTGGCTGCAACGCGATGAAAGCGATTCAGAAGAGGGTTATTGACGGTGCCGAAGGGAGGAAGAAGAGTGCGTACTTGGCGCAACTCTAGAAGTAGACCAGACAGGCCCATTTGTAGATGGAAAAGTTAATAATGAAAATATTACTTTCCTAGTTGATACTGGTGCTACTCGATCAACTGTTAGATCAGCTGATATCAAGAATCTTCCTCTCTCGGATGAAACAATCCAAGTAGTTGGTGTATCCAACAGACAGATTAAAACCTACCTTACAGAACCAGTGAAAGTTAGTAAAGGGACATTTTCTGAAATGCACCGATTCGTAGTGTGTGATACCAGTCCTGTGAACTTGTTAGGTAGAGATTTATTGTGCAAGATGAACTGCACCATATTTTGTACTCCAGATGGAATAGCCTTTGAAACACCAGATGATGATGTGCTGTATAAAATGACAATGGCAAACAGAGAGAAAGAGGTTACAGGAACCTAAGCTGTATTTAACCCTGACAAATTACCTAAATAATTAAAACAATCTGTAAAAGCAGAAGTTTGGAACTTCACAGGAGAAGATGTAGGGTTGATGAGAAATGTAGATCCAGTAAAAATACCTGTAAAAGAAGGAGTATGTTACCCAAATGTCCCACAATATAAATTGACACCTGAAATAATCGAAGGAATTACTCCTGTGATTGAGAAAATTATAAAACAAGGAATGTTGAGAGAAATAATGAGTAGCCCATGTAATTCACCAATAATGGGACTGAAAAAGCCTAGTGGGAAGTTCAGGATAGTACAAGATCTGAGAAAGATAAACAAAATTGTTGTACCATGTTGTCCCATTGTACCGAATCCATCTGTGATTTTATATCAGATCCCTCATGACGCAGAATGGTATACAGTGATTGATCTGTGCCATGCTTTCTTTTCCATCCCATTGCACCATGACAATCAGCAAATTTTTGCAATTCATTTCGGTGAGCGTATTTTGGCGTGGTGCCGAATTCCACAGGGGTATACAGAAAGCCCCTCAATATTTAATCAGCTATTGAAGAAGTCTTTGGAAAGTCTAGAAATGCCTGAAAACTCAGTACTAGTCCAATATATCGATGACCTGCTTGTGGCATCGAAAACTCGTGAAGCTTGTGAGGTAGACACAGTAGCTTTGCTGAATCATTTGGCAGATGGAGGACTAAAAGTGTCACCATCGAAATTACAGTTTTGTAAGAAAGAAGTCCAATATTTGGGACATAGCATTGAGAATGGACACAGGAAAATAACCATAGACAGAATCAGGATCATAAAAACAATGAGTCCACCAATGACCCAAAGAGAAGTGAGAATGTTTCTGGGAATGGTTGGATATTGTCGTCAGTGGATAGGCAATTTTTCATTGATTGCAAATCCTTTGGTACGATTGACAAGAAGTGATGTGAGAGATCCAATTGATTTGAACAAAGAGGAGTTGGCAGCATTCAAAAGATTGAGAGAAGGATTGTGTGAAGCACCTGCATTAGGAATGCCTGACTACGACAAAGAGTGTTGTATTGCAGTGAGAGAAATGGATGTGCACACTCTGTTCTAGTACAGAGGCATGGAAAACTGAGGAAACCAATTGCGTATTTTTCATCCATGTTGGACCCAGTAGCTGTAGCCCTTCCTGGGTGTCTGAAAGCAGTAGCTGCTACATGTCGAAGTTTGGAACAGAGTGAGGGAATTGTGATGGGATATCCTGTGAAAGTGTTTGTACCTCATGATGTGGCGATTCTTTTAACAAGGAGTCGTACTCAGTATATGACGCACAGCCGACTGACTAAGTATGAAAAGGTCATTTTGGGTGCAACAAATGTGATGTGAGTCTTGTGAGATGTATGAATGTGAATCCTTCAACGCTGTTGCCACATGTAGAGCATGTGGAAGTAAGAGATGAAGCATATCATGACTGTTGGGATGAACTTGATTTCTGTACAAAACCAAGACCTGATGTAAAAGATGAACCCTTGCCAGAAAGTGATTATGTCATGTTTGTTGATGGATCTTGTTTGAGAACAGATGATGGAGTGCGGAGTGCAGCATCTGTGGTATGTACAGTTGCAGCAGTGATAGAAGCATCCTATTTGAAAGGAGTAAGATCGGCCCAAGTAGCTGAACTTTTTGCCCTGACCAGAGCATGTAAGATTGGGAAAAGTGTGAGAGTAACTGTGATAACTGATAGCCAATACGGCTATGGGGTAGCCCACGATTTTGACCAAATATGGCTGCAGAGAGGTTTCCTAACCTCAAGTGGAACTCCCATTAAGAATGCTGAAGTGTTTGGAAAGTTGCTTGAGGCGATACAGCTGCCTAGGCAATTGGCTGTGGTGAAATGGGCTGCTCATAGTCGCAGTGGTGATTTACATTGCCACTGGAAATACATTTGCAAATGATATGGCACAATATTGTGCACGAAATCAGAATTCAATCAATCGGGCAAAGGAAAAGGAATTGATTTCTTGTTTCCCAATGTTTACTAACACTGTGGGAACATGGGAAGAGGTAAGACAATTGCAGGAAGAGGTAGGAGAGGAAGAAATAAAACAGTGGGTAAAAGCAGGATGTGCACCAAGAGAGAAAGATCATGTGTGGGTCTATCGAGATGGAAGACCAGTTATGCCTGATAGCATGATGTCTGCCATGGCACGGATGTATCATGGACAGGGACATATAGGGAGAGACGCCATGATTAGGTCTTTTAAACAAACCTGGTACAATGCTAAGTTCAGACTTGTAGCAGAAAGTATTTGTCAAAGATGTCTAATTTGTCAGCAATACAATCCAGGAAGAAAGACAGTAGTGAGTCTAGGAACAATAGGTCGAGAGGGAGGGCCTTTTACCAGAATGCAAGTGGATTTCATTGAGATGCCTCCTTGTAACAGGTTAAGGTATGTTTTGGTGATGGTATGCCTATTCTCCAGGTGGGTAGAGGCGTTCCCAACAAGAAGAAATGATGGAATGACAGTGGCAAAATTACTGTTGAGGGAATTTATTCCTAGATTTGGGTTCCCGGTGACAATTGAATTAGACAGAGGAGGACATTTTCATAATGAGATCATAAAACTGATATGTGAAGCATTGAATGTACGACAAAAACTGCATTGTGCCTATCGACCAAAGGCTTCTGGTGTAGTAGAACAAATGAATGGTACTATCAAGAACAGAATAGGGAAAATGTGTTTAGCCACAGGTATGAAATGGCCCGATGTCTTGCCTCTAGTACTCATGACTATTAGATCAATTCCAGACAGAACTACTGGTTTGAGTCCGCATGAGATCATGGGACGTGCCATGCGCCATGTGTTTATACCAGTCAACAAGCTGATGACTATAACTGATGACATGGTGTTGGAATACTGTAAAAGCCTGGCTGACGCAGTTCATTCTGTGTTTCATCAGGTTGGAGCGGATGCCACCACTCTTGAAAAGAAGCCAGCCCATGATCTAAGCCCAGGGGACTGGGTAAGGATAAAAGTACACAGAAGAAGAAATTGTTTGGTTCCCAGGTGAGGAAAACCAAGGCAAGTCATCTTGACCACAACAACAGCTGTGAAGTGTGCTGGATTGAAGAATTGGATCCATGCAAGTCATACTTTGAGAATTCCAAATCCAGTTGACTGCAAAGAGAAGGAGTATTTTGACGAATCAAAAACCAGTACTGAGTCGGATGACGGAGAGCCGAAAGACAAAGGAAACCCTGAAAGGGGGGAAACAGAGCCGAGTTTAACTTTGGTCCCCAGAAGTAATTCCCTGAGGAGAAGGTTACAGATTTCTGATACCAGTTCAGACTCAGAGACAGAATAAAGAGCACACTCTTCCAAGAAAGAACAAGGGAAGAACAAAGAAAAGGACAGTGGAGAGACAATAAAAGAAATTAATGAGAAGGAAGTGCCAGATGAAAGATTGAGAGAAATTCCACCTGAAACAACACCTTTAGATGGACAGGTGCCAGATACAGAGAGAGAGGGAAAGATTATTGCGGAAGACCCCCGAGGAGGTGTAGGGAACTCCAACATCCAGTTAGAAGCAGGGACAAGTAGTCAGCAGGAAGATTGCGTGCCGGAGATTCGAGGAGGGACAGAAGTAGGGAAAACAAAAGAAGTCGTGGAAAAAAAATCGTTGAAGGTAAAAAGCAAGTTGAAACAGAGTCTGAGGAAAGCGAAGATGAAATACCAGAAGGCCGAGTTCTGAGAAAGAGAGCTTGGAGAACTGAAAAGAATGATAAAGGAAGTAAATTGAAAAGAGCAGCAAAGGACGAGGTGTGGCCAAACAAAATAAAGAGACTGAGATATCGACTGACACGTGTAAATTCACCAAGGGCTGAACAGGTGAATGAAGTGACGAGTCAGGAAAAATCGAAAGGAGAAGAACAAACAGTGGTTAAAGAAAGCAAAAGAACAAGGAAACCTAACCAGAAGCATAAATCACAGGAATGGACATATGTGGCCCTGCCTGAAGTGAAAGAAGAGGTGGATAGCCAAGGAAATCCAGAGGTGGCTGTACCGGAAGTGGTTGAGGAAGACAAAGAATCGGAAATCCAGAGAGTTATCTTGTCCGATATTGGAGAAGAAGCGGATGTTCAGGACAACCTGTATGTTGAAAACGAAGGTAAAGTGAAAGATGATGAGATGCCAATCTGAATGAGAAAAGAAATTACTGATGGAAAGACAATAGAATACTGAAAAAGACAAAAACTGGTAGAACCACGTAGGTGCTTAGAAGCCTTGGCTTAGAAACTAGTTGTGAAGTAAAAGAGGCTAAGTCAAAAGACACGGCTCATTTTAGAAAAGATGGCAAACATAGAAAGTAGCAAAAGTAGATGTACCTTCCTTAGAAGATGGTGCAATATGTGTTGTTGTTGTACAGGATTTTTAATGCTTCTTTGGAGTGTTCTCGCTCAACTAATCTCATTTAAAGTTACTGTAGATACATTAGAAGGTTATAGTGATAACATAACTAATATAGGGAAGGTTCAAAAAGTAGTTCCAACTAGAATAGATAGAAGATAGAAATAGATAGAAACTATTTACATAAAGACAGGTCAATAACAGATTTTTCTAACAATGTGTTTTCAAAATTATTGTATGAATATGTAAAAACAATGGACGTAAGGGATTGCTACGTTTGTATGCAATTACCTGCATCTGTATCTGAAGGAGTGACTTATCATCACCTTCCAGTAACATATGGAATAACATGTAGTGTAATAGCTAGTTTATTTTATCAAACAGGTAAATTAGAGTATTATTTTTCAGATGTAGATACTAAATTTTCACAAGTACCAGCAATTAAGAAATTAAACAAGGTAAAACCTGAAAAGTATTAGGTAAATTTTTCTTAGAGACTAAAGAACTAACGTTAGAATATATATTTAGAAATTACTTGACTTGGAAACAAGTCCAACTATGGCTTTAGATTGGCCTCAGAAGGGGAAATTGTGGATAAGAAGGAATGACAATTATTTTCTAGGGAATAGTGAGTGCCATGATACATACCGAATCACGGGAGGATGGGGATTTAAAAGTGGAAGAGATCCAGTCTTTCCAGGACTGTATTTCATTTGTGGGAACAGGGCATATTATCGTTTGCCAAACCCTTGGTATGGCACATGTTATGTTGGCCTGGTTTTTCCAAAGATTTTTCATATGGATAGAGGAGAAGATGGTGTACATAGCTTAGGTAGTTATTTGGCACGTAGTAAAAGAGAATCTTGGACTGAAATTGTGGGTGACATTTTTGGAGCACTGATACCCGCAGTGGAAATATCTCTGAATGCAAACAAAATTAGAAAACTTTCAACAGTAGTGGATCACTTGTCAACAAGCACAGCTGGAGGATTCTTATTGGTAAATACTTAAATGGTTGCCATGCGTGCTATGGTAATGCAAAATCGACTTGCCCTTGTTATTTTATTGGCAAAAGAGGGTGGAGTCTGTGGAATGCTGAAAGTTCAACATTGTTGTACTTACATTCCTGACGAAAGTAGAGATTTGAAAAATTATATAAAGAATATTACAGAATTGCATAAGGAAATTGTACCACAGGAGGTTGAAGGTGTCTGGAAGAAGATTGGTAAGAAAATATCAGCTATTAAAGACTTTGTAGTAAAATTAGGTAGTATATTTATAGGTAAGATATTATTTCCATTAACATGTGTGATTTCCTTAGTATTAATAATTAGACTAGGATGTATTTGTTGTAGAAAGAATAAAAACCAGAAAAGAATAAAAAGAAAAAACTTAAGGAGAAGGGATAAGAAACAAGAAAGAAAATTCGAAGAAATAGAACTAGAAGAGATAAAGGAAAGCATGTATAAAAGAGCAAAAAGAGAAGAAACAGGGGAAACTGAAATTTGAATGAAACAAGAAATCAATTTAAAATTCCGTAAAAAGGGATACAAAATGTTTGATTGGTGTGGTGATGTAATCACCAAAGGGGGGATTGCTGGAGCGGGTAGTACAAAATTTTGTATACCCCCCATTCTGCATGTTTATATTAATCTGAATAATTAACTAATAGTAATCTTATTAATTGGTTTGCAGTGGAAAACGTATCAATCATAGTAACAAAAGAATTACACGTGGGAATTGCACTTTTCATGGCTATATTAATTGTGAACTAACTTGTGTACGCATACCAATAGTAGAAAATTAGAATATTGCATGATATATGTTGCTTTGGTGATGTAATTGTGATTTGTGCTTTATTAAGTGAGTATAAAACGCTTTGAGTGTTGCTTTCTGCTAGATAATTACACATATGGGAATTAGCGAGGGGTTAACATTTTATTAGCCATTTCTATGTTTTAATTACGTTTTAGTGTTTCTTTTGCTTAAGTTGCCCATTTCGGCCTAGACAAGATGGCTGAATGAGACGTTGAACGTGACTGCCCCTGACAACACGAGGTTCTGGGTGAAGTGCGCAGGCGTCACCGCCAGCAGCAGTGCCTGGACCTGACCACGGGAGAAGATGTACCCTTCAAGGTCTCTCCGGGAACTCCGCCAACGACTAGACAATGGCCAATTTAAAAACCGGAACCTGCAAGTGCGATGATTTCATTATACAGAGACCATGAGAACTTTAGCGTCCCCAAGTCGACCAATCAAAACTTTCTAAAACCCCAATCTTGATACTTTTTGACAGTATTTTCATTATAAAAGTAGGTAGGGAATTGAACAAAAAAACTCGCTCTTCTTTGACGAACTCGATTTCCTGACGTTATACTGATGGAGAGGACGGTGACACTGCTGGACAGCTGTTATCCTGAATCTTTGAGAGACTGAATTGCGGCCTAACTTTGATGAATAAAGATTTTTTCCCGACCTGACTTAGAGGACGACTTTTAGGCAGATTAGGTAAATATGATGTTCTGCAATGCTGATGATGATTTCTAACGATTTTGCAATATTTCTTAGATAAAGAATATTTGATTAATTGACAAATGTGTTGTGTCGATTATTTAAAGAAGAGAATTTAGTTTGGTATGTAAGAGTAGATAAATGATTGTGACACTAAACCTATAAAACAACTAAATGATTCATTGCCTTATGAGGGGAATATCTTAGGATTGGAGTCAACGTATTTAGAGTAAGGTAAAGGTATTCCTTTCATGTCAGCATTTGGAAACTTATTCCTCTATGGAAGCAGATCAACGGAGTGTGAGTATTGGTGTCATGGGCCCCACCAATGAATGTATTTGAGTGAATTTGCTGTTGAGGTATTTGGTCTGCGACGAAGGGGGAATTTGATGTTCTGCGCTGCAACAATTGCACTTGGTAACTTTTCAGACAGTTGTGATTTGGATGTTGTAGCTACTTGTCCTTCTTAAATGCCATTATATTCTCTTTTGGAATTTTTCCCCCTTCACTTTGAAGGAAACTGAACAGGCCTTGGCAGGATGTAAATAAGACTCTCCTGATGACCCTTGTCTAACTCACCTTCTGATTGTGAGTCTTATGGTCATTAATACCATCCTAAATTCACTATTAAATAGTTCTGTTCAGCCAGCAACAGTTCTGAGTTGCTGGAAAAAAGCCAAGCTAATATATTTATTGAAAAAGACATTTGCTGACAGATTAAATCTGTCTAAATTTAGGCCTATCTCCCTACTGCCTGGCTTCTCTAAGATCTTGGACAAGCTCATTACTCAGCAAACTGTCCAGTTATTTGGAATATGGTGGACTTTTACATCCAAGCAAGTCACATTGATTCCCCTTGAATTATCAGCAGTCTTCGATACGGTGTTGAATTCCATTTTTTTGCAGCATCTGGAAAACATCGGTGTGAGCAGGTCAGCACTCGCCTGTTTAAGTTCCTTTTTTGACAGGCAGAAGTCTATTGGTTTGGATGGTCCCAGTTGCTTTTGATCTTGGGTGTCCCTCAGGGCTCGGCCCCAAACTATTCAATATGTGCATGACTCCCCAAGCAACATTGGTAGAGTCTTTTGGTGTCCAGATTGTGTCCTATGTTGAGGACACTCAGCTTCTTCTTACCCTGGGCAGGAATGCCCTCAATGCTTTTCACAGATTTAAGCCATGTCTGATTAGATGCAGTAATCTTCAGTGCAATGCCAATAAATCTAAAATCCTTTTATTTGACTTGTCCTCCCTCTCACTGTGGGATGGCGAATGCTGGCCCAGTCATATTCTGGCCCCACTTGCCCAGGTTTCTATAGTGCACAACTTGGGAGTAAAGTTCAATAACCTTGATACTTTTCACCCCCAGGTGGTGGACTTGTGCTTTGGGCTTTTAAAATCAATACAGAAATGTTTATGTTTAAAGCCGCTGGAGACTTCGAAAATAGTCATTCAGGTTCTCATTATCCCTCAGCTTTATTATGCCAATGCTTTTTAAATGATTTGATTTGTGTATTTATAATGCACACAAATGTCCGGGGGCGTCTAGGTGCTGATACCAGAGAGTCAAGTAAGGTGCAGGTGTAACTATAAATGAGATGTTGGTTAGCGAAGAGCCAAGTTTTTAGAGCTTTCCTGAAAGATGGCATCGTAGGGCTATTCTTTATGCCGACCGCGAGCAAGTTCCATGTTTTGACTGGCCCTTACAGAAAGCTTCTTCCGCCCCCGTAAACTTTCTTGAACCTAGGCATTTGTAGAAGTTTACTATGTGCAGATCTTAGAATTCTAGACGGCTTGTACCAGTTCAGATGTGTCTTCAAGAATTGAGGACCGGCACCGTGCAGTGCTTTGAACGCTAGGCATTGGGATTTGAACTTGATCCTCTTGTCCACTGGGAGCCAGTGCAGGGCTCTTAGCCTGTGGGAGACAGGCTGGGACCTAGGAAAATCCAGCAGTAATCTAGCTGCCGCGTTTTGAAGATGCTGCAACCTCTATTAATGCTGTGATTGGATACCCATGCACAAAGCATTACCATAGTCCAGTCTGGACAAGGCTAATGCTGTAACAAGTGTTTTTAGGAAATCTGGCGGGCTAAAAGGTCGAACTTTCCTGATTATTTTTAAGATAAAAAAAGTAGTTGAAGTAAGGGTACTGATCTGAATTTTGAATGTTAGTTTGTCATCAAAAATGAACCCTAGGGTTTTTTAACTTTTCCGCTCGAACTGGGAAGTTGCCCAAGCTGGGGGGCCACCATCTAGGTGCCAGAAGGATGTGTCAGAACCAAGCAACAGAACCTCCATTTTTCCGCTGTTCAATTTTAGGCAGTTAGACCATATCCACAAGTTTACCTGTGTCATGCAGCTATTAAAACAGTCGGCTGTCTCTATATGAGACCACTGAGAAGCCGAAATGTCTAATGATTGTGACCAGAGGGGTGACATGTAGATTAAAAATCATGGGGTCAGGGACGAGCCCTGTTGCACACCGCAGGGGAGATTAAAGTGCTCGGATGAAAAAGCTCCGGTCTCTACCGAAAGAGTCCTATTGAAGAGAAATGAAGTCAGCAGCATAAGAGCAGTGGCTCTGATCCCTAGCTCAGATAACCTGTTGGCTAATATTTTGTGGTTTACTGTGTCAAAGGCCGCCGATAGATCTATCAAATTCAGGCAGCCTTACCCCCAGTATCCAGAATTGCTCTTAATTCTTCTGCTGGGGCTTTCCGGGATACCAGCTAAAGAGACTTCATCAGGTTCAGAATGCCGCTGCTCAGCTCCTACTACTGTAGCTGCCCAGAGGGGGTCATATTCATCATCATCTTAAGGAGCGTCATTGGTTGCCGGTTAAGGAGAGGACACAGTTTAAAGGCCTTCTTCTGGCCCATGGAGCTTTCTATTAGACACGCCCAGTGTATCTGAGCAAGGGATTTACCCCATATTATTCGGTGCGATCTCTTCACTCCTCTGAGGCCCTTTTGGCCAAGGTTGATGGAGAGGCACTTCTTTTTCCTATCTTGCTACCATGGCCTGGAATGCCCTCCCCTCGTATCTACGGGCATTGAAACACAAGCACCGTTTCAAGTGTAACTTGAAAACATGGCTATTTTTCTCCACTTTATAGTAGGCTGTTTTTCTCTAGGATGGGTCTTGTAGTCTGCTTTGCGTCGGGACACTCTCTGAGTAGCCATGCACTTAATATTATTATTATGATATTTACAGAGCAAGGAAATGTCAGAAGTGGGGTGTAACACTTTGTCTTTCAGATAATAATAAGAGGCCACCAAGAGGGGTTTCTGTCTGTGCCTGATATCTTTTATTTGACTCAAATATAGTCATTACAGTCAATAGGGTTGGTAAGGATAGTGGGTCTTTCCCTTTTCTTTGCAGCTCTAGAAATAGGAATCTTTCCTGCCAGTCCCTCACTACGAAGACAAAAATAAATGCAGGTAAGTCACCTATCCTTCTCCTTTTAAATATTACGACCTTCACCGTGTTGGTTTGGCAGTAATCCAGAAAGTTATCTAGAAAGTGACTAGTCTTCCGTTAGTGCTCAAAAATCAAAATAGAGGAAATTATTCAGTAAGTTTCAGAAGTTACATGTATAATAGAACAGGAGGGTTTTAGGAAAACCCTTGGCAGCGTAACCGCCACCAGCTTACAACAAGAGTAGACAATGAAGAATTTAAGCCTCTGACCGCTTTTGTTTTATTTATTTATTTTTATTTATTTGAGGTTTTATAGAGCGCGAACATGACCCGTTAGGGTATCAGAGTGCTTTACAGGGATAACACGTTATGTACAGGTTTGGCACAGGCAAAACACAAGGATGGAGGTAGGGAAATGACTGAATTAGGACATAAGCCAGAATTAAATACAATAATCAATACAAAACAATAATTAGCAAAGCGACATGTTAGCGATAAGGCGAGAAAACCAGCAATTGTATACGAGGGGAGATATGATAGCAAAAAGGCAGAGAACCAGCAGAAAATTTGAAGGAGTAAGAGTTGGTACACGGAAAGGGCCAAACAGAACAGGATATTATGCACAGAAACAAAAGCCATGACAAAAGGTAGTATGTGAGACAAAGGAGAGTTATTGGAGGAATGTGATCATTAGGAAGGTTTTAGCTTTAGATTGACTGAGAAGGTATTCTTCTAATGGATTATGGTAGCGAGTTCCAGATTCTTGGTGCAGCCCCAGGGAACGCTCGGTTATAAGTTTTTTCTTTGCGGAAGCGGGGTGGCTGGAGCACACGGTCTCTGGAGGACCTGGAGTTTCTGAATCCCCCAGATACTACGCGTTTCTGGGCGAGATATGGCGGGGCGTTTGTCTACAAGGCTTTGTGTGTGATACAGGCCAGCTTGAGCTGAATTCTGGCCTTCAGATGTGGTGAAATGTGGTCAAATATATTTGAGCCAGATAAGAGTCTAGTTTCAGCATTGAGACAAGCTTTCAGAGGGGCTGTGGAAGTCTTTGGTAGGCCAGATAGGGTAGAGCAGCCATATTCAATTCTGGAGATAACTAACGCCTGAACTGCGTTTTTTAGGTCCGCAGTTTCAAGGAAGGGTTTTAGCTTTCTCAAGTAGCTCAAGAGGAACCTGGCAGTTTTGGCCATCGAGTTGATGTGTTCAGGCATATTCAGGTTGCTGTCCAAGGTTATACTGAGAGATTTAGCAGATTCCACTATGGTCAGTGTGCAGTTAAGTGCTGTGATTGAGTTAATCCATTCCAGGATGTCATTGGAGTTTTTAGGGGGGGGGTGAGAAGGAACTCTGTTCTTTGGGCATTCAGTTTGAGCTGGTTGTTAGCGAGCCATTGAACAGTCAGTTTCAGGGCGTCATTCAGATAGGTAATCTCCTCAAGAGAAGATTGGAGGGAGATGCTGGCCGTGCGGAGAATTTCAGCTAAAGGTTCAAGGTAGAGATTGAAGAGGGTAGGGGACAGAGTAGAGCCTTGTGGGGTACCGATTGATATTGGGGAGTGAGCAGATAGGTAGCTGTTGACTAAGAATCTCTGGGTGCGGTTCTGGAGGAAGGAACCAAACCATTTGATGACTGCACCTCCTAGACCCATCCTGTGTTTGAGGCATTCAAGAAGTTTCTCGCGGTTGACTGTGTCAAATGCCGAGGAAAGATCCAGAAGGATCAAGAGACAGGTTTTGCCTTGGTCAAGGACTTGGAGAGCATCATCTACGATGTGAAGAATAATAGTTTCAGTGCTATGCCCAGGCTGGAACCCAGATTGGAATTCATCAAGCAAGTTGAAATTAGCAATATGTTGGCTTAGTTGTAGCTGCACACATTTCTCCAGCACTTTAGCAAGAAGAGGAATATTGGAAATTGTTCTGAAGCTGTCTGGAATTGCAGGATTCAGAGTGGGTTTTGTTAGGATGGGGATGACTTGCCCGATTTACAGGGAGTCAGGTATGGACCCTTGAAGAAGGGAAGGGTTGATAATTGTAGTGCAAATGGGAACGATGAGTAGGGAGGTCGCTGCCAGGCAGTTGGTGGGGGGAGAGAGTCGTTGAAGTGGGTATTCGGTTTTAAGGAGGATAAAATTTTCGAGATGGAATGGTCATCATATAGTTCGAAGTTGGACCAGTGAGCTTGGTTTTTGGGTGTTGTCCGGGGGGAAGAGAGGAGAGATGGGTCCCGGTGAGAGGAGGAGGGAAGTTTGAGGTGGCATTAAGTTCATTACCTAGAGAGTTAATTTTGGTTGTAAAGAAGGAGGAGAACTCATCACAGGTTATTAGGGATTTTGTAGTTTCTTTGGATGATTTAGCTAGTTTGTCAGATTGAAGTTTGACTATGTCACAGAGATTGCGGGGTCTGTCCTTAGCGTTTGGATATGAGGATGTTCTTGTTGTAAGTATTTCTGGCCTGACGGAGAAGTTTAAGTTGTGAGGATGAGGGATGCTGTCCCCATTTTCTTTCTGTAAGTCGGAGCGCTCTCCTTTCGCTATTGAGGGGTCCGCTGAACCAGGGATTTTTGTATTTGATTTGGGACCTTTTGAGCTTTAAAGAGGCCAGATCATCCATTATGTTTGACATAGTCGAGTTGCAGTGCTCTGTGAGGTCGTTCACCTTAGATAGATTTGGGGGGTGTAGTTAATTTTCGCAGCGAGCAGTCAGCTTCTCGAGGTCAAGGTTCTTAGTGTCTCTGAGTCAGCGTTTCAGTTTCACTGGTTGCCCAGGTCTTTTCATGCAGTAGTCAGGTATTAGGAAGGTGGTGGCATGGTGGTCTGACCAGTCGCATGGATCAATTGAAATCAGCCTGACCGCCGATGCCTTAGCGATGATCTAATCCAATGTGGTGCCGTTCGAGTGGGTTGGAAGGGTACAGGCCTGGGTGAGTGAATGGTCAGCGAGGAAGGCTTTGATAGCGTTGACCTGGGAGTCATTGGGTCATTCCAATGCAGATTAAAGTCACCGAGGAAAATGTCATTGGAGTGGGGGGAGACCTTAGTGGTAATGATTTTCATCAGGAGATCCATGAATGTGTCCTTCTTGTCTGGGGGGTGGTAGAAGATGTGCAATTTTCATAACTGAGTAGTGTTGTTGCAAATGGAGAGAGCAAGATATTTGCAGGAGTCCGTGGGGTCTGCATGGAGTTCTGTGACAAGGAGGTCAGAGCGGTAGATGCAAGCAATGCCTCCCCCTTTTTTTATTTGTCTATCAATTCTAACAATGTTATAGTTTGGCGGGATCAGTAAGTCAAGGTAAGGAGATGAAGATTCATTGAGCCAAGACTCAGTTAGGATATCTACATCAGTTTTATGGCTTTGGAAGAGAGCGGCGATGTCAGAGGCGTGTCTCACAGCTGAACAGCAGTTAAGAAGGAGGCCAGAGTGTGGAGCATTGGGACACATGTTGTAAGAAAGGTAGGATAGGGGTACTTGCGTTAAGTTGTTGCTGTTTACTTTTCTATTACAGAGAGATAATGATCTATTGGTGTTGAGTGAGACAGAGGGAATAAGGTAATCGTCATTCTTGTCAAGAGGATGGGGGGCGCAAGGGGAGGTCATATAGGATGAGAGGAGGGCTAGAGTTTCCTCCTCTGAGAGGTAGTTGGGATGTTTGCGAGGGCGAAGATGTCTGCTGGCCAGTGGCATGGGTTGAAGGGTAGATATGGTGAGCAGAGGAAGGACTGAGTTAAGGGAGGGCTTGCGGGAGGCGATAGAGTGTTCAGTGAGGAAAAGGATGTTCTTCAAATCCAATAAGGATTTCTGGATTCTCTGAACTATGATGGATGTTCTGGTGCTCAGGGTTTCAAAGTCCAAAGGTGCAGGTTGTGCTTGCGGACAAGGGACCCGAGGGTCAGGACAGGGGCTGGGTGCTTGAGCCAGGTGGGGTAGCTCAAACCCCCTAGGGCTTGGTTACTGGGAGGAGGGGAGAGAGGAGGGCTAGGCAAGCTCAGTGGGGTGGTTCCAGGACTGCTGAGGGGACAGTTAGGTGAGCTGAGGGTGATGTGATTGTTAGTTACTGTTAGAATCTGGGTTCTCTGGTTGGCACAGGTAGGTATTTGTGACAAGCAGGGAACCTTTCCTCTAGTCAGGGTAAGGGGCTACACTCCTAAAATAACCCCTGCTCACCCTCTAGGTAGCTTGGCGCGAGCAGACAAGGCTTATCTCAGAGCGTTATAGGTTAAGCATTTGTGAACACATACAGTAGCCAAGTGACAACACTACAGATGGACACCACACAGGTTTTTATGTTAAAAATAACGATTCTTTATATGGAGTTACCACAAGACCATTAAACGACAAAAATACACAACACTGTTACTTTAGATGGTAGAAGTTTGCTTAGTTCTCTTAATTTCTTAAATGCAACACTTTAAGTCAATGTACCTTAGATGCGACACGCAGGGCAATGAAAGTGTTGCAACGATGCTGATGCGATGAAGTTTTTGGTGCTAAGAAATAAAGATGTGAAGATCTTCCAGATGCGTTACGCTTCTCCGATGTTGCGAGAAGTCTCGACTCGATGCGTCAGCTACAGCGGCGTCACCCCTTTACGTGATGCGACAACAGCGGCCTTGGAAGCGGCACTCTTCTTCGACGTTTGCGAGACGCTTCCGCTCGATGCGATGCTGCAGCGGCGTCACCCCTTTACGCGATGCGACGACAGCAGCTCCGACGGCGGCACGCTTCTCCGTGGATGCGAGGCGCTTTTCTTGATGCAGTGCAATGCGACAACTACGATGGCTGCGATGGCGACACGCTTCTTCCTCGATGCGATACTCTTCTCTTGATGCGGTGCAATGCATCAGCTACGATGGCTGCGATGGCGACACGCTTCTTCGGCGTTGTGAGACACTTCCGGAATGATGCGAGATGCTTCCGCTCGATGAGATGCTGCAGCGGCGACACCCTTTGCGAGATGCGACGGCAACAGCTCCGACGGCGGCACGCTTTTCCTTCTCGAGTCGCGCTTCCAGCTCCTTGCGACACGCAGTCCCTCAGAAGGCCCCACAACAGCAGCAGGCACTTCCAAAAGACTTTGGGGAGCTGGAGTGAAGTCCACTGGTCCTGGGACTTCGTTCAGGGGGCAAGCTCAGTACAAGCCCTTGGAGATCTTTAAGCACAAGTTGAATTAAAGTCTTTGTAGTCTTTTCTCCTCTCCTTTCAGCAGCAAGGCAACCACTGCAGGCCAATCCCCCAGGTCAGGGACAGTACTCCTCCTTACAGCTTTCCCAGTTCCTTCTCCTCAGCAAGAGGTTCTTCTTGTCAAGCAGGATCTAATTTCTTGGGAGCAGGGTCCCAATACTTATACCCCAAATTCCTTTGTTCCTCTGGGGTAGAGGGGCCTTTGCCCAGTCCAAACCAGTTCTTGAGCACTTTGTTGACATGACTCTGCCTTTCTATTCAGGGTGCAGGGCAGAGACATCAGCCGCTCCACAGGAGGTGGAGCCAGCATTGTGATGGCAGAGCACAGCCCTATTCAGAGTCCAGGTGCACTCCTCCCACCCATCTGGATGTCAATCTCTCTATTCACCACCAGGCTACCTAGCCCTGCCCCTCTGGGTTTCCCCAGCCCTGTCACTCACACAAACCAGACAGGCAGATACACATCATAGCAGAGGCGGGCTGAAATGGTTAGGCAAGCAAATACCAACTTTCTAAAAGTGATATTTGCAAACACAGAATATTAAAATAACCTTTACTAAAAGTTGTATTTTATTATTCTGAGTTCAGGCATACTAAACTCGATTTTCTACCATGTTCCCTGGGTCTGTTAGGATCATAGGATGTAACAATTCTAACAGCCCATTTTGGCCTATGGGAACAGGTAGCCTTGCAATAGTGAAAAACGAAAATGGCTGACCATAGACACATTTTACTAGGCCGCTTCTGTGGGTGGCACAACCAGTGCTGCAAGCCCACCAGCAGCATTTGTATTTACAAGCCCTGGGCACTCCTGGTGCACTTTACTGGGGTCTGACAGTAAATCAAATAAGCCAATCATGGAATCCAACCAACATATACATTTTACATAGGGAGCACTTGCACTGTGGCACTGGTTGGCTGTGGCACAGTGCTCTGAGCGGCCAACACCATAAAAACACATGAGGCACAGCGACAAAAAGTGGAAGGGAGACTCACGCCAAGGTGCCAGGTCTAACAGTTACTAAGCTAGAGGGCGAGGAGCGAGGATGGGAACTGGGGGGGCGGCGGTGTTGACTTATTGAAGGATGCTAGAGGTCGGGGTGGAGGGAAGTTCTCTAACAGCACTAGGGGAGATACTGTCTCTGGATTTGATCTGGTTGGGAACACATTGGGAAGATTCACACCAACCCGACTTATGGGAGGGAGAAAAGGGGTGGAAGGGGGAGTGGCAGCAGCATTAGTAGGTCTAGATGGGAGGCCCTTACCCTTGGATTTATAGTTGGGTGAAGCATCGCTGTGATGGGAGTTGGGGGGCGATGGCAGGCCCAGGGAGTGGGTGGAGGAATGAAGTACTTGTTTTTTGAGGATGGAGAAGTCAGCGAATTTATTGAGATCCATATCTGGTGCTTGGATCATGACGATGCCGTTTTTGTAAAAGGTCTCTTTTAAGGTTTTGGGAAGGCATGATCGTGAGTTTGGCACCATAAGGAATGTTCCTGGAATTGTGGACCCTAAGTAGGTTAAATTTGGTAGTGCGCCATAGTACTATTTTTCTAGTATAGAAAATAAGGTCATTGGTGGTGATGCCCCTGTTGGCATTGAAGTACAGGTCAGAGATTAGAGTCTCAGGATGTCGTCTCAGGAGGGAATGTTTAAAGGATTTAGCAGCAGACCTGGAAAGGTTGGGATGGTAACAATGGTGAAGGAGTTGCATCCTGTAGCAATCAGGTCAGACCTTGCCATCATGGGAGGAAGGGCTGGTAGGCTGCCAAGGAGGGCAAAGCGTAGCCGAAGCAATGGGCAATACCTAATAGGGGCGGGCAGTACAGGGAGAGGATCCAAGCGCAGGTAATGTCAAAAGGCTGCAACCCAGGAGGGGGTTTCACGAGTTAGGTTCACCAGGGAGGGGCTAGTAGGGGTAACTGGGGCTTAGCAGAAGGAAGCTGGATGGGGCCCCCGGAACAACTCAGGAGGGAAAGGAGGGCACTCCCAGACACCACCCGAGGCATGGTGACAAATGGTGAGGAGCGGGTCAAGATATAGGTAGGGGCATCAGGAGGATGTAGGGTACCAAAACTAATTAATCTAAGATCAGGCGGACAGATCAACGTCCCTTAGGTGCTGCCTTGGTAAGTAGGATGTCTGGCCCCGTTGAGGACTGCAGGTAGAGAAAATAGATGTAGACGGCAAAGCCCAGAGCTCAACAAAGAAAGCGTTCACTGGTGTGTTGCCATAGCTTGTGGGATGCAGAGGTCCGACCATGCTAGGGACTAAGGGAGGTGGTTCAGGCCCACCAGAAGTCAGCTGATGCGAGGTCAAAGGGATCCCCACAATATAGTAGTGGATAAGGTTCAGAAATTAAGTAGTTCACCTGATGTTGCTTAATTGTGCAGGCACACCAAGTGAACAGTGTGAGGTTCACTGGGGCAAAGGGTTAATGTGGCCTGCAGGGGGCAGCAGGAGATGGGGAGCAAACAGCCCAAGCAGATGGATGCGTTCTGTGTTCTGCCAAAGGAAATTTAGTTGCAACCCATTGAGGCAAGCTGCACGGCCACAATAGAAACCAAGGAAATTTTGTAGCGACCCATTGAGGCAAGCTGCAGGGCCACAAAAGAAAGCAAGTGCTTTGTTAGAGGTTTGTGGTATCCACTTCTTTTACACTATCCGCCCGCTTCCTCTCGTCTTAGCCCGATCACGCACCTGCAGTAGCCACGCTCCTCCTGGAGTGTGACTGGGACAGTTGGCACACCAGTGGGGTTCTTCCTCAGCAATCCATTTCCAGAGGGCTAGTCGCTCCTCTTTGTCTGCTCTTCGATCCTAGGTTTCCCTTATTCGTACTGAAGGCGAACGGTCCTCCCGATCACATGGGGTATTACATTTTACATAAAATAAATTATTATTATTATTATTTGTATCATCATCGCCACAATCCCCATCATCATTGTCATTCATATGATGATGATTATTATTATTAGTATTACATAACATGACAATACCGAATGCCACACAACATAATACATTACTTATTACTGAACAGACATCTCTTTTTTTCCACATATGGTTGCTTACATGTTTTTCAAATTTTAATTGTAAATCATTTGTCTTAGTAGAGAGCTACACTAAGTAGAATACTTTCATGTCTAGGGTGATGTTCTTTCTAATTTCGAAGTGACAATACAGACTGCATCATTCTTTTTCCTCATAGTCTGCTAAACCTTGCAGCCGGGTGTGAATGTTCAGCTGTACGGTGTTTGACTCTGATATCTACTCTGATGCACAATCTAGTACAAGATAAGGGATGTATGAAGTTGCAAATCTAAATGGTTTGCAACTTTGCAAAACTGATCTATACTTTACTGGGTATGAAAAGTATGACGTTCATAAAGTTAGTTTTCTCTAGCTACGCCATGTACACAATGCTGAATGCTATTAGGTGTTTCTGAGAAACACCAGAATTGGGAAGGCTCCAAACCTGTCAGCATCGGCAAACAGATGATCTTCCTAGCCTAAAAAAGCTAGCTAACTGGATCCTCTCTCTCTCTTTCTCCCTCTCTCTCTCGTTTCTCCCATTTGTGCTGTGTTGCGTTACTCCAGCTTTTTGGAGCCACTCAGAGGCACCTAAAGTGGCTTTCTAGGGCTTCAAAAATCTGTATTGAGGTTTGCATCACTCTTGCACCAAGGTGAGTAGTACAAGAGCAATGCAAATGGCCTCATAAATCGACACTCAAATTCTTAACCCATAAAGCATTATGTCCTACCAACTTTCATATCTGGATGACAATCTTCAACTCACTGGGTGGGGAGAGGTGAGCGAACACTAGGAGCAAAAGCTGAAGAAGTCTGGATGTTCCAGTTTTCAAAAGAAGAAAAGCATCCAAACAGGCCTAGCCTCAGACTTTAGAACTCAAACCCTGATCATATTAAACGGACTTAAAACCTCACACTCTTCTTAAAGAACTAAAAACCCACTTTTTTTAAATGTATCTAAATAACATTATTCTAATTTTCTCTTCACCATCGCCTGTTATAAGTGTAAGCTATAGATAGTCTCTAGTTGAATGTAAAGTGCTGGTTTACACAAGTGGCTAGATTCACTTGATAAAAACACAATTAACAAATACAAATTAATAAATAGGGTGGAACGGTCATCCACCACTTTAAAACGGATATTCTGCCCCTCAACCACAAATGGAAATTGATGAAATGATGCCACAATTGATAACTCTCCTGGGACCTGTAACTTCATTCACACCAGGCATCAACATGCATTAGGAATGCAATAGGTCTCGCATTTGCTTGAGTTAGAGCTATTGCCGTTATAAATGATTGTGTTTTACCCCTGAGTTATGGAGTATATGTATGTGGTGTGTAGTGGAATTATGTAGGCTGGATTCGAATTGTTGTGGAATTGTGTGGCGTGGGATTGTGAGGTGGAGTGCATTTTGTAGTGGAAATATGTGGCATGGTGCGCAGTGGAATTAAGGCAATAGTAATTATGTGGTATTGAGTGTACTGGTAATATGTGAAGTGGGATTGTGTTAAGTAGTGTAATTATGTGGAATGGTGTTTTGTGTTGTATAGTGGTATGTACTGGAGTTTAATTATGTTGTGTGCTGTTGAATTTTGTGGCATGATGTGGAATTGTGTGGTTTGAATAAATGTGGTGTGTTGAGTAATTGTGTTGTTGATGTGAATTATGTGGTTTGGTGTAGAATTATGTAGTGTGGTTTGGAAATGTGTCCAGAATGCACTGCAGCAGCTTGCAGCTCCCCTGCGTAAAGTAATGTGCCCTGTAGAAATGAATTTTAAAGACACAGATCACAGAGGAGTAGAAACTGACCTGAAGCTGAGCTAATCTCCACGTATGCCTATGTTTTGTTTTAAATATGCAAATTGCATTGGAAGCCAACACAGGTGGTCTCCTTGTTTCCTAATATTAACTTTCAGCAGCGCTTGAACTTTTAAATTAAGGTTTAAGCACCTACACTTTTTGAAAATAAAGCACTTACCTAATAAATGCCATTGAATAAACAGATATGTTTCTGATCAGCGAGTAATTCCTTCTTTGCCCCAAAACAATAACTTGATGCACATCCCCCTCTGGTGTACTTTGTCATCGGCATCATTCTTTAGTAAGTTGTTCATAGTCTGTTAGGTTAAAAACGCCAAGGTTCTCCACTCAAACACGATGACCAACCAACTATAGGATAGCTCTCAGTGGCCATTTGTGGGAGTAATGTGTACTATAAGAAAGCTTGAAAGCATCAGCCAATCCGACCGTTTTGGTTTTACTCCTTCAGATTTAATGCAATGGCATGTTCGCAGAAATATCATTAAAGCATGCCAGCTTGTGATTGTAAAGTCTGCACCCTCTTGAGGCCAAAGCAAGGGGGGAAAACTTTACACCTCAGCCCCTAACTGCATTACCTTTTCCGTTCTTTGCCTTGTAGCTGCACATGTATGAACTAATATGCTTGAAATCGAGTAGGTGCAATTGAAAAGAAGAGGAAATGCAACCCATTCATTTATATGTTGCACAGATATGGACGCGTGATTCCCACTGTGTTTGGTATTGATTACGATGTCTTGCACTGTTGCCCTGAAAATTAACCTGCTTTGAAAACTCGAGTCGATATTTAAGATGATATTTTTTAAAAGAGTTCTTAATTTGAGGTGTAATAACATATATAGACCTATAAAACGAGTTTTGTTTTTCGGTCTCTTTTATTCTGTTCTTTCAATGCCTTTTTAAAACGTACTGTTTCCCCGAGTTGATGATAACTTTTCAGCATTTTTCCACTTGTCTGCCAAATAGTTTCTGTTCTTGAGCTCATGTCTTTTCCTACAAAGGTCGCATAGACTTAGTGATTGGAGGATGGGGTAGTGTGTGGGGGGAAGGGGACAGCCCAAGGAAAAACGTCCGGGGCAGTGGAATGAAAGCATTAGAAACAAGCATTTGCAATGCAATAGGTCTCGCATTTGTTGCAGTTGGAGCTACTGGCATTGTAAATGGCAGTGTTTTGTATCAATGTTTTTGTTTGCAGTGGAGTGATTATTTAAAAATTACACACTATACCATATTATAAGCTATTCTAGCAACTGTACAGTAAAGCTATTGCTATTTTAACGTAAAGGAGTGTGAATGGATGAATAAAGATACAAAAAACAGGATCTAAAAATGTACGATGGAATGTATAGCAGGGGACAGGGACTACCGATCACAACAAATGTACCTGAAGTGATTGGGGCATCATATGCAATAAAAAAATCGGTAGTACGGGGTGTCAGCCACGCTTGTGCAAATGTTGTTCAGCTGGTGAAGTGGTCAGCTCTGTTTGCAGATGCAAAGTGGTGAAAGGTGAAGTATTCAGCTCTGTTTGCAGGCACAAAGGGATGAATGGTGAAGTGGTCACTCTCTTCAGCGGTGAAAATGCTCTTTACTGTTGCTCATGGGCATCAAGAGACTCTGCCAGGTCTAAGGCATTCCAGAGACCTTATATGATGGCTGGGGTTTGTAAATGAACCTACATTAAACACCACTAAGAGATGAATCGATTTCTGCAACATCACATAATTTTTCTCCAAAATGTGTTTTTTCGGTTTTACTTTTTGGATTCCTGGGATGCTCTGGCATAAGATTCCCGGTTCCACCATGATCCATTTGGTACAGTAAATAAACACAATAACCAAAAATACTCTCAAACTGCAGTTTAACGCAGACGTGGTTTTCTGTGTAACAGACAAACGCCTGACCATGGTCCCAGCAGGGGCACGTGCCACCTAATCTAGAGACACTTCTCTCAGAGGAGTTGTGCCAACTCACCTGCAGCCAAAGGTATGGGTCACGGGAAAATGGGATGGAGAGTAAGGGGGGTACAGGGAGAGGGAGAAAGGGGGCACAGGGAGAGAGAAATGGGGGCATGGAGAGAAATGGCAGACCGAGAGAGAACGGGGGAAGAGAGACTGGAAGGGTGAAAACGAAAGGGAGAGAGGGCACTAGTGACGGGGGTAGCGGAAGGGGAAGGAGGTGGACAGGTGATATACATTTTAAAAAGCCGGTCTTTGGCAGTAGGTGATGACTGCTGGCAAGGACCAACACCCGGAAAGGAGGTTTGACATCCGAGCCCCCACTATTATAATGTGAAACTATCATGCAACTACAATATCACAAAAAAGTGCTAGTTTTCCAAAGACACATGACCCGCCTGATGTACACACTACAAGATTCTTATAAGTCCCAAGAACATAAAGACAAATTCATCTGGCACATTGGAAAAAAATTATACTTTTCAAATAGCCCTCCGTATTAAATTTGCTCCATTTCTACGCTCGGTTAACAGATATAACTACTACCCAATCAATGGTATTCAATTGATCCACCTCGGAAGAATGAAGGCTGAGGCAGACTTGCCGGGAGTGTAACCTCTGCCCCTTACAAGTGTACGTCTCACTGAGCCCTTCTGCCGGTATTGTGTTGGATAGCTGGATACAATTCGATCAGTTGAACCCCTTATGTGTAGCCTTTAAACAGAAACACAGCAAAGCCCACTTTTGTATTCGCCAGATAACTAGGAAAACCAGCTATACACAAGGTGCAAACAGCAACCGGAGTCACAGAGGTAGAGAGACCAGCCTTGGCTCCGCCGGTTATGAATAACTTAATATCCACGTACCTACCAAACATGAATGTGTCCTTCTATAATGGATGTGGTATACATGTAAAGTGCTCCAATACCTACGGATTGAGTTTGCGCTAAATAAAAAAACCTAAAAAATAAATACAAACACCTAACAGATCTGGTCCAGGTCAGGCAGCGGAGTCATAGTTCGCCCGACCCTTGTGAAGACAGAGCAGCCGTCCCTGAAAATCAGCAGGGCAAGGGCGAGGATGTGGTCCGTCGGCTAAACTGCCGACTTTGGTGCTGGAAACCAGAGTTTGAGCCCCGAGGTCGCATCAACATCCTGTGATTCTGGGCAAATCACTTAATCTCCCCGAGCCTGAATGTGTAATGTAAATACGGTGCTCGTGTAAAGCGCTCCAATAAACTTCGGGTCGAGTTCGTGCTATATATGCAAAAAAAAACAAGTGCAAAGGTAAGTAACAGTACAAGGACATGTCGCCAGCTAGTCACATGTACTCATAACCACACCTACAGGCGACGCAACAGCACAGTGAACCCATCCCCCCAACACCGGACATTTTGCAATTTGCTTTTATATGGTGTACGCATAATTATACATTTGCCACACTTGCCTCATACAATCATCTCCTGCATATTTTTCCTTTTCTCGCATAATTTAGCCAACCCTGCCAGTTATACTATAATAAAGTAAACAAACTAAACAGTTCACAGAACTTACCCCAGTAAAACAAGTGTCGTGTCTCCAATGAATGTCGCTGATTCGCCTTCTTTGAAAATGTTCAGTGCTGCACGTTTAAATAGAGCATTGGATGCACGAAAAATATCACTAATAGCACTAAGTAAACAAAGTAATTGCTAAAAATGTCCTAAAACATGCCGCCCTAATTATCGCTTGCCATGCAGCTTTTATGACTAATGAAGGCGTGGCGGTGGCGCCAGTAATACGCCTGCTCCCGATCACAACACAGAAAGTGAGAATTATCACATCATGCGACCCCACAGTAATCATTAGCACAGCATGTCGACAGGCGCCCCAGGCTGCTGGAGCACTCAACTATAATTAATGCGCAGCACGTCTTCCGGAGACGAGCACTCAACTGGAATTAACGCGCACAAGCTGTTCCACTGTGAAGCGCGTTCACAGACCAGAATCGGCTCGTGCCCAGAAAAGAATCGGCGCAGCACATCTTCCGGAGACAAGCACTCAACTGGAATTAACGCGCACAAGCTGTTCCACTGGGAAGCGCGTTCACAGACCAGAATCGCCTTGTGCCCAGACCGGAATCGGCTCGTGCCCAAGTCTGTCTCCCTTGGGAGTAAACACGGCAACAATAGTCTCGTTGGCGGCAGCGCTTCATGCTGCAACGCCAGCGAGACCTAAAAAGGATGCCTGTTAGCCACGCTAATAACAGACGAATGGTTCTGGGACGGATTTAACCACTTGTGCTCTGGTTTCTCTAGTGGTGAAGCCTCCTCTAAAATGAGACCGGGCGCAGCGGTGAAACAAAGCACGGCGCCCCTCTGCATAAAACTTTTGAACATTCACCAGACTATAAATTATGCCCACAAACAGCAAAAACGCTTTGTGCACACTGACCTAAACAGCATAAACACTGGTGCCCAAAGCTCTGCTCCGAAACCTGCGGCCGGTGAACCTAAACACCCGGGGCTGTGAGAAGAGAGCAATAGAAGAAGGGTTGCCTGTTAGCAACATAAATAAAACAGAGGGATGGTTCTGGGACGGATATAACCCTGGTTTCTCTAGTGGTGAAGCCTCCTTTAAAAACGAAAACAGGTGCCGTGGTGAAACAAAGCATGGCAGCCGTCTACATAAAAAGTTTGGGGCAGATTTACAAGCCCCTTGCACCACTTTTGCGTCATTTTTCCATTGGAAAAGTGATGTGAGGGTGGCGCTAGGGGCTTGTGAATAAGCCCCTATGTGTGTGGCGGCCCATGGTATATAAATAAAAAAATACATTCTGTCTGCCAGCTGCGAGCATTGTTGACCGTAGAGCGTGACTGTAGAGCGTGTGAGGAGGAGGAAGCACGAAACAAAAAAAACAAGCATTTGCAATGCAATAGGTCTCGCATTTCCGAGAGTTTGAGCTATTAGCATTGTAAATGACAATGCCTTTTATTTTTGTTTTAAAAATCAACACATAAATAAAAGGAATTGTCCTTTACAATGGCAATAGCTCAAACTCTCGTAAATGCGAGACCTATTGCATTGCAAATGCTTGTTTATTATACTTGCAGTGAATTACGCTGCTCCAAATTACGGAATGTATGCCTATTTCCCGCCCAAACCTTAGTTCAGGCCATCATTTACTGTGTATCTCTATCTGGTTGGACACTTAAGCTGTGTATATACCATATGGCTTTCAATTCATTTAACAGCTATGCTGAATAAAATTGCAATTCAGGCCAAGCTATGACGGAATTTCTTGGCAACCCTTACTTGAAAACAGCGAGGTCACTGGTTGGATTTGTCTGTTCCGGCATCACAAATAGCAGTTTACTACCAAAGTTGCCTTCAACAGATAATTTCTTTTAAACTATATATTCTAATAATCGTCTTTGAATTCGGACACAAAGTAAAATTGTTTCCACCCAGCTTCAAACCGGGGACCTTTTGCGTGTAAGGCGAACGGGCTAACCACTACACCAGGGAAACTTACATAGTAGTAATTGGTTAGCCAACTCTGTTTTGTCTGTCGCACACCAGTTGTACATGCATTGTAATTTGTTTCAATGTTTCACCCTGGACTTTGAAGATTTAATGTATTACAGTACGTTTTTGGAATTGTTTTTATTACATTTGTTAAACACAGAAACTTTGGGGGAATTTTTTAAATAAGGTTTATGACCTTTTATTCATTCAGACCAGTTTAAAGAACATGATAGCCCGAAAGTTGTAGCAGTTAAATGTGTCTCCGGGATCAGAGAGTAGCTGACGCACTCACCCCACACACGATCTGTGAGCCGCCCCCTCTGAGTCCAGCAGCTGCTGCCGCTGCTGAGTGGAAACAAGCTTTAAGCCGAACCAAGACCTGGCTGACTCAACCAATATTTAAATGATGAATATGGAAGTGCAGTAATTAACAGACACCTGCACGAGCGCCTGGTAATTCCTGATCCAGACAGTAAATGTGTTACCAGCCACATTTGGAGTTTCAACTGTCAGCAGCCTTGCAAGCAGGGCTGGACTGGGAACGGCAAGACAGCCCTGGCAAATACTATGGAATGGGGAGTCGGTAGCTGGTGGGAAAAACTGCTCTGGCACTTTTGATACTGGGGGCCGATATTGCCAATAAAACCGTCTCCCAGTAACAACAAGCTGATACCCTACTTAGCGATACTTACTGTAAATAGTGCTGTGGGTCACAGGTGTCCCACATGTTCAATGGCCGCAGGGAGGATGAGGAGCTGCTGCTTCTGGGGCCTGGACAAATGCAGCATGGAAAGGGGGTGAAAGTACAGCATCTGCTGCACACAAGCCAGGATTTAAAGGAGCAGACAGTTTAAAAAATGTGCGAACTGCAAGTTTTTGATGTATATGCAATTAATTATATTCAACGGCGGACATATACGAAAACAAATATTATTAAATGAATATAAAAATACAACGGAGTGTGTATAAAATTGCATCATGACGAGCGCCGTGCTGATTATGTATAATTAACAGCACGGCGCGCGTGACGAGCTCCATGCTAATTATGTATGCAAGTGGGCATGATGGGCTGCAAAAATCCTAAAAAAAGTTCCCCTCGTACACAATTTAAACATGAAAGCAGACAAAAACTGTACTTAGGTGGTGCTGCTTCCAAAAAGAATGGAAGTGACTCTTTTCATCCACAGCCAACCATAAGCCTGCTAAGAACAGCAATGCCACAGTTAACAAATGGCAAGCGGCAGGAGAAATTACCCAGGAGTTTCACCCCTGATACAGATTACTTGAAGTCTCGGAGAGACATCGCAAGCGCGCTGCCTAGGCGAGACCTAAAAACGAGTTCTCCCACTGAACAAATTAGGACAGTGCTTTAAATGGAAAAATAAAAGTGTCAGTACTCACCAGATTTATTGGGATGGGTCTTGGGGGTCTCGTAGGGGCATGTCTGGGGGGGCGTGGCTTTGAGGCAGGTATTTAACAATGGTGGCATTTTCTTATTCAATACAAATGTGCTCTAGTGTTCTTAGGCCAAGTTTCTTCATATGTGCACGTCGTAATTGGTGTATTTTGCAGTTTTATATTGTATGTACTTGGCCAGAGGGCATTAAAGCTTTATAGTTGCGAAGCCGAAGTTTTACATGAAAACATCTTTTTTTGTTTTTATGGAATGGGGAGATCACCCAGAATAACAGGATGTTGAGCAGAAGATGGGATTTCAGCTCTCTGTGCCATAAAAACAAAATAAAGTATGCTTTCGTGTAGAACTTGCACTACTCATTTAAAGTGCTTAAATACCCTCCTTCCAAGTGTGCAATATATATAACTGCCAAAAAGTACTAATTGCGCACTGTACACATGAGCTGAACTTGGCCACAGGCGTTGTGCACTCTGACAGTGTATTACAGCGCTACAGCCTTACACTCTAACTGACAAAGCAAAAGTTCCAATGTGGGGAGCTCCGTCCTTCAGACTACATTTTATTCCTGTCACGCTGTCAGTAAATAGTGTAGGGCAGCAGCAGCAACCTTGCGCTGGAATACACTCACTGTTGACTGTCAGAGCGCCTCACAGACACGCTCGCCCTGAAGGTATTCAGCAGCACCTGCGCTGCATGAAATCCCATACCCCAGAGCCTGAGCCCAGCTTGTCTCTTGGAGTACCGGTACTCTCTTGACACAAGGAGAAGTTCTGGTCCTCTAGGGGAGAAAACCGAGAAGTGCCGGTACTCAGTACCGGTGAGTACCGGCCCATTTAAAGCACTGGATAAGGAATGAAAGCACAATTAAACTGTACTTTACCTGTAGGCCTCAGCATTGAATGGAAGTGACGTAGCGGCATGGCGAATTTGTAGGAAGGCAGCAGAGAAGACGGACACTGGAGCTATTGTAAAAAAAAAAGTATTACAATAGGTCTTGCAGACAGCGCATGCACGCTGAAGCTTGACCTAAAAATTACTACGTATTGTAGGTGTCTCCCAAAAGCAATCAGGAGCATCAAGTAAAGCTGCAAGTGTTGACATGGTCGTTAAGACTCCAAAAAGATCTAGATAAAGACATTCAAACACGAAACACAGCCTTTGTACAGGCTGCCATTGACGCCCCTTGCCACCTCAAGTCTGCAAAAATATTGAATTATTAATAACTGGCAAACTTCATTAGAACCATCTGGAGCAGTCATTCCCAGATAATATATAATATGTCACAATAAACACTCTGCAATTACTGTTCACATCGCCGTTCTTGTAATGGGCCCTGTGGGAATCCTGATACGGAGCAGCTGATGGAAGAGACATCATCTGTTTTTCCCTGGAGACTCTCTGTTTCCCTATTACCATGTGACTGCTAAATACAATTTTCATATACAAATCAAAAAAAACCCTGACACGAACAGCATCACAGGCCCAGGTCGGTCCCATAACTCCCCCAGCTAGTGAAAACAAAGGCATTCAAAGACTTTTTTGCTCCCAAATTCCAGCAGTATGCTAGAAATGTACTCCCATTAAATGTAAAGCAGCGCAATTTAAACCCCTCTCTTACACGTCACCGAAATGAAATTATGTATGTGCATTTGGCATTATATCACAGAAATGCAATGATATATGTGCATTTGACATTAAATTCATTGTGTGCCTTAACTTAACGAATGTTTGTGAAGCATTTAAATGTATCAATGAAATGTATTCACTGTAGAAATCAGAGATTTTTCTGTGTATGCACTAATGTTCAGTTTAATCATGAAGCATATATTCTTTCTTCACATTTTTACACTTATACTTCAAGTTATACTTACATATGCAAACATATACTCTTTTTTATTCAAGTTTAACATTTATTTTTCAAGTTACACGTGTACATGGATAATCATGTATTCGAAGAGCATACTGAATGCTTAACTAAAGTTAGACTGACTACAGACCTCAGTTGAAATGCATTTGGCTTGCCAGCCTGTTTTCCTTTCTTGCAGGTTTATTATTTAGTTTGAGAAAAGTTTATTGTTTGTATTAGACTGTTGATGGAGAGGCCTGGATTGAACCTTGGCTGTAAAGCTTTCTGTTTCCCATGTAACAGGATGACAAGATGTTCAAGGCTGAGAACTGCAGTCTCTGTTGAATGCATTGGGAATTTAGAGTAATGTTGCAGATGCACTAAAGTAATATTTTGATTGGTTGCTGGTGGTGTGAAAAGGAGATAATGACATTTTTGCATCTCCTGGTACTTTTAAGTTGGTGTTCTCATGGTTAGAGTCAAGGCAGATTCTCTTTAGTCTTCAAGCGGTACAGACCTCTCTGGTTGCCCTATTCGTGTGAGTGTAAAGCTTTATGCTAAACACTTGTTTCATTTGTCTTTAGACTTTTACTGAAGGCTGATCATGCTGACACCTTATTCCATGCTCCCAAATTAGACACCCTTGATAGATGACGTTATATTTTTGACTATTGTTTAGGACAGAAATGAAAAGTTTCTATATGAAACACCTATTCACTTTTATTTGTTTCGGTATTGTTGTGGCCATCACAATTCTGTATCTCATTCAGCTGCATCTCAATCAACTGAGATATTTTACTTTGCCTATCACACTAATGTACCTATTGAATTTATATTTGGCTTCCATAGTTACTGGATTGATTGGTCATCCAAATAAAACCTTTTAATCATATTCAGCAATTCCTGGTCCTTATTGTGGAGTCTCATTGACCTCACAAGTTAGAAATGTGTTGATCATGCGTTCTCCCTTTCAATGCTTCACGTCAGCTACCAAAGATTCATATGACTAATGGTGAAAAATATTCAATGACTTGACTAAGAGACTACGCAAAGGTCCAGCACTCCAGCAAATGTTTTGGAAACACTCTGGCTTGTCTGGTTACAATTTGCATGCCAAAATCGCCCTGAATATTAATCACACATTTGGTTTGAGCAAAGTCTGCATTTGTTTTTCTACAAAAGTATGTATGTATGTATATAGTATTTCCATAGCGCAAACCCAGCCAAAAGGTAGCAAAGCACCGTACATGTTCAAAGGCAATCTTAGGGATGGCAAGCTATAGGAGAAGAAGCTGAGTGTGGAAGGTTAATGCATTCTAATGTAGTGTTTTATTTGCAGGGTAGTTCTAGATGTGTGATTTACTATGCAATAAAAATGACCACAGGAATTTACTAACACTATCGTCGTGATGCTAAATTGGCAGAATTGTGCAGTAATCAGATTACTGCAGTTTTTCCCAATTTCTTTCAAGTCGAAATGACCCTGCAAGTGCTATTTGGAGAAATAATTAAATTAATGATAATTGCATGTTCTTATTAATCAGTTCATGCAAACACTTTTTACTTTTCTATGTAAGATGCGTTTCCATTACTGCCCAAAAAAGTGGTATTCAGTTTACTGACATCACTTTGGTATTTACTTAGAGTTTGACAGATATAGGACCTCCAACAAAAATAGAAGTTCTCCTTTACTGCCAATGTGAGGGTGTAAATGGGACTGTCCTGTATGCACAACCTGTGTGCAGATCTGTACTCCTGCTTTTTTTTGCAGTTTTTATTTAACACAAACTTGCCCATTGGCATTAAAGTGTTTTACATGAGTCCCACATGACATTACACTAGGGCAGCTTCATATTTTTTAGGCACGGCAAGATGAAGTGATTTGCCCAGAATCACAGGATTTTTTTAAGCCACACCAAGGCTTGAATCTGGTCCCTCAGTTGCAAAGGCAGCAGCTCTGGCCTTTAGGTCAAATCTCCCCTCTCCTTGGCTACAGATCACAGCAGCGAGTGTGTAATTTATCCGCCATCTTGTCTGCTAGGGTGTAATTGAGAGACTTGTTGCCTTTTGTGATACCTTTCCCTGTCCCAGGGAGATCTCCATAACTTTTTCTCCATGCCACACATTATCCACTGCGATTAGGGTTATGAGAATTCAAATGTGACCGACATGTACTAAAGTCTGTCACTTGAAGAAATGTAGACTTTTCACTATTTTCTTTTCTATTTTGCTAACTTTGCTTTTAGTGTTTAGTTTTATTTATTTTGCATTTTATTTAGGGCACACCTAACCCAATGCGTATTGGAGCCCTTTGCAGAAAAACAGTCACAAATACATAAACACTTTAGTTTCCTTACCTTACATTTTCCCGAGGACACATTATAAGTTGCATGTTATAAATAAGGAATTTTGGAGGCAATCCCCGTGAAAAAATGGAACCAGAAGATTTTGGATCCATGACCTTGCACTGACCTGCTTGATGAAAGTAAGAAGAATACGCCTAGTGCTGCATTGCCCTACGCTGTCAATCCAATGTCTTACACTGTCCATAAATCCACAATTTAAAGGGGAAGCAGAGTGATTTCCACTTTGAGATGGTGATTTGCAAGAGGCAGCGTATTTTTAAGCAGGGAGAGTTGGTTAACCTTCTTTACAAGATCATAGGCAGGGCGTTCTATCCTCTGGGGCCTCCTTCCTGCTGACAGCAGGCTGGGATCAGAGGAGAAGGAGTTATGAACCGAGAGAGAGGGAGCATGCCAACTGAATTGAGTAATATCTTCTTATGAATGTAATCAGATGAGACCTTCATGCAAAAGGGCCTTATTCATGTTTGGAGGGAAAAAAAGATACTCTCTGATATGTGATTGAACTTTAATCGCGAAGAGGTTGCTCTATGGCTTTGAGACAATTCGATTTCACAAACATGTGGCATTCAAGGATTAAATGCTGCTGTTAAGCCTTTTTGTTTAACCTGGGGTCTCTTATTTAAATTCCAGTGTTTGCTTGTGCTCCCAGAATGCTCTCCAAAATGAATAGCCACAGTTATTAGCCAGTATTCATATATTTCTCTCTCTATATTTTTTTTTTATAGAAAACTGAAGCTGGGGGCTTTATGGTTAACAAATATATGGCAAAGCGTCTTTTGAAAGGTTTATGCTTAAAGGTATGCCATCACATAATATAGACACATATACTGTCGTCCTTATAATGATATATCTTCCTATTACTTAAAGAAGTTGTGTTTACATTGAGAAGTGGCAGACCAGTGATGATAATAAAGTTTTACTTAACATTACTGTTGGACTTGGCCCCTTTTACAGGGTCATCCCTGAACTTTGTGCCTTCCTCCTGTGTTGTTTCTGACCTGTTTTTGTTGGTTTTATGGCCCTGGGCACTTTACCACTGCTGATCAGTGCTAAAGTGCATATGCTCTCTGTATAATGTGTAATGGTAATTGGTTGTCCATGTTTGGTATGTTTGCCTTACTAGTAAAGTCCCTAGTAAAGTGCACTATGTGTGCCAGGGCTGGTATTGCAAATGCTACTAGTGGGGCTGTAGCACTATTTGTGCACCCACACAAGTAGCCTTAAAAAGGGAACTCACGCCTGCCATTGCAGTGCCTACGCGCAGTTTGTTAAACTGCCATGTTGTTCTGACAAGTGCACTCACTTGCCAGACCTTAACCTTCCCTTTCTATGCACATCAGACACCCCTGTGATAGATCTAGGGTACCCCCCTGGACAGGGTGCAGTGCATGTGAAAGGTAGGACATGTACTGAGGTGTGTGTCATGTCTTGACAGTGAAATAATCTCCATTTCATTTTTCACTGTTGAAAGGTCATCTTGTCCATAGGACACAATGGGAGGGCTGTGTAATATGTTTTCCAGCCTGTCCTCCCAAAGGCTTAAGATGGAAAGGTGAAGTTTAGTATACCTGAACTCACAATGTAAGAACACATCTTTTGTTGTAGGTGGCTTTTGCATTGTGTGTTCATAAGCCACTCTTTTAAAAGTGGTTGCATTTTTGTGCTCTGAAATTTCTGTGTGTCTCTTCCTGGCTGTAGATTGACTGTCTGCACTTGAAAGCGATAGAATCTGGGGAATGTCTTGACCCAGGGGAGAAGGTGAGACAGAAACAGGCTGACCTGAATCTGGAGTGTAGGGGGAGGAGAAGCCCCTAGAGGCGAAGAAGCATGGGTTGCTGCTACAAAACAATTGGCCCATCTCCTGCTGAGTGATTGAGAATCGAGACCCCCACTAATCAAAGGAAGAAGGTGTCACTGGCAGGGAGGCACCCAGAACTGGTTTGAGTAGGGGTCAGTGCCCCCTAAAGCACAAAGACTTCAAAGCCATTGAGGGGTATAACTAAGAGAACTGAAGCCCCTGAACTTTGGAGAATGGCTTGATCAAGTGTGAACAAGACTGGTGCTGCTTCGTGGTCAAGAGAACCTTTGCCAAGGAAGAAACAACTAAAGAGACTGATGGATAGAACTGCTCTTGCTGTGTGATCTGGGGCTGGCCTGCAGTTTGCTGTTTCAACCAAGGAAAGTCTAAAGGGATTGTGCTGTGTGCTTTGTCCCCCTGCTTGAAGGACTTTGCGGTTTGCTGTGTCCTGAAGTAACTATCCCCAAGGGCCTGAGGTGAGCTGCCTCCCTGTTCGGAAACACAGGAACACGAAAGTTTCCAGGAGAATCTCAGCGGTGCTGTGTGATCGCGCCTGTTGCAGTCTGAGACCCTCGTAAGGACTACCTGTGATCGTAGGCACCTGGTGTCCAAATGAGTCTCAGTAGCACTGTGTGTGCATGCTTTGTACAGCCTGAGCTCTTCAGGAGGATCGCTCTGTGATCGGGGGTACCTGGAGTCCAAACAAGGATCAGCGACATGGTGTGCGTGTGCTTTGTGCAGCCTGAACCCCTTTTTGAGGATTGTCCAGTGATAGTGTGCACCGGAAGCCAAGTGAGTCTCAACACCATTGTGTGTGGGTGCGTTGTGCACCATGAGACTTTTGTGAGGATTGGCCTTGTCATCGTGTGCACTGGAAGCCCAGTGAGTCTCAATGCTGTTGTGTGCGGGTGCGTTGCGCATGTAAGACTTTCATGAGAATTGGCCTTGTGATCGTGTGCACCGGAATCCAAATGAGTCTCAACACCATTGTGTGCGGGTGCGTTGTGCACCGTGAGACCTTCGTGAGAATTTGCCGTGTTATCGTGTGCACCGGAGTAAAGTGAGTCTCAGCGACGCTGTGCGGATGATCTTCGTGCAGCAGGAGACTCGTGTGTGGAGTGCCCAGTGATCGTGCACCCGAAGTAAAGGAGGAAGATTTAGCAACACTGTGTGTGCTTTGTGGCAGCCTGAGATCTTCATAAGTGAAGCAGCCCAAACTGGCTGTCCCGGAGGAGCTGAGTTGACGGCCCGAGCCGCTGTTTCCATTTTACAAAGCTGCATTGAAGGCCGATCCTAGGATGTTTGTTTCCAGTCCAGGGAGGACTTGGCTTGGCAGTTCGGGCTGGACTGTTCCCATGAGGCACAGTGTCAAGACTGATTTGCATATGGCTGTGTTCAAACTGGTTCAATTCTAGATTCGTCCCGCACACCTGCTTCTTCAAAGTTCATCAAGTCTAGTTATTTCGGGGTGCTATCCTGGCAAGTGCTATGTCCTAAAGCACTATGGAAATACGTCAGATTGCTGATATTTGCATATCAGTCCCAGGATGGGTTCAAACTGGAACAGCATGGTGAACAAAAAAACGATGGATTTAGGCCCAGATCTCTGTACTGGGGTGAATGTATGACATTGTTCTGCATTCTGTCTATCAACTGTTGTTTTTGCATTGAAGGCCCAGCCACTGACCGAGGAGAGGAGAGTGAGTTTGCGCCCCCCAGGTAAAGTGTGTTGACTCCTGGGGCGGGGCGTGGGCTCGGAGGGAGATGCTCTCTACCCCTCTCTCGTGTTGGCAGCGTGAGCCTCTGCTTCGGCTCGTGTCACGGCCCGTATCGCCAAAGGAGTGGTGGTCCAAGGGCCAGAGTGCGAAGCTGCACTTTGGTATTACATCGTACTGTGTGAGGGTGAACTGTGAGAGGTGGAGAGACCGCATAAGGCCCGGTGATCGGGGCCTGAGTGTATTACGCATTATTCCATTTCTGAAGAACGGAGTACCTGACTGTCGTATTACACATTGCATCATTTCTGTATCATGAACTACCTGATTGTCATATGACGCATTGCATTTTTTCTGAACAACGATCTACCTGATTAGCGTATTGCGCATTGTATTTATACTGTATAACAAAGTACCTGATTAGTGTATATGCATTGCCTTTTTTTTGCAGAACGACATAACTGGTGGTGGTATCACGCATTATTAGATTTTGCAAATTGCCTGATTGTTATGTTACGCATGACAGTACTATTACATTGAACAAATATCTGATTCTAGCATTACGACTGTATGATATGATTTTAGGAGTACTGGAGAATGTTTAGAAGTGCTCATTGATATTGACAGAACTTACAAGGGCGGGCTGGCCTAACAACCGACCGGGAGAAATATTACACAACCTCATATGTTGGTTTTATATCGTGTGGGCTTGTTGTATATCTTTTTATATAAAGTTTATACTCGTTTTTACAAAATTCGTGTGAAGTCTATTTGTGGTGTCATCATTGGATTATTGTGAGTGTGGTTGTGAATACTTTACACATTTGCCTTGAAGATAAGCCTGGCTGCTCGTGCCAAGCTACCGAGGGAGTGAGTGGGGCTATCTAAAAAGGTGACCTTCCTCTCCCTGATGTTGGAACGCGGGTCCCTACTTGACCTAAGGTACCTACCTCAGCCAACCAGGGATCCCAGGTCTAACAATTACCCACAGAGTTGGTGCCCAATTTCTCCAATCTCTCTTCACATCAGTGACTTTTTTTCTGTGTTTCTGCTTTTCATGGAAAGTGCCATCTAGGTAAAGATAGAAAATTCACATCAGAAAAAATAGTTCTACAAGCTAAGACATGAACATTTACAGAAACTCTTGACTGAGTAGAATGGATGCTTTCCACCAGTTCTACATTCTAAGAAGGCATGCCTCTAGCCACTGCATACTGTATTCTGGGATGCCTGAGACACATTTTACATGGCCTCAAAGCATGCCTTTAAAACACTGGCTCGTTTTCATTCATCCTGGGAGGCACACAAATAAGAAGGTAGCCATCCCATAGAAAGCAGTGATTCGGGTAAAACAGAGACTCTGGAAGAAGATCATGGCGACCGTGAAAAGTTGTTGTGTGGGCACGCTCATCAGCCACACATCAAATCAGCAGATAACGTGTCTTTGTAGGGGGTCTCCAACCTTTTCTGTAGTGAGAGCTACTTTTGATCTTTGAAAATATCCATGAGCTACTAAACGCTAAACAAATTGTGCATTTTTTCGAGAGACCACCCACCCCCATCTTCATTGAACTTAGAAAACCTGCTATCAATCCCAGCTTCCCTCTTGAACAAACTATGTGATCCTGAAGTCGGTAGTAACCATCTCAGGCTGCTAAGCAGAATACTACAATCACCAAAAATATAGATGGAACCTATAGAGCTGTTTAAAGCTGTCAGCAGACTGAAAATCATAAACTCTATATGTCTCACACCTCATCACCCACCACACTGTTATGCGCAAGATCCCATAACATGATAACCACTCCTTGTTGTAGACAAGGCAAGACATGAAAACACTTCCCACATAGGATCACAAACCAAAGAAAACCTTTCCAACCACACACCCTTCAGGGCCATTAACCCTGCAGAGAAATCACTGGTATTTACCCTTTGTGACTAGGCAGCCGGCCCATACATTAGAAAGCTCGATGGGGAAAGTGTTACTAGGCAGACCGGTGGTACACCTCTGGACTTGCGTTCTTGGGAGGGTGGCCATCTTAAGACTCTGCTTCTCACCACTCGTTCTATTAAAAAACATGAGTTACAACTATATGACCTTCTACTTGACAGCAACCCTGATCCAATGTTTGTAACAGAGACCTTGTTCAACGAGGGCTCTAACCCCACAATTGACAGTGCTATCCCGCCAGACTACTTGATTATAAAGAAGGACGGACCAGTGCGCAGGGGAGGTGGAATTGCCATTATTTTTTTTTAAAACTCGTGCTCTATTTTACCTACTGAGGATATTGACGGTGCGGAAGTTCTTGGTTTACTTTTCACCGCATCAGCTCACCAGACAATAGCAGGCATTCTAATTTATAGGCCTCCTGGTCCGCAGGAAAATTACCGAGTCACTTAGCCAAGCTATCGCTCCGGCAGCTACCAAATACAAGCACTGTTTGGTGTTAGGAGATTTTAATATCCACATGGATAACCCAGCCGAGCCTGAGTCAATGAGTTGCGGGAATCCTTGGAGATTTTTAATCTGACCCCCTATGTTCATCTTTCCACCCATGAAATGTTTTCTAATGCTGGTGTGGTCTGATCATTTTCTATTAGGTTTTAAAATCCCTAAGGATCTATTTCACTCGCAATCCTGCGGTAAACCCCGTCCGTGTAACTTCAGACCCTTCAGTCAGATTACGACAGATGCCATAAAGGCAGCTATGAGTCAGCAACCGATTCCTTTTAGCGGCGATCCTGAGATAGATGCACTCAGCCTTGAGAGTTGGCTCGAGGGTCGCGCCTCAGAGCTGGCTCCCCTTACCACTCAAGTGGCTAAATCGAATCGCACCTCTGCTCCGTGGTTTACTGAAACCCTTAGGAAAAGCAGAAGTGTGTGCAAAAGTTTGGAGCGAGTGTGGCGTAATAAGTTTCATGCCGAGGACAAAGCCATATACAAACAAGCTCTGAAAGCCCACTATAATAAAGTCCGCGAAGAAAAGAAAGGTTTCTTTTTTGTTGTTGTTTTTTTGCAGAGTTTTATATAGCGCAAACTTGACCTTAATCCAATCAGGTATCAGAGCGCTTTACATAGCACCAGTTACGTTACATGAGGACACACATTCATTTTTTGTTTAGGCACGGGGAGATTAAGTGATTTGAGAAAAATTGAGGTATCAGCACATAAGAGTAAAGAGATCTTTAAAATTGTTAAGGACTTCTCTTCTCCTAGTGCGGTGGGAACGCCTGTCTGGGTTCATCATATTGCCAGCTACTTCCACAATAAAATCTGTACTTTTGCTATTTCATCCATTGCCAGGGAAGACAAGGCAAGGTTTTTAGGCCTGGCCAGCTCTGGGGCTGGTCCCTCTCTTACTCAGTTCCCTCTTATCTCCTCAGAGAAATCCCTGGAGATAATGAACGCCTTGAAGTCAGGCTCTCCTTCAGACTACTGCCCAGCAAAAACACTGTCGGTCATTGCTGAGACTGTAAATCCAGCCGTCAATCTGGGCTTGAATACTTCTTTACATAAGGGGAGGGTACCTAGTAGCTGGAAAAAGGCCAAAATTATTCCCCTATTGAAGGAACCTTCTGCTGACCCAGCAGTAGCCTCTAACTACAGGTCTATATCTCTGCTGCCTTTTTTCTCCAAAGCCCTCGAAAAGTATGTCAATCTAGTATTGACTGAGTATGTGGAAGCCTACCACATACTCCATGAGAGTCAGTCTGGTTTCAGAACCCATCTCAGTACCGAAACTGCTTTATTGGAAGTTTCGGAAACCATCACAACACAGCATGATAAAGGGGGAAGTGCAGTGCTGATTCTACTGGACCTATCCACGGCCTATGATACCGTGCCTCATGACCGGCTCTTGCAGAGCCTACTGGATTGCGGCATCAGGGGCACTGTAGACAAGTGGTTCACTTCTTTTTTGAGTGATCTGCAGCAGGAAATCTGGTCACCCCCCTACCTAGCCCCCATTCTGCCTATGAAGGTGGGGGTTCACCAGGGATCTATTTTGAGCCCCTCACTTTTTAATATATATATGGCCCCTCTTGCTCTATTAGCTGAGTCGTATGGTGCAAAGATAGTATCTTCTGGCAATAATACTCAACTGCTGTTTACGTGCAACAAAGGCACTGATTTTAGAGGCAACGAGAGTAACAGCAGTCTGACAGAGGTTTTCTCTTGGTTGAGGCATAACCAATTAAAGTGCAACCATGGAAAGTCAGAGATTATCTTCTTTGGTTGCCCGCCATGCGAATCATGGCACCAATGGTAGCCTCGTGACATGTCCCCTCCCACTGCTCCAGTTAGTACAGTGAGGAACTTGGGGTTAAGTTGGACGCCACTCTAATAATGAAGGCTCAAATTCAAACTGTACCTGGCACCTGTTTTTGCATGTTAAAAACGCTAAAAAACTTCCTTCCTGTGCTACCGGTTGAGAACCGAAAGACCATAGTACAAGCCTTAATTACATCAAGGTTCGATTACGTCAATGTTTTGTATCTGGGCCTACCTGAGTATTTACTGAACCATCTGCAGGTGGTCCAGAATGCGGCAGCAAGAACCATTCTCATGGTGGGACCCAGAGCACGTATGACGATCCACCTGAATGCCTTGCACTGGCTACCGGTACGGAAGTGGATGCAGTTTAAGGCTCAAGTTCTGGCTTTTTGGGCCTTTCATGGCACTGGTGCTGTATATCTCAGGAGAAGGGTCCAGCACTACGAGCCGAAACGTGCCTTGAGGTCCTCGGGGCTGTCTCTGATGCTTATTCCGAAATTTGCCAACTCCCGGGCTGGCGGTCGCTCCTTTCAAGTACTGGCTGCCCACGCATGGAACCGCTTGCCTCTTCACCTTAGGCAGGTCCAGGACCTGCTCTCCTTTAGGAGACAGCTGAAAACCTGGTTGTTCCAGCAATAATCCTCCTTGGGCGGCTTGGCCTTTGGGCTCTGGTTGCCTGTTATCTGGTGGTCCTTTAGCGCCTGGACACTCTGTGGAGTAGCCATGCGCTTTATAAGCACCTATTTTCATTTAATTTCCTTCAGGGCTTTGAGCTTAGGGCCACTGAGTACAGTGCCATGGGTGCTCTGTACAGTATGGTAGAGCCAGTGTGTGTGCCCTTGTTGATTCATATGGAGTAGTGAAGGCCTGGGCATGATGCAAAGTGTAGTGCAGGAGGTTCTGGGTCCTACACAATGACTCGGGGCTGGGCAGTGGGTCCTTGTACAGTGTAATGGGAAACTGAGTGGGGTACACCCAGAAGCTGTGTACAATGTAGCATAAGTTTGGGCCGCTTGGTCTTAACATCTGCATAGCGTGGTTGAGGGATGGGCAGGCTGTGCATTGTAGTGAAAGTTTGTTGAAAATTCTAAAAACTCATTGGTTGTCCGTGTGCTCCATGTATGCTATTTGACAGATAGCAATTTTATGAACCATGAGTAGTCATTGCTAAATCTTTTTAAAAGCATTACACAATTAACATCTAAAGTCATCAATTTGTTGTCAAGATCTCTGTCACAACCATGCCCTTTTAAAACCTTTGACTTTATACCAAAGTAAGGTTGACATTATACTGCAAAAAGGACTATTTTTCCTCAGTTTTTCAGAATTACCAAAGGGGTGAAATCACTTCAGCCTCCCGCCTTGAGGAAAGTTGGCCTCCTTGCTTACCTCATTTGTTTCAATCTTGCTTTGGACAGTGTGCATACAGGGAGTGGGTATCCCAGTGTGGAAGTGAGCAGCAGGTTTCTTAGAAACATTTTAGGCACCTGCACTTGTTATTGTTTCCAAATTGAGCATGAGCGTGCATACCAACTTTCTCTCTGTAATCAATATATGTGATGACAATGAGTTATTACTCTTTGTAAGTTTTAATTTGGGCAGTTCGATGTCCTGGATGAGTGTAGGGGTAAGAGACCAGTAGGACTGCAGAGCACCTGAATCACTTCATACCACTCCCAAAGTAAATGCTACTTTAATTGTCAAGTAGCCTAAGAGATGGGTAGAGATATGAAAGTAATCCACTTAAAAAATGAAAGAGAAAGGCAAGTTATTTTCCATATAAAATTGAACAAAATTAGGCTAATTCACAAATGGTATTACAGGATTACATATTTATGTATTGCTAAATGCCTTTGTGAATTTTCCCCCAAAATGCCCAACTTCCTATTACTAAAAGTGAAAAAAGGTCACATTCCTTGCTATTTTTACTAATTGTATTTGAAGATTCACAGAATATTCCTATTTTAGATGTTTTGGGCCTTTATTTGCAAAGGTATTTAGGAGTACCCTAAGTGGGAATACAGCATTGCTTCATGAACTCAGTAATGCCTTTGAGAATTGGCCCCAATGTGTATGTAACAATGAGAGAAACCGACACTGATGAAAGATGTGCTCAATCCTGTCTTTAGGCTAGGAAGAGTAAAAGGGTGGTTGCATTCACATTATGGTCCAGGTTGTCAAAGATTTTGTTCTGGGTTTTTGTCACGTTTCTGATGCAGATCTGACACAAAATCCATTTTGGTATATACAAAGCTACACAAATGTCGATTTGCTTTGCTGTGTAAAAAAAGTAAAGCATTGTAAAAGTTGTAAACATAGGTTTGCACCAAAAAGGTGCAGCTGCCTGAGGCTGCCATAAAAACGAGAATGCTGCAGCACATATACAAAGAGGAAAAAGCCTTCAAGGATATGTTTTATGCTGGAAGGTACCACTTTGTGCACAAACACTATCCTAACCAAAACGCAGTAACCCTTGCACTAGGGTGCACGGTGCCTGCGTTGGAGCTAGGCAGCCCAAAGCATGCCAGTACAGATAGAGAGAGCAGAACTGGACCATTTCTTTGAAAATATGGCACAGTTCGAAAATATGGTTCAGTTCTTATGTATCCCTTTCACGCAGCGCAGCAACTTCACTTCCTGCGCTGAGTTGCATGAAATGTTTGTAAATCCAATCCTCTATGTTTGTAGGTCAAGGTAAATAGGGGAAAACTAATAATGGACATTTAAAAAGTACACAACAAACAGTGAACTACTTTTAGCATGTAATAATTGGCATTAAATAGCACCCAGCTCGATGGTACTCATTAGAATTCCTTTCCAAAGTCTGATAAACAAGGAGATGTAGTTTCACAAGTTACTCTGCACCTGTCTGCTGACTCCACAGGAACAGCTAGCAATGGCCTACATTACTGCATTCTTTTGCTGAAGTGTGCTGTAACATGCTGATATCATCATGGAGTCAGATGTTTTTAAAACAATAGCTTTACAATACATTAGTGACTGAGTGGCTAGCATTAAAAATATACATTTCTAAAAAATAAACACAATTAATAAAGTGATGTGACATCGTGTGAGGTAATGAGCAGTCGCGGCTCCTAGTGGGAGTACTGTGGGGCGGGGGGGGCGGGGCGGGAGAGGGGGAAGGGTGGCGGGTAGTAAACTCTGGCATACGGCCGACCGGAGTTAAGTACATAAATAAAACGAATTATATTGTGCGCGCTGCAACGCCATTTGCATTGCCTCACACGCAATGTAATTCATTTGATTTATTTATGTACTTAACTCCGGTCAGCCGTATGCCGAAGTTTACTACCTCCCACCCTGCCCCTCCCCCGCCCCCCCCACCCCCCGCAGCACTCCCACTAGGTAATGAGTAGAACATTTGGGGGATTTGTTATTACATAGCTCACATAAGTGTTGACTTTCATTTGTTTTAGACTTTAGATCATAACCATAGCGTCTCATTGACTGTTTTTAAGGGAATTCATACAATATATATTCAATTTTTTTCTATGATTGGCAATTGCGGTAGATTTTTCTATAAACACTCAAAAATGGTCAATAATACAGGTTTACAGAGAGCGGAGTGAGAGTAAGTTGAACAGGTAAGAGAAAAGAGTAGGGGCCATATTTACTAGAAAATGTTGGAGCACGGTGCAATGCCAAATTTGGCAGCGGCACGCTCCGACATTTTCAAAATGCAGGGATGCACCGTATTTACTACAATACGGTGAACCCCTGTGCTTTCCCTTGTGCTGGTGCTAAAATTAGCTGCCTAGTGCCAACACATTCTGCAGCACACATAGAAGTAGCAAATCGTCATTATTCAATGAGTGTTTATGTGCAGGTAAAACAACTTCCTGAACAAAACAATCCTTAATTGCTTTTTGCTCTTTCTATGTGTGCTTCAAAATGTAGCACACATACAAAAAGCGAAGGAGAAATAAAAGCATTTCGCATTGTGCACCATTCTAATGCCTGCTCTTGCATTGCTTTAGTTTTTTGAACTGCCACAGATTTACACTTCCTTGTAAATCTGGACAGTGTAAAAAAGCAATGGCTGTTGCGGCTGTACATCTACAGCAACAACCATTGCCTGCCCCTTTGCCGCAGAGGACTGCGGCAGAAAGAGGCATATATACAAGGTGGCGTTAAGCCATGCTAAGTGGCTTAGAGCCATTTTATAAATATTGAAAAAGGTGCTACGCCACCAGACCGTCAACAAAAGTGACGCTCCGGTGGCGATAGGGGCTTGCAAATATGCCCCTATGTGTGTGGAAGTTGGAGTGAGGGCTATTTTAAGGTCAGTGTCGTTATTTTACTAGGGATATGTTTATATGAGTCTACATGACCTACACTTAGTACACATAAATTGTTAACCCAACGCATGATTCTTTCAATTATTTTGTAGGAGCCTTTCTGTTCTTATGTGGCATCTAGTTTGTAAAAGCAAGGGTATCATGCTATAATCTATTAGCTTTCCTTGAAGAAAGTTTACTAAAACACACTTTTCCATAAAATTATCTATCAATATGTTGTCTTTGAAAACCCTTCAATTGCTCATTAAAAAACAAAAAAACTCAATCACAACTATAAATAGCAATGGTAGAGGATACCTGTTCTAAAATGATGGCATCATGTGTTGCATAACAAATTGTTTTAAGTTCAATAAAATTTTTATTAGTCAATAAAAAAGAGTTAATCAATACATAACATCAATTAGGAAAGGGAAGGGAGAAGGAAGATGGGGAGGAAGGGGAAAAGGGGAATAACAGAATGCAGCATGTAAAAGAGAATATACAATAAAAAACAATGATCATAGGCATTTGGACATTTGAAAATTTGAACATGGGCATTGAAAAAGAAAAGAAAAGAGAAAAAACAGTATATTAGAAAACCTTGGATGTGGAAAGGGTATCATGGGGGTTTAGAGACCTCTTGTTGAGCAGGTGTTGGACGAGATGAATGAGCAGTACATTTATCTAAATACAATGTAATGGGGAGCCATAGTTCTGCTCGCTTAGTTGCTGATTGAACAGGAAAAACAAAAGCATTATCGAGTCTATGATTGTGACAAACATTGTACCACCACCCTTTGAGAGAAATGTTAGATGTATTTTTCCAATTAACAGTAATCTGCTGAAAGGCTACAGCTAATAACAGATCTACAATACGAACATTCATATCTACAGTATCCCAACCTGGGGATAAACTACCCAAGAAAAGATGAGTGAGAGAAAAAGGAATGCAGGCATGAAAAATAACATTGACTTGAGCCCACACCTGTAACCAAAAGTCATGCACAGATTTACAGAGAAATACCATATGAAATAAGGTAGCATTGGGGGAGCCACACGACCAGCCTGTGTCTGGGGTAGTAGGAAAGCGTTTGTGTAGTGTAGAGGGGGTATGAAGTAGTCTGTTGTAAATAAAGAATAAGGATTGCGTCAGGGAGGCTGCTCTGGAAGTTTTACGGAGTTTTGCCCATATCTTATCCCAAAGAGATATCGGCCATTCTGTTTCGAAGTCAGTCTCCCATTGAATCTCAACCTTGGATTTGGGTCTGAGAGATTGGTGTGAGTGAAGATATTTATAAATAAGAGATGCTTTGGGAGTCGTACGTAGGAGAGAGTTGAGTTGGAAAGTGGGGGACTGTTGAACAGGGGAAGGAGAAGAAGAGCCCGAGAGCCTCTCATAAACCTCTAGAACGGTATTTTTAAGTAATAAGTATTTAGGAACAAAAGAGAGAGGTAAGCCAAAGGAAGAACTAAGATCAGAAAAAGAGAAAAAGATGGAATCAGAGAAGAGCTGCGAAATCCATATCAAACCTCGGGATCTCCATGATTTCCAGTAGAAGGGTTTATTACCAATTAGAAGATGCTTATTATGCCAAATGGTGGAAGAGAGGAAATCAGCAACAGTCGTAGGAGGGCCAGGGGCATCAGATAGCAAAAGCTTAAGGGTATATTTGTGAATAGAGGTGGGATTCAGAGAAGGTTTACGAGAAAAAGCAAGATATTCTGTAAAAGAAAATGGAGAAAGGAGAGTACGTTCAACCTTAATCCACAAAGGGCAAGGAACAGTAATATCTTGTAACCAGAGGGAGGCTTGACGTAGTAGAAAGGCCTTCTGATATGCAGGAAAATCAGGGAAGTTAACACCACCCTCAGAAGCGGGAAGAATAAGTCTAGCAAGAGACATTCTGGATTTTTTAGAGCTCCATAAAAATGAAGATAACGTTGAGTTAATCTTTTTAAAGAACTTCATTGGAATAGATACCGGAATATTGGATAGCGTATAAAGAATGATGGGAGAAATCATCATTTTAATGGTATCAAGACGGCCCCACCAGGAGAGGTATAGGGGGTGCCATCTTGCAGTGAGGTCCGTAATTTTTTGTGTGCATTTAGACAAACATAGAGAGACAGTGTCAGGGATAGAGGGGGTGATATATAACCCCAGATATTTGATGTGGGTGGGGCACCAAGTAAATTGAGACTCACAAAATTCTTGCTTGAAAGTGAATTTGGTCAAGGGCAGGATCTCGCATTTATCATGGTTAAGTTTATACCCAGAGAGGGAGGAATAATTTCGAACTTCATCTAGAAAAGCAGGGACAGATTCCGTGGGGTTAGAAAGAAAAAGTAAGATATCGTCTGCATAGGCAGCAAGTTTAAGATGAAGGTCCGCAACCTGAAAGCCATGAATAGCGGGGTTTTGACGTATTCTGGATAAAAAGGGTTCTAAAGCAAGTCTGAAAAGAAAGGGGGAAAGGGGGCAACCCTGACGAACGCCTCTACCCAGACTGAAATAAGAAGAAATTTGGCCATTGGCAACTACTGCGGCTCTAGGGTGCGAGTATAGCAGGGAAACTAAAGAAATACATTTAGGGCCAAAACCAAACCAAGTAAGGGTGTGAAAAAGATATCGCCACTCAACTCGATCAAACGCCTTTTCGGCGTCAAGGGCAACCGCTGCAAGTGAGCGTTGACAGCGAGAAGACTTTGATAGGATATTAAATAAAAGTCTGGTGTTGTCCGTAATATGTCGGCCCTTAACAAACCCGGATTGCTCTTCACCGAGAAGATCAGGAAGTAAGTGGTCCAATCGGACCGCCAATACTTTAGCAAAAAGTTTATAGTCAATATTGACTAAAGATATGGGCCTGTAGTTTTTGCAATATTGTACATCTTTCCCAGGTTTAGGTATTAAACAGATATGAGCATCTGAGAACGTCCCTGAGGAAGCACCTTGAGCAATAAAAGTATGGAGAATGGAATGCAAGCGTGGGATCAACAACTTAGAGAAATGAAGGTAAAATTCAACGGTAAAACCGTCGGGGCCAGGAGCCTTATTAAGTTTAAGGTGTTGCAAAGCAGCGAGCAGTTCCCTTTGTGTAATGTCAGATTCCAAGGAGGAGAGGTCAAGAGGAAAAGTGGGTGGCGTGTGAATGGTGGAGAAAAAATGAGCAAGGGAGTCGGGAGAAGGTTGAGTTTCAGATGTGTACAGTGTTTCATAAAAATGAGAGAACGCAGCCAGAATATCAACATCCTTATGCTTCAGGGTATCATTCGAGTCGTAAACAGATTCAATATTTAACTTATTGTGCTTAATCTTTAAATAGTTAGCTAGGAGCTTCCCTGCTTTATTCCTACCCCCATAAAATTTGGCAGTAGATTTTAACAAGTATAGGGAAGCGTCTTCTGTGGATTTCTCATTAAATTTCAGTTTTGCAGCAACAAGGGCTGTCAAGCTATCCTCAGAGTGGGAGGTGAAATATGTGTGTTCCAACTTCTTAATATTTAAAAGGAGCTGTTTGGTGGACCATCTGGCAGCCCTGCGTTTATTCGCAACATAACTGATTATAAAGTCACGTGCAGCCGCTTTAAAAGCATCCCAGATAGTGTGTTCCGGGATATCGGTGTGATTATTAATCATAAAAAATTCATCAAAAAAGGAAGTGAAATTAGCCGTAAACTTGGGATCAGTTAGGAGCGAGTTATTAAATCTCCATCTTCTGGGACCATTAACCTTAGGGAACACATCAACGCTTGTAAGGACGGGGGCGTGATCCGAAAGTAATATCGGGCCTATCTCGGAATGTAATAGTGATTGAGCAAGGTTGTGGGATACAAAAACATAATCAAGTCTGGACTGGGAGCGATGACAGGGAGAGTAGAAGGTGTACTCCCGCAGTTTGGGATTGCAAAGGCGCCAGGAATCCACCAATTTATGCTGTGAGATAGCATGGCTAAATAGCTTATGAGGTTTGTTGGGAATATAGGGGGCCCTGGATTTCCTATCAATAAAGGGATCCAGAGGTTGATTACAATCCCCTGCTAAAATAAAGTTGCGATCCATAAATTTAGTTAGGAGTGGAGAAAAATCAGCCCAAAAGGAGGGTTCACCTGTAGTTGGGCCATAAACATTAAGAAGGGAAATTGGAACACCTCTGAGTGATAGCTTGGCATGAACCCAACGACCCGAAACATCCGATTCTTGGGTAAGAACCTGAAATGACAGAGACTTGCGACAAAGGATTGCTACACCATTCCGTTTGCCATCACCCTGTGAGTAAAAAAGTTCACCCACCCATCCACGCTTGAGCTTAGCTGACTCTACATCATTTAAGTGCGTTTCTTGTAGGAATGCAATATCAACATTCAATTTGGCTAGGTGTGACAAAATTCTTTGACGCTTGATCGGGGAGTTAATACCCTTCACATTCCATGACAAGATATTCAAGGACATAACAATAATCTATTTACAAAAAAAAGTAAAAAAACATGACCAAAGAATAGAAAGCCCATGTATCGTAGAAAAGACATGAAGAAAGAAGAAGAAAGAGAGAACCAGTGTAGATATGCTAGAGAAGAAGAGAAGAAGAGGATAAATGAGAAACTGAAGAACAGGTGCAACAGTGGGATCAAGGAAGGCAACTTTTACATAAGCAAAAAATTCAGTCATAGATAGCATGCTAAAATATGAACATGTTAAAAGGAATACGAACAAGAGAAGAGGAAGAAGGGAGGGATACAGGGAAAAATCATCAAATGCGCGAGGAAAACAAATAAGGGAATGAAGAAAGAACATACCTACGAAGGAAGGGTACGAGGAAAGGTGGAGGAGGGAAGAAGCCACATGGGTGGGGCAGCACATCCAGGAGCAGCAAGGCAGGGACCAAGAGAGATCATCAAACACGGGGAAAAATTCCTGTAAGACGAAAAAGGAGAACAAGAATTAAAACAAACCAGGAAATCATGTGGGAACCATGACTAACAAGAAAACAAGGGACATCCATCATGCATAAACAATAACAGACCAACAAAGTAAGCTTCTGGAAAATCAGACAAATTCGAGTGAACTGCAACTAAGAGAAAATCTCTGAAAAAGTACAGGATAAAATGCAACAGCCACATAAGGATTGTGAAAGGATTAGTCAACCATGGGCAGAGGATGACGGTCCAGAGGCATCCATGGCAGACGACTTGTGCGCATTGATGAAGCTTTGTAAGCGCACTGGGTCTTCATAGGTTGTAGTTTTGTTGTTATAGGTAACTTTAAATAGACATGGGTGATACAGGCCATATCGCGCACCCATCGCCCGTAGATCTGCTCTTAGGCTCAAAAAAACCTTACGACGGGTGGCTGTGGCTTTAGCATAGTCCTGTGCGAAAAACAAGGGTGTGCCAGACCAGGCTAAATTCGGAGAAGATTTAGCCGCCGTTAGAACCATCAAGAGGTCAGTGTATTCCAAAAAGTAAATAATGACTCCTCTAGGTCTCTGTGGAGAGGAAACAGAAGAAGGTGGTCGACCCAGCCTGTGAGCACGCTGAATGTTAAGGGCCTTGTCCGGTGACAGATGCAAAAGCTTGGGAAGAAACGACTTGAAGAAGGCGATTGGATCAGATCCCTCAAGTCCTTCAGCTAGGCCATAAATACGGAGGTTATTGCGCCTATTCCTGTTTTCCAACTGTTCCACTTGTTGTTGAAGGTCTGAGACTTGAGACTTTAGGTTTGAGACCACAGAGGATGTTTCTTGAAATGACTGAACAGATTTTTCCATCGAAGTTACCCTGGTTTCCATTTGCGACCAATTATCCGTGAGGACCTGGAGTTTAATATTGGTTTCTTCCATGAAAGGTCGCAAGGACCTTATCTCTTCTAACAGCAATTCCATGGATACTGGTCCTGAGTGTTTTGGAGGTGAAAGAGAATTTGACTTGAGTCTTTTTGTGGTAGATTTAGAATTATCCGGCGTATTCTTGGAAGGATCCATTGGCGTGTCTGAGCCAGACGAATTAAGAGAGTCTTCCAGTTGCGAAAAAGCAGAGAAAACCTTAGAGTTCTTCACAAGCTGAGGTTTGGTCGAGCGAGGCAGGTGCGACATTGATTTAAGTCTATCCATGTAGTAAAGTCGCGGAATGTCCGACACAATAGATGTGACAGGAGCAAAAATGAAGACAGCACAAAATATAGCACAGCAGTAAAACGGGGGAAATTTAATATTTTATGAGAGGAATGTGGCCAATTCCATAGCAGTTAAGTAAGAACAGTCGTCAATGCATATATGAAAAAGCAAATGAAGCCATTCATGAGGAAATCAAGGTATTATGTATACGGCATATATTGCAGGATTGGCATCAGCTCACCGCAGAATGTAAAGCGGGTTTAATCCACATGACAAAGGATGACATGAAGCGCCTCGTGACACATCTCTCAGGAATCCGCAGTGAGCAACGATATCTATAGTAAAGAGCAACCAGGCATGCTTCATATAGACACTTCACCACTCATAGGCGGATTCAGAGAGCAGCATGGATATAACAGCTATAAAATAATGCTTTGGAAACCAGCGAAATAGCAGTCATGTGGAGCAGGGACGCTATGACTGCGTAGCGCAGAGAACGAGCAGTTCCATAATGCAGAGCCTTGGTGCAAGGGAACAGAAGCAGGTGGATAACTTATGAGCCTACTAAAAGTGTATTGTTAGGCCTTCAAAGCGCTGGGTTAACGGTGAAATAATCTCCTCAGAACGCGCGTCATTTGGCGAATCCAAGATGGCGGCCGCATACGAGAAAATCTTGTCAAAACTTACAAGTTCCAGTTGCCATGTCACGAAGGCATGAAAAGATTCCCAATGACGCTTGACGAAGTCAGGGCATGTTCCAACACCTCCTCAGTCGGTCGCCTTCAGGAGACTTAAGCAGGAACCGGCTCGTCTCTCAGGGCGCCGCCTCGGAGCTCTACTCGAGCGCCGCCATCACCCTCAGGCGCCAAGCCACGCCCCCGTTGCATAACAAATGAAACCTGCAAGACATTAGTAACAGCCTCAAATATACTCATAGAAGAAAATAGGACAAAATGTTGGTGGTTTTCTTGTTTGCTTTTTCACATAAATAAAGATGCAAATACACAATCAAAACTTTCTTTTTCATTTTTTCCATCTGATTGCTGTGCTAATTTGATTCATTTACATTTCATCTTCACATTGCAATTCCAAAATACAATTGAACAAAATACAACTTTGTTCCTTATTTAACAAACAATTGCAAAATGCGACAGTTGAAAAGAAATTGAAGGACATATGCATGCCAAGATTTCTTATCCACTCACATCTCATAACAACTAAGATTACATACAATCATATTTGCTCCCACCCGAGTCATAGACAAGCTTACCAATAACATGAAAATCAATTTGATGCTGTTTTAGAGACATAAGACTGGCCAGCTTACTGGGTCACGTCTGATTTGCTTAAAACACAAGCAATTCCAGATGCAATTATGTCATGTTGGGCTTCCTCAGGGAAATTACGCTTTTCTCAAATTTTCTTTCTTTTCTTCGATCGCCCTAATAAACGTAACACAGGCAATTAAAATCCTGCTGCAGGATTTCCATCTCCTACTTTGCAATTTTGTCTAAACTCCCTCTCCGTTTTCTGGTCTTATCTACAAATTTAGCTGAACAAGTGATACTGTCCATTAAAACATGAAAGGGTTCTGTTGAATATAGTCAGATCCTTCGTATTATGAGAACTTTTGATCCTCAGCACCTGAAAAATCCCAAACTAATTTACCAAAATAGGAGAATATTTTAATAAAAAGAATGACACCAAAATTACAACAATCCAATAGGTAGAACAGAAGTTATGGATTTATAAGGTTTAATGTAAAAATAAGTGCCAAAAAGTGTTGAGCGCAAACCACAGTCATCTGGTTCCCCCATGACGAGGACAACGGTAAGGTTTAAGTCTAAACACGTGCCGTGTTGGATACAGGGACCAAGTTCGTCCTGGTGAAAATGTTTACCATCGGTCTTATTCTTGAGAATGAAAGTCAAAAATCCTCAGAGGGACAATACAGCAGGTTTTGGCCAAAAAAGGCTCTTCGTTGTTCGATAGCCACTGGATGAGGTCTCAGTGAAGCTGTTGATTCTTGGTGTGAATCCTCAGAATGGGAGAAATTTGAATTTCACACCCGGAGACGGTCCTTGGATAGTGGAATACTCCTTGCACCTTCACCCAATATGGATGTCTATCTTTGAACTTAGGGGCCGGTTACGATGATGGTGAGACCGCCACCGACAGCCTGTCGGTGGCGGTATCACCCTCGTCGTTTGCATTGTGTGCATGTTTTCCACCACCCATAATATAATGGCAGGTGGAAGGATTGCAGTCGGAAGGCCCGACCGCCATGCATCCGACGGGCTCCTTGAGCCTGCCAGTGCGGTTGAGGGCCTCGCATTCCCTACAATGGTGGCGGTGCCTACCAGGCATCACCGTAGGGATTACGCTGTACCTTTCCACCTGTCTGTTCATGGCGGTTAACCTGCCATGAACAGACAGGCCAAAAGGGACTATGGGGGCCTGTAGCGGTCCCCCCTTCCACCCTGGCCCTAACCTGTGGGCACCAGGGGGAACCTATGGTGCCCTCCTACAGATCCCTGGACCATGTGGCAGGCACTGCATGGTGCCTGCCACATAGTGCAGGGATATGTATGGTGTCCCTTTTTTGCATTGTGGCGGGGGCCGCAGCCAGCAGCACCTGCTGCAATACAAAAATATAGGCATTGCGACTATCGTGGTGGCGGTTGCATCCTAATGCCTACTGCAGGACTGCCAAAAGCCTGTTGGGCGGTCCCGTCTGCAACAGTGTGGCGGGCAGACAAAAGTGCACCTGCCATCCTAATTGGGCCCTTAGTCACTTGGAGCTCAGATTCTTACAGCAGGGCAAGGTGCAGGCTGGAGCTGAAGAATGCTTCATGAGGCTGTACACCACTCCAGAGGTCCCATTAGATTTAATTTACTGCTGTGGGAAGAAAGTAGCAGGAGCAACCAGAATCTTTGCCCCAGCAGCATTGAACCTTTGTTGGATTGGTTTTACAGGTTGGTCCTGGTGACCATTCCTAAAGTTGTCATAAAAGTTTTTAAGTCCCAGATCCTGCAGTTTGAGGACAAGAGGAGTACCCTCTAACACCTATCAAGGGTCCAGAACCTGTGAGTACAACTTGGCAATTAGGACTAGCGCCTTGAGACCCTTGTGGGTGAGTAGCTACACATTCCCAACACCTGTTGATTGATTGATTGATTGAGAACTCACTCCAAAAGAGGATGGCATCAGGATCAAGGGCAGGTCCAGTTCATACTGGTCAATTGGGCAGTTTCAGGGAAAGATTGCTGTAAACTTGTTGTTTCCCTGTAGCCTAAACAGGAGGTCAGCCAATTGACCCTTGGAGTCAAAAATCAAAATATACTTTATTTGGCTTTAAAATTAAAACCATAAAAGTTACACAATTCCATACAGTACAATAGATGACAATAAAAACAGGGGGAATTAATCCTATAGAAAAAGCAGCAGTATGTACATTTTGTGCAAAAAATTAATCAAGCGGAAAAAATACACTATGAAGGGAGCCTCCCAACAATAAAGATTTACTAGCTCTCCGTACAGATCCTAGATATCAATGAAGAGTTCAGAAAGCCTACTATAAAAGATACACATTCTGGTTTCAACAATTGTAAATAAAAAAGAGCTGGACGGACCTGGATAGAATTCAACTTTTTTAAAAGAGGTCTTAAAAAATATCTCCGAGGTACTTCATAAAATTTACAAAAAAACATAAAGTGTAGCAAATCCTGAGGAGACACTCCGTCGCAGCCACAGGATGCTAACACCTGACCTCTGCAGCTCCCTTTTCGGTAAGCAAGCAACAAATGAAAATAATCTAAACGAAACCTGAACTATAAAAACCGTTCATGAGATGAAAGTGGCCACAAAAGATAGGGCTCAATAGATGGCGATGTTTTGAGCACCATATGTTTGCGGACACTCGATTTTCCAATTACTGTAGCATCTTTGCCGAACCTTTTTAAGGTAGTGAAGGTATACTTAACAAATTCCACATCCTTCAATGTAATAAAATCAGGATTTGTAAAAAGGTCTGGCCGTCCCAGCTCTTCAAAGCAATCCTTAATGTATTTTAACCATGGAATGTGTGTCATATGGTCGAGGCTCAAAATTTCTCTTGATATCTGGTGATTGAGAGCTAGATCTTTATTTAGTCAACAATTGAGCCAAAACAACATTGGACGCATAGCCAAGGTATCCCCTATAAATGGCAACCCCAATTCTTCGTGTACCACCAGATTTGATGTCCTGCTAGACACTCCTAAAAGACATTTAAAAAAAATATTCTCAGCCACCTGTAAACGCCAGTTGATACATAGCTCCCATAACTAGCAATGGCAACACTTTTAGCCTTATATATTTTCATCATTGCCGCTATTGGGCGCTTACCCATTTTCGCGGCAAAGTTAACAAGCATTTGCAATGCAATAGGTCTCGCATTTATAAGAGTTTGAGCTATTGGCATTGTAAAATTACAATGCCTTTTATTTATGTTTTGGTTTTAAAACAAATAAAAGGCATTGTCATTTACAATGTCAGTAGCATACACTCGCATAAAAGCAGTGTGTGGAGTGCAGCAGTGTGCGGCGTGCAGCAGTGTGCGGCGTGCAGCAGTGTGCGGCGTGCAGCAGTGTGAGGCATGCAGCAGTGTGCGTCGTGCAGCAGTGTGCGGCGTGCAGCAGTGTTTCGTGTAGCAGTGTGAGGCATGCAGCACTGTGACGTGCAGCGGCGTGCAGCAGTGTGCGGCGTGCAGCAGTGTGCTGCGTGCAGCAGTGTGCGACGTGCAGCAGTGTTTCGTGTAGCAGTGTGAGGCATGCAGCACTGTGGCGTGCAGTGGCGTGCAGCAGCGTGCAGCAGTGTGCGGCATGCAGCAGTGTGCTGCATGCAGCAGTGTGCTGCGTGCAGCAGTGTCGTGCAGCATGCAGCAGTGAGTAATGCAGCAGTGTGCAGCAGTGTGCAGCAGTGTGTGGCGTGCAGCAGTGTGCCGGTTGCATCAGTGTGTGCCGTGCAGCAGTGTGTGGCATGCAGCAATGTTTCGTGTGGCAGTGTGTGGCGTGCAGCACTGTGTGGCGTGCAGCAGTGTGCAGCGTGCAGCAGTGTGCGGCGTGCAGCAGTGTGTGGCAGTGTGTGGCGTGCAGCAGTGTGAGGCGTGCAGCAGTGTGTGGCGTGCAGCAGCATGCAGCAGTGTGTGGCGTGCAGCAGTGTGAGGTGTGCAGCAGTGTGAGGCGTGCAGCAGTGTGAGGCGTGCAGCAGTGTGAGGCGTGCAGCAGTGTGTGGCGTGCAGCAGTGCGAGGCGTGCAGCAGAGACACATGGAGGGTGAGGAGAGACACGTGGAGGGTGAGGAGAGACACGTGGAGGGTGCGGAGAGACACGTGTGGAGGGTGAGGAGAGACACGTGTGGAGCGTGAGGAGGAGACACCTGTGGAGGGTGAGGAGGAGACACATGTGGAGGGTGAGGAGGAGACACATGTGGAGGGTGAGGCAGAGGGTGAGGAGACACGTGTGGAGGGTGAGGAGAGACACGTGTGAAGGGTGAGGAGAGACACGTGTGGAGGGTGAGGAGAGATGTGGAGGGTGAGGAGAGACACGTGGAGGGTGAGGAGAGACACGTGGAGGGTGAGGAGAGACACGTGGAGGGTGAGGAGAGAGGAGAGACACGTGGAGGGTGAGGAGAGACACGTGGAGGGTGAAGAGAGACACGGAGTGTGAGGAGAGACACGTGTGGAGGGTGAGGTGGAGGGTGAGAAGAGAGACGTGTGGAGGGTGAGGAGAGACGTGTGGAGGGTGAGGAGAGACGTGTGGAGGGTGAGGAGAGACGTGTGGAGGGTGAGGAGAGACGTGTGGAGGGTGAGGAGAGACACGTGGAGGGTGAGCAGAGACACATGTGGAGGGTGAGGAGAGACACGTGTGGAGGGTGAGGAGAGACACGTGGAGGGTGAGGAGGGTGAGGTGGAGGGTGAGGAGAGACACATGGAGGGTGAGGTGGAGGGTGAGGAGAAACAGAGTTGGAGGGTGAGGAGAGACGGAGGTGGAGGGTGAGGGGAGATGGAGGTGGAGGGTGAGGAGAGACAGAGGTGGAGGGTGAGGAGAGACGGAGGTGGAGGGTGAGGAGAGACAGAGGTGGAGGGTGAGGAGAGACCGAGGTGGAGAGTGAGGAGAGACCGAGGTGGAGGGTGAGGAGAGACCGAGGTGGAGGGTAAGGAGAGACCAAGGTGGAGGGTAAGGAGAGACCGAGGTGGAGGGTAAGGAGAGACCGAGTTGGAAGGGAATCAGAAGTGGAGGAGAGAGAGAGGTGGAGGGTGAGGAGAGACAGTGGAGGAGTGGGGGGGAGGGGAGGGGAGGCTATCACTTTTACTTCCTCTCCTAGTGTAAGGTAACGCCCCCACCCCACAGGCCCTGCCGGGGCCAAGAGCAGATCACTGTTCGCATCAGCCGTCACCCAAGACCGCTCCGTACTTGTTGGTAAATAGAGGTTCACTATCTGTTGATAATGAGATTTACTTGGGGGGCTGACTTACCTCCTCCACCCCCAGGGCCAACACTGAGAAGGCATCAGAGACCTGGTGCTGCCTATGCTGCAGTACTGCGAGAGAGAGGGATGGAGGGGCGGGCAGAGGAAGAGGAGTGGGGTTAGAGAAGGGACAGGTGGGGAGAGAAAGAGGAGAGAAGGGACAGAGACAGAAAAGGAGCAAAAAAAGAATTGGAGAGAGTAAAGAGGAGAGTTGGGGAAAATGAAAACATTACGAGAGAACATGTAGCAAAGAGGTGGAGAGAGAAGATGGGAGAGAGTAAGGACGCAGCCAAGAGATAGGGCAGAGACAAAAAGAGTCGAAACAATACAAAAGTATTTTCCAAACTCGTAAATAACCACGGGCCAAACAACTGATCTGCAATGAAGTATCCGAATCCGGTATATCATGACGTTAACCATGCAATAAAAAATCAATTTAAAAAAAATAAAAAAACACCCAAAAACACGTATACACCATGTTGACCCTTTTCCATGCAACATATTCTAAAACACCATTCTCATTCATACATTCACAGCAAACCTGTTCACAAGAGTGACAGAAAATGTGGTATTAGTGTTACATGTTTGTTTACATCCATACCCGCTCACTTATGCAATTAAAGGATTCATGACCACACGGTTAAACAAAACGTACTGACACACACTCCCAATCTGTGAAACGTTCACCCCACTTTCTCGAAATTGAAACCAGTGCATGTGTCCGACGAACTTCCTGCCGCTTATCTGAATGCACCAGTGGCAGAAGATAGTCACCATCTTGCAACAACACAATTAAAGGGAGGCATGTCTGTCTCTCCCCACCGCCACATGTCTGAGTCTTACTGTCTCATGCGAGATCTCCCTCTAGGAGACAGCTGACACCGACTCTTCCCCTGAGACAGTACGGGAGATGCGTGTGTGTGCATAGTGTGTGTGTCTATATGTATATATCTGTGTGTGTATGCATGTGTGTGTGTTTGTATGTGTATATGTTTGTGTATGCATGTGTGTGTTGGTGTGCAAGTATGGGTGTGTCATTGTGTTCATTTGTCTTCATGGATATGTACACATATGTTTGTGTGTATACCTATGTCTGTGTATGCATGTTTGTGTGTATGTATATGTGTTTGTGTGCGTGCTTGTTTATATGTGTATGTGGGGTTGGTGTGTTGGTGTGCATGTATATGCATATGTTTATGCATGTCTGTGTGTGTTTGTATATGTTCATATGTGTGTGTAAATGCATGTGTGTGTTTGTATGTGTGCATAGTTGTGTATGCATGTGATCAGAGGGAAGAGTGCAGTTGAGGGCAAAGAGGAAAACATACAGGGAAGAGTATGTGAGGGCAGAGAGGAAAATACAGAGGGAAAAGCACGTGAGGGCAGAGAGAAAAATACAGAGGGAAGAGTCCATGTGAGGGAGGAGAGAAACATAGAGAGGGAAGAGCTCATGTGAGAGCAAAGCGAAAAATACAGAGGGTAGGGCGCATGTTAGACTGGAGATAAAAACATAGAGGGAAGAGAGCATGTGAGAGCAGAGAGAAAAATATAGAGAGAAGAACACATGCGAGGGCAGAGAAAAAAATACAGAGCAAAGAGCACATGTGAGAGCATAGAGAAAAAATGCAGAGGGAAGAGTACATGTGAGGGAAGAGAGACAAATACAGAGGGAATAGCATGTGTGAGGAAAGAGAGAAAAATGGAGAGGGAAAAGCACATGTGAGGGCAGAGTGAAAATACAGAGGGAATAGCACATGTGAGACCAGAGAGAAAAACAGAGGGAAGAGCATATGTGAGGACAAAGAGAACAAGTACAGGCTGTGCCAAGCGGAAGTGATCGCGTTTGTGATCAAACATCAAAGCGGCGAAAGTGAAAGTAATCGAGCAGAGCATCAAGGTCTGGGTTAGAAGGGAGGGGGGAATGCAAGGGTCAAAGCGGCTAAAGTGAAAGTAATCGAGCAGAGCATCAAAGGGCTGGGTGAGAAGGGAGGGGGGAATGCAAGGAGCAAAGGAGCAGCTGTGCACGTGCACGCCATCGTGCACTCAAGCCCTAGGCCAGCAAAACCATGTGGGTAGCACTTTTGAAAGCCCACTTACAAAATGTCTCAAAGAGACAGCTTTCGCTGTCTCAGCGAGACCTAAAAATTGCAGCATTCGCCCTTTTCACTTCCCCTTTTTTCCTCTTAATCAAGGGCCCCCAGCTTAACCGATCATCTACCAAGACACCCAGGTAAGAGAATAATGTGGTCACCGGAACATTCTCATTACCCACTTTGAAAGGGTACTGTTTCTTCGGGCGAATCCTGACCTGCCTTATATAAGATTTAGAGTTGTTGACTGTAAGGTCATTGGCTTCCATCAAGCTCCGGAATGTATCAAGTAGGGTCTGTAATCACCTTGCCATCCTGGCGACCAGGACCGCGTCGTCCGCATATAGGAGGACGGGCAGACCTCGTCGCCCTACATAAGGGAAATCGACCCCTGTATTTACCAGAGTTTTTTCCAGGTCATTAATATATAAGTTGAATAGGAAGGGGTCCAGGATACAACCCTGCGTAACCCCCCTCTCTATTTTAAAATCCCTGGATACTCGAAGATCCTTGGCAAATCTAATGTTGGCCTTGGTGTCCCTATGTAGATCCTCCAGGAAGTCAACCAAATTAGCCTCAACCCCCATGGTCCTCATGGATTTCCACAATTTCCCCCGATTAACACAATCGAAAGCAGAGGAAAGATCCATGAAGGCCATGTAGATTGTACCTTGGCGGGCAATTGTATACTTCCCCAGGATCATATACACGTTAAGGCACTGGGCCTAGGTGGACCGCCCTGGTCGAAACCCGTACTGTATTTCAGAGATGATCTTATTCTCTGCCGCCCAGGAGGATAATCTTCCCAGAAGCACCCCGCCCACAACCTTAACCACGGAATCAAGAAGGGAGATTGGGCGATAACACAGAGTACTGTTACGATCGCCCTTCTTGAAAACCGGCACGATCGTCGAGGTGCCCCAAGAATATGGGCAACCGGTCCTGGCCGCCACATTAAGCACCGCAATCAGGACTGGAGCCCACAAGAGTGAATTTGCTTTAAAAAGGTCCGGTGGAATACCATCCGGGCCTGGGGCTTTGTTACATGTGAGCCCTAAGATGCCCTTCTCCACCTCTTTCTGTTCGAACTTTAATGAAGCATTAGAGTTATCCCTTCCGGGGGATTGATGGTAAACTGTGGGGCAGGTGAAGATAACTTGAAAATGAGACACCCATTCATCCTCAGTAATATTGGTACCTACATCCCCAGCCCCCGCCCTTTCAAATAGAGGTCGATTAATAATACCCCAGAACCTTGCACTGTTCCCCAAGGTACTAGCATCCAATAGGTCTCTCCACATTTCCTCCTTCAATTCACCCTTGCGGGTGGCCAAAGTCCGTTTGTACTCTAAGCGTCGGGCGCAAATCATATGTTGGTTTCTAGGAGTAACATTTAGGGCCTCTTTTAGTTGTCTGAGGCCAGAGTGAATTGAACCATCTAGGATCAGGTGACACCGTCCTATGTGAGGGGACACGTAGGAGTGCCCCGACCTTAGTGATAATAGCATCAAAAGCCTTAAGAACATCCCCCGAATTGGGATCAATTGACACACAAAAAGCTATTTCTGATGCACAAGACTCTTGGACTTTGCCATAAAAAGAATCAGGAGAAACCTGCGACCATTTTAAACGGCGATTTCCCTCCACTGGTCTCATCGTGCCCGGGGCTATCACCCTAGCTTGTGTTGATAGTAGCCTACCATCCAGGTACATACAAACGGGGTTATGATCGCTAAAATCACTAGCCATAATTGTGTATCTGCAAATACTAGACTGAAGACCAGAGGAGATCAAGATATGATCTATAAAAGAACCATTACTGCATCCTTTAAAAGAGGGGACGAGCTGTGTGCTAAGGGGAGCAGATAAAGACATTGAAGATAACAAGTCAAATTCATTAAGTAAATTATTCAATACACTCCCCTGGGCAGAGTGCACAAAGTGAAAACCCCGCATCCTGGCACATCCCAACTCAGCCATGCTTTTGGTTTTAGGATCGCCACAGGGATGAATATTAAAATCCCCTGTCACCATAAGCTTATATGCAACAGGGCCACAGGACTGTCTTATGAAGCAGCCCAGTTGGGCAATCTTACACTCTCCCTGCGCACTGGTTGCATTATAAAAATTAATAATGCCCATGCTGTTGTTTCCTCTCCTTAGGACGATTGCTTGAAAATCCTTATTATCCATGGGGAGTTGCTGTATCCTACAGGGCACAGCCAACGATGATATGTACATCACCAGCCCACCCCTAGCTCTACCAAATAGAGATGGGGACGCGAGAACAAAAAAGGCTTTATAACCCTCCAAGAACAGGTTACAATTCACAAGCCAGGTCTCCTGGAGACAGATCACAGAATATTCTCTAATGAACTGCATCCATATAGGGTCCTGAAATTTTCCCGTCAGACCTGCAATGTTCCATGACAGGATATTATACAAGTCTGCACTTGCAATCATCCCTTGATCGTTAACCGGTAAGGCCACCTGCTGCGAGGAGCTCGACTTCCCAAGTGTCTCCATGGCACTGGGCACAGTATTTCCTCTAGTGAGACGTAGAGACCCTTGTTCGGGTAATATATCCCCCACGGGCTCAGTAATCTTCGTTAGTCAGTTACACTCGTCCAATCTGGATTAAACTGAGAATCTATTAAATAACTCTACCCCAGTAACAGGCTGGTGCCCAGTCCACCGGGGATAACCCCCCTGCGATAGAAGCTGGTTAACACCCATTTCCACACGGGGTCTTTGAGACCACCTGTCACGTGGGATACTAATATTTGGGCACCTAGTATGGACTGCCTTGTAGAAAAAATCCCAGCGGGAGGACCTGGATACCAGAAACGCGCTGTGAATAGTCATAATAAGCATCCTGTAATATTCTATCCACTAGGGAAGAGCTGTTAAAATTCACAACAATACAATCGCCCCCGCCAGGTTTTCTCGAATTCCCTAGCCAGCCCACCCGACGCACCATGATAATATTACGTTCCACCATTGGGCCTACGGATGTATTATTTGACAGCCAATGAGTAACCTAGTTTTTAAGTTGACCTAGGTCCTCATTAGACCCTGGTTGAAGCGGGGAAACATTACCCAAAATTATTACAAGAGGTGTTGATTGGGGTGGAAGATTGATAACCGGCCAATTCTGTGCAGCATTTGACTGATGAACCTGCGTCACCTCTGGTGGCAGTCCGGATCTTTGGAAACCCGCACCCTGGAGATGAATAGGAGTGGGCACATTAGGGGCATGTCTTTCATTTGGGGCATCGACCAACCCCCCTAGATCTTTTGAGGCCACTTAATTGCCACTGGGCTGAACTCCACTGGCAGGCCGAGGGGCTGGATCTGGCCCAGGCATGGGCATCGAACCAGGAGTCATGTTATCCCTGAACAAATCCGAGGCCAGAGATTGAATAATTTGAGTGGGTGGTACAGATCTTTTATGTTCTACTAGAACTTTCTCTATTGAGTTTAACCTGTCCAAGATGGGGCTCAATTTGGCATCCAGCATACAACTCATGGTTGCCTTAAAGGCTTCCATCATGGCCGGATGGACTGTGTTTACTACTGGTGCTACCGATACCAGGCTTTTGGGGGCTGGCTTAGTATATATATTAGGCTTGATTTTTTTAGCTTGACTACCCATGGGCTTTAATTTTCTTTTTGTACTCCCAGATGCCCTATGAACCTCCCTTACTTGTTGTGGGGGGCCATCATTAGTATGAACTTCTTGGGATTTATAATTATTAATACCACCGGTCTCAGTCGTGTTTGTAGGGGCACCATTCTCCTTAACTACAATAGCAACATCAGGGGAAAGAAAGTGGCCTATAGATGGTCACACTAGAAGTTCCTTGAAAGGAGGTGAGGATTTGTTAGGCTGTGAGTCAATACCCAGCCCTAGGGACAAGGGTAGACTTGGTGTTTCCATATCAGCTTCCCTAATAGGGCTAATAGGACCAGCCACATGTGAAAATAGACAATTTAAAGGAGATCTAGAGAGACGCCTGTTCACTAATTTGATCTCCTTGTCTATAACTGAGGCAGCTCTTATTAAAAAAGCATCCATCGTTGTGGCACTAGCCCTAGTTACAGCTTTAGAACCATCTTGACTAACTTGAGTCTTCCGCCTCCCCATTGCACAATATAAAGATAACCCCCAAAAAACTAAAGTAAGGAGTATCAACACAGCACTTGATACACAAGTTAAAATAAGAAGATCCTAAAGAACAAAACCGTTACTGGGCCCTACCATACAGCAAAGCCCGTTTGAATAAAATTGCCTATATACTTCTCCTAATGCCCCTCCACAGGAAGGACAAGGAACCAGTCCAATAGATTCAATTCAGTCCCACGTTTGCGAGTGCAAAGATGAAAATCAATGAGGGGGGGCCCAGCCCAGCCTCCTTCGGCCCCTGATGGGCACAGACAAGCCCGCCTTTGGCCCAGGCTTCGCAAAGCCGTGGATCAAGTTATGCGCCTCCTGGTGCGAGAATTGCAGCGGCAACACCCGGAGCAGTCTGGGGGCTGTGGTCCTCCCCCACAGGCAGGCAAGTAACGAGCAGGCTGTGCGACACCCTTCCCAACAGAAGCTCCTGGAGGCAGCACCTGCTTTCCGATTTTTGTGTGTAATTCTCAGTCACAAAATCTTCCAGTCCAACCAGTTTCCAAGGCTATCATCCCAGCCTTCGTCTGATGAATATGTCCATTTGCAAACCAATGTACAGAAAGACCTGGCAGGACCACCTGTTGCTTTCCAGGACAAGTAGTCAGGAAGATCAAAGAAATGCCCGGCCTTTTCCCAGCAAGAATGCAAGTTCTAGGAAGGCAGCTGTAGCTCTGTGGTCTACACGGGAGGCGGGATTACCAGAATTCTTCAGAGAGGGGCTCCAAAACGAGCTCTCTGTAACGCTTCCCAAGTTAAAGTCATACAGCTTCGTCAGAATGAGGATCACCCGATACAGAAACTGTGGAAGCTGCTAGGTCTCGCCTTCCTCACCGAGCGCAAGCTAAGCTACGCTGAGCCGTGGGGGTCCCGATGGCCCGGGACTCGCACTACAAACTGCTGACGGCGACAATGTCCTCCAAGTAAGGTTGCCGGTTAGCGAGGGGCACCAGACAAACTGCCGCTCCAAAGGATTGTCGGGGAATGCAGCGGGCTCCACGGAGCTGCTCACTCGGCCGGGCTTTGTCGTTCGGCTCGAGCCTCCAGCCACTAGCCGCCTCGTTAACTTCCGCGGCCGCAAGTCTGAAGCACTCAGCCACACTCACAATCGGTGCCTGTGGCGGCCCATAACTACTTGTGGCTTCTCATCTAACACAACTCAGATTGCGACTCCATCTAGCAGGTGGGGAAAAAAAGTCACTTCTCGGGTTCTGGGCTCAAGGTAAGCAGGTCCAGTCTTCCTTCAGGTACTTCAGACAGAAGGGCAGTCCTTCTTCTGATCTTCGCTGGACCAGGAGTGTTCTGAGGAAGGTACTGGAGTTATGCCAAGTGCCAGCCTATGGATGGCGGAAACTCCTGCCAACTCCCTAGCCAATGGGGTAGGAGATTCCAGGGGTAACCTAACCCATCCGACCCTGTCAGCACTTTCTGTGTGTTTTTCTGTATGTTATTCAACAGTACCCCTCTTTTCTAAAACCAACATGCCAGAACCCTTTTTTCCCTGGTCAAAGTTCCATCTGTCTCCCCAGAGGTATGGCTTTGGAGATGGGCAAACCCTAACTTATTGTCACGCCAAACCAGTTCTGATACAGCTCCCCCATCCCACTGGGTTTGGATCCAAGCTGACTAGGAAGTCAAAGGGAGGCAGGCCTAGGTTTTGAGCTATATCTTCCAGTGACAGGGTAGGCATCCTTTGAAGCTTAGGAAGGGATGGAGCACAGCCCCCAGGCCATTATGCTCAAGGAGAAAAAAACACTTTTCCACTCTCAAGCCTTTTGTCCACCATCTACGAGTAATCCACTTCTCAGCACCGGGGAGAATTTCAGCAGTCTTGTGACACTGGACACTGGCAGAAAGGCTCTTCGCCATAATAATTACAGCTTTTGAAAAGTGCTATTTCAAAAATAGTAGTATAGAATTTGATCTGACCATTAATTGGGATTTTAAGTTACTATTAATATAAGTTTTTCACTTTTTTATTCAGCTGCTCCCAAACTGAAATTAAGCATTATAATACAACCCAGTGTCTTCCTATGCAAGAGCCTGCTTTGCTACAGTAAAAAGTGACTTTGGAGTGATTTCACTTCCAAATATGTAAAACATTGAATATACATGTCCTACTTTTTACATACTATGCACCCTTCCCTATGTGCATTTAGGGCCTAATTTAGGGATGACTTGTATGTTTAAAAAAGAAGGGAATAGGCCTTGCAAAATGTTTATTTTGCCTGGTCAAAATGGGAGTTGAAAACTTCGTACCCATACTGCAGGGACATGCCTGGAGACATATTTTATAGGGCTGCTCTAGTAGGTGGCACAATTAGCGCAACAGCCCACTAGTAGCCCTTATTTTACAGGCTCTGGGTACACTTAGTACCAAATATTATGGACTTATAAGTTAAATAAATGTGCCAATTAGGAATATCTCAATTTTACCATGTTTGAAGGGAGAGGACTTTACTATTGGTTAGCAAGAATAAAGTGTGTTCAGTGAAAGAAGGGAGAAATCTGGGGGACTGCCATGCAAAGGATATTCATTTCCAACAGTCAGTATACATTACAGTACATAATTGGCATTTCATTGACAGAATTACAAGATCACACTTCAGTGTCACTCATCCACAGTCGGAGCATAGTTATATCAGTAGATAATATTAAAAGAAAAATTAGAAAAAAGCTAAATTAAGGAACACTTTATATACAATTTAGGTGGGTAGAGCCGTAGGGAAATTTGTTTATTATTCTAAGTTTTAGGTTTACAAGGGATTCTGGGTAAAACAACCTGGTGAGAGCCGTGCACTTCACCCAATATTGGATTCCCCTATGTGTCTTGTTTTCAAACAATGTACAGGTTTGCTAGGTTCCCAGGTGCCAGGGGAGCTAAAGTCCAAAGTCCAAAGCTATGTATTTTGCAAAAAACTGGTCTGTTTTGAGTAGAAAAATGTGATGCATCCACGTTGAATTTTGGGCTGTTTCCAGTCATGTGCACTAGGCCTACCTATAGAAGTGAGGTACCATTTTTTCTGAAGACTTAGGGGAATGCTGAGTAAAGGGAAGTTTGTGGCGGTCTGCAGATTCCAGAACTTTCCATCACAGAAATGTGAGGAAAAAGTGATTTTAGTGAAAATGTGAGGTTTGCAAGGGATTCTGGGTAAAACAACCTGGTGAGTGTAACACATGTCACCCCATCCTGAACTCGCTTAGGGATCTAGGTTTTAAAAATGTAGAGGTTTGCTAGGTTTCCCTAGGTGCTAGGTGAGCTAGGGTCCAAAATCCACAGCTATCTTCTTTGCCAAAAATGGGTCTGGTTTGAGTGAAAAAATGTGATGTATCCATGTTGCCAATTGGGCCGTTTCCTGTCTCATGCACTCGGCCTAACCACATAAGTGAGGTACCATTTTTATCAGAAGACTTAGTGGAATGCTGGGTGGAAGGAAGTTTGTGCCTCTCTTTAAATTTCTGCTGTCACAGAAATATGAGCAAAATGTGTTTTTTTAGCCAAAGGCTGAGGCTTGCAAGTGATTGTGGGTAAAGCAGCCTGTTAGGAGCCACACTATGGCTCTAAATCCACAGCTGCCTACTTTGGAAAAAACAAGTTAGTTTTCAGTAGAAAAATGTATCCATGTTGTGTTTTGGGCCATTTCCTGTTGCAAGTGAGGTACCATTTTTATCAGAAGACATGTGGGAGCATAGAATAGTAGGATAATAGTTATTACCAATTCGATTTTGCTGAATTTGTGCCGTCCAAATGTACACAAGTGTGCAACAAAGAAGGCATTTTGAAAAACACCCTCTAAATCATGTGCACCAACTCAGAGATGTACAAATCAATACCACTTCTAAAATCTATATCTTGTGCCAATTTTAGAAATACATAGATCATTTTGATACCTATTTTTCACTCTACATATTTCACCATATGAGTTAGTCTTTACTCAGTACACAATGGTAAACCATTGTACGGTGCAGCTCAGTTTCTGGCTCTGGGTACTTCAAGTTCTTGAAGAACCTAAAAACCTTATATATCCCCACAACCAAAAGGGTCTAGCAAACATAATGGTACACTTCTTTTTTAAATTGGACCTTGTGAAAAAAAGTTACAGATGAAAACAGTGCCAAAAATGGCTGTTTTTTCCTGCTCCTTTAAAAAACAAATTATGTTTATTAATAACAGGGCATAATAAAAGCGGTTGCAAATTGAGAAATTGCAGCTACTCGCCTGACACAACCTCCATTGGCATATACATATCAGCAATTTAGACAGTACATTGAATGTAAAATGGGATAATATAAGTCACGTGGTTTCCCCACCACTCCCCTCACTCAGAACCTTCATTGGATGCTACCAGAGGTGGAGTGCAAATATATCCTCTATATAATTATTCCAGGCGCCCCATATTCTCCCCCATTTTTAGGGACATCCACGGTGGATATATGCCGCCTTTTCTGCAACCATGGCCCCATCCATGTCTTTACACCAGTCATGGAGCATTGGTGAGTACCGTGATCCCCATAATCGGGCTATATTACATTTGGTGAACATCCTCCCAAGGGTCGCCCAGTCCTGTGGTGCGTGGCTAAGATCAGTGGGCTCCAAAATATTTAATAAAAATCTTTTGGGCTCTGACATAATTGAGACTCCACCTACTTGAGAAATAGTTCCCAGTACTGCTGCCAAGTACGGCATTATCTGCGGACACTGCCATATGGTATGGTAGAACGTACCTTCCTCTCCACTGTCCCATAGACAGTACGGATTCACGGTACTCCCTATTCTATGTAGGGTTACCCTGGTGTAGTACGTGCGATGTAGTATCTTAAGTTGTACCAGTCTCAGTCGTGAGGGTATTGTTACTTCGCGCGAAGACGAAAGTGCCTCCTGCCGGTCTGTGTCATCTAAGTCCCCCAGTTCGTTGGACCATTTGATGCATAGAGATTGCATTGGATCAGGTAAATTATTAACAAGTTTGCAGTAGGTGAAAGAGGTAGCCTTCTTATCCATGTATTCAGTCAGTAACCTGTCCTCCAAGGGGGAGGCCTCCGGAAGTGTGGTGCCAGTTGGTATAGCCACCATGAGTGCGTGCCTGATCTGCATATATCTGAATATTTCAGAGGGTGCCAGATCATAGTGTTCCTGGAGGTGAGCAAAGGTGGCCATCTCCCCCTTAACCCATAAGTCACCCACCGTAGAGATGCCAATAGCATCCCACCTGTGAATCCCTTACTATTCCGGAGTCTTCCTATTCGTGTGTACCAAAGCGGAGTGAGTTGGGTGAGAACTCCATTCCAACCTAGTTTTTTAAGTGCCGTGACCCAGATCTGGACTGTATGTTCCGCAGGTCCGGTTAGTGGGTATTGCGCTTTTTAGTGTATAGTGCTCTCATGACGCCCACCTCTCCCAACCCATATCTGTCTGCTTTAAAAGCAGGGTCTGTTTGTGGGGCATGTATCCACTGATTAATTATTTTCAGCTGTGATGCCCAGTAATATAGTTGAATGTTCGGGAGTGCTATGCCCCCATCATACCAGCCTCGGACCAATTGGTCCATGAGGATGCGTGCCGGTTTGTTCTGCCAGAGTAGACTGGAGACCTCCGCCGCTATCGCTTTAAAGTAACTTGGTGGCACAGGAAACGGAGTATTCTCCAGGGCATAAAGAACCGTCATTTTGAAAAGTGCCGCTTTCCCAAGCAATGTCAATGGTAAGGTATGCCAGTGTACCGTATCACGTCTGAGACGTTCCAGGGGAGGCATAAGATTTTTTTAAATAAATTCTTCCAACCTTGGCGTGACATGGATACCCAAATATTTAAAACTTCCCTCTGTGATCTGCAGATTACATCCCTTTGGGAGTTGCGGTGGTGGGCACGAAGCACGTATATAATTGATTTCGACCAATTGATGGTGTAGCCAGAGACCTGTCCATAAAGGTCACAGATATTTAAGAGCACAAGGATGGATCACCTGGGGGATGCCATATATAACAACACATCATCGGCATACAGGGAGATGCAATCCTCCCAGCCAGCTACCCAATGGAGCCCTCGGATAGACGGTTCCCATCTAATCCATGCAGCCAATGGTTCCAGAACAAGGGCCAACAGTAATGGTGAGAGAGGACACCCCTGACGTGTTCCACGCCCCAGCGGGAAATCATCTGATATGTGGCCGTTTGCTGCTACATGAGCCAGAGGCTTTGAGTACAGCAAGTGCACCCAAGCACAAAATTTGGGGCCGAAACCGAAATGTTTCAGGACCGCGAAGAGAAAGGGCCACTCCACCATATCAAACGCCATACAGGCGTCTAATGAGTGGATAACGGCTGGTTCCCGGATGAAGGGTATACGGACCATCACACCATGTAGGCGTCTCAGATTAAGGGCCGTGTTTCTACCTGGCATAAAGCCCGACTGGTCCGGGTGTATTAGGGCAGCGAGATGGGGGGGTTAATCAAGTTGCTAGGAGCTTACCGAGGATTTTTGCTTCAGCGTTAATCAGTGAAATTGGGCGGTAGGCGGTACATTCCTTGGGAGGTTTACCCGGTTTAGGGATCGTCACTATGGTGGCTATATGTTGATCTCGCGGGAGCTCCTTCGCTTCCAGACTATTGAGGTACATATTTAAAAGATATGGGGTGATAACATTAGCTGTTTTTTTATAGAGTTCGATGGGTATGCCGTTAGGCCCCACCGCTTTCCCTGATTGTATGGCTCCTATAGCTAGTTGTAGTTCATCCGTTGTGAGGTCAGCTCCGAGTGCTAGGACCGCTTCAGGCGTTAGTGTGGGAATGTTAATATCTTTAAGGAAGGCCTGTGCTTCTTCAACCGTCGTCGTGGATGTCAGTGTATATACCTGTTTGAAGTGTTCAGCTAGTTTATTTACTTTTCTCTGAGGGTCAGTTATGGAGTCGCTATTTTCTGCTCGTAGTTGCGCAATCCACCGAGTAGCTCGCTCTCTCTTATCGAGCCAGGCCAGAAGTTTTCCCCAATTTCATATATCTTATGCTGTGTGTTCTGCAACCTGGTCCTAACCGTTTCTTTTAGGTATTCCCTAGCCGCGGTCCGTGGAGGGAGTTCCATGGGGCGGAAAGGCGGGGCGGGGGAGGGGCAGGGTGGGGGGTACTCGCGGCTGGTATTCCCTATATTCCTGTTGCCTAAGGCACAGATATTGGGCTGACACCTTCGTCGGGTTGAGGGTGTGGAGCTACTCCGCATGGTGTAATTCGAACTCTATGGTCTCCAACTCCTTCTTCTTTTCGAGTTTGTGACCTGCAATGGAGGCAATGGCTTGGCCACGAATAACTGTTTTATAGTCCTCCCAGAGGGTTGTTGGGGAGGAAACAGATTGTGCATTTTCTTGAAAGTAGTGCTGTGTTGTGGTAGTGAAGTCTTTGAGAATTTTGTGGTTGTGTAGATATCCTGGGAATATGGGGTAAATGCAACGTCGAGCTGTATGCTTGTATGTATATTTTAGCAGTACTGGGGAGTGATCCGAGATTCCCCTGGGCAGGGTATCAATTTCTACTATATTGGGTAAACTATCTGCTGATAGTAGTCTATCTGTGAGAGGCTATTATGTACCACGAGTGAAAGGTGAACTGTTGAGCTGAGGGGTGGCGTAAGCGCCAAGCAGCCATGAGACCGAGGGCTTTGACAAAGCCCGCCAGTCGGGAGGTTCCATTACTCTGAGCTTTGGGGGAGTGTCGGTCTAGGGCACCACAGAATATGGAATTAAAATCTCCCTAAATTAGGAGTTCTCCCTCTGGAAGAGCGAGCAGGAAGTCACTAAGGGCTGGGAGGGCTATCGTGTGGAGTGCTGGAGGGATGTATACAGACACTATATTGAAGGCTCGTCCTTCCCATTGGCATGCTATAGCCGCAAACCGGTCTTGGTCATCCGTCCATGTCCGTTTAATTATCAGTGGGAATTGCTTCTGCACTAAAATGCCTACCCCCGTGATTCAGAGGAGAACTCGGAGTGCACCACCATTTGGAATCCCCATCGGTACATAGCTTTGCAGGAGGAGCCCATCAGGTGCAATTCCTGAAGTAGGGCTACTGCAGGGGCATGACGTTTAAAATATTGTAAAACCAACCCTCTCTTAATCTTATCGCCCAGCCCATGGACATTCCACGTAAGCAGTGATAGGAGAGCAGTTGGCGTCAGGGAAGGTGGTGGTGTTTCAGGTCTCTGGGGAGCCTGTACTGCTGTTTCTGTCAGAGTCCACACGCATAGTAATGGAAATGTGGCGACATTGTGCCAGATGCGCAGCGCATAAATGAAAACATGGAGCCTCTACCCTTATGAAATCTGCAATCAACAAAACAATACGAACAACTAACAATCCCCCCTTACCCACCCTCCTCCCTGCCAGACGGACTCAAAAGTACCCGCCTCCCCAACTGCGCAGAGTGCTTAGTGACCTTACCCAATATCATAATGGGGGGGAGATCAACCGCAGTCCCTGAGGACCTCCCCTACATCATCGTGATTAGTGGCTGTGTCCCCTTCCGTGGTTTAAACAATAAATTTACGTTCCTGGTGCTAGCTGGGTCATCTCATAGAAGTTTTGTACAGACCCACAGTCCTCGACTAGTTCACGGACTATTCTTCACAGCGTCGGCTGCTTGGTGGTAATGTTTCGAGCACGGTCAAGCCATTCAGCAAGCCATTAAGGTCCGCCAATCCACCAGAGTCAGGTTTCCTCTACATCTTGGTTGTGTTCCCTCTCCTCCACTGGCGTATGTCAGTCTTTCCATTGCTTCCGCCTTCTTGGGTTCTTCCATCGCACCATCTCCCACACGTTGTCCGTTACTTCCCGCCAGTGCGATCTGATCTCGAGACTCGGCGCCAACCCTCCATCCAGTCTTGAGCATTCTCCGGTGTCAGAAAAAAACACACTTTACCCTCGGCCTCTATCCTTAGCTTCGCTGGGAATAGCATGGAGTATTTGAGGCCACGGTTTCTTTTTAGCTTCGAGGAAGCCACGGCGTTGCTTCGTGACTGCTGCAGAGTAGTCCAGGAAGATTGTAACAGTACTGTTGTAGAGACGCAATGGAGGGGCGGTGCGGGCAGTTTGTAGTAGCACGTCTCGGTAGTTAAAAATACGGGACAGAATGGGTCGCGGGGGTGGCCCTGGTGTCGGTTTTCCTCCGGGGACCCGGTGCGCCCTTTCCACTGAAAAATTGTTGGAGAGGCCCCGTTGCTGGAGATGATTTGTGATGAGGTCTTCGACAAAAAAGACGAGGGCCGGGCCACACGCCTGTTCCGGCACACCTATGAGGAGAATGTTGTATCGCCTCGATCAGCCTTCTTGGTCTTCGAGTTTAGCGGCCAGCAGTTTGTTATACGTCTCGAGCTGGCAAACTTGTTTCTTGAGAGTGGAAGTATCGCTCACCAGGGTTGTTGCTGTGGTTTCCACCTCTGATACTCTGGCGGACATTTTGTTAAAGTCAGCTTGGATTAAAGAAAGTTCTACCGAGAGGGACCCAATACAAGAGTCCAGGGAGGTATGCTTGTTAATCAATGTGGTCAGAATGTCCTGTAATGTGATTTCATGTGTCTCTATGGCTTTAGAGCTTGGTGCAGATGCAGTGTCTTTACCGGCTGAGTCGGGCTGTGATTTAGTGTAGGCGTATTTTTCGAGTTTCGCCTGGTTCTGGCCCTTCTGGTTTTTGCAGCTCATCGTGGCGGTGAGTGCGATTGCTTGTTGTGTTCTGGGCCTGAGGTGGTACTTGCCGCCACCTGCCAGTGGGCTGTCGTAGCACACACGGCCTGTCAGGGTTCTCACCCCCGGTGCTGTGTCAGTTTTATCTTTCCACCATTCATACCAGCAGGATCACTGTTGGTTGGGGCCACTGGAAGGCCAGATGCCCAGGGAGGGGGCTCTATTTAGTTGAGTGGCAGTGGGCCTCCGGGGTTGTGTACTCCTTTCTCGCCTGTTGAGAGGGCTCCAGTGATATTGCCGTGCAGCAGATATGTCCTTTTGGTCTGGGGCGCCTGCACTCCTCCCGCTGAGCAGCCAAAATGGAGACCTCGGGGGGGGGCACTGATTGTCTGCCAGCTCGAGCTTAACCAGCAGGACACCCGCGCAGCTCGTCGTTTTCTCTTTTTTGTTTGTTTTTGGAGGCTTCGGCCAGCTTCTCTGCCATACGCCTCGGTCTGTTGCCAGCTGCGTAGGAGCTCTCAAGCGCTCCCAAGCGCCGCTCGCGCCTTCGCTTTAGTCTTTCCAAGGTTGCAGGCGCCTCACTGTTTAGTGCCCCACCAGCCGTCGTGCACCCACAGGCAGCTGCTGCACGGAAGCCCCGCTGGGCCGTCTCCATCCGTTCCGACACTTCGCTCCGCCCCTTAGCGATCGCCAGACCGCTGTATGTGCCACGGCTGGCTCAGTGCAAACTGTAATCTCCGGCTTGCCTCACTGGGATGGTCCACGCTGATCCTGCTTGTCGTTGTTGACTCGGGGAGCAGTCGATCGATTCTGTACCGGGAACACTGGAGGCACGGGTCTTCTGCCACTATATCCTTGACATCAGAGGTGGAAAAGCCGCCGGATAAATGTACGGATCTGCGGGGAAGGTTTGTGAGCTGCGGAGACTCCCTAGACTGCGGCCATTTTTCCCGGCTGCTAGCCACGCCCTATTTCCTGCTCCTTTTTAATATTTCTTTATTTCAACACTTAGTTTCTTTGAAAAAATCTTGAGCGATCGATGCATATGACCCCTTGCTAAATTCAGAATTGTGTCCACCAGAAATAAATAGCCTTCCTGGAACACCCATGGGTTTTGCACAGTTTCCACCGCTAACTGGAGTAGGTTGAAAGCACAAAAAATAGGGAAAATGGGCTATCTCTTTGAAAAATGCCATAACTGTGGTTACATTTTGTTTTCGATTTAGCTCTGCATGCTCCTGAAAGCTGGAAAGATGATGACTTTAGCCCAGCAAATCATTTGTTGGTGCCATTTTGTTTTAATGCAAAAAACAGACTCTTTTTTTCCAGAGTACTTTTTTCCTATTGTTCCCAAAAAATGGAAAATGTAGCTATATTTTGGCTATTTTCTCGGTGCCCTATAGGGGAATCCACAAACCCTGTGCACCTTTAGAAAACTAAGGATGTTGGAGAAGGACACAAATTTGGCTTAGAAACCTTATGTGGTCAAAACTTTATGGCGGCCTAAACACAAACTACACATAATATCCAAAAAGGGGCTCAGCACTGGTGGGCAGGAAAGGCTCATTAAGCTAAGGGTTTAAAGAGGGCTCTAAATTACAATTCTTTAAAGACCAAACTTGATATTCCTACCTGTTCCCAATTGAAAGTTATCACTTATTAAATGTTATAAGGTAAACCAATGTTATCCTACGGGAGAGGCTGGCCTTGCAGTAGTGAAAAACTAATTTTAGAGTTTTTCACTATCAGAACATGTAAAAGGTAAAGTTCAAGGCCACCATTTTAAATACACTGCACCCTGCCCTATCAGCTGTTTAGGGCCTACCCTAGAGGTGACCTATAAGTGTTAAAAAGGACTAGAGAAATTTGGTTTTACCAGGTTGAAATGGTAGGTTAAACTTCACACACAGGGTTCAATAGCAGGACTGAAATATGTTTAATTGGCTATTTACGTATATGGCACATTGAATGCTTCATACCCACTAGCTTAGGTACATGTAGTGCCACTTTATTAGGGGCTTCAAATTAAATGTAATGTGCCAATTGAATGTACGCCGATTTCACCATGTTTAAAAGATAGAGCACAAACACTTTCACACTGGTTTGCAGTGGTAAAGTGTGCAGAGTCCTAAAACCAGCAAAACAAATTCTGCAAAAACAGGAGGAGTAAGGCAAAAGGTTTTGGGGGCAAGATCCCCTAAGGCTGAGAGGTCTAACAAAACTGCTGGGCTCAAGAGTCACAGAGACATAGCAGGACTTACAGCTGATCTGACACCATCTGGGGTTATCCGAGCAGATTCAGACAAAAATGAGTTATTGCTTGAAGTTACATGGGAAGGGGGTAATCAACAGCTCATTGAACCTTCAATTTTATCTGCAAGAGGCAATCGGGTAACACAGATCTCAAAAATCATCATCAGTGGCCAGTTGCATTCTTTCAGCACTGTCAATTGTTGACATTGCGAACATAATGGTACTTCAAGCTAGTACGAAATTGGGTTGTCTTATGCTTCTCTAATTTCAGTCTTCAGCACAGATATTTTGCATTCAGTTAATTTTCTGACTTTGTTTTGCCACTTGCAGACATTGGGACAAGTCAAATTCTTATAACTCATGGCTATCCACCACCTAGCTAGTACAAGCACTAAATAAAGAAACCTGCTTGTCACTTTGTTGGCCTTGGTTCTTGAGAAGAGGGCCAGTAAACATACTACCAGAGTGTTTAGTGTATTTCTGCCCATGGCCCATTTGCTAAATAGTAGCAGAACACTCCAATATACATTCAGTTTTGGACAGCTCCACGCCATTGGTCAAAAGCAGCACCCAGAACATTGCATTAGGGAGAGTCAAAGTTCTGCTCTGGAAACATCCAATTTATTATCTTGGGGGTAACATCTACACTGTGCAGGCAGTAATATTGGATGAGTTTGAACCTAGAGTTATGTGGTGTTTTGAGAGAGTATTGTAATATACTAGCCCAGTACCTTTCATTTAGTAGGAGTACAAGGTCCTGTACCCATTTATTGTGTAGTGCTGTCTTATCAATTTTAGTTTGGCATAACAACGACATATGCAGAAGACTTATTTTCACTCTATGTCTGTCATCCAAAGTGCATAAAATACTCAAGTAGGAGTGTACTGTATACTCCAATGTACCCATTCTCCACCATTTACAGGTTGTAGCCACTACTGTTCTACTCATAAAACAAATGTCTATCTGGAATCTCATATACACTACGTCAATTTAGAAACCCTGTGATGTTTCACTCTTTTTAAAAATTGCCTATGAGAGTAACAGGCACATGCTTCAAGAAAAGCTTTTGCAAGTTCTTAATTGCGATTATTAAGGAATCTCAATTAAGGACTCTCAAAAGCCTTTCAATTTCAAGGGTGCAAATGTGTCAAAATGACACCCTGTTGCACCCCTGAAATTGTGATGTGCACCCATGTTGCGCACACACTTGTGTGTGTAACCTGAAACCTTGAAAAATGCACTTTAGTACATTTTAAAAGGTTTTTGCAAAATACAGACCAGAATCATTTCTCTGTATTTTGCGGCCCCAAATAGCTAATTCGCTATTTCTAACTGCTTCTAGCATTGCATTTAATCGCACATTGTGATTCCTTAAATGCAACTGCAATGAAAGAAATCGCAATAAATTGCGATTTCTTAAATTGAGAGTGTCTAACACTTTAATGCATCGCAAAAGGCCTATTTGCAGGCTCAAACGGCCGATTTTTGCGAATCACACTGTTTGAGCTCGCAAAAACCTTTGATGCATGTACCCCTAAGTCCTTTCTCCTACTTTCTCTTAATCCACACCACATCCCCTGATGCTGTAACACATTTGGCAAAGTGAAAGGAACCTATTGCACATAGCGAAGTTCAGAGTCCATCCTTTATAGTGCCCTCTTCCAGAAATAACGTAGTGTCCTGACCAGAATGTCTTAATTTCTTGGATGAGGTGAAATGTAAGGGTTTAATAACAACTGCGTAAATATGGCATATGTGGGTGGGCTTGGGCTCCCATCTCTGTGCTTGCTGGGATAATCTGCTCTTCATCGAGCCGCCTGCTGCAGCTATGCAGTCAGGTAATACAACTTCAGGATTAGAACAACAAGGAGTAGTAAATGAGCCAGCACTATTCTTCATCTATCACTTGCCCAAATCAAAAAACATCTGATTTAGCTCATGAAAGATTCCCCTATGAATTTGTATGGGCAAAATAGAGAAAGAAAGATAAAAATGTAGAAAGTAGGACAATTTCTGAGAGCACCAATCTTCCCATAACTGAAAGGAGAAGTGTTACCAGAACTTTAAAGTTTGTCCAAGGGACATCAGCGCAGCCAGTATGTTATCTTCCCAGAGTCTCTTCACAGTTCTAAATATGTGGACCCCAAAATACTTAATGGTGGTTGGTTCCAACTGAAACTGAAACCCACCCACCTTTTCTTGCAGTCTGTCAATGACTCGAGGGTCCCTTTCACCCCCTGCATTTCTGTGCCTTCCCCCCACAAATGTAGAAGGAAATCACCTGTGTATAAAAACTTATACATGGAATTATATTTGAACCTGGTTTTCTGATAACAATTACCCTGTCTGATGGTAGAGGCAAAGAGCTCAACCACCATTGAGAACAGGACAATGGAAAGGGCCCTTCTGTCCCTTTAAAAAGAACAAACATCAGATATCAACCCACCTATCCTAATCCAGGCAAACGAGGTAGTATGTAGCAATTTGGTCCAGCTGATAAAACCATTTCCTTGGACCATTTTTACATTGAAGCATATAAATACTTCCAGTTGAGGGAGTCAAAGACCTTTCTTAATATCGATATAATGATTTAGGGTAGTCAGCCTCTGTCTTGCTAAGCACCTGCACTGCTCTTCGAATACAAGGCTCCATGCTTCTCCTAGGGATAAACCCAATCTGATCTGTGCGGATCCGGCTGCTAACTGTGGGATGCAACCTATTTACCAATACTTTTCTCAATATCTTAGATTAACATTGAGCATCAACAATAGTCTATAAAACGAGGTATATATATATGGACTTTATTTTTCTTAGAAGAGGGATACAATTGTTGCCTCCATCAACCATAGGGGCTAATTTGTCCTGAAAGGGCACACAAATTCAAAGAGCAAGCCATCCAAGCCAGGCTTCATACCAGTAGCCAGTGGCAGCCCGAACTTCCTGCACCAGCATTTCTAAACCTAACAATGGTTCTTTTGCAGCTCTGTAGTATTGGTTTCCCACCGTGACACGTATAATTTGTCATAGTAAGTTTTAAAAATGTAATTAATGTCTAACTAGGGATATACCAGTGCGCCTGCCTCATCTGAAACACCTTGTATCAGGGAGTGCTTCTTATCTGGGTTCACAGGCAATATTAAAATCCTCCCAGCTTTCTTCACACATCTTAGAGAGATTGTGCTTATAAGCATACCCCTTTAGTCACACTATCAGCATTGTCAGATGTTCCCTCTCTTCACTCAGCCTCACTCTACCCTCTGAGTTGTGTATTAAGTCCCTCACTAAAGCAGATACCAATTGCCCTTGCTTACATATCTCTTTGTATAAGTGCATTTTTATCATAACCATGGTTCCTATACAGTGCCCCCAGATTACAGTCTTACATTCTTCCCACTCTATTAGTGGTGACAATGTTGTGCCCTAATGTTCAGAGAAGTTTTTGTGAATTACCTTTCCTCACTCTGTTTTTAATACTTGGTCCTCTAATGTATCCATTTTAAGCTTCTATGTCAGGTTAACTGTCCGTGCCATACACCATCTAAGAGAAACCATCAGGGGTTTATTATCTGATATAGTTTGGGCCATATAGCCTGCGTCAATGACTGTGGTGTGCAGTAGAGAACAGATTAAAAATGTATTCAATTGTACATGGAGGTCATGCATACCTAAGTAGTATGAGAATTCTCCCAGGAACAGGTTGTGTGCCGTCCAAAAGTCCACACACCCTCATTGTGTCATTCAAGTATTGAACGGTTTAGCCATTGTGTGCTTAGCAGAGAATGGGAGAGGAGGATGTGTCTGAATTGCGTAACATCACCAAAGCAATTAAAGTCCCCTCAAAGAAACATGTGTAACATAGTACCACAGCTAAATGTTGAGCCATCCTAACTAGGAGACCTGCTGATCTACATTGGGTGTGTAGCTGTTGATCTAAGCAATATATTTCCCTTCCAGCCTACCCCATCTGTAACATATTTGCCCTCTTTCTCAGTAATAAACTTCATGGACTGCAATGGCACTCTAGGTCTGGTACACATCAGCACTCCCCATGCAAATGCAGAATAGGATGCAATATAAACTAGCCCACATCATCTTTTCTGTGAAGCCTGACCCTCTGCCAATGTAAGCATTTTTCCTTACGAAGCGCAATTAGTGTGACCCGCAGGTAAATATGCACCTGTACATTAGGGGGCAGATTTATGTTAGACTTGCGCCACTTTTACGCCGCCGTTGCGTCACTTTTGTGACGCAGCGGCGGCGTAAATCCTGCGCCACGTTGCACCCTATTTACATCGTGACGCATCTATGGAGATGCGTCATGGTGTAAAGCCCTGCACCACATTAAACCTGTGTCAGGTTTAATGTATGCAGGGTGGGCGTTCCAGCGGAAAAAGCCTCGGAAAAGTGACGCAGTGAAATCTACAAGATTTCACTCAGTCACTTTTCCGACGCTGCTGTGTCAAAACCTTGCGCCTGCTTGAAGCAGGCGTAAGGCATGACGCAGCATGTTAGGTATGGGCAGCCCCTAAACATTGCTGGAGTTGCGTCGTGCTTGCGACACAACTCCAGCAATGCGCCGCCCTTACGCCATCAGATGCGTCACGTATCTGTTTATCCTTGCGCCACGATGCGCTGCATTGTAAATGCGGCGCATCTGTGGTGGCGCAAGGGTAAACTTGCGTGACGCATCTTTCCTGGGGCATCCCTGCTGATTTGCAGGGATGCGCCAGGAAACATAAATCTGCCCCTATATCTTTTGCTGGGAGAGTTGAGGCCCCTAACCTACCATGTTAACAGCTTTAAGTGACTGCGCTGAGTTAATGTCCAAGGCATTCGTTATTGCGATACTTTAAGTGGTACCTCCTTCTCATCTATATGTAATCCCCCCAGCATCACTCCCTTGTGATCTTCCGTGCCAGCAAATAAAATATCAGCAAACTGATAAAACACAACATTTTCAACAACCCCCAACAATCCCCTCCCAGGTCTGGGTAATCAAGGTACAATATCCAAACTGTGGTTAAATATGTCTTTGCCACACCTCTGGTAAAGCCCAATTCAGAGTCTCCACCAGCCAGTGCTCATGGAGGGAGTAAAGAAAAAAGGGAAGAAAAGTCATCAGATCAGCAGTACCTTCTCCCGACCACCCTACCGGATCCCGTCAGTCAAATGAATAGAAAAAGGATACAAAACCTCATGGCCATGTGCAGAGTTACACAGGAGTAAGATATAATTCAGTCAGCAAGAATGAGTCGGATTATCTCATTGGAAGTGCCAGGAGTTATCCTGGGGCTCCACCATTTTAATCTGCAAGACCAGTGCTGGTGATCCCTGATCCAGAGTCTTTGCTCGAAGCTTCTACAACCTCCAGATCATTCTGGGTTGCCCCCGATGATGCCACTACCACATCCGCCTGCTTTTTCCTGGCCTTAATCTGTTGAGATGATGGGTGCATCCTCGCTGCCCATCGTGTACAGTGTCATTCATGTTTTTGGGGATTGTTTGGTTCCTTGACTCCGCTCAATCTATCGTCTGATTCATGTGTCTGGACTTTCCCAAACCTCTTGTTGGCAAGAAAGAATTCAAATTTTCTGTCCACTTGTATTCTCAAATTTGCTAGGTACAGCAGCGTTTACTGGAGGCTAACATCTTGTACTTATTTCTTTTTGGCTATAAAAGAGGCCAGAAATGAGCATCTTGAAATTTGGAGTTTGTCAGCGGTTAGGAAAGCTAGACAACATCTATATTTATATCACTCCTTTATTTTATGTTTTTGGTACAGCACTACTATCTAACTACCCAAAAACGGCCACAGAGCATGGAATGCCAGCAGTAAGAAGATGCATCGTTGAACCTGGCAATTATCCATGAAGTCCATTTTGTAACAAAAAGGTAAACCTGGGAGTCTGACATATTTGTCCAAAAAAATTACAAATCCTTGAAAATCAATTGCTGCACAGGGCCACCTGCATAAATACTATAGTATCCGTAATGCTTAGGCACTGTACTTAGATCCCAACTGGGCCCAGGGGCTGTATTGTTGATGACTTACGAAAAAAGATTAAGAGAGAAGAGAAAAGAAATACAAGACACAAAAGAAAATACAAGTAAAAAGGTGAAGTATTTTACATTCGCGGTACAGAACCAAAACAGCATCAACAGAAATAATAAAAGATTCCACTGGACATATGGAAATGATCTTCTGAAGGTATTTTCATCATCATATGAGGTTTACCTTAGCTAAAAACCATGATACTTTATGCATTTCATAAAAGCACATATAAGTTAATTGATAATTTGAAAAGACATATTGATGTCAAACATGATATATTTGCATCACAATAGGAACGGGGTTGCTTGTGTTCTTTTCTTAATGCTACCCAGAACAATTTCTGATGGCTTAAATTATTTGCAAGGATTTCTCCCAGTCTGAAGCTGCTTGTTTTTCCTCCTGGAGGGGGGCTTGCCTGGCATTTTAGGATGGTCTATTCCTATGAGGAGAAGGGTAAGTACTGATTTAAGTAAGACAGGACTCTGTCTAGAGTGGCAAATTGGGCGAAAAGTGATGGGTTTGGGTATCAAGAGAGGGATCACCAGTGGATAAGAAAATCTTCCAGCATTAATCCCATCAACTTTTCTGTGTTTGATGCAATGCTCTAAGTGGCCAAGATTGTACCCAGAAATAGGCATCTTTCTTGCTGTTCAAAAGCATCAATGTTCTACCATACTGCCGATACCTAACAAGGCTGAAACCAGTGTGGAATGCTTGTTTTCCCTTCTAGAGTGGGCCTTGCCAGGCATATCAATGAGGAGCAGGGTCACTACTGATTCCCTTACTGTTTATAGTGGCAGAGTGGCCATAAAAACAATGGGTTACACTATTACCCAGAGTGCCTGCTAGAAGATTAGACTGTAAGCATTCCTTCTGTCACCTTCTGTGTGCTTGATATCCTATTTTCTATCATCAGCCACCATGGAGCTGTGAGATATAACTTAATATCTTTCCTAAAACATTATGGGAGTTTAATGTCACATACGTTGTTTTGCATTTAATAATTACCTTGATGGGAGAGATTTCACTTAAATTGGCAGTTCTACCCTCAAGGTATCGCCTCTAGCTCAATCAATGGGTAGGATGGGGCAGCTCTTGCAGTCTGGCCATTGTGAAGGGTGGAGCACCTCCAGTAGTTGTTTCCAATCAGTTGATGATCTTGGGGACTATGCATTATGTTCCTGATAGTGACAACTTCTCGTAATAGTGGTATGGGATGTAGATGACTTCTTGTAGTTGTAGCACAGGGTGCAGAAGACTGGTAATGGTGGCATTTGTTGTTGATGGCTTGTAATCGTGGCACGAGGTGTTGATGATATTTTTGTAAATGTAACTTGGGGCATAGTTGGCTTCTTTTAGTGATGGCGTCAATTATTGATGACATTTAATTTAGGCATGTGTGCATTCAACGTCTTGTAATTTTCAAGTTGCAGCACAGTTCCTTCATGCAGCTTTTGCATGTATTGCCACCGGTTTGTAATTGTGGCTAGTGTTTAGACAGTTCCTTGTAATTGATGAAAGGGTATCGACTACTCCTTTTTAGGTCGAGCCTGGGCAGCGCATGCGCTGCTGCGAGGCATTCTGTATTAGGTTTAGTCATACAAGCTCCACCCATTTCCCCGCCCATCCTTTTAACTGGATCCTGTTACTGTCCTTGCTAAATTGTTGTTTTTGATTTGTGAAAAGGCTTCTTAGTAACCTCCCATAACGCCTGGACTTTTTACTTGTGGTGTTACACCGTCTGTTTTTTAAGTTGGTGAGCACTATTTTGTGAAATGGCTTTCTCCTATTGCACGCACCACATGCTTTCCGGCAACACGCACAAGGCATGCTTTAGGTTCCAGATTAGCGAGCACACATATTTTTTTGATATGCATGGCTAATCCAAATCAACCAAACAGTCAACAATTGCGCTGGTGGTTTGCAGCCCCTCAACCCAGTCCTGTCATCGGGCAATGTGCTTTAGGTTTAAGCAAGGCACCCACTTTTTACTTTACTATTAACAACTTCCTGCTTCACCTCTCTGATAGCACAGCTCGCCAAATGATTTCTTTATTGAAATAAACTTTATTGTGCAGCGGCACGCCAGACTTGATGTTTATGGAGGACGCCCGCTTTCTCTGCAACTCAAGTTGCCTCCTTCCCCCACCCTTCAGGAGAAAGGGCTTCTGCCGCTGCTGCTTGTGCTGCCATTACAGGCCCCCACCTGCATCCGAGCTGCACCCTTCGCACCAAGGGACATGAGGACGCATCTGCCCTGAAAGGAGAATTAACACCCGGCAGAAAGAGGAAGGATCCTTCCTCGCAGCAGATATGGTATGTACGGCAAAGTGGAGACGGGACCCTGCGCACAGCATGCTCCTACCCTTCAATGTATTTGAAGACATTTGTATTTTTACACTGTTTTCTATAGCGCCACACACTGTGACTTCAGGGCACTCGACTAAACACCATGGTATATGCTGAAAAATCACAATCATTATGACGACTGACCTATGTGACAGCTGTCTCTTAGTCCCACTCTTATTCTGCGGCCTAATCCTACGAAACCAAGTGTGAATAGCTCAGTTTTCGCAAGTCCCTTAAGCCTCAGCTAGCTCAATGGGTTCAGGCCGGGGCGGCTCCTCCATTAAGGGCGGAGGAGCACCGCCCCACTGCTTTCTCGCAGTGCGAGAAGCAGAAATATAAAATGGTATTTTTAATACCATTTTATGCTTCTGCTTCTTGCGCTGCGAGAAAGCAGAAGACAGGGATATGCCTGGTTGGGGGAGGGCGGGAATGGTATGCCCGGTTGGGGGCAGCGGGTGGGCGGGTGGAGTGGCTTGCACCACTCTGAGTACCCTGACTGTTTGGTCGGCCTTGGGGCCAACCAAAGCAGTCATACGCACTCTACATTTTCTCTATGTAGGCTGCATGACATGAAGAAAATGGCTTTCTTACAGGTGCCCGGCTGGGCGCTGTCCGGGACTTTGCACCAATCACATTGCAGCATTGTGATTCGCTTACAGGAGGGGAGGGAGAATGCCTGCTCTTGTTCCTGAACTTCAGGAAAACGCGGAACGCAGAACCCGGCCCAGAAGTAGAGGCCGCGTGGGACCCGGTCAGGTTGGTTTTCTTATTTTATTTGAACTTCCTCCCCCCCTGTGGTAACCCCCTCGCAACCCTCCTGCCCCCAGCCACCCTCCCGCGAATATTGCATGCTGCGACTATTCTAGAGCCTCCAGAGCCCATTCAGAGCCCTCCAGAACCATCTCTAGTCACCGGCATACATTTCTTAATCCTGCGTGCTCCTGTATTCTCTACATGCGCCTGGAATACACATCTCAACATAGGCGCTTCTTCCTGCTGCTCTTTCCTCCTAACACCTACATATCGACATATGTTTCAGTTTCGAAATGATGCTTCACCAGCTTTATTTCCTCTGCCCATCACAATTACCTACCTTCTGTACTGATTCTTTTTTAACTATCTGCAGCTTTGACACCATGAATCACTTCGTATTTTACTCTCCTTCCTCCATACAATTTATTTGTGTTTCCTAAATGAATATAATCACTAGTTCTTAGTGGAATGGAGTTCTAAGGAATATCCACTGCAGCTTTTATGATTATAATCAATCAATAATGTATTTATTGTTTCAGACATAGGTCCATGCAAAAGAGCAGAATAGTGAAAAATTAACAGTCAGTGAACAGGAAAAAGCAAGTTATGTATATTGCAAATTATTTCCGTTAGCACTGCAAGACTCTAATAAGAGCATACAACAAAGACGGGCGGACAGTTCTGGTCAGTGTCCATGGCCAAGAGATGTAGATAGAGGGCCACCCTCTTAGGCAGACCACCCAGGTTATTGCGGCATGGATTAGCACATTTTGCGGCAGCAATATGGAACTTTTGCAGCATTTTTGTGGCACTTTTTTTGCTATTCTGTACAAAATAATGTCCCCCCCCGGGCCCACCACGTGCCCCATAGGTTACAGGCCCTAGATTTAATTTAAAAATATTGCCACCTGGGCTTGCCGTGTGCCCCATGGGTGCCAGGCCGTAGATTTAATCAAAGAAAACTTTCCCCTGGGCCCGCCATGTCTCCTTAGAATTTTTCTGAATTGCCCATTTCTCTTTGTGTGTGCGTGGTGTGCATGAGAGTCTGTGTATGGTGTTGTTGTGTGTATATATGCACATGAAAACTGAGTGTGGTAGAAAGATAGTAAGACAGAAAGAGAAAAAGAGGTGGCATTTTAAAATATGTTATGGGATTAAGGCACCTGCTGCAGAGATCTTTGTGTGCCCAGTAATTTTCAGATAATAACAACAGTAATATAACTCCGCACTTCCTGGCGATATATGTGTTCTTGTGCAGTCACAGCTTTGAATCATAGGGTTACAGCATAGAGAAAGAGAGAGCATTAAAGTAAGAGAGAGCCAAACGAAAATTAAAGAAAAATAGGGAGAGACAAAGAAACATTAAAGTAAGAAAGAGTCAAGGAAAGAAAGAGAAAAGTAAAGTAAGAAAGGGAGAAACAAAGTAACATTAAAGTAAGCGAGACAAAGAAAAATGAGATGAAAAAAGAGAAATTAAGAGAGAATAAGAGAACAAGCGACAGAACATTGTGTGAGAAGATAACGAAAGAGGGAGTGATAAAGACAGAAAAGAAGAATAAGACGTTCAAAAGTTAGAGTTCCAGTGAAAGAGATTGAGAAACAGCAAGAGAGGGAGGGAGAGAGAAAAAGAGAAATAACCGGAGAGAACAAGAATGAGTGAGAAGACCAAGAAGGACAGGAAGAGGGAGTGACTAGCGGCAAATAGAGATACACATAAAAGAATGAGTGCGAGTAAGCGCCAGCTAGAGAAAAAGAGAAGTAGAGAGAGTGAGAGATAGGGAACTGTGGAGGGTGTGTGGGATTTATAATCTCAGCACTTTTAAAAACCCATTTTTGTGTGAAAAAACGTATTAAGGAGTGTTTTGCAGCTAATGAGCCTTTCACTAACATTAGACCTCAGCCTTACGCCATGGGGGCCTCACTCTCCACCTGCCTCGTGCAGCCGAGGGTCTCCTCGTGAGAGGAAGGAATGGAACCCAGACATCGACCGCCACTGAGTCATTTCGGCCTTCAGTTATTGCAAGAAACGAACGAGAATTGTTACAATGTTTTTTCTCTTCATGTTTAACATTAAAACAATTAGGGCCAGTGATTTCTTGGCAACCTTCAATGGTCTCTTCCAAGAAAAGTTCCGTAATATGAGCACATCTGACGTATTATTGTATTTGTTGCAGAAAAGTTCATAACTTCATTTGTGTGTATTAATATACAATGCGGGCATCTCAGATGTTTTTTTGTGTTTTTTTTGCAGTTTTGTATAGCGCGAACTCGACCTGAAGATATTGGAGCACTTTACATGAGCACCAGTTACTTTACACAACGACATATTCATTTTTTGGTAGGCACAGAGAGATTCAAATATCTGCCCAGAATCCCAGGATGTTGATCTGACGCTGAGACTCGGACCCGGTTCCCCAGTTCCATAGTTGGCAGCTCTGACCTTACGTGCTCACAGTATGATTGTGTTCACATTGTACGGGGTATAAGCACTGACCTATTTTTATCGTGTTTGACTGCCGTGCACATGTATTTGGTGGTTTGTAATTAATCAATGTTCAAGTCCAAAAATAGCTGTTGGCTATACTCCTTTTGGCCCTGTGGTGAGGAGACCACTGGATAAATATTAGGACGGTCACATTCTCCAGAGTTTGCGGGCACTTTTGTAAGAAGCACAACCTTTTTACAGAACTGCCAATTTCGTGATTTGTTTGCAAATTGCGAAATCCTGGAGGGTCGGCTTAGGTAGGTAGAAGATATATGTTATAAGGAAATGCCTCTTTTTGCATGATCACCCACAAAGTTTCAGACTGATGCTGTTATTTCTTTTACTTTAAGGGCCTAATTATGAGTTTGGCAGTCCTCAGACGGCAAGACTCATGGTGTGGCGGTGGTGGTGGTCTTCCGACCTCCACAATACTACATTTGTGGTCGTGCCGCCGACTCCACCAGGGAACCACCCTTCCCTGGTGGTTTCACAGTAGGTTGAGGCAGTTATATGCTTGTCAAGACAGCCGCAGTTCCGCCAAGCTAATTACGTCTTTCCTCACCGACACTGATTTCATGGAGGTCTTTCCTCCATGAAAACACTGGCAGTGAGGAAAGAAACTAGGCCCCACAGTTGCCCCTTGTGCCTCACTCCATGTGGATGCATTTAGAGGGGCACAACATATGTCCCCATGTGTGTATTTGCCAATAGTTCCAGCATGGCATAGACTTCACAGTCCATGCTTTGCTGAAACTTCCTTTGATGTACCTATTGCGGTGCCTATTTTATAGGCACTGCTGTTGGAACGCCAAAGAAACCGCCCGCCAGTGACTAAAAGAGTCATAATATGGCGGACGGTTCTCACACAGGTTTGGGGGTGCGACGGTTCCGCCGCTGCACAGCTGAGCTCGTAATTGGGCCCTAAGAGTGCGCTGACGCCTGCTAACCAGAACTCAGTACCAGTCCTCTGACCCCCCAAAAGTGTATGTTTGATTTGCTTATACCCAATTGGCATACATTAATTTACTTATAAGTCCCTAGTATATGGCACCCAGGGCCTGTAAGTTAAAGTGTCCCTCAAATTGCTGCAGCACTTATCGTGCCACCCCAAGAGTGACAAAGTAAAGTAAGTCTCACAAACTGCTAACTTGACTTTGCCATTTAAACTAATGGCAACATCCAGACCTCCCTTTTTAGGTTTTACCTGCAAGGTGCTTGTGCTGTGCGTGTGAAATCTCTTGTATTTAATATATCTTAAAAGGGGTCTCTTATCAGTTCCCATGGCTGAATTACTGTGTTAATTCGCTATTGTTTGAAACCTTTTTTGTAAACTTTCCCTGGCTGCACGCATTTAGGATATCTAGTAAAGCTGTTCACATTGTTTAAGCCCCATTCACTGTCAAGATAAGATCTCTTCCCACGGAAAAGGCAGGTAGCGTCTAACAGTATGCTGAAACAATTGCTTTTTATCACTTAGTTGTGTAAAGCAGATGCTTTAGCATTAGAACGTTTATGACATTTCCTATTCATGCCTCAGTACCTTTCTTTGCACTTTGTAGCCATTATCGGATTGATTTTTTCAACTTAATCTACTTGGCCATTATGATCAAATACTAAGGGCCATATGTATCAATGTTAGGTTTTGCGATTCTCAAATAGCGAATTTTTGAGAATCGCTATTTGAGAATCGCAAAACGCTATGTATGTAGCATTTGCAATAAATTTTGCGAATCCTACATATTCCTTAATTGCGAATCGCAAATTGCGATTCGCAATTAAGGAATACCTCCCAATTCATTCCTATGGGCCTAGAGGCCCACAGGAATGAATGGGAAGACATTTAGAGAATCGCAAATTGAGAATGCAATTTCAAGTCTGCCAGGGTGTCAAAAGGACACCCTGTTGCACCCCTGAAATGAGCATGGGTGCACATGTGGAGCATATACATGCCCTAAGGGCATGTGTGTGTGCCACATGCCACTTTGAAAAATGCAAAAATTTGCATTTTTTAAAGAAATCGCAAATTACCACCATCCTGTAGTTGGTGATAATTTGCGATTCCTTATGCCATATTCGCACAACTTGGGTGCTTCATACATTGCATTTAAGGAATCGCAATTTGCGATTCCTTTAAATGCCTTCGCAAAATAAGGAATCGCAAATTTTGCGATTCCTTAATTTGCGCACCAGTTGTGCTTTCATACATTGCATTAGGCCAAATTGCGATCGCAAACGCAGAAATTCTGCAAATTTCAGCATTTGCGATCGCAATTCGCCTTGATACATATGGCCCCAGATGTTGTAATAAACATTGCACGTTAAAAATAAAGTTAATATACACAAGCTATGCTATATTTTACTGCTAAACAGGCAGCCACAAGTGCAGTTACCTTGCAGACATCAGGGTCACGATTTGAATAGTGCATAAGGTCCAAAAATTGTCAGAACTCCTCTAAGGACATAATATTGCTATGTTTGACTACTAAACAAATAGTCACAATTGTAGTTACCTTGCAGTTAAAGGGGCTTCATTTAAATGGTGCTGCAGGTGCAGTGGCAGCGGTGCCAAAAGTTGTCAGAACCCCTCTAAACACTTTATCTAGCAAGCTCTAGGTTAGTGATTTCAATAGTGCAGCAGATTCAGTGGCATCGGGACTAAAAGCTACCGGCACCCCACTAAACAGCTAATATTGCTATATTTTATTCTTAGTCAGGCAACCACAAGTGCAGTTACCTTGCAGACAACAGGGCCATGATTTATTGGTGCAGCAGGTGCAGTACCACCGGGCCCAAAAGCTGTCAGATCTGCTCTAAACACATAGTATTGGGGAGAAGATGTGTCCTAACAGCTAGAACAGTTGCCCTCGAAGCTGGGTAACCGAGTTTGAGTCTCTGCAATGATGCTCAAAATCCTGTGATTCTGGGCAAATCACGCAATCTCCCCTTGCCTAACAAAAGAAATTTAATTAATGTGTCCGTCTTTAAAGCAACTGCCAGCTGGTGCTCATGTAAAGCGCTTGGATACCTTCGGGTCTAGTTCGCGGCATATAAAACTTCCTCCCCCCCAAAAAAAAATTATAATACTAATATATATATATTTTGCTATATTTGACTACTAAACAGGCAGTCAGAATTACCTTTCAGATAAAAGGGACTTGAATTGTATGGTGCAGAAGGTGCAGTGGCACAGGGGCCAAAAGCACTAGGGACCCCACTAAACCCAGATTATTGCTAAATTTTAATACTAAACAAGACAGTCACAATTGCATTTATCTAGCAGGTAATAGGGGCATGATTTGAATGTTGCAACAAGTGCAGTAGCACCAGGACCAAAAGCTCTATGCACCCCACTAAACACCTCATATTGCTATATTTTACTACTAAGCAGTCACTCACAAGTGCAGTTACCTTGCAGACAACAGGGTCAAGATTTAAATGGTGCAGCAGGTGCGGTGGCACTAATCCACTAGTAGAAGCAAAATATAAGTTAGAATATTAGGCACAGATACAACACGAGTTATAGTATATGCTATCTCAAAATGTTTATGGTGCGTTTGGATCTGACACAATAAGTGCATAGGAACAAATGTGATGCATTTTTGCCTCCTTTTCCCAGTACCTACAATTGAATCTTTTGGGGTCATATGATTTTTATTATAGGTTCAGGACTTTTTCAAATTTTTATTCTGTAAGTATTGTATGTACTTTTTGTTATATTGTCTATAGGTGCTCTAATATTTTTCATAGAAGCGGTAGTTGATAGCAATATTCCAGTTGAAATAACTAGAGCTAGCATTTTTTGTATTTTACAATAATGTTTTACTAAAAACCCTGTATATTTAGTGACAATCTGCTTTTAAATGTTTTTTATTTACTTCTTTCTATTTGGAAGCAATATTTGATATGTATTTGCACTTGCACTCTCAAATCATTGATCAAAGTATAAGAGCTTTTGGTAGGACTGGTCCCAGAACAATTCTTACTTTGGTAAAAAATGATACATTTCAGTTTTTATGTAAGTGTATGTATTTGTATTTCTAGGATATTCGTTTTGTACAATGTATGCCGCTTTTATGATCCTAGAGATATAAATAAAGCATTCCAATTCAATTCTATTCAACATCAACATATATTGCCTTTTTGTATATAAACTAGTCATATCACTTTAACAGACTTTCTGTAACTTATATTGTACAACTATTCAGCAAGCTACAACTTAGAACAAAAACCAGCTTATATCACACAGGCAAAACCTATAATCACACAGGCAAAACCTAATGCATTTACCAGTGCTTGTTTGATCGTGGCATAGGGTCGTCTAGACTTCATGTAATTGTGGCATTGGGTACTGTCAGCTTCTTGCAGTTGGTGACGTTGGGCGTGGCCGATTTCTTATTTCAGCCCATTCCTTCTAATCGGTGACAGTGCATGAACGGTCACAGCCCAACAGCGCCCCAGACAGCGGTTCGTACTTCGTCTGTTATTCCCTCTCTATGATAAATTGGAGGAAGGTTCTGTCTCAGACAAGAGTACAACAGTAAAAAGACAATTCTAAGGATGATTATCCCATTGTACCCGGTCCCATATTCCGTTAGTTACACAGATTCCAGTCTAAGCTTTTGAGGAAATAGCTATTGACCATCCTGCATCAGAATCGAACTTTAAGTAAATAATGGTACAGATTATTTTGTCTGCCTTCCCTTCTCTCCGATTTATTGTCTGTTTTCTTTCTCTCCTAACTTTCATTCTTTTCACTCTACTACTGATGGACTGACTGTCTGAGATATCCAATAATTCTTCATGCTCAAACAAGCTCACACCTCCCAAGGGACAGCACGGATGTCAAGACACGATTTTATCTTAGCTGCATGACTGAGCAAACGCCTACTCAATCAAATAGGTATAATTAAAAGTCCAGAAAGAAAGTCATGCTACTGATGCACTTCAATGCATTTTCTTTATTCCTTTAGTTCATTCTTTCTCCTTTCTCTTTCCCTTCTGTTTTGCTTTCTTAGTGTTATTTCTTCCATCTTTCATAATCTTTGTTCTTTTTCTTTTCTTTTTCTCTCCTTTACACTTTTCTTTTTTCTTTGGATCTTTCTTTCTGCCTTCTCCTGTTTTCATTTTTTTGTTTAGCTTGCTTCTTTTCTTTCTTTACTTTCTCATTTTCTCTCCATTTCCTTCCCATAACTTCTACTTTCTTTGTGTTTTTTTGTTTCTTTATTTCATGATCTTTCTTTCTTTCTTTCTTTCTTTCTTTCTTTCTTTCTTTCTTTTCTCTCCCTGCTGCAATAGCACAAAGACTCCATTCTCGGCCCTTCAGCTACTCGGCACCTCAGTTCAAGCCCTGGTCCTCCCCTGGTTTGACCACTATGCTGCATTGTACTGTTTTTCTGCACTGTGTGATATGATTTATTACTGTTTAATACTATTAGTCTACCTCCATTAGTTTGCTGTGTTGTGCTGTTGTCAAAGTAATATGCTGGGATTAGACTTTGTTTTTCTGTTTTAGCCTGCATTTGTTTCTGCTTTTTCCCTCAGCTGGTCCATTATGATTTTGCTGTCTTTTTCCAGCCACTCAAACCGCAGGCCCTCCTGCCTCTTGGACACTCCTCCCAAGGCTACTTAATAGAGGCTGCAGCATGGCTGCACGCAGCAGGCGTGCAAAAGACCAGCCCGTCTGCGCCCGTCCGCACCTGGACCATGCCCAGTACCAGGAACCCTGGCCCACCGCACTCCCACAGGTACTCTACCTCCGAGCTCCATGCCCTGGAACCTGCATGCAACAACAACTGCTGCCTCGGATCACCACGCACCACAGCGGGACCCTTCACCTGCATCCACGGCTGTTTCACCACCACCCCATCAGTACTCACCACTTCATCGAACAACACCACTACAAGCCCAGATGCTGACACCCCACTGGACCAACTGAATTGTCTGCTGATCAATGTCAGATCACCCTGCAAACACGCCACCAAAATCTGGCACACCACTACCACTATCGCCCAGATGTTATCTTCATCACAGACACCTGACGCACACCCACATCATCCTCAGATATCGCCAAGGCAACCTGCAGCAGCTACAAGCTGAAACACTGAAACACTGAGACCGCACCAACAGACACTGTGTGGGCATCATCGTACACAAGGAATAAATAGCCTGCACCATCAGTAACGATGACACCACGCGACTAATGAACATATGAATTTCCAGCTCCACGCCAATGCCAAAACTACCTTTAAAGGCACCCTCATGTACAGACCGTGAGGATAATGAACAGGCATCAGCGACACCATTGCTAAATTCATCACCCCGCTTGTCATCGAATATGAACACTGAATCTTCCTGGGAGACCTCAACTTCCACCTGGTTGACACCACCGACACCTCCACTACCAGCCTACTGGAAAGACAAGACAACATCGGGCTCAATCAGCTTGTCACCGACCCTACACACAGAGCAGGACACATGCTAGAACCCATTTTCACATCCAGCAGCAGAATCGGATACAGCCACACCTCAGAACTCACCTGGATGGACCACTCCATCATACATTTCACCCTCCCCGGTCTGCCACACACTGCCCCCAACCGACACAGCACTCCCTACCACAAATAGACCAAGGTAACCCAGCAGCAATAGATAGACGCCCTAGGCACCACTCAGCCCAACATCACCAGCAACCTGGACCAGAAAATAGAGAATTTCAATGCATGGATCACCAGCACTGTTAACCAAGTTGCCCCCACCAAACCAGCCAAAACACACAGACCCACCAAACAAGCCAGCTGGTACATGCCAGATATCAGCTCATCAAAATGCAGGTGTAAACAACTGGGAAGAAAATGGCAAACCAGCCAGAACAACATTGGCCAAGCTGCCTACAAATCAGCCCTCAGCAACACACCGGATTGAAACTAGCACCAACCAAACCAAGGAACTCTTCACCATCATCAGAGAGTTCGTCCTCTGCCCAACCACTGAAAACTCGATCCCTCCCTCACAAGTACTGCGACTCCCTCACTGACCACTTCCACAACAAGATAGCAACCATTTACAGAAACTTCGATCCACAACCCTCTGACCTCTTCTGCAACCCAACAACCACTACCACCAACCAGCTGCTCACCACATGGGAACAACTTAGCTCACCAACAACTACCACCCTAATGAACTGCATCCACTCAGGAGCACCCACCAACCCACGCCCCCACCGACTCTTTAGCCTCACAAGCAACGAGCTCAGCCACCAGCTCACCACCATCCTCAACGCCTCCATATTGACAGCAATCTTCCCCAATGCATGGGAAACACAGAGGTCAGACACCTCTTCAAGAAACCTTCAGCAGACCCCAGAGAGCTCCAGAAATACTGCTCCCTCTCCCTCCTCCCATTCTCCGCCAAAGTCCTGGAGAAGACCATCAACCTCCAACTCACAGGCAATCTGGAAAAAAACAAACTGCTGGACCCTTTCCAATCAGGTTTCAGGGCCTACCACAGAACCGAGACAGCACTGATCGTAGCAACAGACGACATCCGAGCCGTGCTTCACAGAGGTGGATCAGTTGCCCTCATTCTCCTTGATCTCCCTGCAGCATTCGACACCGTCTTCCACCCCACACTCATCGATCGACTATGCTAGATTGGAATCACAGACTAGACACTCAGATGGATGACATCTTTCCTCACAGGATGTACCCAGAGAGTCTGTCTCCCTCCCTTCACCTTGCAACCCAAGCACACTATCTGCAGAGTACCCCAAGGCTTATCCCTCAGCCCTACCCTGCTTGACTTCTACATGACACCACTCGCAGATACCATCAGATCTCACAACATCAACATCATCTCCTACGCAGACAACACTCAGCTCGTCCCCCCACTCTCAGCAAAACCCACCTTGGCAAAGATCGACTTCCACAACTATATGAAGATGATTGCGCTATGGATGAAAGACAACTGCTTAAACTCAACACAGACAAAGCAGAAGTTCTGTTCTTCGGCAGACACACCTCCCTGCAACCATTTGATGTGACAAAACAATTCCTGGTGACACTAGATGTCACATCTCTTTACACAAGCATTCCCAAGAGGAAGCTGTTGAAGTCATATGCAAGGTGCTCAACGGGAGGGAACGTCCACACTGGGTACCCATCGAATTTTTGATAGAGCTTTTAAGTGTAGCTAAGAAAAAGAACTACTTCCTCTTTCAAAACCAATATTATATCCAGTGGAAGGGAGTAGCAATGGGAGACGGATTCGCTCCGAGCCTGGCTAAACTCTTTATGGATAATTATGAGGATGTGCACATATGTGATCATGACAACCTTTTCCTGAATAACATCACTGTTTGGAAACGGTTTATCCATGATGTAATCATGATTTGGACTGGTGATGATTTGAGCCTCATTGATTTCTCCAAGTGGAAAAATGGAAGATCACCTGACATCCAATTTACTATGACTTATCATAGAGACACGATCAGTTTCCTGGACATATCTCTTAAAGTAGAGGATTCCAGGTTATATACCACTCTATACAGAAAGTCAACAGAGATGAATACATTACTCAAATACGACTCCTACCATCCAAGAAATCTACAGGATAATCTCCCGTATGGACAGTTTTTGAGGCTGAGACGAAACTGTTCATGCCAGATTGATTTCTTTCAAGAGACTACTATGCTGCTTCAGCGTCTGGGTGAACAAGGCTATCCTAAGGGCCTGCTACTTAGGGAAAGGAAAAGGGCATGGTACTGCCCTAGGGAGAACGTTCTGGAAATAAAACCCAAAGAGGACACTATAAACAAGTTAGTTTGCATGACTTCTTTTAACACAAAGAGTAATGTGATCAATAAAATCATTAACAAATACTGGAATTTGGTCGCTACTGAAATTGACTTGCATAAGAAACCACTCTTTGCTTTCAAAAGGAACAAAAACATACATGATCAAGTGGTGAGTTCCTTTTTGAGAACAGATAAAAATTCCGACATTCGTACACAATTGAATCTTCCTCCGCTTGTTGGACACTTCAAGTGTGGGCGGTTCAAGGCCTGTGGATTTACCACTGAAGGCAAGAACTTTGACCATTCGGGACGGACATATACAGCATGCCATTACACCAACTGCAATATGAAGGAAGTCATATATGTTATAAAGTGTCCCTATAAAGTGTTAAAAACATCCTACAGCACTGTTGCCGGATTAGATGTGGTACGCAAGGAGCTCCACTGGTGGAACATTTCCACCAACAGAAACATTCTGTGGAGAGCCTACAGTGGTGGGTCATCGAGAAGGTGATCGAGACCCGAGAGGAGGGGATATGAAGTCAAAACTCAACACCAGGTAATGTAAGTGGATACCTAGCTTGGATTCAGCGAGTACAGGCACCCCTGACTATGTTTTCACACACAATGAGATGGCGGCTGCCACCCTACACGTGAGAGTTAGAAATGATCACACACTTTTGTGTTCGGCCTTCCTTTGCATGTAAGTTATAAGTGTGTAATGTACGTACCACAAACTGCCACTTGGGTCTCTACATTTCAATAGTCATTTATAAGCCACCACCATGAAGTAGGGTCTCAACCTCCACTTGTCCTAGACCTGGAAATAGCCAGTTTTAATTACGGTCAAGTGAGCTTCTATTGGTGCCAAGTTGACCCTACCATGATTTGTACATGCTACAAGTTCTGAACAATAAAGAATTCAGGATCAACTGGTCCGGTATAGCCTGGAAATGTACCAAGGACTGGCTGGCGCTCATTATTAACACGGCAAGACAACTGGCGGATGCCCTTCTTGTTGAGATCCAGCAGAGCGAGAGTCGACTTAAAACGACTATTGATATCAAAATCTTTAAGAAAAAATTAGACGATATCAATAACGACCATCAAGAATACCGGAAATTCCTCACCCAGTCAAAGATTACCAAACTTCAAAAGGATGTCTTGAAATTCAATAGGGATACAGTCTACCCCTATACGACTGATGAGTACTACGACAAGGCTCCAGAACCCCAACTTACAAGGAGACGACAGCAGCAACAACGCCCCCGTCCAACTCCCCTGAACTGGACTTTCAGTTCAGGAGATGAGCGCAGTACATCAGAAAGCGGCGAAGAAGACAATGGAGGTACTACCAACCAAGGTCAACAACAAAGACCGCACCATAACCAACAGATGTACGCCCCTCCAATGAATCCGTATGGATTTTGGCAGCAACCACCGTTCTATCCGCCAAACTTTGGCTATTATCCCGGCCCACAACCTTTTTTATCCAGGGGCAGGGGACGAGGCAGAGGAAAACAGAAACAATGGAGAGGACCAAGAGTACACTGGGAGGAAACCGCCAAAGACCATCTAGGCGCAGTAACAAGGAGCAGGGGCAAAGGCACCACAGCCTCAACGAGCAAACAGACACGAACATAGTGAACCTGAGTAATTACCAACTATCAGGACCTGAACAATCAGTACTACAGAAAGGCTTAGGCTTTGTACCCACTCCCCAAAATGATCCATTTACCCTACATACCGAACTGGCACATTTTTTTCGGAAAATCAGACTCAGGGCCTTCTTTGGAGACACTGAAATAAACAAACCGAAGGACGATGGACATACTGATCTAAGAAATAAATCTACCTTTTGTCCACCTATACAATCCATTCCATGCCAGGTTCTGGCTTTTGAACAGGCAGTATTGGCAGAAATTGAAAAGATCGATTTTCACAATCTAAAAGGCTTCCAAAACCTAACCCGGGAAGAAAAATCCGCGATGTCAAATCTCAAAACCAACAGAGACATCACGATTAAACCAGCGGATAAAGGTGGGGCCACAGTGATCCTGGACACAAACGCAAACGATCAAGAGCCTGAGACTATTAGCCGATGCAACCAGCTATGAGGTTTATCAGACGGACCCTACTGGACGCCTAATGACCAAAATAAAGTCCATTGTGGTAGAAGCCACCGCCAACAACTGGATTACACAACATGAAGCAGACTTCCTCATTAATGATAACCCTAGGAAGCCCAGGTTCTATACCCTGCCGAAGATACATAAAAACAGGGTCCCACCACCAGGAAGACCCATAGTCTCAGGGATCGGTTCCATACTAGAACCCCTATCCCAGTTCTGTGACTGGTTCCTGAGACATATTGTCCAAAATTCATGAACCTACCTACGGGACACCAAGGATGTTCTCTGTCTCCTACGTGACATGCCTATCAATCATATGGAAGACACCCTGGTCACCATGGATATTGAAGCGCTATACACCAGTATACCACAGGAGCGCACTTTACAAGTGGTAGAGCAAATAATTCTAAACCAGGATTGGAACTATGTCACACCACAACACTTCATAATGGAATGCGCAGAACTGGCACTATGTGAGAACTTTTTTTAATTCAAGGACGTGACATACCACCAGATCAAAGGTACTTCAATGGGGAGCACATTCGCTCCCAGTCTGGCATGCCTCTACGTACACCAATTTGAGGAGGACCATATCTTTAAGGAAACCAACCCCTACCTTGATCAAATCAAAATGTGAAAGAGGTACATCGACGACGTTCTGATCGTCTGGAGGGGTACCAATGAAGAAGCACAATAATTCGTGGAATGGGTAAACAGCATTGATCCACATTTGAGATTCACACATACCATCAACAAAGAAAGAGCAATATTCCTGGACCTTGAAATCAACCTATCTTCAGAAGGCCTACGCACAAGAGTTCACAACAAAGCAACCAACAAAAACAGCCTTCTGCTTTTTGAAAGCTTCCATCCCAAAGCCCTAAGACAAAACCTCCCGGTAGGGCAATTTCTGCACATTCGCAGAAATTGTTAAGAAATTTTAGACTTTCATGAACAAGCAGACACCCTGGAAATGAAACTCAGAGCAAGAAATTACCCCAAAAAATTGGTCAAGAATGCCAAAAAAAGAGCTCGAAACAACAACCGGGCAGCTCTTTTAGGAAATACGCCAAAGGAGCTGGCCAACCGGATGGTGTGTGTCACCACCTTCACCCCAGCGTCCAACAAAATTCAGAACATTATTCAAAAGAAATGGCGCATATTAAACACCAGCGACAAAGTCTGGAGCCAACCCCTATTTGCGTACAAACACAGTAGGAACATCAAGGATGAACTAGTCCATACAAAACCACCAGCTGCTACAGATGACAACCAACTGACACTATGGGGCCACCAACGACCAACTGGACATTACCCCTGTGGCGATTGCGTATCATGCCAATTCACGGCCACCACAAAAGAAGTGGACATAGGTACTGAGCGGCCATGGACTTAGAAGAACTTCTCTAACTGCAACACAGAAAATGTAGTGTACCTACTCAAATGCCCTTGCCAACTCATGTATGTTGGCATGACTACTAGGCGTGTAAAGATCAGAATTAGTGAGCACCGGAGCACTATCAGAAGGAAGAAAGATAACACCAAATTAACAAAACACTTCCTTGAGAAAGAACACTCTGATAAAGATCTAAGATGGACGGTACTGGAAGTAGTACAGAAGCGCAATGGCTGCCTCTCACATGTCTTACATGTTAGAGAACAGCGCTGGGTGTTTCGCCTTGGGACATGGAAAAACGGATTGAACGATGATATCCCATGGCTACAAATGAAGTAACTTCCCTTAGCGCTCACTAAAACATACACTTTAACAGTACCCATTATAAAGACAAAAACACAAACAATAGACACAGTAATACATGTGAATAGAGCTATACGTAGTTTCCCTTACTCCCTAAAACTAGAATCATCTTGATCAGCAATCATGCGGTAGCTGTAAAATCAACTTGTGTACTAATTGTGGGTTTAACCACACCGTCACCCTGACTGTAAACAATCTGGGTTTGTTTTTCTCTTCCTTTCTTCTGTGTAAATACTCGAAACTGCTCCCGTCATGAAATAATACTCATGAGCAGGGCACATGTTCCCCATATTTCTATATAACGTGTCTACACACGGTAAATCACTCTCTTGTTTCTCCAGAAACTATGGCAGACGCTTTCATTGGACCACAGCTGGTCCCGCCCCACCCCAGGCAATCATCTGAGGTAATGACGGGACACAGGAAGCGGCGTGTCATAGAGCAGCGCCATGTGCTGACACACCCCCACGAGGGTCAGGCAACAAACAGGCAACGTGCAGTCCTTTCTGCATGCTTCGCTCAGGACACAGGAAATGCAGCATCATCACTGTACGCCACGCTTACCTGATCCCATATCGCATGCCACGATCCCACCCAACAGTATAAAAGCTTGCTGCGCACTACACTACACTTAATGTCACCGGGGAGGAGGCTGGACGCATGCAGCACTAGGTTTGCTAGCGGGGAGTACGCCTTGAACTGTAAGTCGTTGTTCTGATTTCTTCTTCCAACAGGTTGAAACTATAGTAGACCAAGCACGCCCTGACGGTTTTTTCTGCTAACTAATTCAGTATCTTTGATATACCTTCCCAACCAGTCTGGTTTTTAACCCTTTTGTCTTCATCCTTTATCGTCTTCCACCAGAATGTGGCCACAAGGATTTCCCCCCTACCCCTCCCATGGGGCAAATAGGTTTTTCCAATAGGGTAAGACTTCTATATTTGTTTCACATGAATGTCAGAGTGAACACAGATGCCTGACACTCATATACATTTTTTACCTTTTTCACTTTAGGAGAGAGCAGTAAGTATGGAGCATGACTGTGGCACATCAAGGTCTACCGAATGACAACCATTTTGAGTATTATATGTTTGTCTCACCCCCTCTCTCTTACAGGTTTCTCTAAACAGGTGGCAGCTGGCTATAGGCCTACGCCCCCAGTGGTAAGATTGGAGCCCAATATTGAAGGTCCTGACGAATGCCACCTACCCAAGTGGACAATACAGGCAGAAACATGTTGACCCCCTATTAACAATCACTGATTCACAGCGGCGACGGGATGATAAGGTCCCCACTCACTGCACTTATATATTTTAATCCCACATAGTAACCCCATAGAATAAAAATTGTTCAGGTATACTATGATGGTTTTTAAATTCACTCACTCCTTTTTTTTGTTTGGGCCCCCACTTAGTTTAGAAGTGCATCCCTGTCTTCAAGTGTATGCCCGCCCTCTATCAAACGCGGTTTTTAGAGGGCGAGGACTGGCAGATGATGAAGCATGACACCTGGTGGTGTGTGATGCCAGTCCGTCAATTTTTGTGATTTGCCCCCACTAAATTGGGCATCTCTTAGACACAACTAGGGACGGTCCTTTCTGTGGTTCACAAGATGGCCGCTGCCATCTAACACAGGAGATCTTTTTGTGCAAATACTTGTGACCACACACTGCTGTGTGGGCCACAGTTAGAAGTAATTTATTTCCCATTACCATGGAATATGGTTTCACCGTTTGCAGGTCTTAGACCTGTAAATAGCCAATTCCCAACCCAAACCAGCGAGTTGCAACAGATGTTAAAATGGCCGCTACCGTTACAGCGACGTGCGTCTGACTTGCACTTGCCAGGTTTCCACGTGATGCAATCATGAGGTAACTCACAAATCGTCTTTTACCCGGAAACATCATCCACGCCTATTCTGGCCACTTACAGGAGAGAAACACCTGACAACTTAGGTGAGGGGATCGCAATTGATTTGGGCTCACTGTAGCATTTAATTTTCAGTGCCACTCAGCTCATAAACCTAGTAATTTCTGCTTCTTTCTTCGCCCCCAATTCTTAAGGAGGTGCGGGCTGTTCAAGCTGAATTTGTTGGACTTGAAAATCTTTTGACAATAATCCATGCGGGTTGCAGGATAGCAACCATAACGGTTCTCTATGCCCCCTGGAGGCTGACGAGCATGTCCAGTGGGGTAAGTTTGTTCGTTTTTAATAACATGGGTCTATGATTGATTTCTGTTTGGATTGAGGGAGAGTAGTATACTTAGTTTGTCAATCTCCCTACAGGTATACAGGTGGAAGTTTGAACACAGTTTGTAACACTGATAGAATTACGAATGAAGACACATTGGTAAGTGCACTTGTGTACATTTAAGGATGTACTAACTGCTGAGATCAGAGATTGTGCTCATATAGGTTATGTTGAAAGTAATGAGCAATTTCACCACTTTTCAGATGATTACCCTACAAAAAAGAGCTGTTTTGTTGACAAGCTCCATCCGTGTTTGTAGGAGTAGATTCATTGCTTTGAAAATCTAAATACCAAGGGTGAGTACCTCTATAGCATGGCCACTCACACACCTGTAAATATTTTATCCCACAACACACTAATAGGAATTGTATTTCCTTTTTAATAGGCTGTCGCTAGTCCTTTTTTGTTCTGAAAAAGACCTTATTTAATGTATCCACAAACACATATACCTACATAGTCAAAACGTCGACGTATAACCATCTCATGTCCAGGCTCACTATAGCAATAAATTTAGAAAATAGTGGAAGCTAGAGTGAAAGACCCGAAAAGGACAGAAAATGTATGTTATTGGCTTGTTTGTTGTCTGAATTTGAAACGTCACTCATTTCACTATATGTCACCACAGTCACCCACTGAGTTGTCTGCGTATTTGTTATTGTGTTCGTTTTTAAGACAGCCTTTAATTTTTTCTGTATAAATTGTTTACAAAATTGGTACAAAGAATAGAAATTAAAACATATTAACTAATTAATTTATATTTTTGCTAAATAGTTGTAGGTGTGGTACATTCATGAATGTCTAGTATAATTCAATTGTGATTTTAATGAAATGTTTTGGTTCTGAACGAGTACCCCGTGGTGCTTACCCAACGGAACCACTTGAAGCTTTCTATCTATGAACCCAGCTTCCGAGGGAGACAGGGTGACCCCATTGATCTTGATGTCACCCGCAATCAGGGCATCATACGGGACAGTGAAATCACCATGAAACATCTGATCAACGCCATTGCCTCAGCCTGATTCCACACTATCGCCATGCTCTGCAAAATCTTCAGATGGCTCCTATCAGCAAAAGGAAAACTGTGATGCATGCCCTCATTACCGCCGGCTTGACTATGGCAATGCACTCTATGCCGGCACTACCACCAAACTCATGCTTACACTCCAGAAAATACATAATGCAGCAGTCAGATTGATCCTAAACCTTCCCAAGAGAACACACATCACCCAGCACGTAAAAGACCTCCACTTGCTCCCAGTCCAGCAGAGATGCCAGTTCAAGATCCTCACCCAAGCCTACAAAGGCCTACACAACCAAGGACCAGACTACATGAACACCACCTGCTCTTCCACCGGTCGACCAAAAACCTCCTCTCTGCACACCTCGCCCTCACTCAGACACCACGTCTCTGCCGCAGCCGCTCAAGAGGAAGATCCTTCTCCCACCTCGCCGCAAAAAGCATAGAACACCCTCCACCTCCGCACTTCATCCTCACTGAACCACTTGAGGAAGGGACTCAAGACCTGGCTATTCAACTGATACCTGCAGTACAGCACCTGAATACCACCAAGAGTGATTAGCTGTGCTCTACAAATACTACTAATATATCACTTTTGTCTATATCTCTTACATGGGGATTCCATAATCATATATAAGAATACTACTTATATCAATTTTACTTATTATGATACTCCTTGATGAACTCTAATTGAAGAAAAACAACTTATTGTCTGTCTCTTAAAGTGAAGAGTATAAGCACAAGCTCCTTGCTTTATTCATAAAATTTAACTTTTTATCATTTATAGCAGCACAAACAGCAATGTCCTCATTATGAGAGCTCTATAGTTTCTAATAGGTAAACCAATTACCTACCACATTGGTATTTTGCCCCATTTTGAAAACCTTTTATTGTCTTCCCATCTTCCAACTTTCACCGCCTCCTCTCAGGATCTAATCAGTGTGCCAACATGAAGACTGGCTACAGACAACAGATAGCAGAGACTGGTAACTCTTCAGTGATATAATTTCCAATATGTATAACCATATTTGTCTCTTCATAGTTGTCTGGGTATGTTGCAATGTGTTTATAAAATATTATAAACACCTGTATATATTATTTGAGAGACTTCGGGCAAGATGTACGACCGTTTTTTGTGTTCACAAAGGGGTTTTAGGCCCGCTGGCGACCGCAAAAACCGTGTGGCCCATGTACCAACCATATTTTGCAAGTCGCAAACAATCAGCGACTCACAAAATAGGGTTTAGCGATTCGGTATTAGGAAGGGGCGTTTCCTTCCTAATAGCGACTCCAAAAGCTATGTAAGAATGTTTTGTGACAGCAATTGCAGTCGCAAAACACTTGCAATTTACTACCCTTCTCAGAAGGGCGGTAAAGCACTCGCCAATGGGAAGGGGTCCCCAGGGGACCCCTTCCCCTTTGTGAATGCATGTGCAAACATTTTTTAAGGGCAGGCAGTGGTCCCTGTGAAAATTAAAATGAAAAGCAAAATTGTTATTTTTTAAATGCATCCAGTTTTCCTTTAAGGAAAACGGACGGCATTGAAAATAAAAAAATGCATTATTTAAAAGCAGTCCCAGACATGGAGATCTGCTAACCCCAGCAGGACACCATCCCTGGGAGTGCCAGCCATTCCCAATGGGGTCGCAAATTGCAACAGCCTCATTAGTATGCATGAGGCATGCAATTTGCGACCCCATTGGGAATAACAAACAGTGTCTCAGACACTGTTGTACATTGATGTTTGCGACTGGCAAATTGCGACTCGCAATTTAATGCAATTTGCGAGTCGCAAACATCAATGGTCATACATCTTGCCCTAAATGCCTACTTTTTCCTTTCCCTATGGTATTCAATACATCCGGCCATTTTTCATTTTTATTGGTAAGTATATTTATGTGCCCCTTAGTGCCTCCTCTTGCCACTCATGACCCCGTGGCTTACATTTAAGCAATGGTTTTTACTCAAGTCATGTCAATATATGCCTACTAATTACAACATTTTCACACTAGCTTTGATCCAGATTTTTATCTTCTGAATGTTATGTATATGAAAGACATCTTAATATACACTGTTAATATTTTTGTCCATTTTTATTTTCATAGATGACACGGCTTTCCCTCTCTTGAAAGTAATACTGTGCCTGGAGTGGTAAGAGGCTTTTGTCATTTTTCACCTCGGCATGGATGTCACTAGCTAATTATATACTTAAAGACTTTGAGGTAAAAATGGCAAAATACTTTTTCACTTTCTAGCTCGGTGTGGATAACACTGTGCTAATCCGATCCCTAAAACCTTTCATTGAAAAACAGACATTTCAGGTTAGCAGATTCAGTGTCACTGGTGTTGTAGATGGCTCTAAACAAGAGTTTCTCTCCATGTAAACTTAGAAACACCCAGGGCCATATGTACAGTAAAGTAGCAGAGGGAGGCGTTAGCCTTCTTGGCTTAACGGCTCTCTCTGCCACTTCTGAAATGCAAGGCTGTACCATATTTACAAGAATGTGGTGCAGCCTTGCATTTCCTCCTGCGATGGCGCTAAGTTTACCAACTAAGCGCCAACGCAGGCACCCTTGCACCACGGTGCAAGGGTGTCTGCATACAGGGGAGGATTGTTTATGTGTAGGAAGGTGTCTCTTCCTGCACATAAACAATCCTAAAATGCCATTCCGTCACTTTCATGTGTGCTGCTTCAAGCAGCGCATATGAAAGTGACAAAATGGAATTTTTTTCAAAAAAGTTTGTTTATATGAAGGAAGGGACACCTTCCTACACATATACAAACAATGGCATTTTGCTTTTTCGATATGTGCTGCAGAAGGGACCACACATGGAAAAAGCAAAGACGAGGATAAATAATACATTTCTCCTTGTTTCACCATCCTAAGACCAGTTTTTACCTGGTCTTAATTTTGGCGCTGCCTCCTATGTACATCACCCTTGTACATAGGGGGTAGCGTCAAAATGAATAGGAGTTGTGGTGAAACGCCCACTGCAACACCCACTGCCCACCCCTTTCACACTAACCATAGCGTGAAAGGGGGCCTTATGTACAAGGCAGTGTTAAGCCACATTAAGTGGCTTAGAGCCCTGCCTTGTAAATAAGGTGCAGCCCCTATCGCCACCACAACGTCACCATAGGTGATGTTGTGGCGGCGATAGGGTCACCCTGGAGTTCCGAGTTCCTTGCATGCTATATATATATATATATATATATATATATATATTCACTGAAAAAACCATAGGTTTCAGGTACGTTATAGTTAGGAATTAGCATTTAAAAAACCTTAGAAATTCACTGAAAAAACCATAGGTTTCAGGGGCGTTATAGTTAGCTGGACTTTTCACTCGTACAAAACCATTAAAATTCCCCCGTTATAGTTAGTTCAGCTAACTATAACTCGCGCGCCCGCAATGCACTGCTGATGACATCACATATTACATCACTCATGACATGGTCAGTGACATTACTCATGACATCACTGATGACATCTCAAATGACATCACTGATGACATCACTGATGACATCATCCAGTGAATGTGTGTTTTTCTGAAAATTACATATGTTTTATATATGTATATCTCAAGGTCGATGGAAGAATAAATGGGTATATAAGTGTCTAAATAGATGATTTGTTTTTGAAAAATTGATTGTATAACTGACTGATTAAGTGTATCTTAGGGAATACATGGCTTAGTGAGTAATGTTTAAATATGTAAATATCTGTATCAGTCTCTCACTTTGTGTATACGTGGCTTCATGGGTTGGTGAGTAGCTACATGAGTGTCTATATAGGTTATTAGTTGGTTTTTTGAGTATCAGTATGAGTGTCTGAGTGTCTGTATGGTTCGGTGGGGGGTATTACGTAGTGCATAGGTGCATGAATGAGTGACTCACTGTTTGTATGTGTTGAAGACTGTATGGGTGGATGAGTGTGTGCATGGGTGTGTTAGTGAGTGAATGACTGTCTCAATAGTGTCTTTATGAGTAACTACATATGTTTTAAACTAGTATATGTGACTATTGGTGTATATAAGTGAGTATATGTGAGAGTGAGAGATTGAAAGAGTTTCTGTATGAATAAGTATGTGTTTCTATAAGTGATTGTTTAAAAGACTAAGTATGTGTAAGTTTCTGTAGAAGTAAGTGTGGTGGTGTGTGTATAACTGTATATGCAAGTAAATGGATGTTTGATTCTTTATTAGCATGAGTGACTATTTGTGTGAGTAACTCTATGGATGAGTGGTGTTGTGTAACAGGCTGTATAGGTGTATGAGTACATATGATGAGTGAGTATATGTATGAGTGACTGTATAGGACTGTTGGTGAATGAGTGGATGTGTATGTGGATCTTAGATTTACTGAATAGGTTGTTGTAACTGATATTGGTATGTCCATTGTTTTGAAACTTTTAGTTTCTATTTTTGAATGTGTGTATCAAAGGTTATATTAGGGGGAGAGGAGGTCTGCCACCCTATCACAAGGATGATGTCATCAATGATGTCATTTGAGATGTCATCAGTGATGTCATGAGTAATGTCACTGACCATGTCATGAGTGATGTAATATGTGACGTCATCAGTAGTGCATTGCGGGCGCGCTAGTTATAGTTAGCTGAACTAACTATAACGGGGGAATTTCAATGGTTTTGTGTGAGTGAAAAGTCCAGCTAACTATAACGCCCCTGAAACCTATGTTTTTTTCAGTGAATTTCTAAGGTTTTTTAAATGCTAATTCCTAACTATAACGTACCTGAAACCTATGGTTTTTTCAGTGAATTTCAAAGGTTTATTAAATGCTAATTTCGAACTATGCCTACAGAGATAGGACATGTGAAGAAAGAAGAAAAAACGCACAGAAAGAAAAAAAAGAAATGGAGAAAGAAGCAACAGAAGTCCTCAAAGACGTAGAAAAGTGCAGGAAGAAGGATAACGTGCAGAAAGAACAAACAGAAGAGCAGAAAGAAGCCTTGTTGCAAAATCATCCTGTACCCTCAACTTTTTCAGACGGATACTGGTGGTAACTGAGTCTGCCTAAGCAGTCCTAGAGCCAGTGCTATGTTAAAAGACACTCAGAATACAGTGAAAACGCCTACATACACTATGGAACACTATGCGTTGGGGTCCCCCTGTGACCAGCATGACCTCCTCTGTAAGCCCCTAGTATATAATTGGGCAGGGGATTAAAACTACCTCTCAAAACACGCCACAGGATTGTTTGCACATGTCACCTCAGGCCCCGTCCCCTCACTTCCTCACTGTGTAAACACGCCCTGTGGCCATTTTAAGTTGGGAGATTAAGTCCCCTTGAATCCTGAGGGTCCCTAGGGTCCAACTAGACCACTAGGAACCTCCAGTAAGCGCCACAGAGCTGCATTGCAGAGAGATGTAAAAAGGGGCATGACCTAGACCACCTCTCTGCAACGCAGCGCAGTGGCGCTTACTGGAAGCACCTGGTGGGCTAGTTGGCCCCATGGGTCCCACAAGATTGAAGGGGAATTATTTCCCCAACTTAAAACGCGCCAGAGGGCTTGTTTGCACACGTTAACTCAGGCCCCGTACCCTCCCTTCACCACTGTGTAAACACGCCCTGTAGCCATTTTTAGTTGGGAGATTAAGTTCATTTGAATCCTGAGGGTCCCTAGGGTCCAACTAGCCCACTAGGTACCTCCAGTAAACCCCACAGAGCTGCGTTGCAGAGAGGTGTAAAAAGGGGCACGGCCTGCACCACCTCTCTGCAATGCAGAGCAGTGGTGTTTACTGGAAGCACCTGGTGGGCTAGTCCGCCCCCAGGGTCCCTCAGGATTGAAAGGGAATTATTTCCCCAACTTAAAACGCTCCACAGGGCGTGTTTGCACACGTCACCTCAGGCCCCGTCCCCTCCCTTCACCACTATGTAAACGCGCCCTGTGGCCGTTCTAAGTTGAGAGATTAAGTCCTCTTGAATCCTAAGGGTCCCACTAGCCCACTAGGTACCTCCAGTAAGCGCCACAGAGCTGCGTTGCATAGAGGTGTAAAAAGGGGTGTGGCCTCAGAACACCTGTCTGCAACGCAGCTCCCTGGCGCATACTGGAGATAACTGTTGGGCTAGTTGGCCCTCAGGGACCCTCAGTATTGAAGGGGAATTAATTCTCCAACTTACAACTGGCCAGGGGGCGCGTTTGCAGAGTGCTGCAAGGAGGGGGCATGGCCTCCGGCGCGATGCCGGTCTTTTATTTATTTATTTTTTTTAAAGAAGGAGGGCTGTGTGGCCCCCCTTCTTTTTCTAATTTACTGGCCCTGGGGACCCCTAGGGACGTGTCTGACGCCCTACCATGCCTAATCCCGGCGCCCCCGCAGGTGGGTACTCGCCAAGTAGACACCCTTGTTGTTTATTCATACAAACATGGGTAGCTATTGACGGGCACATTTAATATACACGCACACCAAGCCATTCAAAGGGGACTCGACAAAAATTCCACCAAACTATGCAAGAAACCCCCCTCACGGTTAATAAAACACACATCCACCGCCGGATGTGTAATACTTTTTATTTTACTCTCTGGAAAGGAGACAAACCTCACTTGAGAGTCACAGCGTGCTCCTGGCTGAGCCCAATGCTGTGTTACACCTACCAGTGCCCGCCGAGTGCCTCACACCTCTGTGTTGTATTCCACCAGCTAGTGCGTATGCTATGACACTCTCTAGCCCATGTTCACTGTAACACCACCCCGTGAATATGTCATGCCACACTTGTCTTCGCACGGGTTATATTGCCCCATCTAACGTGCCTTCCTCGATGCCTATGTTATAATGCACAGCGCTATGCCATACATATTACAATCTGGGATCCATATCTTTGTCACAGTGCATATGCAACGTTACACTCCCCAGCAGATATTTTATATTACAACTTTAGAGACTAGTTAGGTTACACAACACTGCCCTGTGCATATCACACTCCAAGGCGCATATCGCATAGCACGCGCTAGTGCCTGTGCTATCTCGCGCTCTTCAATGAATCTGTCATTGCACACAATGTATTGCATATTATATTTCACGCCCGGTTCATATTATATCACACTTTTTGGTGCATAGTTTATACCATATACCATATCTAATTTTCATTTTCAATCGTGCTCTCAGGACTATGTTCTATATAACACTGCATCCACCTACCTTTTTCATGGGCATTACATTTTGCGATGGGGGGTGGAGGGTCAGGGGGTGTTTCTGCCAAGTGAGCCCAGAGTCACAGTCACAAACGTCCTCTTCTTCCTGAATAAAAGTGAGATTATGCTGCATACTTGTTCATATTTTAAGTAGTTCGCACAGACACACATTTTAAAAACAATAAAGTTCCTAATACCTACCTTCTCTGAACAGTTAGCTTGCTGCCCCATCCACCTCCTCCCTATCCTCTGTTGTCTGAATCCATGGACTAGCCTCCTCCCTCCTGCCATGCATGGTTTGATGTGCTGCCACTGCCCTCCATTTAGCATGATGTACCAGTCCACTCCTCCAGCCCTCCATTGCCCAATTCTATGGCCCATCATTGACCTCCTGCTTAGCCTCTGTGCTTAGATTGCTGCCCCTATTCTCCTTCCCCCTGCCCTCCGATGTCTTTGTGCATGCCCCTGCTCCATCCTTTTTGCCCACCATGTTCCATGGACCTGCCACTCCTATCTACTCTGAGTGTTCTGTTGAGCTGCCACTCCCCTCCCACCTGCCTAGCATTGTCAGATGACTGTAACCTGTCCCTGCCACCTCCACCCTGCCTGTCCACATGCCATGCCCCTATCCCCTTCCTCCTGTCCTCCATGGTCCATTTTACTGCCACACCCTTCTGCCCTCCCTGGTCTGTTGTGCTGCAACTGCTCCTCCTGCCTGCCCCGCGCGGTCTGTTGTGAGGCCCCTTCCCCCGAACTCTCTTGTCTGTGCCCAGGTCATGACCCTCCTTTCTATCCACCATGGTCCTTTGTGCATGCCCCTGCACCCTCCTTCTTGCCCATCATAGCCATTGTGCTGCCACTAACCCTCCCGCTTGCCATGCATGGTCTTCTGTGCTACCATGGCCCCTTCCACCTTCCCTGTGTGGTCAGCTAGCTGCCCCTGACCCCCTCCCACCTTCCCTCCATGGTCTGTGTGTATACCATCATAGTCTCACTGTTGCTCTCCATGGTGTGTCTTGTTTCTAGTGCCCATCCTGCCTGACCTCCATGGTCATCTTGCTGCTCCTGCCCTGCCCCCTTGCCTCCAGCCCTCTGTTTCCATGTGCAGACCCCTATTCCCTCCCTCCTGGCTTGTCTGTTCCATTGTAATGCCCCTGATCCGTCCCTCCTGCCCTTTATGGTCTGTTATGCTGCAGCTTTCTCTCCTGTCCATTATGGTCAGCTAGCTACCATTGCCTCTTTCCCCTCTGTCCTCTGTTGTCCATGTGCATGGTCCTGTCCCCTACCTATTGCTTTCTATGGAATGTTGTGCTGCACTCCCGTCCCGCATGCGCTGTGTGGTGTATTGTGCTGCTGCAAACCCTGATGCCTGCCCTGTAGGGTTAGTTTGGTGCACCTCTCCATGTCCCTCCTGTCCTCTGTTATCCCAGTCCATGTGCCTACCCCAATTCCTCCTGCCTACCATGATCCGATGTACTATACTTGCGAACATTTTGAACATGGTAAGAGGAGATTTTGAAAAAAAACTGGGGTATTGATTTTCCTCTTTGAGTTACATTGAAAAAGAGGAGATTGTAGACAGGAGACAGATCAAATAAAGCCCATTTGAGCTTAAAAACATTGGACGTTTCCTGGCTGAAACGGGACTGTTGGCATGTCTGGTTGTACTACCACTGCCTCTTCCTTCTGCCCACAATGGACTATTATATTGCCACAACCTCTCTTGCCAGTCCTGTATTGTTGGTGTGTTGCCCCTGGCTGAAACGGGACTGTTGGCATGTATGGTTGTACTACCACTGCCTCTTCCTTCTGCCCACAATGGACTATTATATTGCCACAACCTCTCTTGCCAGTCCTGTATTGTTGGTGTGTTGCCCCTGTCCCTATTTCCACTGCCCTCCATAGTCTGTTGTGCTGCCACTGCCCTTCCTGCCTGCCCAGTGTGGTCAAATTGTTGCATCTGCACTCTCCTACCTGCCTTCAATTTTCAGAGTCCGTGCCCCTGGCCTCTGCCTCTCAACAGTATCCCAATGAACAACTAGATTGCTAACATTCTATATTTATTACAAAAGTGTGGAACGCCTGACGTCATCTTGATGTAATCAAAACTGTAATACCTAGAGTATTTCCTTTAGAAATTACATATATGAGAGGGTCTTATTTGCATCAAAATTATGGTTAGTGCTCTAAAAAACTAAAATGAGGACATATTTTCTTAGTTTTCAAATAGCGACAAAGAACTTTTAAATTATTTGTAATCTTTATGTTTTTTTATCCAGTTGACCACTTGATTAAATGTTGCACCTAGGGGAGAGGATGTGGTGTTACTTCCAGAGCTGCAGACTTTGCAACTGGGGAACCAGGTTGGAGTTTCTACTTTAGCTCAACATTCTGTGATTCTGGTCAAATCACTTAATCTCCCCATGGCTACAACCAAAATGAATTTGATCTTGTGTGATGTAACTAATGCTCATGTAAAGCACTCCAATACCTGACTAGTCTGCACTATATAAAACTGCAAATACACAAAAAAATAAGTGTTTTGCACACTTCTGTCTTTGGGCTATACTTGGGCTACATCTGGGTGATATTTGGGCTACATTTGGGCTCTTTTGTCTCTGGTGGCCATCTTGGGAGATTTATTTGTTATGAAGTTTCCTAATTTCCTCATTTACTGCAGTCTCCTCAGTAGGAAATACTTTCAGTTTTTTACTTTGGTTCCATCAAGAAGGCATTCAGATGTGTCACACATTTACCATAAATTCTGAATGTTAGCACTCTAGTTGCTCATTAGATCACTGTAGTAAAACTACTGCTCACCAGGGAAGTCTGCTGCTAGTATTCAAAGTGCATGTTTCAGTCTGCATGTCAGAATTTTTTTATGAAATAGAAGAGGATTTGAGAAGTCAAAATGTGCCCTAATTTTTCTTTCTGCAGAACTAATCATAATTTCTATGGCAAAATGAACCCCCTCATTTTGTTCCTTTGTAAATTAAATGTTTTAAGTGTTACCACTTTATTCCAATCAAGATGGCTTCAGGTGTGCCATACTTTTTTCATAAGTAAGACTGTTAGCGCTCCAGTTGTTCGTTAGAACACTCTGGGACATTCTGTCATTGGGCTATACTTGGGCTACATCTGGGTGATATTTGGGCTAAATTTGGGCTCTTTTGTCTCTGGTGGCCCTCTTGGGAGATTTGTTTGTTATGAAGTTTCCTAATTTCCTCATTTACTGCAGTCTCCTCAGTAGGAAATACTTTCAGTTTTTTACTTTGGTTCCATCAAGAAGGCATTCAGATGTGTCACACATTTGCCATAAATTCTGAATGTTAGCACTCTAGTTGCTCATTAGAGCACTGAAGTAAAGCTACTGCTCACCAGGGAAGTCTGCTGCTGGTATTCAAAGTGCATGTTTCAGTCTGCATGTCAGAATTTTTTTATGAAATAGAAGAGGATTTGAGAAGTCAGAATGTGCCCTAATTTTTCTTTCTGCAGCACTAATCATAATTTCTATGGCAAAATGAACCCCCTCATTTTGTTCCTTTGTAAATTAAATGTTTTAAGTGTTACCACTTTATTCCAATCAAGATGGCTTCAGGTGTGCCATACTTTTGTCATAAGTAAGACTGTTAGCGCTCTAGTTGTTCGTTAGAACACTCTGAGACATTCTGGCATTGGGCTATACTTGGGCTACATCTGGGTGATATTTGGGCTACATTTTGGCTCTTTTGTCTCTGGTGGCCATTTTGGGAGACTTATTTGTTATGATGTTTCCTAATTTCCTCATTTACTACAGTCTCCTCAGTAGGAAATACTTTCAGTTTTTTACTTTGATTCCATCAATAAGGCATTCAGATGTGTCACACATTTGCCATAAATTCAGAATGTTAGCACTCTAGTTGCTTATTAGATCACTGTAGTAAAGCTACTGCTCACCAGGGAAGTCTGCTGCTGGTATTGAAAGTGCATGTTTCAGTCTGCATGTCAGAATGTTTTAATGAAATAGAAGAGGACTTGAGAAGTCACTCAAAATGTGCCCTCATTTTTCTTTCTGCAGCACTGATCATACTTTCTATGGCAAAATGAACCCCCTCATTTTGTTCCTTTTTAAATGAAATGTTTTAAGAGTTACCACTTTATTACAACCAAGATGGCTTCAGGTGTGGCATACGTTTGTCATAAGTAGGACTGTTAGCGCTCTAGTTTTTCTTTAGAAAACTCTGGGAAGCTGCAGTAGAACACAAAGGAATCAACTGACAGTCTCTGCCCTTGTTGGATGTACATGTTTTACTGAGATTGTCAGACTTCATTCTCACATGACTGAGAAAGATAATGTGAATTTACAGAAAATATGCTCTCAGTTTAGCTTATAGATCACCTTCCAAACCTCTGTAGGAAAAGCATGAGAAAATAGTTTTCTCTCAAACATGATTCATGATATCACAGCAGAAGGCTTTTTCACATGGTAAAATCACCTTAGAACACACCACAATTCCTAAAATGAGTATGGTACCATCAACAAATGATTTATAATGTAACTAAAGTCTTAAAATCTTCTATTAACTGCAATGCTTTTTAATGAGGTGCTATCATGTATATTGGTCCCAAGATGGCTGCCAACACTTCTTGGATGAAGTGCTGACAGCCAATCAGATCTCATGATGAGATGTGTGGTTAGGCTCCACCCAGATATATATGTGATTTTACTTTTGATTTTCTCAGGAACTACTGAACGGATTTACACCATTTAAGCAAAAGGCAAGAGTCTGAACTGAGGAATACCTCTTTGCCAAATTTGGTGTAATTCCGTTCAGCACTAAAGGTCCTATGGGAAAATGTATGGGGAAAACGTGTTTTGGGACCCCCCTTTTTTCTCAGCCCCCGCTTGACAAATCACCCCGAGACTTTCAGGGTAGGAGCTGAGCGGAGCGCCCCATTAGTTTTGAAAATTTCACGAAGATAAGTCAACCGGCGCCAAAGTTATTCAAAATAGAATTTTCAGATTTCCTATGGGAACTCGGTCCTAACTATAACTGTCTACTGGCGTCCGCCAGTAGATAATATATATATATATATATATATATATATATATATATATATATATATATATATATATCACTTAAAAAACCATAGGTTTCACACATGTTATAGTTAGCTGTACATTTCACTTGTAAAAAACCAATGAAATTCCACGTTATAGTTAGATCAGGTAACTATAACTTGCGCGCCCACAATAAACTGCTGATGACGTCACATAGTACATCACTCATGACATGGTCAGTGACATCACTCATGACATCAATGATGACATCTGAAATTACACATTGTGGATTGCGGTCGCGCAAGTTATAGTTACCTGATCTAACTATAACGTGGAATTTCTTTGGTTTTTTACGAGTGAAATGTACAGCTAACTATAACGTGTGAAACCTATGGTTTTTTAAGTGAATTTGCAAGGTTTTGTAAATGATAATTCCTAACTATAACGTGTGTGAAACCTATGGTTTTTTCAGTGAATTTGTACGGTTTTTTAAATGCTAAGTTATGTATTTATTTTTAATTTTTTTACTGGTTTTTCACTATGCGCACACCCTGCGTGCACGGTGCACTTCGCGCACCGTGCGCGCGCTGTGGGCGCACGGTGCGCTTCGTGCACCGAGCGCCCACGTTGCGCAGTCCATGCCGTGCGCGCCTCGCCTTTTTTACGCAGTAACATTTGTTTTTTTCTCCCTTGTGGGTCCTTTAATTTATTTAATAAATGTGATTGTTACTTCTTTATTTTTTTTTTTTTTGTCATGCGCGTACCGTAAGCTTACCGTACGCGTACCCCGCGATTTTTTTTAAAAATTATTACATTTATTTTTCGTACTTTTGGGTCCTTCTTGGACCCCCTGACAAACACTAGGGGGTCTGCAACTCTCTTCGTTGCCCCCGTTTCACGTTCCCCACCTTTGTTTCTCAGTGCGAGAGACAGAAAATGGCGGCCGATACTTCCTGATTTCGACCGATTCGAATGTTTACAGTCATGTAACCACCAATCAGAATTGAGCTCGCGCACGGCACCGTACGCGTACGGTAAGCTTACGGTAAGCGCACGGAGCGCGCTTACAGATATATATATTGATTTAAATGCTATTTTCTCAGGACCTACTGAACATATTTACACCAGACCTACAAAAGGCACATCCTTGACCTGAGGACTACCTCTCTGCCAAATTTCAAGTAATTCTGTTCAGCCGTTCGGGCTGTAGCTGTGTCTAAAGGTCCTATGGAAAAATGCATGGGGAAAACGTGTTTTGGGACCCCCCTTTTTTCTCAGCCCTCGCTTGACGAATCCCCCCGAGACTTTCAGGGTAGGAGCGGAGTGTAGCGCCCCATTAGGTTTGAAAATTTCGCGAGGATTCGTCGACCGGCGCCAAAGTTATTCCAAATAGAATGTTGCGGATTTCCTATGGAAACACGGTCCTAACTATAACTATCTACTGGCGACCGCCAGTAGATAATATATATATATATATATATATATCGTATGGGCAGACAAATCCTTCCGTATACGAATGGACCCTTGGAGAGTGGCGTGCACGCCGGCGGAGAAAACCGGCTTTTTTGATATGGTAATTCAATCTGTTTCAATAAGTACGCTCTCAGAAATCACTGGACCCAGAGAAGAATGCTGGAAAACTGCTGATTTAATAAACACAACGCGTTTCGCCGTCCGGCTTGATCACGTGTAGGTGACAACACTGAAAATGACCACATATATCCCAACGTAATGTCATGGGCATAGAAAGAGGACATCATAGTGAAAATGATACTATTCGCAAATGTGTAAATGAATTCATAAATGGAAAACATAATAGTTGTTAAGCGTAACACAAATGCATTATCTTTTGGTATCCTCAATTATACTAACAGTATAAACACGAATTCTTCTTCCTGATTAAGCCCACCCGGGGTCTTGGTCTGGAAATCAATTATTAGCTTCGATTCTCGTTGTCTCAATTTAAGAACTCTGTTACCCCCTCTGGGTTTTTTTTCTACCTGTTCTAGGAGGATGAAACACAATTCTTTGGTATTGGAAGAATGCCTTTCCCTGAAGTGGCGTGCCACAGGGTATTTGGGGTCAAAGTTGGTGATGGCTCTACAGTGCTCCAGTATACGTTTCTTGGCCATGCAGATTGTGCTGCCGATATACCACAGATTGCAGGTGCACTCAATGGCATATATGACATATACGGAGCTGCATGTCAGAAACTGGGTGATGTTTTTATTTATCCCATTGTATGTTACTTTTTTGCGTGATACACTGTTGTTACATGCCTTGCAGTGACCGCAAGGGTAAAAACCTTCTAATCCTTGAATGTTTGTAGGTGGGTATGTAGTAATATCACTGTGTACCAGCAAATCCCTGATATTCTTATTTCTGCGGTAGGTAATACTGGGTCTGTCTGGCATACTACCTCCAATCACGGAGTCATTTTTAAGGATATTCCAATTTTTTGTAATGATCCTCTTGATTTTCTGTGAGTCTGACCCAAAAGTCATGATCATTCTAGTGGTTCCTTCCTCAGTGCCAACAATAGGAGGTGTGTCAGAGATGGTTTGAGCCCTTTCTGTTTCTGTGGCGCGTGTCAATGCCTTCTTGAGTACCCAATTAGGGTATCCCCCCTCCCTGAACCTAGTTGTAATATTTAGGCTTTCGAGCTTGTATGCTTCTTCTGTGTTACAGTTTCTTCTCGCCCTCAACAGCTCCCCGAAAGGGATACTCCACTTCAGAGTCTCCGGGTGGCTGCTGAGGGCGTGAAGAACACTGTTACCTGCTGTGTTTTTGTGGTACAGGGATGTGTGTATGCGGTTATTGATAATTTCCAATTTGACATCCAAGTAATCCACCTGTGTTTTACTGATGGTTCCACTGAGTAGAATATTCAAACTGTTGTTGTTGAGTTTGTTAATTAACTCTTGTGCTTCCTCAGCAGAGCCCTTCCATACAATAAACTGGTCGTCGATGTAGCGAAGCCACATCGACACCAGTTTCCAATCCTGTTGTAGGGATGGATGGGAACGTATGCTCTCCTCCCAGCTCCCCATGAAAAGGTTGGCGAAGCTGGGAGCAAAGTACGACCCCATCGCCGTCCCATTCACCTGTCTGAAGAGGGCGCCATTGAACAAAAAAATATTGTTCGTCAAGCAGTATTCCACCATCACGAGGAGCATCCTCGTGTGTTCACGTAATCTGATGGCCCTGTTCTTTAAATAGTGTTCACATGCCTCAAGGCCCTGTTTGTGATTGATAATGGTGTACAAACTATGTACATCCAGAGTGATGAACATGCTGTCATTGTCCCACACTAAACCCTCTATTTTCTTCAGAAAGTCCTTAGTGTCTTTAATGTAGCTATCCAATGTAATCACATACTCTCTCAGGAAATGATCAATATATTTGGACACACGCTCCGCCACGCTCCCCCTTGATGATACTATTGGCCTGCCTGGTGGTCTCTCTGGATCTTTGTGTATCTTGGGGAGAAGATAAAGGACTGGGAGGACCGGATAGTCTTGTTTAAGATATGCGTATTCCTCCCACGTCAGAATCTCTTTGTCCTTCCATTCTGCCAATAAATCCCATATGGTGGTGATGCTGTCATTATATTGTTGAAAACTCACTACCTCATAGAATGTAGTATCTGTAAGTTGTCTATCTGTCTCGCTTAAATATTGGTCCCGATCTAGGATCACTATATTCCCCCCTTTGTCCGAGGGGCGTATGACGATATCATCGTCATCCATAAGTGATTTATGGGCTTTTTTCTGGTTATCAGACGATCTCAACACTATGTTATGATTAATAGAGATTTTCTATTGCGCTAGATCCAATGCGATCATGTCTGTCTCCAATTGTTTACTATATTTTTTTAAGTATTCTTAACTTTATTAAGAGTCGACAATTTACAATGCTTCCTAATGGAGACGCTTTCCAACATGGAGGGCAATCCTTCGTCGCTGTTTAACATTGCACGATTTGTATATAATTTCTTTCGTGTTTATACTGTTATTATAATTGAGGATACCAAAAGCTAATGCATTTGTGTTACACTTAACAACTATTATGTTTTCCATTTATGATTTCATTTACACATTTGCGAATAGTATAATTTTCACTATGATGTCCTCTTTCTATGTCCATGACATTACGTTGGGATATATGTGGTCATTTTCAGTGTTGTCACCTACACGTGATCAAGCCGGACGGCGAAACGCGTTGTGTTTATTAAATCAGCAGTTTTCCAGCATTCTTCTCTGGGTCCAGTGATTTCTGAGAGCGTACTTATTGAAACAGATTGAATTACCATATATATATATATATATATATATATATATATATATATATATATATATATATATATATATATATATTCACTGAAAAAACCATAGGTTTCAGGGGCGCTATAGTTAGCTGGACTTTTCACTCGTACAAAACCATTGAAATTCCCCTGTTATAGTTAGTTCAGCTAACTATAACTAGTGCGCCCGCAATGCACTGCTGATGACGTCACATATTACATCACTCATGACATGGTCAGTGACATCACTCATGACATCACTGATGACATCTCAAATGATATCACTGATGACATCATCCTTGTAATAGAGTGGCAGACCTCCTCTCACCCTAATATAACCTTTGATACACACATTCAAAAAAATAAACTAAAATTTTCAAAACAATGGACATACCAATACCAGTTACAACAACCTATTCAGTAATTCCAAGATCCACATCCACATCCACTCATTCACCAACAGTCCTATACAGTCACTCATACATGTACTCACTCATCATATGTACTCATACACCTATACATCCTGTTACACAATGCCACTCATCCATAGAGTTACTCACACACATAGTCACTCATGCTAATAAAGAATCAAACATCCATTTACTTGCATATACAGTTATACACACACCACCACATTTACTTCTATAGAAACTTACACATACTTAGTCTTTTAAACAATCACTTATAGAAACACATACTTATTCATACAGGAACACTTCCAATCTCTCACTTTCACATATACTCACTTATATAAACCAATAGTCACATATACTAGTTTAAAACATATGTAGTTACTCATAAAGACACTATTGAGACAGTCCTGCACACATGCTGTCTTCAACACATACAAACAGTGAGTCACTCATTCATACATCTATGCACTATGTAATACCCCCCACCGAACCATACAGACACTTAGACACTCATACTGGTACTCAAAAAACCAACTAATAACCTATATAGACACTCATGTAGCTACTCACCAACCCATACAGACACTTATACACAAAGTTAGAGATGGATACAGATATTTACATAATTAAACATTACTCACTAAGCCATGTATTCACTAAGATACACTTAATCAGTCAGTTCTACAATCATTTTTTCAAAAACAATTCATCCATTTAGACACTTATATACCCATTTATTCTTCCATCGAGCTTGAGATATACATATATAAAACATATTTAATTTTCAGAAAAACACACATTCACTGGATGATGTCATCAGTGATGTCATCAGTGATGTCATTTGAGATGTCATCAGTGATGTCATGAGTGATGCCACTGACCATGTCATGAGTGATGTAATATGTGACGTATTCAGCAGTGCATTGCGGGCACGCGAGTTATAGTTAGCTGAACTAACTATAACGGGGGAATTTCAATGGTTTTGTAGGAGTGAAAAGTCCAGCTAACTATAACGCCCCTGAAACCTATGGTTTTTTCAGTAAATATATATATATATATATATATATATATATATATATATATATATATATTCACTGAAAAAAACATAGGTTTCACACATGTTATAGTTAGCTGGACATTTTACTGATAAAAAAACCAATGAAATTCCCCCGTTATAGTTAGTGCGGGCAACTATAACTCACGCGACCGCAATCCTCTGCTGATGCTAATACTGTATTTAGACACTTATTTGCCCATGTCTTCTTCCATTAAATTTTAGCTATACATATATTACAAATATTTTTTTTTCATAAAGACACATATGTCATCAGCAGAGGATTGCGGTCGCGTGAGTTATAGTTGCCTGCACTAACTATAACGGGGGAATTTCATTGGTTTTTTATCAGTAAAATGTCCAGCTAACTATAACATGTGTGAAACCTATGGTTTTTTCAGTGAATTTGCAAGGTTTTTTAAATGCTAATTCCTAACTATAACGTGTGTGAAACCTATGGTTTTGTCAGTGAATTTGTACGGTTTTTTAAATGCTAAGTTACTTTACGCCATTCGTGGTGTGCGCGCCCACTTAACGCAGTTCGTTCCGTGCGCGCACGGTGCGCTTCGTGCACCGTGCGCGCACAGTGAGCACGCGGTGCGCTTCGTGCACCGCGCGCCCACTTTACGCAGTTAGTGCCGTGCACGCACGGTGGGCCATGTACGCACGATGCGCTTCGCCCACCGTGCGCACATGGAGGACATATTATGCGCTTCGTTGTGAAAGGTAATCTTTTACATTTTCTTTTCATGATACATATGCCATGCACAAATGGTGCACTACGGGCGCCATTTGGACACGGGGTGGGGAGAGTATGGATATTTGATTTTTTAAAAAAAAATTTTACCGTAAAAAAATTTTAAGCGTAATCGGCGAAATTTTCAAAAAAAATAAAATTGCCTTTTTGGCCTTGGGGGATCGTTGGGGACACCATTATCAAGGCTAGGTGCTTAGGAGCTGTCAAAACAGCCCCTTTACATGTTTATTGCCTTTGTTTTGCCTCACTCCCTCAGAGTGCGAGAGAGAAAATGGCGGTCGCCGTTTCCTGGTTTGGACCGATTCGAATGTTTACTAAGATCTAACAGCCAATCAGAATCGCGCTCGCGCACGTCACCGTACGCGTACGGTAAGCTTACCGTAAGCGCACGGTAAGCGCACCGTAAGCTGGCTCAGATATATATATTGATTTAAATGCTATTTTCTCAGGAACTACTGAACAGATTTACACCAGACCTACAAAAGGCACTTCCTTGACCTGAGGACTACCTCTGTGCCAAATTTCAAGTAACTCTGTTCAGCCGTTCAGGCTGTAGCTGTGTCTAAAGGTCCTATGGAAAAATGCATGGGAAAAACGCGTTTTGGGACCCCCCTTTTTTCTCAGCCCCCGCTTGACGAATCCCCCCGAGACTTTCAGGGTAGGAGCGTAGCGTAGCGCCCCACCTATTTTGACAATTTCGCGAGGATTCGTCAACCGGCGCCAAAAAGGTTACAGGGACATTATAGTTAGGCTCAGATTTCACTCGTACAAAACTAGTGAAATGCAGCTATTTTAGTTAGCTGAGCTAACTATAACTTACACCCCTGCAATATACTGCTTATTGCTAGGCCTGGGCGGAGGTTACTGAGTTCCGCTACCATGCTACGTGGAGTTCCACAAGCGGCAGTGTGCGCTAGGTCACGCCATTTGCGCTGATATTTCGTGCAGGGTTTTTGCAACTGGAACCATGCACAGCACAAGAGGGCACTGCTTCTTTCTGCTGCTTGAGTACATTTTCTACTCAAGCAGCAGCTTCCTAAACGCAAATGCGTGATTTCTCAACATGAGCGGTCACAACCATCTCTGTGACCGCCTGTGTTGAGAAATCTCGCTGGAAGGTGGTCTATCATTGGATTTGCCTCGCTTGCACGCTTTGTAGTTGAGCTGATGTGTGAGTTACTCTGGATCAGTGAGTAGGTGTATATATAGATAGATAGATAGATAGATAGATAGATAGATAGATAGATAGATAGATAGATAGATAGATAGATAGATAGATAGATAGATAGATAGATAGATAGATAGATAGATAGATAGATAGATAGATAGATAGATATACACAACAACCAGTAACCTTTGGTTTTTTAAATAAATTTGTGAGGATTTTTTAAATTTTATTTCCTATCTCTAGCCACTAACCTTTGACATTGAGTGTGTGAGTGAGTGCATGAGTGTCTCAGTGGGTGCATGAGTGTCTGAGTAGGTTTGTAAGTAGGTTTTTGAGTCTCTAAAAGGGTTGGGCAGTAAACACCACTCTGCTGGTGGAGTTTGCAGAGTTTTTCCATTCCACACTCCACTTGGAATGCGAAGTTCGGCAAAAATTCTGCCAACCAGCAGAGCATAGTGCGCCAGGAGGCACATGGTGAGAAAGGGGGGAGAGCCTCCGATGATGTTTGATCAATCCTGCAGTGGCAGAGATACTTGTAGAAACAATGGGATTTCTTAGCCCCCATCGACCCCCAGCAGTGAAAGAGACTTCATCCTCTAATCAGTAGTGCACAAGGAGGTGCCTTTGCAGAGTGGTTGAGAAAGGGGTTGGGACCTCTAATGAGGTCTCAGCAATCCCACAACATGAGACTAACTGGTGGTAACAATTGGGGTTCTTGACCCCCAGTGAGGCTCAGCAGCCAAGGGGACTTCATCCCCCAACCAGAAGTGTGCCAGGAGGCACGCTTGCAGAGTGTTTGAAAAAGGTGCAGGCCGCCAATGAGGTCTGAGCAATCCCAATGTGGGGGACTTACTTGTGGCAACTAACCCTGGGCTTGGGACTATGCTACGCTTGCATAGTTTGCGAAACTACGCGCTACGCGAATTGCACGTAGCACAGTCCAAAAACGCCTAGCATAGCTGGGATTTTTTGCGTGCTCACGGCCATCAACGTCAAGTTGGCGACCACGAGCGTGCAAAAAACCATCCCTGCGAGTCTTTTTCCTCAACATCAAGTTGCTGATCACGAGCGTCGAAAATAAACCTCCCGTCGAGATTCTCAACGCGTGGAGGTCAGGTTTCTCATTGCGAGTGGTCGCGATGAGAAAGCTGCCCCTCGAGGTCAAATCTACTCGAGCGGCAGAAAATGACCACTTGCACTGTACAAGATGTGGTTTGCAATGATTGCACAGTGCGGAGAAGCATCCGGCATTGTGCAATCAGTGCGAACAGCATTTTGCACAGTGCACTACGCAGCGCACGTAGCTTGCGTAGTGCGAAGTGCACCCAGGGTTAGTGGCAACAACAGGGGTTTGTGACCCCCAAAAACCCTCAACAGCCAAGGGGACTTCATCCCTCAACCAGTAGTGCACCAGGTGGCTCGTTTGCAGAGTGGTTGAGAAAGGGGATGGGCCTCCAACAAGGTCTCAGCAATCCCGCTGTTTGAGATTAACTGGTGGTAACAATAGGGTTTTTTGGCCCTCATCGAACCTCAGCAGCCAAGGATACTTCATCCCCAAGTAGCAGTGCACCAGAAGGTGCGCTTGCATTGTGGTTGAGAAAGGGGGCAGGGCCTCTGATGAAGTCTGAGAAATCCTACAGTGGGAGACCTACTTGTGGCAACAATCGGGGTTCTTTGCCCCAAAAGACACTCAGAAGCCAAGGGGACTTCATCCCCGAACTAGTAGTGTGCTAGGAGATACATTTGCAGAGTAGTTGAGAAAGGGGGTGGTGCCTCCGATGAGGTCTCAGCAATCCTGCTGAGTGAGACTAACTGGTGGAAGGAACAGGGGTACTTGGCCCCCAATTACCCTCAGCTGCCATGGGGACTTCATCTTCCAACCAGTAGTGTACTGGGAGGTGTGTTTGGGGAGTGTTTGAGAAAGGAGGGCGGGGCCTCTGATGAGGTCTGAGCAATCCCACTTTGGGGGACTTATTTGTAGCAACAATAGGGTTTTTTGGTCCCTAAAGACCCTTAGTAGCCAAGGGGACTTTATCCCCCTACCAGGAGTGCGCCACGAGGCGTGTTTGCAGAGTGGTTAAAAAAGGGGGTGGAGCCTCCAATGAGGTCTAAGTGATTCCACTGTGGAGGACTTACTTGTGGCGACAATAGGGGTTATTGGCCCCCAACGACCCTCAGCAGCCAAGGGGACTCCATCCCACAAGCAGTAGTGCGCAAAGAGGTAAACTTGCAAGTGGTTGATAAAGGGGCGGACCTCTGATGATGTCTGAGCAATCCGGCTGTGGGATACTTACTTGTGGGTGTTATTATGGCCCTGGTAAGTGGTGGTCTCCAGGGATTGGAGGCGTCTGTGTGGCCCCCCTATTAAACATTCTTTATCCCCGGGTAGGATGTTGTACGCAGGGATGATAGAGCCCACTCCATTTTATCAATAAAACCCCAGGAAAGTTCTGGTCCCTGGGGCACAATGAGCCTTAGGGGGAGGGCCTGTGCGCCCCATGCTTTTTTTTTAAAAATGCCCCCCGGAGCTGGCCCACCTGCAGCTGTATTCAAAACAAGCACGGAAGCCCATGCCTGTTTTTTTAGGTCAAGAATTCAAGACCTCTTGTATATACTTTAGTATATACTTGTATGTGTATGTACTTTGTGGGCTCTGGAGATCCGGCCTAAGACTTGTCTGATTCCGCATAGGGACTTTTTTTCTGTTCAACTGCCTTTCTATTGCCTTAATAGAAAACGACCAGTAGAGGTCAGTAAAATACCAGAATTGCTTTCTGCTGAGGAACTTTCTTTTTTTAATTTTTCTGGCAACTGCCTCCATTTAACTTTCTTGATAGAAAACGACCAGAAGAGGTCAGTAAAATACCAGAATCACTTTAGCATTCTCTAGAATCCAGTCCATAGAAATTGTCTTCCACGAGCACATATAGACAATAATATTTTTTTCAAATCTTGTATTTTAAGTGATATGACCAATGAAGTCCCTGATTTTACATTAAAAACAGAGCTTTGGACTATACCATTTCCAGCTGAAAGGCAAGTTTTCTCTCCCTGTGTTCCCATCCCTGGTGTGTCACGCAGTTTGGTGCTTATTTTCCCTCCATGTTAAAGAACAGTAGATGTTTCAGCATCCAGGCTAATGTGCTGCATAGCTAAATACATATAAGGTCCCAAAGGCGAGGCGGATTGCATTGCAAATGCTTGTTTTTATTTTTGCCAGCGATTTGCTGCTCTGTCACATTTTCGCTGTAAAACTTTTTTTTAAAAAGTGATTTTTGGCCCTGTCTGGGTTACAGAGGGACTCCACCACCACACCTAGGGGATCAGGGTATTCCTACCCTGCCCCCCTTTATTTATTTCAATGTTTTGCAGCCGAGTCAAGATGTCTGCCAACACTTCCTGGTTGAAGTGTTGGCAGACAAGCAGATCTCACCATGAGATCTGTGCTGAGGGTCTCCCAGATATCCATATTTGCTTTCCCTTACATTTCTCAACAACTACTGAACAGTTTTACACCGGATAGCTGAAAGCTTGATCTGCAAACGAAAATCTACCTTCCTGCCAAACTTTGATGTAATTCTGTTGAGCGGTTCGGGCTGTAGTCGTGTTCAAAGCTCCTATGGGAATTAACATTGGAAATCATATATTTTTTTTACCCCCCTTTTTCTCAGCTCGTACTTAATGAATCACCCCGAAACCTTCCATGCACACTCATACACTTCTTTTGGAAAATTGCTTTAAAAAACAATTTTTCTAAAGAAACATGGTCATAATTAGAACTACCCACTGAAATGTCTATAATACATGGTACAGTTATAGTTAGGTAAGGTCATAGTTTCCATAGGAACAGAATTTTTTTTGCTTCGCTAATAACTGTGGCGCTGTTTGACAAGTCTTCGCACAATTTTCCAAAACAAGTTCATCCAGCTCAGCTCCTTCCTTGTACGTTTCTGGGTAATCTGTCCAGCGGGGCAGATAAAATGGAGAATCCCATGGAATTAAAGATAGGAAAATTGAACAGCCCTGCACCCAAACAGCTGCACACAATTACAACAAATTAGGTAGAAATCTAGATCTTCACACAAAAAGTGTGCATTCTGTGATTTTTTTAAAACTCTTTTTATTTGATACAAAACATTATTATTTTCAATAAACATTGAGACCAGTATTCGTCACATCTTGTAGTTCGAACTTCTATTACATGACGAACTATACTGTATAAGTTATTTACATTAGACTCATTCTACATTTACGGTTCATTCACTGTCCTCCAATAATGAATCAACAACCGGTATTGCACATATGTTGCCTCCAAAGGCGTTCCATTTTCCCCACACCCGTTCCCATTTCTTGGGGCACCCTCTACGCAGTTATACTGCTCCTTCGGCCACCATCGACATATCCATGTCATTGCTCCAATCTCTTACAGTGGGAGTGTTACGTGCACCCCATTGTTTGGCAATCTTCCTCTTAGCTATGGTTATACCCAGTGTCGCCTAGGTTTGTGTTGCGAGATTAAGATCTGTGGCTTCCCATATGTTTAATAAACATCGCCTAGGCTTTGGTGGTACAGGGACCTCACTTACTTCTGTTATTGTAGACATGACTGCCTCCCAGTATGTCACTATATCCGGGCATTCCCACCGTGTATGATAAAATGTGCCTATTGCTTCACACTGGCGAAGGCAGAGCTGATTGTTTGTCTTTCCCATTTTGTATAGTGTAGCCCCAGTAGAATAGATTCGATGTAGCACTTTAAGTTGGATTAGGTGTAGTTTTGAAGGGATTGCCACCTCCCTTGGGGATGCCAGAGCCTCTTGCCAGTCCGTCTCATCCAAGTTTCCCACCTCTTTCTTCCATTTCTCTCAGAGGGATTGAGTGGGGACAGGGTAATTATTGATGATTTTATGATATGTTAAAGATGTGGCTTTTTTGTGCAAGTGTTCCGTCAATAGTCTGTCTTCCAGGGGAGAGGCCTCTGGGAAGATGGTGTCAAGCGGGATGACTGCCTCCAGTGCGTGCTTAATTTGGTGATATCGGAACATTTCTGTAGGTACCATCTCGCATTGGTCCTGGAGTTGGGTAAATGGAATTACTTTTCCCTTGGCCCACATGTCTCCCACCCGTGATATTCCTATGTCATCCCATTGTTTGAATCCTTTACTGTTACGTAGTACAGCCGCGGTCAGTAGGAGTAACTGCAGACGTGGGGAGGGGGGTAGGGGCAGGGTGGGGGGTAGTAAACTATGGATTACGGAGGTTTACAGGTAAGTTGACATATAAATTAATAAAACGAATTTTGTTGTGTGCACTGCATCGCATTTGGGGATGCAGTGCACGCAACGAAATTCGTTTTATTAATTTATATGTTAACTTACCTGTAAACCTCCGTAATCCATAGTTTACTACCCCCACCCTGCCCTTCCCTCTCCCCATGTCACCGCCCTGCAGTTACTCCTACTACTGACCGGGGCTGACGTAGTGTGCCTAGCATACCAGTATCCAAAAGGGGTGTTGCTTGTGTGATCTTTTTATTCCATTCAGGCATACTGAGCACTGCATGCCAAAGGTGAATCATATGTTGTGACAGTCCTAATAAAGCCATCTTGTGGTTAGTGTTATACAGCGCTCGGTTTAGTCCCTCTGCACCTAGTATTAGTCTATCGAGGTGATAGGCCAGATCAGAGTGTCAACCATGGGTCCATTGATTAATTACGGTCAGTTGGGATGACCAATAGTACACTTATATATTTGGTAGCGAGATGCCGCCGTTGTACCATGTTCTAAACAGTTTTGTCATCGCTATCCGGGCTGGATTTTCATTCCACAGGAGTTTAGTTACCTCTGCCTCTATAGCCCGGAAGTAGGCTGGGGGGACCAAGAATGGAGTATTTTGTAGTGCATATAGAAATCGGGGGAGTGCCATCATTTTGAAGAGTGCCGCTCTTCCTAGGAGTGCTAAAAGAAGGGATCGCCAATGTTTAGTATCCCTGCATAATCTCTTTAGGGGTTCTAGGAGATTTAGGGTCATGAAATCCTCCGAGTCAGAGGTAATGTGGATCTCCAAGTATTTGAAGCTGTCCTCTACTATTTTAACCACGTATCCTTTAGGAAGTTTTGGCGGCAGACCTTGCAGAACGTACATTATTGATTTGCTCCCATTGATTGTATATCCTGAACGTTTCCCATAAGCTTCACATACATGCAGGACTCTATGCAGTGAATGGATGGGGGAGGCCATAGATAATAAGATATCATCTGCATATAGAGATATGCAATCCTCACAGCTCTCTGTCCAACGGAGCCCCCGAATTATCAGATCCTGCCTTATCCATGCCGCCAGGGGTTCTAACACCAGGGCAAAAAGCAGTGGCGACAATGGGTAACCCTGTCTTGTGCCTCGTCCTGACGGAAATTCTTTGGCTATGTGCCCATTCGCCACTATGTGTGCAAGGGGCTTTGTATATAGCAGTCTTACCCATGAGCAGAACTTAGGTCCGAATCCCAACCGTACGAGAACTGCACATAGGAATGGCCACTCTACTTGTATCAGTGATTGTATAAGAGAGTAAGTATATGTTAATATCACTATGAATACGTGAGGTTGTGTGTGTGTATAACTGTATAGCTGAGTAAATAGAAGTGTGATTGATTCTTTGCATGACTGACTAGATGTGTGAGTAACTCTGAATGAGTGGCGGTGTGTGAGTGTTTGTGTATGTGTATGAGTGCCTATAATAGTGTTGTATTGAAGAGTCACTGCATGTATGAGAGATTGTATGGGTGAATGAGTGGATGTGTGTGTAGACCTAGGAATCAGTGCGTGCGTACGTAGTAACTGGTATTGGTGTCTCTATTTTTTCGAAAATGGTAGTCTGTATTTTAGAGTGGGTGTATCGAAGGTTTTATTAAGATATGAGGAGGTGCATCAGATTTTCACGTGGATGATGTCATCAGTGATGTCATTTGAGATGTCATCAGTGATGTCATCAGTGATGTCACTGACCATGTCATGAATGATGTATTATGTGACGTCATCAGCAGTGCATTGCGGGGGCGTGAGTTATAGTTAGCTCAACTAACTATAACGGGCAAATTTCTATGGTTTTGTACGAGTGAAATGTGCAAGTAACTATAACGTCCCTGAAACCTATGGTTTTTTCAGTGAATTTGAAAGGTTTTTTAAATGCTAATTTGTAACCATTACGTCCCTGAAACCTATGTTTTTTTTAGTGAATTTCAAAGATTTTTTAAAATGCTAATCTCTAATTATAATGTTCCTTAAACCTATAGTTTTTTCAGTGATTTTAAATTATCATTCCATTCTCAACCTAATGAAAACAGCCGATATCCCCAGTTTCCCAGCAATAGCTTCCGCAAAAAAAAATCGCCACAAATGACAGCAACAACTAACGGTAATAATATGCAGAGTAGGCGTTCACGTGCAAAAATAACACAAAAACACAACTTCTCGATATTTTCAATGAGCAGCCAAATCTGGGGTAAAATCCAAAAACAGGCAATAAGCTTCATTAGTAGTAGGAATCTAACATGTGCTTTTTACTGGTGTAAACCACGACCACTACCTACAGTGTGAAAGGGAGCCACGCCCAGAATCACATCTGAAGAACAACACATGTCAGAAAGTTAGTGATCATGCAGTTCCGACACCCAAAAAGGCCACAAAACCCACTGCCATCAGCCTCAGGACGTCCCCCCCCCGGACAACCCCCTCCCTACTACCACCGAGGCAGCACAGAACAGGACAGCGGACCTTCCAAAAACGGCATGGTCCCTCAGCCACACAATACTTGAATGTTGGCAGATGTGGCAACCAAGTATGTGTGAAGGACGCAAGTCACCCATCAATAATAATGCACACAATACCAAGTGTAGCGGTGATGTGCTAGACAGACCTCACTATGCAGAGCACAAACCTCTCCATATGTACATATACTGCTGGTACTTGTAGTGTTGTTCACTGTGGACGCAACCATGTTACCTCAGGCAGTGGAGAAGATCTCGGTCATGTAGCTGTGTTGTCCCCCCCTGGAACTGGAAGCGGAGTGGGCTGCTCCAACGTATGCCACTCCAGCGTAAGAGTATGAATAAATAGGCCGGAGCTCTGGGTGTGGTTCACTTCTGGGAAGACCAAAGCGTCCAACAGGGCAGCAGCCCTCACCCTGCCACGAGGCCTCCGCCATGACAGCCGGCCTCCTCAACACAGGCCTTCTGTGAACACAGTAGCACAGCACCACAGACCTATGTCTGTACAGACTTCTGCCTTCGATCTACACTGCGGACGGCAGAGCTCACAATTCAGATCGAGTCACGATTGCAGATGACGCAGTCCAGTATGCAAGACACATTGCTCCCAGTGCGGCCCCCACAGACCACGCATCATCAGAGAGTGTGCACACGCTGAGCGCCAAAGGTACCACTAACTCAGTGCACCAGAAGTCAATGCCACGTGGCCTTATTAAAGCAGAATTCATTAGACAAAAGACATTGCTACCAGTGCGGCCCGCCCGGACAACGCATCATCGCAGGGTGGGCACACGGTGAGTGTTTCAGGTGCCACTAACTCATTGCACCATAAGTCATCGCCACGTGCACTTATTAAGGCAGAATTCAGTAGGGAAAAGACATTACTCCGAGAGCGGCCCACCCGGACCACGCATCATCGCAGGGTGCGCACACGCTGGTTGCTTCAGGTGCCACTAACTCAGTGCACCCCTTATCATCGCTGGCTGAACACACACTAAATTGCCAATAACTGTGCAGCTTAACTCAACGCCACGTGGCTGTGGGCCCTTGCTGACCACTGCCTCTGGCCTACACTGCGGTCAGCACGGCTCACAATTAAAATTGAGTCTTGTTTCATTAATTACAGAGTCCAGTAGGCAACTAACTACAATGTCCCTGAAACCTACACAATATCCTTTTAGTATCCTTGCTTCAAAGAACTTGTTTGATATCAATAATAGCTTTAGTACGATGACCAAATTCTTCCTGCAAGTCCAAAGGAACACTGAATGGCAGTCTACACTGTGGCCAGCAGAGCTCACAGTTCGAATTCAGTCTTGATTAATTAATTTCAGAGTCCAGTAGGCAACTATCTATAACGTACCCGAAACCTACACATTTCGACAATGTATTCGATACGTATTTCATCTTTAGATACCTACACTGCGGTCAGCAAAGCTCACAATTTACATTGAGACATGATTTAATAATTGATGACAGAATTGTACTCTATGTCCTCGGATTTTGTCAAGACGAAGAGACAAAAAGCATTCCTCGATGTCTGTGCTGACTACTGCCTTCCATCTACATTGCAGACAGCAGGGCTCACAATTCACACCGAGTCTCAATTGCAGATGACGCAGTCCAGTAGGCAAGAGACATTTCTCCCAGTGAGGCCCACCCGGACCACGCATCATTGCTGGCTGCGCACATGCTGCATGCTTCTGATGCCCCCATCTCAGTGCAGCACAACTCATGGACCCTTTATGATACAATATTTTGTGTATAATTTCACATCTGGTGCCCCTACCTCAGTGTACCACAAGTTATGGACCCTTTACGATAGAATCTTTTGTGTATTATTTCACATCTGGTGCCCCTACCTCAGTGTACCACAAGTCACGGACCCTTTACGATAGAATCTTTTGTATATTATTTCACATCTGGTGCCCCTACGTTAGTGCAGCACAAATCATTGACCGTTTATGATTGAATCTCTGTGTCTGATCCAATGATTACTGTTGAACTTGTTGCAAGCACCATCCATTCCCGGAGGGCTGGCTTACACTCACCCCACACGCATCCAGCACAGACGTCACTGGACATGTGACCCTGGTAATAAAAAGGAGTCGAGTGCACGTGCCCGTACCCAGTTCTACTATCTATCTGTGTCCGCGTGTTCATTATGTATACAACATGCTGCCCCTGGGCCCTACCACATTACATTGTGGTCTGGACAGCGTATACAACCAACTTACCTTTGACAGTGGGACAAAACTTTGGTTATGTAACTTTGTCTCGGTCATTGTACAAGTACGTACGTAGAGACTGGATGATTAGAGTACTGCAAGGAGAGTGTATAGTGAATTTACAAGTGCGTGGGGATTGGTGGAGTGATTGTATAAGTACATATGTTGGCGCAGCCTACATCCGACAACGAGCTTGTCTCTAATTGGCTGCCCTCCATGTCCCAAAAACTGAAATTTGGACTTTGCATGGCCCTGTATTGACTCAGCTGCAATACTCCACTGAATGTGCAATAAACATTCACATCCACACAGATGTGTCATGTCCACCATCTTTCTTGTGTGGAACTATGGATGAATGTAGGGTCAGTGATTCCCCGTACCTTCCATGTTGGCCATGTTGTGGGACTTGGCTTACAGAGTGACACATTGATGCTTGCGATCCGGGTGATGGCAGCACTACAACAAGAACACCGGGCGCATCAGTTGATTCCTCATACAGCTCACGATGGAGCCACGCCCATAGCTCCGGATTCATTCACAGGTCTAGTTGTCAGTATGCCACAGCCACTCCCTCACGGCTGGTATACACCCACACCACATCTATCCAGCACAGGCGTCACAGGACACATGACCCTACCAATAAAAAAGACCGGGCGCACGTGCTCTACGCCATTTTAGAGTTGCTCCCACCGCATGCACTGTGATGGCCCGTCCTGGTGGTCCGGACACCTTATGTAGGCCTGAGCCATCGAACAGGGGCGGCCAATCGCCATGTGCATGATCTCACTGGTCACTGAGCTAGTGGCACTGCAAGGACTGAGCGGGTGTGCAGCCTGCGATGATGATAGGTGCACTAGTATGTCCTCTGCCATGGAACAATCAAGACGCAGCACCAAATGTAAGACTTGTAGGCTTGCGGAGCGCAGCTGCATGATGTGGAGGGTGCCTTGTCCGCGAAAAGGTGAGCAGTGAGGCCTGGGTGTGCAACGGTGGGCAAATACGTCTGGGTGGCATGAGTGGATGGGGTGCAGCAACCTGGATGCACAAAGGTGATACAGCGATTTAGGCGTACGCAGTCCTATATACTCTGCCATTACTAATTCTGTACTATGTTTCAGATGTGGGAGCTTGAGGGCTCCACTAGGTCCTGGCACATTGTTGGAGACACCGCGGTGGCGTAAAGGTAAGCTGTGAGGGTTTTGTCCACAGTATGGGCACTCACTGTCCCTCTTCATCTCTTCCTTTCTCTCCTTCATACTCTTTCTCTCTCTCTTCCTCTCACACTGTTTCTCTCTTTCTCTGCCTCTTTCTCACACTCTGTCGCTCTCTCTCTCTTCCTCTCTCTCACTGTTTCTCTCTCTCTTCATCTTTCTCACTCTTTCTCTCTGTCTTCCTCTCACTCTTTCTTTCTTTTTCTCTCTCTCTTCCTCTCACTCTTGCTGTTTCAGTCTTTCTCTCTGTATTCCTCTCACTCTTTCTTTCTTTTTCTCTCTGTCTTCCTCCAACTCTTTCTTTTTCTCTCTATCTCTCTTTCTCTCTCCTTTGATGGACGCATGATGCACAATCTTATCTTGCTTTTTGTCTAGCAGGCCTGCGATGATGCGTGGCCATCCTGCAATCAACACTCAACCTGAATTGTGAGCTCGGCTTCGCCCCATGTTCACAATGGGTGAGGAGGTTGATTCGGCACGTGGGGGACCCTCTTCGACACACACCGGTGGCGGAAGGTGAGCAGAGAGGCTTGTTTCCACAGTGGCGGGCAGTCATGTCCGGGCAGTGGGAGTGGATGGGGTGCAGCAGCCTGGGTGCACAGCGGTAGGCAGTCACCTCTGGGTAGTGGGAGTGCATGGGGTGCAGCACCCTGGGTGTGCAGCGGCTGTCATACACCTCTGGGCAGTGGGAGTGGATGGTGTGCAGAAGCCTGGGTGTGCAGCGGCGGGCAAACACCTATCAATCAATCAATCATTTGTAGAGCACACTAAATACCCGCGAGGGTCTCAAGGCGCTGGGAGGTGGGGGCGGGGGGCTGCTACTGGTCAAACAGCCAGGTCTTGAGTAGCCTCCTGAATGTCAGCAGGTCTTGGGTCTGTCGTAGGCTCAGTGGGAGGGTGTTCCAGGTCTTGGCAGCAAGGTGGGAGAAGGATATTCTGCCGGTGGTTGTTCTCCGGATGCGAGGGACAGTGGCGAGTGCGAGGTCGGCGGAGCGGAGCTGGCGGTTGGGGATGTAGAAGGAAAGTTGTCTGTTGAGGTAGGCTGGACCGGTCTTGTGGAGTGCCTTGTATGCGTGGATGAGGAGCTTGAAGGATATCCTCTTGTTGACGGGGAGGCAGTGCAGGTTTCTCAGGTGGGATGTGATGTGGCTGTGGCGTGGTGCATCGAGGATCAGTCTCGCAGAGGCGTTTTGGATGTGTTGCAGACGTTTTATGAGCGTGGTCGGGGTCCCGCGTACAGGGCATTTCCGCAGTCGAGTCTGCTGCTGATGAGGGCCTGGGTGACTGTTCTTCTTGTGTCTGTCGGGATCCACCTGTAGATCTTGTGGAGCATGAAGAGGGTGTTGAAGCAGGAGGAGGAGACAGCGTTGATTTGCTTGGTCATGGAAAGCGTTGAGTCGAGGATGATTCCCAGGTTGCGTGCGTGGTCGGTGGGTGTTGGGGCTGCCCCCAGTGCCGTCGGACACCAGGAGTCGTTCCATGCTGAAGGGTTGGAGCCGAGGAAGAGTACCTCTGTCTTGTCCGTGTTCAGCTTCAGTCAGCTGATCTTCATCCAGTCGGTGACGGCCTTCATTCCTTCGTGAAGGTTGGATTTGGCGGTGATGGGGTCCTTGGTGAGGGAGAGGATCAGTTGGGTGTTGTCGGCATAGGATATTATGGTGAGGTCGTGCTGTCGGGTGACGTGTGCGAGCAGGGCCATGTAGATGTTGAACAGTGTTGGGCTGAGATGATCTCGGAGGCTTCAGATAGGAAAGGGGGGAGGCAGACGCTCTGGGTTCTGCTGGAGAAGGAGGGGGTCCATTCCAGAGCCTTGTCTCGGATCCCTATGGCGTCGAGACGTGTGCATAGTGTGTGGTGGCAGACGGTGTCGAAGGCGGTGGAGAGGTCCAGGAGGATGAGGGCCGCGGTCTCACAGTTGTCCAGCAGGGTCCTGATGTAGTCGGTGGCGGCAATGAGGGCAGTCTCAGTGCTGTGGTTGCTGCAGAACCCAGACTGGGAAGGGTCCAGGATTCTGTTTTCTTCAAGGTATCGGGTTAGCTGTCTGTTGACAATCTTCTTGATGACCTTGGCCGGGAACGGAAGCAGGGAGATGGGCCGGAAGTTCTTGAGGTCTCTTGGGTCCGCCTTGGGTTTTTTCAGAAGGGCGTTGATCTCAGAGTGTTTCCAGCTCTTTGGGAAGGTCGCGGTCTTGAGGGAGAGATTGATGACGTTGCGCAGATGGGGTGCGATGGAGCTGCTGGCTTTGTTGAAGATGTGTTGTGGGAAAGGGTCTGACGGGGAGCCGGAGTTGATTATGCTCATGGTCTTGATGGTGTCATCGAGGCTCACGTTGGCCCAGGCTAGCAGGGGGTCTCAGTTGATGGTGTGCGGAGAGTCTGTTGTGTTGATGTTTGTTGGGGCTGTCTGGGTGTTGAAGCTGTTGTGGATGCCTGCTATCTTGCGGTGGAAAAAAGCAGCAAGGGAGTCGCACAGGGCTTGCGACTGTGGAATGTCGTTGGTGTTGGAGCTGGGGTTGGAAAGTTCCTTCACGATGCTGAAGAGCTCTTTGCTATTGTGTGCGTTGTTGTCTAGGCGGTCTTTGAAGGAGGTCCTCTTGGCAGTCCTGATGAGGTGATGGTGGTTGCGGGTGGCATCCTTGTGGGCTCCATGGCTGTCCGGAGTCTGCTCACTGTGCCATTTCTTCTTTAGTTTCTGGCTGGCTTGCTTGGAGGCTAGGAGTTCTAGGGTAAACCAGCTGGCCCTCTTGCTGGTGTCTCTGTAGGAGGGTTTCTTCAGCGGGGCGAGGGTGTTGGCGCAGTCGCCGATCCAGCGTCTGAGGTTGTGGGCAGCATCGTCTGTGTTGTAGAGTTCGGTGGGTGGGCTGAGAGCGAGGTTTGCGTGTAGTTGGTCTTCGGTGATTTTGCTCCAGCAGCGGCGGGGGATCTGTTGGGTGCAGTGGTATGTGGTGGGTTTCTGGAAGGTGAAGTGGATGCAGCGGTGGTCGGTCCAGGGGAGTTCGGTGGTGTGGCTGAAGGAGACGTGGGAGCTTTTGGAGAAGACGGGGTCAAGCGTGTGGCTGGCGGAGTGGGTAGGCGTTGTGACGAGTTCCTTCAGTCCGAGGTTGGCGAGGTTATCGATCAGGGTGGTGGAGTTGTTGTCGTTGTTGTTCTCAAGGTGAAAGTTCAGGTCTCCGAGGAGGATGTAGTTGGTGGAGGTCAGGGCGTGCGTGCTGATGAAGTCGGCGATGGAGTAGCTAAACTGGAGTCGGTTCCAGCGGTTCTGTAGACAAGGGTGCCTCTGAGGGTGGAGTTAGGGTCTGTGTGGATCTGGAAATGCATGTGTTCGGCGGTGCTGAGAGTGTCGTCGGTGCTGGTCGAGACCCTGATCCTGTTCTTCTGCACGATGGCGATTCCTCTTCCGACTCCATTGGGGCGGTCTCTGCGGGTGATCTTGTAGCCGTCTGGGATGGCAATGGCGATGTCGGGTGCGGAGGAGTTGTTAATCCAGGTCTCTGTCAGGAAAGCAACGTCTGGGGATGAAGTGTCAAGCAGGTCCCAGAGCTCGACGGCATGTTTGCGTGCGGAGCAGGTGTTCAGTAGGATGCATCAAATGTGATTGTGGCCTTTCATGGCGGGTGGTTGGGCGGCTCTGAGGCTGGTGTAGCTGCAGTTCTGGCAGGTGAAAGGACCCTGTGTGCATTTTAGGGTGGCTTTGAAGCAAGTGTGGGTCCGTCCAGAGTTGAGAGCGTGGAGTGTTCTGCCATCGTAGCAGCGGTGGTCGTCATGGCGGGCACGGGGACCAGGGGTTCTGGCGCTGGGCACGGTCCAGGTGCTGACGGGTGCAAACGGGCTTGCCTCAGGTGCGCCTTCGGCGTGCCAGCGGTGCACCCGCTGCGCGTGGCCATGCAGCAGCCGCCATATATGTGGAGGTGGGAGGGAGGAGCTGCTGGGAGGTGGGAGGCAGGAGGCAGGGCAGGGACAGCGAATGGGCGGTCAGGGGGGCAGGGCCACAGGGGATGCAGCGGCTGGAGCAGGAGCGGTGAGGGGCGATGAAGGGATCAGGAGGCAAGTGGGCACAAACTTACGGGGCAACGAGGAGAACAGAAGGCAAAGTGGGCACAAAAATTACGGGGCAACGAGGGGAACAGAAGGCAAAATGGGCACAACAATTACGGGGCAACGAAGGGAACAGAAGGGAAAAAAAAGGGCAGAGAAATACAGGGCAATGAAGGGAACAGAAAAAAAAAACAGGCAGAGAAACACAGAGCAACGAAGGGAACAGAAGGCAAAGCGGGCACAACAATTACGGGGCAACGAAGGGGACAGAAGGAAAAAACAGGCAGATAAACACAGGGACAGCGAGGGGAACGGAAGGAAAAAGAGGGCACAGACCAAGTATAGGCACCGGGGGAAGACAGACAACAGCAACCACAGACACCAAATAACAAAAATGCAATGCAATGAGATACAGATGGTGATACAAACATTCGGCCTGCCACTGGCCACCAGGGATGAGGCGCAGTTGGTAGCCTGCGGGTGGAGGAGGGCCTTGATCTTCCACAGCAGCGGCAGCTGGGGCAAGGACACACAAGCGGTGCTGTGCGGAGGGGGAGCGACCTACCTAGCAGGGTATGAACAGTGGGAGTGACTGGGGTGCAGCAGCCTGGGTGTACAGCAGCAGGTAGACACCTGGGCAGTGGAAGTGGATGGGGTACACTAGCCTGGATACACAAAGGCAGGACAGTGATTTAGGCGTGCGCAGTTGTATGTACTCATCCATTACTGATTCCATGCTATGTTTCAGATGACTAAGCTTGAGGGCTGCCCTATATCCCGGCACGTGGTTGGAGACACACCGGTGGCAGAAAGGTGACCTGTGAGGATTTTCTCCACAGTGTCAACACTCACTCTCCCTCTCCATCTCTTCCTTTCTGTCACTCACACTCTTTCTCTCTCTCTCTATCTCTTCCTTTCTCTCTTTCTCACACTCTTTGTCTCTTTCTCTGTCTCTTCCTCTCCCGCTCATTCTTTCTTTCTCTCTCTTCCTCTCTCTCACTCTTTCTCTCTCTCTTTTCCTGTCTCTCACACTGTTTCTCTCTCTCTTCCTCTATTACACTGTTTCTCTCTTTCTCTCTTCCTTGTATCTCACTCTTTCTCTCTTTCTCTGTCTTCCTCTCTCTCACTCTTTCTCTCTCTCTCTTCCTCACTCTCACTCTTTCTCTCTCTTTCTTCCTTTCTCTCACTCTTTCTCTCTCTCTCACTCTTTCTCTCTCTCTTCCTCTCTCTCACACTGTTTCCCTCTCTCTTCCTCTATTACACTGTTTCTCTCTTCCTTGTATCTCACTCTTTCGCTCTTTCTCTGTCTTCCTCTCTCTCACTCTTTCTCTCTCTCTTCCTCACTCTCACTCTTTCTCTCTCTCTCTTCCTCTCTCTCACTCTTTCTCTCTCTTGGTCTCTCTCTCTCTCTCTCACTCTTTCTTTCACTCAATCTCTCTTTCTCTCTCCTTTGATGGACGCATGATGCACAATCTTATCTTGCTTTTTATCTAACAGGCTGTGATTCACGTATCGACGTCCCCCCAACACCACCACAGCTGAACGCGTGTAGAACCTGCGATGATGCGTGGCCATCCTGACAACGCCTGAGAAAGTTGCTTCGGCATGTGGTGCACCCTCTTACACACACACCGTTGGCGGAAGGTGAGCAGAGAGGCTTCTTTCCGCAGCAGCGGGCAGTCACCTCTGGGCGGTGGGACTGGATAGTGTGCAGCAGCCTGGGCGCACAAGAGCACACAGACACCTCCGAGCAGTGGGAGTGGATGGGCTGCAGCAGCCTGAGTGCGCATTGTCAAAACAGAGAATTAGGCATGTGCAGTTGTATGTACTCTGCAATTACTAATTCTATACTAACTTTTAGATGACTAAACTTGAGGGTGCACTATGTCCCGGCACATGGTTGGAGACACACCGGTGGCACAAAGGTGAGCTGCGAAGATTTTCTCCAGTGTCAACACTCCCTCTCCATCTCTTCCTTTCTCTCTATCACACTTTCTCTGTCTCTTCCTCTCTCTCTCTAATTCACTCTTTCTCTGTCTTACTCTCTCTCGCTCTTTCTCTTCTCCTCTCTCTCACTCTTTCTCTCTCTCTCTCTCTCTCTCTTCCTCTCTCTCACACTGTTTCTTTCTTTCTCTCTTCCTTCTATCTCACTCTTTCTCTTTCTCTCCCTCACTCTTTCTCTCTTTCTTTGTCTTCCTCTCTCTCACTCTTTCTTTGTTTCTCTCTCTCTACCTCTCTCTCACTCGTTCTCTCTATCTTTTTCTCCTTTGCTGGACGCATGATGCACCATCTTATCTTTCTTTTTGTCTTGCAGGCTGTGATTCACAAATGGTCCAGCGATGACACAACATGGCTGTACATAGTTGTATTTGTTGTTGTTTTGTTTTAATAAAATGTTTTATATGTAAATCCATACATGACTAGGATTCTTATTTGTCCAACCACACAAGCATCTTCTTATTACTAATTAAACAACGTTCCCCAATTTTTTACGTTCCAGATTCCCTAACGTGACAGTCACATTTGTTTTTGGGGGGTGGGGGTGAGGGGGGATAGCGGACAAGGAGCTCCTGCTGGGGGATGTCAGAGCAGTGTTGGGTGTCCGACCTGCATGATCTTTGCCTCCAATGCATCTGTTCTCAGAGACTTACGAGCTGGCTGGCAGGCTCATAGATGGAGAACCACGGCCCGTCAGTTCGCAGAGGGAGAGCTGCGGGCCAGCTCGCAGAGGAACACCTGCGGGCCGATTGGTATAGGGAAAGGTGAGGGCCATCGGCTTCCAAAGGGATAGCTGCGGAACAGTGATGTAGGGTGAGGGACCGTGAAGAGCGTATCTCGCAGAGAGAGACCTGCGATATATTTACCGTCTTGGTTTCACAGATACAACTACGGGCCTGAGAACTCGCACCCAAAGAGCTGTGAGCCGACAAGTGGTTCACAGAGGGAGACTTGCCGGCCCAAGAATGTTGCTGGAGGTATGCTGTTGATGGAAGAAAAGGGTGCGTTACCTGCTGATGTAGGGAGACGCAGCGTGAAAGGGGTATCTCGCACAGACAGAGCTCTGGTATATTAAATTTCCCCCAGGACCTTTCTTTTATATTTTCACTCGATGCGAGGTACAAGATGACTGCTAACACTTCCTAGTTTGAAGTGTTAACAACCAATCATAGAACACTTCCTGGTTTGAAGTGTTAACAGCCAATAAGAGGCAAGCTTGTGCTCGGGAGTTAGGCACCGTCCAGATATATATATATATATATCTGTTTTTCCTTTAATATCTCAAAAACTACTGAACGGATTTACACCATTTAAACAAAAGCGCACATTCTGGCCCAAGACCTTTCTCCCTGCCAAATTTGGCGCAATTCCGTTTATTAGTTTGACCTGTAGCCTTGTCTAAAGTTTCCTATGGAAAATGCATTGAGAAAGAACTTTTTCGGACCCCCCTTTTTTCTCAGCCCCCCCTTGACCAATCACCCTGTAATGTGTCTTCGCAGCTGGATGAATCCGGTCGTGGGTGCAAATATTTCGCAATAAACTTGTACGTCCTCAATACACCCCTAAACTTTCTAGATAGGAGCTGATCAAAAAAGAGAAACTTTTGGGAAAATTTAGTAATGATTCGTCAAACAACGCCAAAGTTATAAGTACATGGAGAACTCCAGGAGGGGGGCAGTGCAACCCCCCTCCCAACATGAGTGAAGCCCTGGGTGGGGTCCCCGCAGCCCCAGCGAGCCCCCGCTATTATTTTTTAAGAAATGCCCCCGGGACCTAGCTCACCCCAGGGTCTCATTAAAATAAAACGCGGGAATCCGCGACCCCAGCGCTTACTGTGCCGATATATATATATTTTTTTTAATGGTTTCTTTGGCCCTGAAAGTCCTTCTGGGACCCCCTGAGCAGGCCTAGGGGGACAGGGTGTTTCTACCCCCTTCTCTTGTTTTATACCTTTGTTTCTCTGTTTTCTGGTGACTCACTTCAACCGAGCCACGAGATGGCTGCCAACACTTCCTGGTTTGGAGTGTTCACAGCCAATCACAGTGAAGCTCGTGCACGGGACTTAGGCTCCGCCCAGATATAAAAACTTTTATTTTTCTAATTTCTCAGCAACTACTGAACGGATTTACACCATTTAAAAAAAAAAGGTCGCTTTCTGATCCAAGCACTACCTTTTTGCCAAATTTGGGGTAATTCCGTTCAGTAGTTTCGGCTCTAGCCTTGCACAAAGTTTCCTATGGGAAATAGATTTTTTGACTCTTATTCTTTGAATTTCTCAAAAACTACTGAATGGACTTACACCATTTAAAAAAAAAAGGTCGCTTTCTGAACAAAGCTCTAACTTTCTGCCACATTTGGGGTAATTCTGTTCAGCAGTTCGGGCTGTAGCTCGTCGCAAAATTTCTAATGGAAATTAACATGGGGAAAACGTGTTGTGGGACCCCCCTTTTTTCTCAGCTCTGTGTCTGTAGCCAATTTGTATTCTCAATGACCTCTGGACTGATCTTCACCAGTTCATCCCGCATTGATAGACCTCTATTAAAAGTGAAGGGTTGTCGAGTAGGTAGACTCTTCCCAATAATAGGGTCAGATAGTACCATGAGCCAGTTTTGTGTAATGATGGACTGGAGTTCCTTGTGTCGTAGACTGTATTGTATGATAATTCTAAAATCGTTGCTAGTTTCACTATCACACTCAGGAGTTTGAAGTGTGGGTATTGCTTGGCTAAGAGGTATAGATGAAAGTAATTCAAACCTGTCCTTACACACAGATTTTAGAATAGCACTGTCTATAACACTTCTAGAATATCCTCTCTCAAGGAACCTCACAATACTGTTGGACTGAGCTTCTCTTAAATCCTTCTCATTGCTGTGAATCCTCATCAGCCTAAGAATCTCCCCATAGGGGATACTTTTATCAAATGCTTGGTATGGGAGCTGCTAGCATGTAGTTTGGAATTTCCTGCGGTCTCTCTGCGCTATAATTTGGACTCAATCTTGTTGTCACACACATAGATCTGAGTATCTAAGAAGCTCACTTCCATGGCACTGATGGTTGCTGTAAATTGTAAATTTAACTTATTAATGTTCAGTGCATTGACAAACTCATTCGCATCGCCGTTATTGCCATCCCTTTTCACAAACAGGTTGTCAATTAATCTTAACCACATTTTGACATTCTTGGTCATTGTCTGCCTTTGTTGGGATTTGAGAACCAGCTCCTCCCACCAGCCCATGTGCAAACATGCATAGCTGGGGGAGAAGCTGGCTCCCATGGCCACTCCTCTGATTTGTCTGTACATTAAATTGTCAAACATAAATACATTATTAACTAAGCAAAATTCCACCATCCCAATTAGCATCTCCTTCTGGTTGACTGTAATTTCAGGTAGTTTCTCCAAATAAAATCTCATTGCTCTCAGTCCATCTGGGTGTTGAATACTGGTGTATAGTAAATTCACATCCAATGCTTTGAATACATAACCAAGTTTCCATTCAAAATCCTGAAGTTTTCATAAAATATCACCAGTATCACGTACGTATGATGGTAGGGACTTCACTGAGTCTTGGAGAAAAAAGTCCACATATTGATAAGTATATATATATATAGACAGAGCGCCATGGCAAAACCACCATTGAATACCTCAGTACCACGAGCTCAAAACACATGATCTGATTAGCTGCCCACAACATGAAGAGAAAGTTGCAGGCCACCATTTTATGACTCAGTGACTGGGTCCCTGTGTCTTAGAAAACAAATAAAATGAAGGAATAAGTGGGCTGCAGTACCGCTATACTACCGTGGGCCTCAGCATGACACCCACGTACTTTCACAGTAGTACCACAGTGACATGGCGCCTCAAAAAATGAAAGAGGGTGGAGTCTTGGTGGGCTGCAGGACCATGGGTGTTTGGCAGTAATAGGGTCTTGGCCACCTGTGGGAGGTAGGGCGCAGGCCTGGGCACATGCCTGACCCTGCAGCCAAACCCACCCTACACATACACATAGCCAAAGGCCGTGCACAGCAAAGGATTGGCCGCTCAAGGTGTTTCAGCACAGGGCATGGCCAAAAGTCAGGTGCTGTGGCCAACCAAATATCGCTCATGGCTTTTGGCTGTGCATGTCGCATTGTAGGCCTAGTTAGATATGGTAGTAAAAGATTACTTTATGTAAAAAAAAATAGAAATTCCCTTGAAAAACACAGGATAAAATGACATTATATAGGTATAGTTATAATATCTCACTTTATCTTACTCGCCATGCACTGCTTGTTACTTCATATATTGCATCACTCATGATATGATCTATGACCTCATTGATAACATTAATGCCACATCTGAAACGTCATTGATGACAACACAGTGCGTGGCATAGGTGCATTTATAGTTATTTCAGTAAACTATTAATGATGAATTTCAGTGTTTTGTTGCCTTTTAAATATAACTTTTTAACTGATGTTTTCACCTAAATAAACATAATTTTAACCTTTGAATTTTCAATTATTTTCTCTGATTTTTCATGTAAATCAAGTTATTATAAGTAGACATAACTGTGACGTCACTTAAACAAAAGTTTTTTCCATGATGAATTATATATATGTATAGATCAAGGTCGTGTTCTAACGACCGAAACGCGTCATGTCAGGGTGCCTGGAATAAAGTTTGCACTATTCATTCTATTTCTGCAGTACGTTGTGGTCTGTACCTGTGCTTCTTCCTGGATATCACGGAGAATGGGATGGTGAACTGTTTCATATATATATATATATATATATATATATATATATATATATATATATAATCTACTGGCGGTCGCCAGTAGATAGTTATAATTAGGACCGAGTTTCCATAGGAAATCTGAAAATTCTATTTTGAATAACTTCGGCGCCGGTTGACGAATCCTCGCAAAATTTTCAAAACTAATGGGGCGCTCCGCTCAGCTCCTACCCTGAAAGTCTCGGGGTGATTAGTCAAGCGGGGGCTGAGAAAAAAGGGGGTCCCAAAACGCATTTTCCCCATGCATTTTCCCATAGGACCTTTAGTCGAAGGTACAGCCCGAACGGCTGAACAGATTTACTTGAAATTTGGCAAAGAGGTAGTCCTCAGGTCAGGCATGTGCCTTTTGCATATATGGTGTCAATCTGTTCAGTAGTTCCTGAGAAAATTGCAGTTAAAAGTACATAAATATACGTGCGCGAGCGTAATTCTGATTACATGTCAGTCAACATTCGAATCGGTCGAAATCAGGAAGTGTCGGCTGCCATTTTGTGTGTTTTGTGTGTGACAGTGAAAAAGAAAGGTGGAGAATGTGAAAAGGGGGCAGGGTAGAGAGTTCCTGACCCCCTAGCCTTTGTCAGGGGAGTCCCTGAAGGACCCAGAAGGGTGAAAAAAACATTTTATTTTTTTTTCAAAAAATCGCGGGGTGCGCGCATGGTGAAAAACCTTAAAAAAAACAAAAAATCATTTTAAACGAGCCATTCCATATTACAGGATACAGTCAATCTGTAACTATATACATAGGTAGCTTATTGTAAAATAAATATATAAAAAATATAATAATACATACATAATTTAGCATTTCAAAAACCTTACAAATTCACTTAAAACACCATAGGTTTCACACACGTTATAGTTAGGAATTAGCATTTAAAAAACCTTGCAAATTCACTTAATAAACCATAGGTTTCACACATGTTATAGTTAGCTGGACATTTCACTCGTAAAAAACCATTGAAATTCCCCGGTTATAGTTAGTTCAGATAACTATAACTCGCGCGACCGCCACTCTATCACTAGGATGATGTCATCAGTGATGTCATGAGTGATGCCACTGACCATGTCATGAGTGATGTAATATGTGATGTCATGAGCAGTGGATTGCGGGCGCGCGAGTTATAGTTATCTGAACTAACTATAACGGGGGAATTTCAATGGTTTTTTACGAGTGAAATGTCCAGCTAACTATAACATGTGTGAAACCTATGGTTTTTTAAGTGAATATATATATATATGTATATATATATATATATACATATATATATATATATATATATATATATATATATATATATATATATATATATATATATATATATATATTCATTGAATAAAACAAAGATTACTGGGGCGTTGTACTTAGGCTCTAATTTCACTTGTACAAAACCAGTGAAATTCAGCAGATAAAGCTACCAGAGTTAACTATAGCTTATGTTCCCGCAATGCACTGCTCATGATCTCCCATATTACACCACTCATGACATGGTCAGTGACACCACTGATGACATCTCAAACACATCATCAAGTGAGTGTGTTTTCTAAGACTATATGAGTTTTAAATATATATACTAACCTACTAAAAATGTTAGATAAGTATACTAGGTGTACTATTAATGAGTGATACTATTTCTTACATATGTGATCTGAGTACCTGTGTGACTGTATCAGTATGTGAGTTGGGTGCGTTAGCCGTTGTATAGGTGTGTGGCTGGGTGTGTGAGAGGTTGTGTGGGTGTGTTAGTGTTTGTGTGTGCATGTGTGAGTAGTTGTATGGGTTTGTAAGCGGCTGTTTGAGTGGTTTTATGGGTGTGTGATTGGGTTTGTAGGTGAGTGTGTGGGTGTCTGTGTGGGTGTCTGAGTGCCCTTATTAATGAGTGAGTGGTAGAGTCAGTGTCTGTATGGGTGAGTGAGTGTATATGTGAGTGCCTGTATGGGTGAATGACTGCATGTGTAAATGGTTGCATGGGTGTATGATTGGGTGTGTGAGTGGCTGTATGACTGGGTGTGTGAGTGGCTGTATGAGTGAGTGAGTGGGTGTCAGTGGCTGTATGGGTGAGTGGGTGTGTGAGAAGTTGTATGGGCCTGTAAATGGGTATGTGGGTGCTTACATGGACATATGAGTGGGTGTATGAGAGAGGTGTATGAGTGACTGCATGGGTGAGTGGGTGTGTACGTCACTGGCCATGTCATGAGTGATATAATATGTGAGCTCATAAGCAGTGCATTGCTGGGGCATGAGTTATAGTTAGCTCAGCTAACCATAACTGCTACATTTCTCTGATTTAGTATGAGCAAAATGTCAGCCTAGCTATAAAGTCCCTGTAACGTTCATTTTTTTCCAGTGAATTTCTAAGTTTTTTTATTTCTATTTCCTAACTATAACATATAGCTGTAAGTGTGGGGTAGCAGTGTCTGTATGGTTATGTGAGTTTGTGGGAGAGTGTCTGTATTGGTATTTAAGTGGGTGTGAATCTCTGTGTGGGTGTAACAGTGTCTGTATGGGTATGTTAGTGTGTGGGTGAGTGTATGGTTATGTAAGTAGGTATTGGTAGTGACTGTATGGGTGTATATATGGGTGTGAGAGTGTGTGTATGCATATGTGAGTGGGTGTGAGAGTGTCTGGATGAGTATGTCAATGGGTGGGAGAGTTTCTGTATGGGTGTAAGTATGGGTATAAGAGTGTCTCTATGTGTATGTGAATGGGTGTGAGTGTCTGTATAGGTGTAAGTGTGGATATGAGAGTGCCTGTATATGTATGTGAGTGGCTGTGACAGGGTCTGTGTAGGTGTAAGTGTGGGTGTAACAGTGTCTGTATGGATATGTGAGTGTGGGGGTGAGTGTCTGTATGGGTATGTTAGTGGATGTGAGAGTGTTTGTATGGGTGTAGGTGTGGGTGTAACAGTGTCTGTAAGGGTAAGTTAGTGTGGGGGTGAATGCCTGTATGGGTATGCAAGTGGGTGTGAGCATTGATTTACACTGAGTTTGTGCTGAGCCCCGCAATGGGTAAGTGGATCTTGTGAGTAGCAAAAAACATTTGGGGGATATTTTTGACCATAGTACACATGCTTGCCCCTCATTTTTAACATACACAGTTGGTCAGAAAAGCTCTCTACTGACCCCTTCACTTAATATTCAACTAACTTCTCAGCCCAGGAGATCATTTCCCGATATATAAAATAGTGGCTGCAACTTTTCTGTGAAGGTGCGGCCAGCCAATCAGAATGTTGCTTTGGCATGTAGGTTCGCAAATTCCTCGCAGGTGGATCCACATCCATAGCTATACAAATTTGGTTTTCTGTTAATACCTCTAAAACTACTGAACAGATTTACACCAAATCACAAAAACACACTTTCTGGACCAAGAGCTAGCCTTTTGCATAATTTGATGTAATTCCGTTCAGCGGTGCGGGCTGCAATCGTGTTCAAAATCTCAATGGGAATTAACATGGGTAAAGAGCATTTTTGGACCCCCCTTTTTCTTGTCCTCCGCATGATATATCACCCTGAAACTTTCCAGACAACAGTTGAAGTGAGCGTCAAACTTTTTGGGAAAATTTCGTAAATATTTATCAACCGGCGCTAATGATATATGCAAGTCAAAAAACACTTTTCCTATGGAAAGAAGGTCCTAACTAAAACTTCATATTATCTACTGGCGGTCGCCAGTAGATAGTTATAGTTAGGACCGAGTTCCCATAGGAAATCTGAAAATTCTATTTTTAATAACTTTGGCGCCGGTTGACTTATCTTCGTGATGTTTTCAAAACTACCCTATCCTGAAAGTCTCGGGGTGATTCGTCAAGCGGGGGCTGAGAAAAAAGGGGGGTCCCAAAACGTGTTTTCCCCATGCATTTTCCCATTGGACCTTTAGTCGAAGGTCCAGCCCTTTTAATTACTTGAAATTTGGCAAAGAGGTAGTCCTCAGGTCAGGCATGTGCCTTTTGCATATATGGTGTCAATCTGTTCAGTAGTTCCTGAGAAAATTGCAGTTAAAAGTACATAAATATCTATATGCGTGCACCGTGCGCGCACGGTGCTCGTACGGGGTGCGCACCAAATTCTGATTGGTGGTTAGATATCAGTCAACAATCCAATCGGTCGAAATCAGGAAGTGTCGGACGCCATTTTGTGTGTGACAGTGAAAAAGAAAGGTAGAGAACGTGAAAAGTGGGCAGGGTAGAGAGTTCCTGACCCCCTAGCCTTTGTCAGGGGGTCCCTGAAGGACCCCGAAGGGTGAAAAAAACATTTTATTTTTTTTCAAAAACTTGCGGGGTGCGTGCATGTTGCACGCACCCCCCAGCCGCCATTTTGAGTTTTAGAGGCAGAAGAGAGCTAAAAACACAAGTGGAGAACGTGAAAAGGGGGCAGGGTAGAGAGTCCCTGACCCCCTAGGCCTTCTCAGGGGGACCATGAAAGACCCCTTAGGTCCCACGGCGGCAAAAAATTCATAAATAAAATAGAATTAAAAATCAAGTTTAAGTGTTTAGATGTTGGTTGGCTCTAAAAAGAGCCGTTGTTTTCATTGAGTGTTTTTTTGTACCTCCAAGTAAGTACCGATGCAGAGTCTAAAGTTCAAGAGGAAGACTCTGTTCCCTTCATCTGTGAAATGTACACGGTCTCCTCTATAAATGCCTTGCATGTTGTAACGCAAGTTGTTGTGGTATATAGAACCTATACCATAGTCTCTGAGGAAAGCAGAAACAGACTTATTGACATGCTTTTTTGCTTTCTCAATCTGCGGACAATATTGGTTGGACCAGTTCCACTTTTGCCTTTGGCATAGATTAGAATATACAAAGGTAGTTTGTGGAAAGAGTGACATCAATTGCACAAAGGTGTCCTTAACAAAAATTTCCAGACCTACCCCAGTTAAAGTGCCTAGGTCATTTCCACCACAGTGCACAATTATAAGGTCAGGCTGTGGGAGATGTAGAAAGGATTTCACCAAAGGCATTAATTGGTGCCACTTTAAACCTCTCTGACCAATCCATTTAATGTCTACATTTGGCAAAGCAAGGTCTTTCACAATACCTCTTTTTTCCGCATACTTTTCACTCCAGTAGACATAGCTATGACCTACAATGCACACTGTGAACATCTTTCAAGGAGATCTGGATGCACTCAGAAGATGTCTTTCAGTAGAATGGCAATATGAAAAGAAAGATAGTTGTAAAATGGAGGCTTACATACTTTTTTAATAAAAATAACTCATTGGCTGTTTCAGACAATTCAACACTAAAAACTAGGCTGTATGTTTAAATTTTTAAAAGCATGTTTTGTATTGGTTCAGAAAAATGTGTTCCCGCAGAAGATTACTTTGGATATGCTGTTAGGTTTGAAAAGTCAAGCACTCTTGCTCTTTGGATTGGAAACATTGTATGCTGAACTTCTGACCTCTCTGCTCACACCAGTGTTCCATGATCTGTTGCTATGATAGCAGGCAGAAGTCATGTTGGGGGTAGGAATCATTTGGAAAAGGTTGAAATTTGCAACCAAGAGAAATGTGTGTTTCCATTTAAAAAAATGTGGAAAGCAATGTGATTTGAAGTTAACATGTACATGTGTCAAAAAAGAGAGGGAAATTTTGCCATTTAGTGGTTCTGGTGAGAGGAGTACAGCTCAGAGATTCTGGCTCTGATAATCTGCTGTGTGAGTGGCACATTTCATTCTCAACTAACTACTTTTAAAGGTTAGTTATGAATTTGAGAGGGGATGTATATGGTGTATTTTGATATATATATAATAGAAAAGTGTTTCTTCTTTTAAAGTTGTGTTTTACATTTTATGTTTTGAAAGATATTTAACTGCCTTGAACTTGTAAGATATTATGGAGTATGTCTTCAAAATAAGTTAAGGTGTACTGGTATCACCCATGAATAATGTTTTGTGCCTAGAATCACATCATGAGTCTGTGTGCACACAGGAATTGTTGTTAGAGATTTAATTCGTGTTGCTCTTGTTCTGTAAGACTTGCACTCGTAGGAAAGGGGCAGCTTGTTTTCTTGAACTGTGATGGTTAGCATTCAGCAGAAATCACTATCTCACAGATGAGAGACAAATGCTAACACATTTGAAAACAACAGGGTAGATTTTCCTTCCACTCCTGCAATGGGTGAGGTAGTTCCTACATGTTCAAAACTCCAATTAACCCTTACCACAGGTGATCTTACATACATCTCTGCAGTCTTCATGCAGTTGTGCAAGCGTCCATGCAGATCTCTCTTGCACCTGACAATACACAGTCTCCAGAAACACACTCTTAGCACACAGGCAGCTGCTTCTCCTGCACTCCCATGCTTATTATTCAGCACTGTGTGGTATTTCAGATAGCAGTGTGTAACGCTAACACATTCAACATCACCAAGGCTCATTTCCTTTGCTCTAGTATAATCACTCACCCAGGTTCCACATGCTCATGGTCTCAAGTAGCTGTTAGGACATGTGCTCTTTTCTGCCTCTCTAAACTATAAGGAAAATGTGTCAGGCTGTTACAGTAATTATCACTTGCTCTACCACAGTAGTAAATGTGCTTTGAAATTGCCAATCAAATATCGTTTTCTGCTCAGAATCACACCATGAGTCTGTGTGCACACAGGAATTGTTGTCAGAGATTTAATTTGTGTTGCTCTTGTTCTGTAAGAGTTGCACTCGTAGGAAAGGGGCAGCTTCTTTTCTTGAACTGTGATGGTTAGCATACAGCACACATCACCATCTCACAGATGAGAGGCAAATGCTAACACATTTGAAAACAACAGGGTAGATTTTCCTTCCACTCCTGCAATGGGTGAGGTAGTTCCTACATGTACAAAACTCCAATTAACCCTTACCACAGGTGATCTTACATACATCTTTGCAGTCTTCATGCAGTTGTGCAAGTGTCCATGCAGATCTCTCTTGCACCTGACAATACACAGTCTCCAGAAACATACTCTTAGCACACAGGCAGCTGCTTCTCCTGCACTCCCATGCTTACTATTCAGCACTGTGTGGTATTTCAGATAGCAGTGTGTAACGCTAACACATTGAACATCACCAAGGCTCATTTCCTTTGTTCTAGTCTAATCACTCACCCAGGTTCCACATGCTCATGGTCTCAAGTAGCTGTTAGGATATGTGCTCTTTTCTGCCTCTCTAAACTATAAGGAAAATGTGTCAGGCTGTTACAGTAATTATCACTTGCTCTACCACAGTAGTAAATGTGCTTTGAAATTGCCAATCAAATATCGTTTTCTGCCTAGAATCACATCATGAGTCTGTGTGCACACAGGAATTGTTGTCAGAGATTTAATTTGTGTTGCTCTCGTTCTGTAAGACTTGCACTCGTAGGAAAGGGGCAGCTTGTTTCTTGAACTGTGATGGTAAGCATTCAGCAGAAATCACTATCTCACAGATGAGAGGCAAATGCTAACAGATTTGAAAACAACAGGGTAGATTTTCCTTCCACTCCTGCAATGGGTGAGGTAGTTCCTACATGTTCAAAACTCCAATTAACCCTTACCACAGGTGATCTTACATACATCTCTGCAGTCTTCATGCAGTTGTGCAAGCGTCCATGCAGATCTCTCTTGCACCTGACAATACACAGTCTCCAGAAACACACTCTTAGTACACAGGCAGCTGCTTCTCCTGCACTCCCATGCTTACTATTCAGCACTGTGTGGTATTTCAGATAGCAGTGTGTAACGCTAACACATTCAACATCACCAAGGCTCATTTCCTTCGCTCTAGTCTAATCACTCGCCCAGGTTCCACATGCTCATGGTCTCAAGTAGCTGTTAGGACATGTGCTCTTTTCTGCCTCTCTAAACTATAAGGAAAATGTGTCAGGCTGTTACAGTAATTATCACTTGCTCTACCACAGTAGTAAATGTGCTTTGAAATTGCCAATCAAATATCGTTTTCTGCCTAGAATCACACCATGAGTCTGTGTGCACACAGGAATTGTTGTCAGAGATTTAATTTGTGTTGCTCTTGTTCTGTAAGAGTTGCACGCGTAGGAAAGGGGCAGCTTGTTTTCTTGAACTGTGATGGTTAGCATACAGCACACATCACCATCGCACAGATGAGAGGCAAATGCTAACACATTTGAAAACAACAGGGTAGATTTTCCTTCCACTCCTGCAATGGGTGATGTAGTTCCTACATGTTCAAAACTCCAATTAACCCTTACCACAGGTGATCTTACATACATCTTTGCAGTCTTCATGCAGTTGTGCAAGTGTCCATGCAGATCTCTCTTGCACCTGACAATACACAGTCTCCAGAAACACACTCTTAGCACACAGGCAGCTGCTTCTCCTGCACTCCCATGCTTACTATTCAGCACTGTGTGGTATTTCAGATAGCAGTGTGTAACGCTAACACATTCAACATCACCAAGGCTCATTTCCTTTGTTCTAGTCTAATCACTCAGCCAGGCTCCACATGCTCATGGTCTCAAGTAGCTGTTAGGACATGTGCTCTTTTCTGCCTCTTTAAACTATAAGGAAAATGTGTCAGGCTGTTACATTAATTATCACTTGCTCTACCACAGTAGTAAATGTGCTTTGAAATTGCCAATCAAATATCGTTTTCTGCCTAGAATCACATCATGAGTCTGTGTGCACACAGGAATTGTTGTCAGAGATTTAATTTGTGTTGCTCTTGTTCTGTAAGACTTGCACTCGTAGGAAAGGGGCAGCTTGTTTTCTTGAACTGTGATGGTTAGCATTCAGCAGAAATCACTATCTCACAGATGAGAGGCAAATGCTAACAGATTTGAAAACAACAGGGTAGATTTTTCTTCCACTCCTGCAATGGGTGAGGTAGTTCCTACATGTTCAAAACTCCAATTAACCCTTACCACAGGTGATCTTACATACATCTCTGCAGTCTTCATGCAGTAGTGCAAGCGTCCATGCAGATATCTCTTGCACCTGACAATACACAGTCTCCAGAAACACACTCTTAGCACACAGGCAGCTGCTTCTCCTGCATTCCCATACTTACTATTCAGCACTGTGCGGTATTTCAGATAGCAGTGTGTAACGCTAACACATTCAACATCACCAAGGCTCATTTCCTTTGCTCTAGTCTAATCACTCACCCAGGTTCCACATGCTCATGGTCTCAAGTAGCTGTTAGGACATGTGCTCTTTTCTGCCTCTCTAAACTATAAGGAAAATGTGTCAGGCTGTTACAGTAATTATCACTTGCTCTACTACAGTAGTAAATGTACTTTGAAATCGCCAATCAAATATCGTTTTCTGCCTAGAATCACACCATGAGTCTGTCTGCACACAGGTATTGTTGTCAGAGATTTAATTTGTGTTGCTCTTGTTCTGTAAGACTTGCACTCGTAGGAAAGGGGCAGCTCATATGATAGGATTTGAAAAGCTCAAAAAAAAATATAGAAATATATTTAAATTACATAAAGGTATGTTTTTTTTTTAGTTTCTTTTAGGTATTGCTGAACAACACTGAAATAAATTAAACATGCCTATAAAATCAAGAAAGAGAAAAGAACAGCAAAAACATCTATATCTGAAGACAACTGGACAACAAAAATTAGTTGAAGAACCTCATGTTGGAAAAAAGAAAAAGTCTTCTGGTAAGCAGAAAAAGGATTTTTTTAAAAATATCCTCAAACATAGAAAAAATGTACAAAGTATATCCACTGCAAATAGTGTTTCAACAAGAAAACAACAAGACAATAGAAAGAAAATACTAAATGCTAATGTACAATCAGAAGCAAGAAAGAATGACTTAAAAAGAAAAACTGAATTTCAAAACTTTCGTAAAAAAATGTTTCAGAGAAGAGTGGTGTTCAATTTGCTAAAGGATGTGAAAAAATATAGGAAGAAAGCAATATTTTATAGGAAAAATAAACATATTGAATCAATTGTTGCAAAGGCTTTGGAATTAAAAAGAAAACTATTCATTTTAATTTTGAACAGGATCCGTACATTAGATAAAATAGTCAATGTAATGAAGTCAAAAAGCAAAAGGAAAAGAGTAGTGTAAAAAAATTACTTTTGCAATGTGTTCTTAGGAGAATGGAAGCATAGTTCAAATACTGAACCATTTTTTAATGAAGAGAGTTATCTTAAAAGTAATAGTTTGCTGCATGCAGTTGACACCAGTGGTCGAACCTATGAAGTTAAAGACGGTTGTGTAATGGAAAAGGAGAAAATGGTTCCAAGAAATGAGGAAGAAGTGTTAGCTGATGAGGTTATGGAGAAACGTCCTAAAGCCCCAGTGTACACTTGGAATTGTAGTAGTATTTGTACTGTCCGACAAGAATCTATTGATAAATTACGTGACTTTCTAAGAGAATATAGATAAAAAATTGTTAAACAGAAGATTAAGGTGCTTCAAAGACTAGATCCATGCAGTGTGAGAAAGAATACTGGTTTGCAAGGACATTCTCTGGCTTGTCTTTCTAGGAAAGTTTGTCAAAGTGTTTTTCACCATTTTAGGATGCTGGCAGTACATCATACTGAAATGAGAAAGTTTGTGAGAAGATTGTATTTTGCTAAAAGTCCAGGACTAAAGTTAAATGAGTTGAATAGTGCTCTGTTGCGTGGATCTGTATCAGATGTAGAGAAGGTTACTGATGATATTCAGTTTTGTTACTTTGGTCTAGAACAAGAAAGTGCAGGAAATGACACAGTTATTGAAGAAAATGTGGAAGAGAATGTTAGTAAAAATGTTGAAGATCAAATGACAAAATTTACTATCATCTCTAATGAAAGACCAAATATTACTTGTATTTGTTGCTGGAGAAGCCATTATAAAACTCAAAGAAGGAATTTTGATCTCTATAAAAAAAAGTGAAAAAGAAAATTATTATGAGTGGAAGGATTTTGCTACATATTTGTTTCTGGAAAATTGTTTTGATTTGGGTGAAGATCAGCGTATTTGTAAATACTGTTATAACAAGTTAGAAGAAAATAAAATGCAAGCTAGAGCTGTACATAATAATTTAGAATTGGTTGATATTCCTGCAGAACTTAGTGATTTAAATACGTATGAGTCTATACTCATTCAATGTGTCCATCCGTTTCAGACGATAGTTCGTATGGAGCCCAAAACAGGTAAATTACCTCCTTCAGATTTACAAAGTGGTTTAAAAGGAAGAGTTGTCTATTTGCCAGTAGATTTGAAAAAAAATATTTAAACAATTGATGCAGATAGTTTGGAAACTGAACCATTAGTTATTCTGGTTATTGGTGTACCTACAAAGAATAAGAAAATTTGGCAGGAGCTAGTAGATGTACGAAAAGTACAAAGAGCAAATTTATATTTGAAAATAAATAATAAGTACTATGAATCAATTTATATGGATGAAGATGAAGAAGTTTTAATAGCAGACACAGGAATACCAACTGGGCAAATTGAAAAAGTGGATAAGTCAAAAAAGGAAGAAATTTATGAACATTTCAGCATACATCCTCTTCATTCTAAAGAAGTTATGGGAAACACTATTGATCTGTTTCAGATGAAAAAAGCAAAAGGAACTCCTGTGAGTGTATGGGAGGAGAGCTTGGAAGCTAGTTGTTTTCCCCAGCTGTTTCCTACAGGAAAAGGTGGACGATATGATGAACGTCCAGTACAGATTCCTGCTTCTGAGTATCGGACTACAAGATTATATGCAGAAGATCCAAGATTTCGTCAAAGTATTCCTTATTTGTTCCATCTTTTATTTGAAAGTGACTTGTCTGCACTATCTTATGCAGTAAATCACATTTTAAAAACTGGAGTACATCTACATAATGTGTCTGCAAAGGATTTTATGAACAAAGTGCAACAGCGAGATGATCATTTGGAATCTCAATTGATTAATCTGATGGCTTGTCAGCGTGGAACTAATTTATATTTGTACCGACGCCATGGAGAATTGAAATGTATGTTACGGAATTTAGGAACTCCTACATGGTTCCTTACCCTAAATTGTGCTGAGTACGCTTGGGATGATTTACTGGATTTTCTTCGAGAGGCAAATTCAAATATTGAAAACATCCAATACAAGACAGCAGGAGAATTGTGCTCATTGGATCCGGTTAATGTTTGCAGATATTTCAATCATAGATTTGAGGCTATGATGTCCTTCATCTGCAATAAAAAAAATCCACCTCTTGGAGAAGTTGTGGATTTCTTTTGGAGAAAAGAGTACTAAGCAAGAGGTGCTCCTCATATTCATATGCTGTTGTGGATCAAGGATGCCCCAAAATTTGGAACAGATTCTGATGATGCAGTTTTATCTTTCATTGAAGAATATGCAACATGTGATATACCTAAAAGCACAGAAGAAAAAAACTTAAAAGAGCAAGTTTTACGTTTCCAAAGTCATCGGTGTGGAAAATACTGTCGACAAAAGTACAAGAGTAAAGATAAATTCTACACAAAATGTCGATTTGGATTTCCACGGCCTGTTCTTTCAAAAGGAAGAGTAAACAGTTTTATGTCAGCTGTGCGACATACCATTACAAGAAAATCTCCGAAAAATACCTACAACCTAAGAAGAAAAGAAGAGTCAAAATATATAAATGACTACAACCCATTCATTTTATCCATGTGGAATGCTAACATGGATATTCAGTATGTAGCTGACAATTCTATTGCTGTTGCTCGGTATATCACATCTCACATCACTAAATCTGAGAAAACGGAATTGAAAGAAATGTGGGAAGAGATTTCTCACGAGAAGACTGTCAGTAAAAAGCTATACAGTTTCAGTTTAAAGATGTTATCGCATCGAGAAATTGGGTCATACGAATGCTCAGATAGGTTATCATCTGCAAGTCTGTACTCCAAATCCAGATGAATAATTTGGGTAAGTTTAGGCCTTGCAGGAATGCGAAATCGGGTACTGAAATCTATTCGGGAAATTGAATATTTAGCAGAGAACGAACCAGAAAGTACAGACATTTTGAAAACAAATATGTTGGACACATATTACCCAAACAGAAGTCATCATCTTGAGAACATGTGTCTCTATGAAGTGCTGCAGAACTACATTTTTACACGGAATGCCACAGAAGACATCAACAATGGAAAATATAAAGTCATTGGTGAGGAAGGATGTTTGGTGAAACAAACAAAAGGAAGTTTGATTAATCACAGGAAGCTGAGTTGCGAGACTACTGACAAAAAGGAATTTTACTACTTAGCACTTTTACAGCTGTTTAAACCATGGCGTTCAGAGAATGAATTACTTGGAGATGTTCAGAGCTATGAAGATTCCTTTAATGCATGTAAAGATAGCATAGAATGCAGTACTTTCACAAATTATGTACAAATGTTAAATGAAGAAATTGAACAAGAAGCTACAATTGCAGCTGAAGTAGCTAGAGACAGTTCTCAAGACAGTCAAAGTTCTGGTACGCTCAGTCAAGATCCCCTAGGACAACCAATCGTAGGAAATGAAGCTGCAATAGCCATGACTGAAGTGGAAACAGCTATGAATCAAGCTCAGGAAGATTTAATAGACTTACCAAATTTGGAACAACAACTGAATGATGAACAACAAATTTATAAAGAAGTCACAAAACAAATTGATCATGGATTACTACATGAAAATAAAGAGTGCTCATGCACATCATTTGAACCAATCAGAATGTATGTGAGTGGACAAGCTGGAACTGGAAAACGTTTCTTAATTAAAGTAATTAGAAGCTACCTACAGAAAAAAACGGATTCAACTTTGTCTTGTGTTGTTACTGCTCCAACTGGGTTAGCAGCATATAACATAAAAGGAATTACCTTACATCGTTTGCTAATGTTACCAGTAGAGCATGAGAACAAAATAGAATACCACAAGCTTAACAGGAGAAGCATGTTTTGAAGTTTCAAGAGTGTTGAAGAAAATGAAAGTTCTCATTATTGATGAGGTAAGCATGGTATCAAACTTAATGCTTGCCTTTGTGCATTTAAGAATGCAGCAAATTCTAAAGACAGACTATGACGTGTTATTTGGAGGAAAACATGTTATAGTTTTTGGGGATCTACTGCAGCTCACTCCAGTTAAAGGACAACCAGTATTTAATACTCTTGCACATGAAGACACGAAAAAGTCATTAGGAAGTATAGGTAATGTGAATATTTGGTCATACTTTGAGTACAAAAACTCATTACCAATATGCGGCAAGCAAATGATGATGGTTATGCAAGTATTCTCAAAGATATCAGAATTGGACTACTCACAGAACATGGCAGAAAAGCTTTACAGAGTCGATTGCTATGTAATTTGTTTCCAACAGAACAAATAGTTCCAGAGAAAATATACAAGAAAATTGCAGAAAAAAATACTGTAATCTGCTTAATGCCAACACTACATGAATGCTCTATATCCAATGAAGAACTTTTGAAATTGGAAAATGAAGAGATTATGAAAATGGAAGCCGTGGATAAAATACATCATGAAGGAATAACTATTATATTGACAGGCACATTGAAAACTAAATTGGATTCTCTAGAGAAAAACATATCCAAAACAGCTGGTTTAGAAAAGAATCTTTATGTATGTATGAACTGTCGAGTAATTTTAAGACGTAATTTGAATGTAGAAAAAGGTTTAGTGAATGGAGCTATGGGTAAAGTTGTGGGTTTTGTTAATTACCAGAAAAAAGATGGAATTGAATTTTTAAGAATAAAATTTGATCAGATTGAAGAGGATAAAGACATTAGTCGTTGTTCAGTTCGTTTTTTGCTCGTGAAAGACTTATATGTACGTAGGAAGCAGTTTCCGTTTTCTCTAGCATATGCTGTAACTATTCACAAATCTCAAGGATTAACTGTAGATAGTGCTTTTGTAAACATTGGACCTAGTGTGTTTAAAGAAGGTATGGCATGTGTTGCTTTGTCACGAGTGAAAAAATTATCTGGTTTATTCATGATAGACTTTGATGACTCAAAAGTAAGTGCTGATGCAAATTGTGTAAAGGAGTATAATAGATTAAGAAGAAGCTATGCTCCTCATTTAGGTCAGTATCCTGTGTTTGAAAAACGTGTTGTTTGTCGGAAAAGGAGAATTGAGAATATCTGTAATGAGGATGTACAGAAGAGAAAACAAAAAGAGAGTGATGTGATTGCAAGCAAAAAGAAAAAGGACAATGTTGAAGAGGTTGTTGGTTGTCATTTTGAAAATAGCTCTGGTGTCAACTGCTACGCTAATGTAGTGCTGAATGTTGTATTTTATCTTGAAAGTTTGCAAGAGCAGATAATACTAAATCATGAAAAAAGATTTTGTTCTCTGCTGAGTTTCCTTTATGAGAAGTTGAGTAATGATAAAACTAAAATAGAAAGTGCTTCTGATGTTAGAAATCTTTTAGATGTATGTTCTGGATGTACACAGTGTACACAAAATGTCCAGCAAGATGCACAGGAATTCTTAATGTATATGCTTATGGTACTGGAAGATGAAGGGGTAGAAATAGAAAATATGTTTGGTCTCTCTTATAAATGGGAACATTGTTGTGAAAACTGTATGAACACATGCAGCACTAATGTTGATTCTGAAAGGTTCATACATTTAACATTACCAGAGAGTAAATCAGTGACTTTTAGTAAATTAGTTCAAGATGCAAATCACAACATGGAATGTTCTCAATGTAAATCAGAAATGTTATCAACGTTATTTTTAAAGAAATATGGACAGTATATCATTTTAATGATGCAACGTTGTAGAGCTGATGGAACAAAATTGGACACTTTAATAAAGAAGTTTGTGGGAAATCAATTATCAATATCAGGAAAGACTTTTGTTGCAGTTGCAATAATTTTCCATGATGGACCTTCTATAACTTCTGGTCATTACACAGTTTATCTAAAATGTGAAAAAGGTTGGACACTGTGTAATGATTCTCAATTGATTTTCAAGCAACGTTTGCCTGCAGAATTACCAAATTCCTACTTAATTTTTCTAAAACCAAAATTTTAGATACAAATTGCAGCATCTGAAGAAACCATTATTTCGATTTTATAGGATTACCATTGGATATTTCACCTAAAAAGGATTTAAAAATTACCATTTGGCCTCATGGAAAGGTAAATGTTTCTGCTGTGGACTTCTTTGACAGATATTATTTTGGTGTATGTGCTTAAGGAACAAGATTTACAGACGTTATTTATTGCAAATAGTTATTGTTCTTAGAAGATATTTTTAATATATATGTTACATTTCTATCAAGGTATGTTTTACTGAGGATAGATTCAGGGCTTTTTTAAACAATCTTTCAGATTGTTTATTTTTTTGCCCGCTGTTAAGTGATGAATACAATTGATATCACTATTTTCAGTGAAATTCAATATATTCTGAAAACAGCAAAAAAAGGGCAAAAACTTTGTTAAATATGAAAATATGTGTACTGTATTCTAAAATGTATTGTTAAATATTACTACTTTTTTTCTTTTTTTTCAGATCTAGAAAGAAAATTTAGGAAATTGAATCCATTTTTCTTGTAATTAAAAAAAAACATTACTTCTAATTAAGTTATTTTATTGCTCAGGTAAGTTTAAAATGTCTGTATTTCTCACCCCTTCACTTTCATGCTCCCTTTTCTTCACTTCTCCTCACTCTGCTTTTCTCATTCCCCTTCCCTCTCTCTTCTTCCTTTACTGCTCTTTCGTATCTCCCTCACTCCTTCTCTACTACTCCCCTAGGTTTACTGCCTCCATCACTATTTTTTCAACCATGTTTCTCTCCCTGTCTCCATATGTCTCAGTCATTCTAACTGCCTTACTCCTTCTCAGTTCCTTGCTCTCTGTCTCTGTTTCTGTCTCTCTCCCTTTGACTGTCTTACCCTTAATTTCCTTAACATCTCTGTTTCTACCACTCCTCCTTTCTCCATCACTCATTTTCCATCTATGTTAATTTTTTTTACCTTCTCCGTCATTCTCCTTCCCTCACCTTCCCTAACTGTCACTATCATTTACTCATAGTCACTCCTATTCTCCTACTTTACTTCCTCCTGTCTGTATCTCACACCCCTCCACCTTTTCGCATTCTTTCCTTCTTTCTCCCTCATTCTCCTTTGCTCATTGATAAGCCTGACTCCCTTTCTCTCACTCCAGTTTCCTAAATCCCTCCATCCCCTCACTCCCCATCTCTCACTTTCCCTTACCCCCTTTTCTAATCCTCATACCCCTTATCTCACCATCACTCCACTTCTCTTACTTTCAATCCCTTTACCCTGCTGTACTTCATCCGCTTCATCTGTTACTCCCTTTTCCTATCTCCGTCCCTTACTCCCCTTTTCTCACTCCCCCTCCATCACTCTCCATTACTCACTGCCATTCCCTTACTCATTCACTCTTCTTACCTGTATCCTCTACCCTTAGTCCTTTTGTTGCAGTCAGTCTTTCACTTCCCTTTCATGACTGATCATACTTTCCTTTTCTCACTCATTCTGTCTGTCCTTTCCTCCTCTTCACTCAGTCATTTCAATCATTCATGTATACACTACAGATTCATTCAATAAAATTACAACACAGTATATTAGGAATACAGCTCTTCTTGGAGAAGTGAAGTGAGTTCTGAAAAGAACTGTTTTTTTTGTCTTTTTTGTTTTGTATTTTTTTTTTAACAATTTATTTATTTTTTTATTTTTTTAGAGCACAAAAAAAAACTGGTAATGAAAAACTGTTCAACAGGAACAAAAACAATACATGCAAAAAATTATGGGCTGGAGCATGTGTGCTGCTGTATTTTGTTTTCGATCAAGTTAATACTGCTCTCACCGTAGCAAAGAACATCATTGCACACATTACAATGTATGTGCACCTCCTGGAAAAGTGGGCGGATGTCCAGTGACCTGGAACACGGAGAATCTGTGGCCGCAGATGATGTGCTCGGCTGAGCAGGTGGAGGGTTGTCTCTTAGGGCTCTAGTTGACTCTCGAGCATAAGGTACAGGATGCACAGTCTTGAAGTGTCTCAACATTGAATAAATACTAAACGAGTATTTCTTGGTGGGGTCTCCTCTGGATAACACACTTCCACAAATATTGCATGTCACCTTCGGGGCATTGACCTTCTTTTGGCCCTCTGGAAAGGTGAAAAATTTCCAGATGAAAGAGTCTTTATGTTTGGTCTTCCTTGGTGGTACCACAAAGGTCTCCTCCTCACTCCCTGAAGTAGACTGCTGTTCTGCCATTTTCAAGTAAAATTTTACTAGAGTAGCTGTTCAGCTCCTTGTCCCAGGAAATAAGAAGAAATAGTGAGTGGAGAGAGTGTGGTGTTTGAAGATTCTGGAAAAGAAACTACTATGAACCAATGAAAAAGTGTTGTTTCGTAATCACATGACTTGCTGTGCGCGCACGGTGCTCGCACGTATGCGCGCACGGTGCACGCACCCATCAGAAATTAATTACTTTTAACCCGATTTCTAAAACATGAAAAGGAGGCCGGGAAGACACTCCCTGACCCCCTAGACCTTCTCAGGGGGTCCCTAAAGGACCTCGTAAATCAAAAAAAACTATTTAGTTTAATAAAAAAATTGCCGGCACCGTGAAAAACCCTTAAAAAAAAAAACATTTTAAACTGTCTATAAGTTTATAGAAGATATTAACTATGCTGTTCAACTTTATCCAAATTAAAAAAAAAAGAGCTGAGCCATTCCATATTACAGGATACTGTCAATCTATAACTATATACATAGGTAGTTTATTGTAAAATAAATATATAAAAAATATAATAATACATACATAAATTAGCATTTAAAAAACCTTACAAATTCACTAAAAAACCATAGGTTTCACACACGTTATAGTTAGAAATTAGCATTTAAAAAAGCCTTGCAAATTCACTGAAAAAACCATAGGTTTCACACACGTTATAGTTAGGAATTAGCATTTAAAAAACCTTGCAAATTCACTGAAAAAACCATAGGTTTCACACATGTTATACTTAGCTGGACATTTCACTCGTACAAAACCATTGAAATTCCCCCGTTATACTTAGTTCAGATAACTCGCGCGACCGCAATCCACTGCTGATGACGTCACATATTACATCACTCATGACATGGTCAGTGACATCACTCATGACATCACTGATGACATCTCAAATGACATCACTGATGACATCATCCTTGTGTAAGAGGGGCAGACCTCCTCTTATCCTAATATAAACTTTGATACACACATTGAAAAATACAAACTAAAGTTTTGAAAACTATAGAGATACCAATACCAGTTAGAACAAACTATTCAGTAATTCCAAAATCTACATACGCATCCACTCATTCATCAACACTTCTATATAGTCACTCATACATGTACTCAGTCATCATATGTACTCATACACCTATACATCCTGTTACACACCTACACTCATACATAGAGTTACTCACACACATACTCACACATGCAAATAAACATCCATTTACTTGCATATACAGCTATAAACACACCACTACACTTACTTCTACAGAAACGTACACATACTTACTCTCTTAAACAATCACTTATAGAAACACATACTTATTTATACAGGAACTCTTCCAATCTCTCACTCTCATATATCCTCACTTATATACATCAATACTCACATATACTAGTTTAAAACATATGGACTTACTCATAAAGACACTATTGAGACAGTCATTCACTCTCTTACTCACCCATACACACACTCATCCACCCATACTGTCCTGCTCACATACTGTCTTCAAAACACATACAAACAGTGAGTCACTCACTCATGCATCTATACGCTAAGTAACATCCCCCACTGAACCATACAGACACTCATACTGATACTCTAAAAACGAACTAATAACCCATATACACACTCATGTAGCTACTCACCAACCCATGCAGCCACTTATATACAAAGTGAGACACTGATACAGATATTTAAATATTTAAACATTACTCACTAATACTTGTATTCACTAAGATACTGTTAATAAGTCAGTTATACAATTAATTTTACAAAAAAAAATCCATTTAGACACTTATTTACCCATTTATTCTTCCATTAACCTTTAGAGATACATATATAAAAAATATTTATTTTTCAGAAAGACACATAATCACTGGATGATGTCATCAGTGATGTCATCAGTGATGTCATTTGAGATGTCATCAGTGATGTCATGAGTGATGTCACTGACCATGTCATGAGTGATGTAATATGTGACGTCATCAGCAGTGGATTGCGGTCACGCGAGTTATAGTTAGCTGAACTAACTATAACGGGGGAATTTCAATGATTTTGTACGAGTGAAATGTCCAGCTAACTATAACATGTGTGAAACCTGTGGTTTTTTCAGTGAATTTGCAAGGTTTTTTAAATGCTAATTCCTAACTATAACGTGTGTGAAACCTATGGTTTTTTCAGTGAATATATATATATATATATATATATATATATATATATATATATATATATATATATTACCTACTGGCGGTCGCCAGTAGGTAGTTATAGTTAGGACCACGTTTCCATAGGAAAACCTCAACATTCTATTTTGAATAACTTTGGCGCCGGTCGAGGAATCCTCGCGAATTTCTCAAAATAGGTGGGGCGCTACGCTCCGCTCCTACCCTGAAAGTCTCGGGGGGATCCGTCAAGCGGGGGCTGAGATAAAAGGGGGTCCCAAAACGCGTTTTTCCCATGCATTTTTCCATAGGACCTTTAGAACGAGCTACAGCCCGAACGGCTGAACAGAATTACTCAAAATTTGGCAGAGAGGTAGTCCCTAGGTCAAGGAAGTGCCTTTTGTAGGTTTGGTGTAAATCTGTTCAGTAGATTCTGAGAAAATAGCCTTTAAATCAATATATATATCTGAGCCTGCTTACGGTACGCTTACCGTACGCTTACGGTAAGCGTACGGTGGCGTGCGCGAGCGCGATTCTGATTGGCTCTTAGATCTTAGTAAACATTCGAATCGGCCGAAACCAGGAAGCGGCGGCCGCCATTTTGTGTATTTCACTCTGAAAAAAAAGAGTGAAAACAAGGAAAGGGGGCAATGAGGAGAGTTACAGACCCCCTTACATTTGTGAGGGGGTCAAAGAAGGACTGTAAAGTACAAAGAAAACATTTATTGATTTTAAAAAAAATCACGGGGTACGCGTACGGTAAGCTTACGGTAAGCGTACGGTAGAAAAAAAAAAAAAAAAAAAATGAAAATCAGATTTAAGTGTTTAGATATTAGGGGGCTCTAAAAAGAGCCGTTGTGTTTATGAAATGATTTTTTAGTGGTACCTACAAGTAAGTACCGATGCAGAGTCTAAGGTTCAAGAGGAAGACTCTGTTCCCTTCATCATTGAAGTGCACACCATCTCCTCTATAAATGTCTTGCATGTCATAACGCAAGTTGTTGTGGTAAATGGCACCCATACCATAGTCACGGAGGAAAGCAGAAACAGATTTGTTGACGTGCTTTCTTGCTTTGTCATCGCACCGCGTGCCCACCGTGCGTGCACGGCACTAACTGCGTAAAGTGGGCACGCGGTGCGCGAAGCGCACCGCGTGCTCACTGTGCGCGCACGGTGCACGAAGCGCACCGTGCGCGCACGGAACGAACTGCGTTAAGTGGGCGCGCACGCCACGAATGGCGTAAAGTAACTTAGCATTTAAAAAACCGTACAAATTCACTGAAAAAACCATAGGTTTCACACACGTTATAGTTAGGAATTAGCATTTAAAAAACCTTGCAAATTCACTGAAAAAACCATAGGTTTCACACATGTTATAGTTAGCGGAAATTTTACTGATAAAAAACCAATGAAATTCCCCCGTTATAGTTAGTGCAGGCAACTATAACTCACGCGACCGCAATCTTCTGCTGATGACATATGTGTCTTTATGAAAAAAAAATATTTGTAATATATGTATAGCTAAAAATGTATGGAAGAAGACATGGGCAAATAAGTGTCTAAATACAGTATTAGCATCAGCAGAGGATTGCGGTCGCGTGAGTTATAGTTGCCTGCACTAACTATAACGGGGGAATTTCATTGGTTTTTTATCAGTAAAATTTCCGCTAACTATAACATGTGTGAAACCTATGGTTTTTTCAGTGAATTTGCAAGGTTTTTTAAATGCTAATTCCTAACTATAACGTGTGTGAAACCTATGGTTTTTTCAGTGAATATATATATAGTTTCCGTAGGAAGAGTGTGAGGAAGTGGAATATTTGTTGAAGGAAGTGAGAGCTCACTACAAGGCATAATCACAAGCCTTGTTGGGGTAAATCACAAAAGTCACCAAATAAACCTGTGTTTAACCCACATGTAGCTTGGCACACAATAAGTGAGGTTTAACATGGAGGCAATGTATAAAGAATTATAAGTACATTTTAATGAATACAATGACATCAAAACAGCAAAGCAGCAAAAACCCAATCAGTGAGATGGGAGCAATGTTTTTTTAAATGTAATCTTCAAAGTAGTGCCAAAAGGCATAAAGCACCAACTGTGGGTATCTGCTTATGCCAGATGGGACAAAGTCACAATTTATGGCTGACTGCCATGGAGCATGGTGCAGATATAAGACCAGGTACTGTGGCATGACTCTGCATTTCCCTGTGTCATTCTGTGCTGAACCCATTGAGGCTTTAAATTAGGAGCTGCATGGCTTTTAACATCTCTAAATCACTTGTTGTCCGATCCGGTGAAGCCTTACAGGGAGGAGCTGCATGGTGCTGCATTGCAGGGCTCTGCATCTCTCAGCATCATGCTGTGTTGGATCCAGTGAAACCTTCAGTTAGGCAGAGAGAAGTGTACTCTGACTCCAGCCAGCCAAGGGTCCAGGACCTTGAGGACAACACTTGGAGGTCAAGGTTCATCCCATAGAGGCCAGTAAAAGGGGCCAGATTAGGTCTAGTTAGGACTGGTCAGCTGTAAAGGAGGCACGGCCTCTGGAAACTTGTTGTGTTCCTGTAGCTCGAAGAGGGGTTCAGCCAACTGATTCTTGGAATCACACCTGGTGTCTTGGGTTCAAGGCAAGCAGGTCCAGTGTTCACTCCAAATCTTCAGAAAGCAGTGCAGTTCTTCTGCTGCTCATCACAGGTCCAGGAATGTTCCGTTTTCATGTTCTGGGGATGCCACTTTTATGCCCAGTGCCAGCCTGTGATGGGGACACTTCTTTGGCTACCTCTAAAGGTGGTTTTGGTCAGTTTCTCCCTTTCCCTTGAGTTTGGCTTTTGATTCTGAACAGCAGCCTCCGAATCTCTCCTCTAGACCTACTACCTGGATATGCCTCTCCGACATCCTATGCTATCCGAAATATCTATGTATACACAGTCCGTGTCAATATAGCCCTCACCTCATACAACATACACACTAATCGTTGTATCTGCCTGCACTTCGCGAATTACCCATTTAATTGAAGCCCCCCACATAGGCTACACACCTAGGTGGGACATATTCCCACACTTACCTCTGGGTCGAGTTATTTTATTTTATATTATTGATTTTCTTTCATATGTCTGCTATTTCGAGGACAGCATTGACATGGAGTTTCAGGCTGAATCGTGACTACTGAGTTTATTCAGGGGTGCAGTGATGGTTTTGTGCTATCATTTTACTACCACATACTTTTTAAAATGTTATTTTCATTTATACTCCTGCTTTACCTCCAATTCTGAGCATGTGAGACATTCCCCTTTGCCTTATGTTCATTGAACCTTTCATCAGCATGATTCATTTTTTTTGTGTACTTGGATTTATTTAATGTGTAAATGATATTAAATAGCAGTTCCGTTTGTACAATTCAATAAAGAACGGATAGTAAAAAAATAAATTGACGTAAATGGGCCCAATTTAAAAAAGATTGTTACTATATGATACTCCAAGGCAGTGAAGTCGTTATTTCCTCCGTAAGTGTCATTTTCATAGATTATCCCCCAGAAGAGGAATTGCCATCAATTTCTCCTGCATTGAATTCTCTAGTGGAAATCTTCTGTTTTTTTCAGAGCTTTGTTCAATTACTACTCCTAGCGACTGTGTGGAAAATGCGGCTAATGGGGTTAACTTCACAGCTGTGAGATAACACAGGACTCCAGCAGCAGTCGCATCAGTTCAGCAGGGCTCCAGCGCGTGCTGCTGAGCGGCTCTGACTGGGACCCTTCCCAGCACGCCTGCGCGGCCTGCAAGATGGCAGGTTGCCCGGGCAGGAAGAAAAACACCGAGCTCTGAGCTTTTTTAAATTTTAATGAGGCCCAGAAACTGCATCCAGGGATGGTGGTACCATCTCATGGGGGTTATTGGCACTGAGTTTATTTATTAAGGAACTTAGTGTAGAAGCAAAGCATGCTGCCTCATGGCCACTTATTCAATTCTTCTGAATTAAGTTAGGTGCTGTAAGCATGACATAACCTATTACAGGCTAATGTACAGGCGCGATGAATCAATGAAACATACTAATTACATATTACGCTTGAAAAGAGGGTGTTCTTATGTAGATAATGTCACAGTATGTTAACAGATACACGCACGCCAGTTGTGTATACAGCATAAACTAAGCATTTTGTTGGTCCATTTACTTGATGTAGATGGTGTGTGGCATGACATAGATGACCGGACACTGCTGCACACATAGAAGTTGCAAAACGTCATTATTTTTTGGATTGTTCATATGCAGGAAGGGACACCTTCCTGCACATAAACAATCAATGGCGTTTTGCTGTTTCTATGTGCACACATAGAAACAGCAAAAACGGGGAGAAATAAAACATTTCTCCTCGTTTTGGCTGTTTAAGACCAGGATTTCTTAATTTTGGTGCTGCCTCCTGTTTACGCCACCCTCGTAAATAGGGGACAGCGTCAAAATCAATTGGTATTGAGGTGGAACACCCACCGCAACACCCGTTGCCCGCCCCTTCCACGCTAAGTACAGTATGAAAGGGTGCATTATTTACAAGGCAGTGTAAAGCCATGTTAACGTAGCCTTATAAGTAAGGCGAAGCCCCTATCGCCACCACAACGTCATTAAAAGTGACATTGTGGTGCAATAGGTGGTAGTAAATATACCCCTTGGTGTTGAGCATGAGGAGGAAACGCAGAAATCAGTGCTTTTGCGCACATTTTTCCCACATGCCAAGAGCTTCTCCCTAGATCTGTTCTGTCAGGTTTACTCTAGGGAAATGTGTTGTGGGAGAAAACCTGATGATACGCTATTTATCACCAAAACCTACATTCCGGTTCCATATCAGAATTTATGAGACTTTTGAAATGAGGGCCTGTGAAGAGCAGGAAAGTCACCATGACTGGTTAGGTCTCGCCTGACCCAGCGCATGCGCTGTGCTGGCGAGACTTATTGAGAGGGCTCCAAAAAGTGCTTCCAGGCCAGCCTTGAGCTACAGTGCAGGTGCGCGGCCGCGCGCGCCGCGCTTGACCGCCATTACTTTCACTTTTGCGCCCGCTTTGATGTTTGATCGCAATCACTTTCCTTTCCCGGCCGCTGGGCATAGCCAATAGGTCTCGCTTTTGGGACCTTATAAGTATTTAGTTATGCAACTGTTGCATGGCTAAACACTTATAAGGTCCCAAAGGCGAGACCTATTGGCTATGCCAATGCTTGTTTTTAGGAGCCTCAAGGACGGACGCCTTGTGGCTGTAGATTCTCCCTGAGAATTGTGGTCCTAGAATTGTGGCTGTCACTGAGACAAGGGAAGACGGATGCACATAGCTCAGAAATATGTTCACAAATACATTAGATCAGGAATTTGTTCCTTCTCAGGTGTGCCCCTATTGAGGCAGTGCGTCCTATAGAAATGGATATAGCAGCAATGACATATGCAGAGACCAAGTATCTTTCAATCATTTTCATACATGTCTCTAAGCTTGGCCGCACTTTTCTAAGGGTTTATGCAGGATTAAAAAGACGCACAGAAATATTCCTTTCCTTCATTCCTTGTCATTTCGGGCACATCTAATCTGGAGAATGAATTTGACTTCTGAATAATTTTTTCTAAAGTCTTGTCCTTTCTGGCTGGTTCAATGGCCACATTTCTGCAAAACTACATGGGACTTAATGTGAGGTCATCAAATCACCTAAACTGCTATTGTAGCATGAACATCATCAGAATGCGCTATTTCTAAGAGACATTCAAGGATATTGTATCATGAACCATTGACATACATGCCAATCCAGCACGCCATTTTCTAAACGTTTCCAAATTTCCAGGCAACATTAGGCTAATAAACAGTGTAAACCTAAAGGCTTACCTATATTCTTAAAGATTGATGTACAAAGCCATTTTGTGATTGATCACCCAAAGACTCACAAACCTACAGGTTTTGTGACAGCAAATTGCCTTTTTGCTTACTATTTAAGTCATTTGGCAATTCGGTAAAGACATTCTGAATCACAAAATGGGGTTACCAACTTCCTCTGTATCACAGTTAGGAAGTGGAGTAAAAGGAGTGTTTCTTCCTAGTTGTGAATCACAATGAGATGTAGCAATGGTAGTAAACCATTGAAAAGTAGCTGACTCCCCAAAAGAAGTGGTAACCCATTCACAAAGGGGAATATGCTCTTCTTGGGCAGCTTCCACTTTGGAAATTTTGCTGGGGCACTTTGATGTCTCAGAGGGCCACAGGTCCCTCCTCCTGATGTGTTCCCAAACAAGATTTTATTTTAATTTTTAAGTAGCATGTAAGGAACTTAGGCTGCTTAAAATTTTTTTTAAAAAATGTCCTGTTTTAAAATGCAAACGTGGGCGTGGGGGTCTGCTGTTCATTGCAGGCCACCATCTGTGTGTTTGTATCCAATCACAGGAGGTCGCATGTAGTGACCTGACTATTTAGTATTCAATTCAATTAAAGAAATCTTTATTCGGCCTGTCTGGCCATAAACGCCAGATAAAACAGTGTATGACAAAAAATTATTCATCAACTTTAAAATCCACATTTGGTTCACACAAATCACCTGTCTGCGAACAGAAGGCTATCCCTGATGCCAAGATGGCCGGTCATGAACTACCAGGCCCCACACACTAGCTAGCATCCAGAGAACACCCCCCCACCACCACCAGGCCGGCTGAGAACCCTAGAGAGAGCCAATGGTTGTCAGCTGACAGTGCTGCTCTAGTTCCAGGGGCCTCTGGGCGCTGTTTATCGCCTGATTACAGGATGTCCCAACCTGGAGGAGCAGGTCTCACAAACCCCTGCCTCAGCCCAGACCAGCGTACGCAACCCTAGGGTTGCCCATACTGTCTCATATTGGAATGCTCAGGCCTTTCCTTCCAGTGCGTTTCTAGCGCCTTGTGCTTGAGCATGTATCGGCACATAGACTACTCCAAGTGTGCCAGGACCACATGGGGCACACAGATGCTATCCTTCAGTGTACTTGGATGCCGGTCATGTGTAGCTGCAGTGCCATTCTACATGTAATGTAACTCCCTGAAGACAGCGACGGCACAGTGATGAGGAGGCCATTGTATGGAGATGGCCTAGGTTACTTCTTGGGGTGGTCCTAGACACCTACAAGGTTCCCAGCTGCTCCAATCCAAGTTCCAGGTTCAGGACCAGGTGGCATTCTGACGCACGTGAAACTCTACTGAATTTCACTGAATTTTTAGATAACTCAGCGGAATTCCACAGAGTAGAACTCCACGAGTTCCGCCCACCCCTAGTGGCGATTTTGAAAGGGAACAGAAGGCACATGAGTGTGTGCTCCTTGCTGAATGTCAAATCCAAGATGGGGGTATTCCAGGCCAATATGGGTAAACACTTGAGAAAGAGAAGACATGTCGAGGACTTCTTGTCATCCCACTAACCATCTCCCTTTCATTACTATCAGATGAGGTCCGAAAGGGCAGTCACTCTCAGTGACTAAGACACTCAGGGTAGTTTCTGAGGTATTGGCCTTCCAGCATGAGGCCACCCAAAATACATTCAAGATATTCTAGTGTGTAGTGTTTGGGTTCCATGAAGGAGCACAGTGACAATGAAAGGGAGTAAAAAGATCAGAAGAAAGGCAAATACATTGGAAAGGGGGAGCCGGCTGCCCTATTGAATATGATCCACAATAATAGGGGGTTTCCAGTGGTAGATGAGCCCAGCACCTGAACACCATCATTACTAAGCCAAAGAAAAAACTGGCCTGGTCCTCCTGTCCATCAATTTATTATAGATGTCATTGACAGGGAATGGCAAAACCAGGACAGGACTAACCTAACACTTCCATGGCATGTTTATACGCTCTTCTTGTGAGTAAAACAGTTTTTTCTGATCCAGTGCCTGTAGACAACTTAGCAGCATTTTCATTGGGCAGATCTTCTGTGGCTGATGATGTGGCCATTGAAGATTCTAGTGAAATGAAAATTGATTCTCCTCTGCACAAAGATTACTTTGCATTTAGGAGGGGTAGTTTATGGTTCATGTACTACAAAGGGTCTGATTTAGAGATTGGCAAACAGGGTACACATTTGATGGAGTTCCCTGTCCATTAAACTCTGTGGGCCATATGTATGAACCCATTTTCCCATAGACACAGAATGGATGAAACCCTTTGATACATATGGCCCTTGGTTCAGCCACCCCATTGTAAGTTGGGCAGACCAGACCATAAGCTTTCCATCAGTGGTGTCCCTGTAGGCTCTCTAGATGGAAAACTTTCTCCGAAGGCCTGACCGAGTGCTGGCCATCATAGTAAGAGCACCAAGCTAGCTGTCCTATTTATGTTTGAGGATCTGATTTTTTTTATGACAGTGACTAGGAGAAAAATGTAAATAATGACCCCACACCCTGGGATGAATCTCTCTGGGTGTGGTGGCCTTTAGTTATTTGTTTTAGAAAAACAAACTCTCACTTTGGGAGTTTATTTTTGGAAAAACAAACCATTGATGGACAGCTGTCAAAAACAACAGTGATTGTCAATTAAACCTTTGCTACCTTCAGGGGAACTGGCATGATGGCAGTTCCTTTAGTGGTGCAGAGATCCCCACTGAGGGGCTGGCTCTGAGCTCTTAATGTGGCTGTCCTCTATCCTTCAGGGTGGTGAATATAATGTCCCCTGCCTCACCCTCGGACAGAGTGAATAGTGCTATGCTATAAATCAGGTGCTCAGTCTTATTGACCGATTTAAAAGGAGCTTTTAAAAGCTATAGAAAAGGCACTGAATTCTCTGCTCTTCTGGAAGGCTTGGAAGGTAGAATTTCTTTTGGATGCAGCTTCCAATGGCGTTTGCACTGGTGCTCTAACTAGTGGGGCTTCAATAGCAGCCTGAAGGAATTTACTGCTAAAAGATTGACACACAGACACATTCTTAAAAGCAATTGCCCTCAGCATGCCATTTACTGGTACCGGGTTCTTCGGTACAGACTTGGAAGAATGTGTTCATAAGATCTGTAAGAAATGCAACCATTCTTTATCCTTCCGGAAGCCACCAAAGAAGTATTTCTCTTCAAGCTGCAATCTATCTTCGTTCTGTTAGCCAGCAAGGAACCAACAGTCATAACAAGATCATAGAGAAAAGGACAGCGTAAAATCAAATTTGAAATTCACCAAATTTAAATCAGTGTTTCTGACTAGCCAGTCCGATTCCTCAAGTCCAGTCGAGGGGGAAATAAACTGTTTCTATCAAGTTGTAAAGCATGCATTTCAGAAAAATGGGTTCCCAACTCTGTCCAGTCAGGGTGTGCTTTGGAGTTGTTAGACCTTCCAAAAGATGAAAGGGTCGTCTCGATACACTGGCCTTGCAACCAGTTGGAGAAGCAGGCACCAGAGACAGGCTTAAAGACTTATTAAACATGAATGCCATTATAAAAGAACCCTGGAACCAACAGTGGATATATTCACAATGTTTTTCTGGCACCAAAGGCTTCGAGAGGCTTTTGTCTGATGTTAGATCTTAAGAACATGAACAAACGGGTCAGAAATTGCCCAATCATGATAGAAACCCTACAGTGCATAATTCACCAGATGGATGTGTACCTTACATTCCGATGGTTCACCACTCTTGGTGTAACCTCGTGTGACCTCAGGGTTGCAATACAAGTCTGGTATTTTCAATTGAAAGTAATATACATCAGCCTTGGCTCTGATCCCAGGGCCTTCACAAATGTACTACTTTTGGCTCTGTTTCTTTGCTGCACAAACACTAGATAACTCTCTGTCCATATCAGGACAACTGGATACTCCTTCACTCATTACTAAGGGCTGTGGAACACACACTCAAGACAGTAATGACATGCCTCATGTCACATGGATGGTTGCTCAATCTGTCAAAATACAATCCCATCAAAGGACAGACATTATATCAGTGTGAAAATCAGATCTGACCTGTGGCTGGTCTGTGTTCCCTTGGAAATGTCAGAGAGGTTACAAAAGGAGATGCAAGATCGCTCATCCTAGAACTCTGTTCCAGTGACATATTGGCTAATTGATCAAGGTCATATGATTGCTTGCCTTTCCAAGATTCTGTGGACCAAATTAAACATGTGCCCACTTCTTTCAAATATACTGAATCTTTGGAAACCAGCTAACAACCAATTCAACATTTGCCTTCCTATCCCTCTACTTCTGTGATCACATCTGGCATGGTGGTTGAACCTTCCATATATCTTAAAAGGATTACACCTTCATCTTCCTCTTCTGGTTGTCATAGAAGCAAACGCCAGCAGGTTTGGTCAGGGTGAACCTCTGGGACCGAGCTGAATCCAATGGAAGTATTTTATACAGGAGATTCCAATGGGAAATAATTAGCAGCAGTTTCATGTTCTCCCAATTTATTCCTTCCACGGATTAGGTAACCTGGTCTAGTTTGCCCCAAAAATTCTGTAACAACTGCATATTGCACATGGTGTGAACAATATCTAAGCAGACAAACTCAGCCACATCTTTCCAAAATACCTGAATCTGGTCATTCACTTTACCATCTTTAAGGAGATCAAAACGTTGGAATACCAACTGTAGACCTATTTGTCTCTATGGAAAACGTGGTAGTGCCTATATGTGACTTTTGTTTCCTGGAGACAACAGCTTAGTGGTTGGATGCTTTAGCATCTCCATCCCTGGCCTCAGGAGAAATTGTGTGCTTCCCCCATGATTTCACTGATTCCTCTGGCACTATCCAGAATTCAGAGATTCAATGGTGGTGATCTTGATAACTTCTTTCTTTGGACCAGATGGTTTTCAAATCTTTTGGAGCCAACATTTCAACATCCATGCCACTGCCTCCATCTCCAGTTAAACCACAGAGACACATGCCGCCCTGAACCTAACTATACTGGTTTAGAGGTTGAGATGGTTGGTCACGAGAAGCAAGGGCTTCTGCTACACCTAGCATAGGCTATTCAACATCCTACAGGTTCTCCTCCCTTAAATTCTAATTTCAGGCAATCAGCATCTTTGACAAAAGTGGTATTTGGCTAATTAAGTCTCTTGTCTTTCCTGAACTTCTTTATTGTCTTGGACTTTCAGCAGAATGGCTTTGGGTACATTTAGCTAAATACACCTTAAAATTCCAATGGGCAGCAGTTATAGCTTTCAGCAGACCTTGCAGTAGCTTTCAGATGAGAGTCTCTAGTTTCACAATTCCTCAAACCTGTTTCAGAAACTGATCAATTTCATCCCCTATAACTCCTCCTGGGATCTACAATTGGCACTCACAGAATTAGAATATTGTCACTTTGAATCTCCTTTTGGGGATGATCTCAAATTTCCCTAATGATTGTGCTAGTTTAGGAGAAAGTAACTTCTGCTAAATGCATTGGGATAAAGTTTGACTGTTTTACCCTTTTTATCCATTTTGCCGCGTAGAATTATTGAATGACCTGTAAAGTCTACTCTCTCTCTTTTACTGCTCTCACAAAGTGGTTCTTCCTTTCTTTCTTCAACTACCTACTTCTGAGAATGAAAAAGCTTTACATCTCCTGTACACAGAACAGTTTACATTTATTGTAAATGGATTACATGCTTCAGAAAGTCTGATCATCTATTCATAACTTTAGAAAGATCTACCATGGTCAGAAATTCTTTTTCTGTCTACCATCAGATGGATTAGAGCTATGATTGCCTTAGCGCACACTTTATCAGACACTCTACTTCCCTCTGGCATACAGTGTTGATCCATGTGGAGTATTTCTGGTTCGTGGGTGAAAGTCAAAGGTGTTTTCATTTTTGAAATAAATAGACAAAGTAGGTGGGCCCAAACACCCACTTGTTTTACACTTCTATTCACAGGGTCTGACTGAAGAGGATATGAATATTGATGTTGATGTCCTCAATTAGGTACTTGAGGATTAATTACAAATTCATCTTATTAAACACTAGGGGGTATATTCACAAGAACGTGTGATAACTACCGCAAGAGTAGCGTAACCCAACTTCCAATATCGCAACCCATTGTGGGAAAATAACCCCGCATCAACATGGAATACACAACAAGGCGGTACCATGCGATAGTCCGCCGACACCGCGGACAATGTCTGTGATACAACCACGACCACGGAGATAAAACCACAAACCAAAACACTAAAAAACACACGATGGGCCAAAGCGCGATGAGGAAATCAGCGATGAGCAGCACCAGGTCTGCAACACACACCTGGCATGCCGAAAAAATCATTAACCACAAAAGATACTCCAGTTGACCGTAGTCAGAGAAATTATTATGTTTATACATGTCAAAAGACAGGGAAGACTAGCAAGGAAAGAATGGGGCCTCTCTAGTGAAAGGTTGTGCTAAACACAATCCTGTGTCAGGTAGAGAACACTTCTTGTTTTAGTTACCCTCACACACCCTAGTGGTGTCATGCTTCATCATCGGGTCACCCCGACCCCTAAAAGTCGGGGTGGGCTCGACCACAGTGTTGGGAGCTCTTGAAATAGATGAAGGAAGGGGGGGTTTAAAGATAAAACACCTCAGGCAGACCACCAGTTTCCCTTTATTCTTGGGTCTGTCTGGGTTGATAAAAAATCTAAAAAACCGGTCTCGTTAGGGTATTATGGTCCTAAGACCCTAGTGCCGACATGTTTCAGTCCGAAGTGGCCATGAAGGTCCTGGACTTTCTTCAGGGCAAATAGAAACCCCCTATGTGAGTGCAATTACAGGGTGGAATTTCCCTATACTCACTGTGGGGCGAGGGCAGAGTAGCTACTCCTCTCAACGTGTAAAGTGTATGCGTATCTGTGTACTGCAAGACTCCATCTGAAAGGTTGAATAAGGGACAGATGCACTGTGAAAATACATTAAAAACACGTTTAAAAAATGTGTCATACCCAATCGGTGTATGGTGAGTACATGCTTGTATTTGTGCGCATGCCTCCGTTGGACCCTACTTCCAACCTGAATTCAATCAACATTTTTTAGGACAGGGCGGAAGGAGGGGCAAACGAAGCCGATGCGGCAACAGGAGAGTACAATGGGAAGAGGACAGACAAGGTCCACATGCGAGAAGCAATACCAGAGGCCAACAACCACCAGGAACAAGCACGGCGAGGGATTGATAGTCAACCTCACAGACATCACCCTTATTACTGATGAGATGTCCGTCCTTGGGAAGGGCTTAGGCTGTGTCCCTACAACTCATGTGGATAAATTCAAACTACGATGTGAATTGGGAGAATTCTTCAGGAAAATCAGATTGAAAAACTTTTTTCTCAATAAAGAAGTAACCGTAGACGGGAACTACACCGACCTAAAACCCAAATCGACTTTCTACCCCCCATCAAGTCTGATGCCCCCAGAATTACTCGCTTTTGAGGAAGCAGTGGCAAAAGAGGTTGAAGTGCTGGAGCAGAGTTTTCTGTTGAAAATTTATCGGGTTGCTCCAGTTTCGTTTATATGTTTTGATTAAAAATACTAGTTTATAATTATTAATTAATAGTTTGTCATGTTATGGTCAGCTTAACCAACATTACTAATGAGAGGAACTACACGTGGGAATGCATATATGTTGCTTAATAATAATGTGCGGTTCTAATTAAATGAATGTTGCAAAGTGCTATTTGTTTAAAGCATAAACGCTTTTTTAAAATAACGTGTACTAATGCTTTATTGCGTTGCAGAAGGCTAGATAATTACATACACATAAGGGTATTAGTGGGGTTTAACACTGTACAATCATTATGATGTGGTAACGTTGTTTTGTGTTTCTTTTAATTAAGATGGTCCGTTCTGGCCTAGAACAAGATGGCTGCCTTTTACAGCCTGCACTCGAGTGATTGAATTTTGATGAAAGGCCTTGCTGAATATGGTCGAGAGTCACCTGATCGCAGCCTTTGCCTGGTTAGAAAACTTTCCGTGAGGACAGTAGCTCTGGGAACGATTCCAGCTGCCCTTGGACTAGGATAAAGTCACAATGGACAATAACTAGCCTGCGGTGGCTCTGCTAAGATATCAAGGAAAGAACATTTACGAAAGATACATTTGCAAACTCGAGTTTCCTTCTTCCGTCTTTTTATTTTTGTGATTTTTCCTGAGCGGAGGTTTCTTAAATGTAACTGAGTGATTTCCTTTCCTGCTCGCTCTGCTCAGCGGCTCAATGGATATTCAACATTTGTTGTAACTTTTATTCGCAACATTTCCTATAAATATGTTAGACTAGAGAGGGTCCATGATCGTGTTCGTTCGTTCATTTTTTGGGTTTCCATTGCGTCCATCGCGTTCATTGCGTTCACATGCGCTTGGACTTCTTCCTGAACCTATGCTGAGGACGGCAGCTCGAGAGACTTTACCGAGAGACTTGTCCTGACCCATTTTAGCTAGAATAGGTAACTATGAGAATAATGATTTTGCTAATGATTGACTTTTCATTTGAATTAATTTAGATAAATAAGCATTTGTTTGAATTACAGTGTTGGGTGTTCATTTCTTGTCATTTATTGTGTTTCCAATGTATCTCCTATATTTAAAATCATGACTCAGGACAATAACCTTATGGTTACATTGACCTCATTGTAGATGCAGATTGGTTTAGGTTTTCTCTCCTATATTCAGTGTGGATAGAGTAATAGCGTGAATTTAGTGTGATGGGCCCTAGCGTATGATGTGTGTATGTGCGTGTGACTGTAGATTTACTCTGTCCGTGGAAGCAGGGAGATTTTATATGCGCCGATCTGCAGCAGAAGAACTTCAGCCACAGAGAAATGCCTATAACAATTTGAGCAACAATGAACGTTCTGCCCTTGAGAAACTTAGAAACAGGTCAGATATAATCATAAAGCCGGCAGACAAAGGAGGTGCCACAGTGATTCAAAACACTGACACATATAGAACGACATGTCTCGGCCTCTTGTCTGATCACAGGTTTTATAAGAAAATCAAAAGAGATCCCACACAGAGACTGAAAAAAAACATCTTCACAATAACAACAGATGCCCTGGAAAAAGGGTGGATCTCCAAAAAAGAACATGAGTTCCTTAACCATGAGGAACCAAGGATCCCCTTATTCTATACCATTCTTAAGATCCACAAAGGGAAAGTACCCCCTCCCGGCAGACCAATCGTGTCCAGAATTGGATCTATCCTTGAACCATTGTCCAAATACACCGACTGGTTCCTACGGCCATTAGTCAAACGAATAACATCGTTTGTACAAGATACCAAACATCTACTCAACCTTCTGACTGTGAGTACCATCCAGATGATAATATCTTGGTCTGCCTCGATGTCGAGGCCCTATACACCAGTATACCCCAGAACGAAAGTGTCACAGTTATAGAGGATCTACTCAAGAAGGAAGACTGGCAATGGACAGCCCAGGTAGAATGGATTATTACGTTGATTCGGATGGCACTTACTGAGAATATTTTTTAATTCGAGGGCCAACTGTATCTTCAAGTCCATGGTACTTCTATGGGCAGCACCTTTGCTCCTAGCATTGCCTGCCTGAACATGAGCCACTTCGTGGACCAGCATATATGGACCATGAATCCATATAGCACCAATATCTGCAAATGGTACCGTTACATTGATGATATCCTCATAATCTGGAAAGGACAAGAGGAGACCCTGTTGCAGTTTGGTGACTGGATCAATCAACTGAACCCCCACTTACGGTTCACTTTGAACAAGGATAGAGAGAAGATCGCATTCTTAGACATCAACATTATTGCATCTAATGGGACATTGAGTAGTTCTCTCTACACTAAACCCACTGATAAAAACAGCCAGTTAAGGTTTGACAGTGCACACCCACGGGCACTCAGGGAGAATTTACCGGTGGGACAGTTCCTCCATATCCGAAGGCACTGCTCTGAACTCCATGACTACCGAAAAGAAGCGCAGATACTTACGGAGAAACTGAGACAAAAAAACTACCCGACCAAAACCATTGAGAGTGCAAAAAAGAGAGCACGGAACACCCCCAGAGAGGCCCTCCTTGAGACCCAAGAGAAAATCCAACCACGACAAATGATTTGCGTTACTACCTTCAACTCTTCCTCGAATGCTATGAAAAAAATAGTTAATAAGAAATGGTCTATTCTTACATCAAACAAACTGACATATGAGAAACCTATGTTCTCATTTAAGAAAAATAGGAGTCTTAAAGACTCCCTTGTTCATACAGACACGTATAAACCTAGGAAGGACAATCAAGTGACATTGTGGAACACACGACCGGTCACTGGCCACTTCCCGTGTGGGTCATGCGTGGTGTGTACATTCACTGAACCTACCAAGAGTATTGACTTCGGCCTACACACCCCATGGGAGCAAAGGTCACATACCAATTGTAATACGGAATCAGTCATTTACCTCATCAAATGCTCATGAAACCTCCTTTATGTGGGCATGAGGAGCCGCAAAGTCAAAATCCGGCTATGCGAACATAGGAGTACTATCAGGAGGGCTGTCACAGCAACCAAACTGACAGCACATTATGTGGAACAACAACACAAAGACACTGATATAAGATGGACAGTGATTGAGAAAGTAGAAGGCAGTATGAAGCTACAACAAAGACTCCTAGACAAGGAACAACGTTGGGTTTACCGTCTCAAAACTCATGAGACTGGACTAAACGATATTATCCCTTGGAGCCAACTCAACAAATGATTAGGAAACTCCTCTTACCCTTGTTTTCAATAATATTTCAGTACATTAATATACCCCTCATGATGCGTATATTGAGATGTCGATGCAGATATATATTTATATATTTCAAATATGTCTCCCATGAATCTACCTGACAAACATTAAGTCCTTTGCAAAAGCCATGAACAGAAGTCTATAACGACCCGTTTAGAACTCATCCCTAAGAGACTCCATGAAGACCTCAGAGTCCTCACTACGCCGAGCTTGCGCTTGATATATATGGCGCTGTACACGAAATGTGATTTCATCCTCTGGCTCTCACACACAGGACTGTTTACTCTCATCACGTTTGAGTCCCATAGATGGGGACCGCGTTGCAGTTTTGATCGTTTATACTTAATTTTCCACTCTTTAAGACATTCCAACATTTTGCTTAAGGAACACCCACAACTATTGTTGCACATCACGAGTGGCCACATTAACACACGGAAAACATAGCGTCCTACTACAATTCCCATCATCCCCGGCGACGCTACCTTGCACGCATCATGACGTACTAACGTCATTTCCGGGCAACACAGAAGGAGCGTACTTCGTCCGTAGCCCTTTCCGTGCTAAAAATAAGTTAAAAAACCCGGCCTCACGTCTCGTTAATCGCACAAGCCGAGTACCAGAACCGGAGCAGGTTGAGATGCGGGGTGAGAACTTCAATTGAAGTAAGTACATTAGTCGGCTCCCCGGCACTCCCGATGCCAGCGCACCTCAGCATACGCTGTCCACATTACCGGGGGTATTTTCTCCCAGTTTCTCCCTTCCCTCACGACTACCATCATCCCACCTTTCTCACACCAATTATAAGACCACCCACATTATCGATCCGGTCCTATGAGTAACGTGCAGCCCTCCCGCAATTGGTAAGTGATGATGATCACATTTAGCATTTAAGAACGCGTGTGTATGTATGTGTGCATGGTGTTGTTTTAAAGAACCAACACTAGGTTATGTCATTTTACTTCCCACTACTGCAATCTTGAGACTGTTTTTACATTTGGTGCTATTATTGTCAGTGATTATAAGACTAACACGCAGATAGTGTTAGAATGCGAGTAAAATCGCCACTTCACCAGGTCTGTCACATATTTCTAGTATGTCACAGAGCTACGCAGGATGAGTGGCACAATGAGGGGACCTCTCCTCCAACGGAGGCATGCGCACAAATACAAGCATGTACTCACCATACACCGATTGGGTATGACACATTTATTTACCGTGTTTTTAATTTATTTTCACAGTGCATCTGTCCCTTATTCAACCTTTCAGATGGAGTCTGGCAGTACACAGATACACATACACTTTACACATTGCAAAGAGTAGCTACTCTGCCCTCGCCCCACAGTGAGTATAGGGAAATTCCACCCTGCAATTGCACTTACATAGGGGGTTTCTATTTGCCCTGAAGAAAGTCCAGGACCTTCATGGCCACTTCAGACTGAAACATGTCGGCACTAGGGTCTTGGGACCATAATACCCTAACGAGACCCGTTTTTTAGATTTTTTATCAACCCAGACAGACCCAAGAATAAAGGGAAACTGGGGGTCTGCCTGAAGTGTTTTATCTTTAAACCCCCCCTTCCTTCATCTATTTCAAGAGCTCCCAACACTGTGGTCGAGCTCACCCCAACTTTTAGAGGTCGGGGTGACCCGATGATGAAGCATGACACCACTAGGGTGTGTGAGGGTAACTAAAACAAGAAGTGTTCTCTCCCTGACACAGGATTGTGTTTAGCACAACCTTTCACTAGAGAGGCCCCATTCTTTCCTTGCTAGTCTTCCCTGTCTTTTGACACGGATAAACATAAATATTTCTCTGACTACGGTCAACTGGAGTATCTTTTTGTGGTTAATTGTTTTGATGGGAGGATATACTCCAAGTTAAAGATTCTCTTAAAACCCCCCCCAGATACTGGGACTATTCCCAGTACCTTTACGTGTTAATATGCCCAAAAAATCACCATAAAAGTAGAAAAAAAAAACACACCTAAACTGGCCTACACACAAGCACCATGGAGGCACCCGGAGCAGGCGCAGAGGACAAGTGCAACCCCACAAGCACCCCGGACGACCAGCCCTGGACAGCGGGGACAGGGAAGGGCAAGGACAAGAAGACGAGGAAGACGAAGTTCAGTCCGCAGGCGAACAGGATCATAGTCATGGAGGTGATGGAACACCATTGAGGTGTTCAAGTTGATATGGTATGATAAGCGCAGTATATCTAATGATAGTATGATTAGTTATAGTGTATTCAAGGGTCCGAAATTCCCGTTATGCTTAATACGACAGAAAGGGCCGAGAACAGAACAGCCTCCATTTTGGATTGTGACTCTCTCGTTTAGGAATCACATGGTCTCTTCCGCCCACCATCTGCTCCCCCTTTCATACATTCGTTAGGAGACAGGCTGAATTGCTGAGAAGCAAGGTCACATCTGCTAAAAGGGAGTATCAAGCAAATTCCTCCAGGCCTGGGACGAGAAGGGAGTCACCCCGTCGACCTTCTCTGTAAAGATAGTAACCCCTTTGTATGTGTAACCGAAACTGGACATAGGCATGAGCTCATTGGGAGTGCCAGGACTAACTGGTACTTTTCCACGTATAAGGTTTTGTATGCTGAACTGATAATGTATAAAAGTGTGTTACTGTCAAGGAGCCAGCAGTCTTCCTCGGCGCACCTGATGGGTGAGGATTGACGAGGCTCCTCTATATAGAGTTCTGTGGTGGCCAATAAACGCTTGAACCTTCCACGTTGCCAACTGCTCCTTATTTGACTTAAGATTGCGGGCCAGTGGTAAGTGTGGCCCTTGGAATATTTATTTGGATACATCAGTTGGCGACCACGAAGGGACCCCGTGACAGGGTCATCCCCCCCCCGTATTTGGGTGGTGGGATCGGGGGCGTCCTGACCGGTTGACGGGAGAGGAGCTTGAGGATTTCTTCCACTCTGAGCGGCTTTTTGGGACGTCCCCTGCTGCTAGTCACCCTTCACCGGGGTCCTACGGGCTTAACCCAGAAATGGACTGATTTGGTCGGGAGAAGTTGGCAGCGGAGAATGAACATTCGTATCTGGGTGCACCCGGTGAGTATAGATTGATTTGATTTGAAGCACGCGTTGTAAACGGTGCATTATTTTGTTGAAGCACGCGTTGGAGACGGTGCGCTATTTGATTGATTTGAGAGCATTCGTTGAGAACGATGCATTTTTTGATTTGAACACTGGCTGCATTTGTTTGAAGCTCGCGCTGGACAGCGGTGCATTGATTTGAAGGCGCGCACCGGAGAGTGGTGCCTTGCTCGATCGGTTTAGCATTACAGTGTTTTGATTCGAAGTACGTACCTTTTGATTGATTTTGACTAAAACGGCGCGCCGAAGGAATATAGACGGATTGCACGTGGAAAGACCTGCGACCTAGACTGGGTAGCCACAAGGCATACTCCTGACGGGGCTAGTCCTCGTTGGGGGCTGGTCTTAGCGGTGAGCCAGAAGGGTGGTGGGAATCCCGCGTGCAGTTCGGTGTCTGAACTGTGAACCCGAGTCGACGGGCTTGGTTCTTCGATACCGATTGTATGTATGATTCATGTTGATTGTTGTTTGTGTGTACGTGTCTGAAAACTAACCAAAATGTCTCGTTTTAGCAAACTGTATTGTTTTGGCTGCTGCTGCCGAACAAGTGACTCCAGATTAGCTGAGAGCCAACCCGCCCCGCCGGAGGGCAGTCCTAGCCATTTTATGTATGTCAAACATGGGATCTCTCCCTTATTGTTCTGCACTCTGTGGCATAAGTACACTAAGGGTAATGAGGAGTTACGATGGCCCAAGACGGGTTCATTTGATGAGAAGAAAATTGCGTTCCTACAGGAACAACTGTTTTCCAGGCGAAGTAGGCAGGCCATGTTTGACGCTCTGATTGCATAGCAGAAGGAGGCCAAACAACGGCGAATGAGGGAAGAGAAAGTAGCTAGAGCCAAGGCAGGACAGAATATAACTCAGAAGGCTATGGCCTATGATCGAGACAGAGTAGAAAAAGGATTGGACTGCATGAATCGTGAATTTAGATTAAAAGTTGATAAGAGCTATGTGACCCGCCCGAATGCGGAAGATGAAATAGAGGACTTGTTAGACACCAGGCCACCGCCCCCTTATGTACCGCAGAGAGTGTATCCGGAGGTGACAGGGGCCTCGGCCCCGGTCCCGAATATGTCTCTGGGGGCCTCGGCTTCGGCTCCTCCGGCCACTCCTATTTCCCCATCCCTGTCGGACCTCTCCCGATTGTCGACATCGGTGTCTGAAGTTATGGCCATTCTACCTAATTTATTGACGGCAGCTGCAGCTGGGACCCCTCAGCTGTCGCCGGGGTCAATGTCTTCCCCTTCTGTTCTGCCCTCCTCCTCCGCCAGTACGACGCCGGTAACAGCTGTAACTACTCCAATACATCCGGCCAGTCTAACGGAGGGTAGGAGGTTGTTCACTCGTTCTGCCTTGGGGACGGAAGAAAGGGAAACTATTGCCACACAAGCGTCCCAATGGATGCGGCATTCTATATATACTCTTTCCGATATTTGGAATACTATGAGAGACTATGAACCGGTAATGCAGCAGCATGCCCTGGAACATATGGCCAACCGTCTTATTTCTTTATGGGAACAGGTACACCAAGGAGGGAGAGCTCCGGCTATATTGTATGATATCCATGATCAGATTCACAAATCCCAATTGACGCCGGAAGAAGTGTATGGGAAGGTGCAGACTTTAGTTTCTTATAGAACTCGTTTGCAGCCTGCCATTCCCGCCGGACTTTCCCAGTTCCCTATGCGAGAAGTACACCCTATCTACCATCCTGAGGTTACCGAAGTGGTGGATGCCCTTGGTGTCGTCACCCGTCCGAGAGTGGACGCCCGGTTCCAGGAACAATGGGTCTATACCCCTTGGAAACGTAGTGAGGTATTGTCCCTAAAAAGCCAGTTGCCAGATCCCAGAAAGAACCCCACTGCATATTACAAAGAACTGACCGAGGCCGCCTCATCAGCAGTGATGACGCTGGCAGATATCGAATTATTCTTTGCTTTATTGGTACCGGTGGATATTTGGCGCCAGGTACATGACCAGGACCATGTTACGGAATTTGGTGGGACATGGGACCAACTGAGAGACTGGGATAGAGATCGTAAGCCGGGGAACAAGCCCCGATCTGAGATACTGACCTTACCTGAGAAAATAATAACCTATATGCATTCATTGATCCCACCCCGGAAAGTAGATTGGGATAAACTGACGGCTTGTAAGCAAAAGAAGGATGAAAGTGTATCCGATTTTTTCACGGGGTTTGAGGGAGTATTCATTGATTTCAGCGGACAGGACCTGGCCACGGAAGGGGGTGTGCGTTTATTTGTTAATAGATTCGTAACAAATTTGCTACCTGAGGTATCGGCCCGGTTACAGGCCGCTGAGAGCACCTGGATGACCACCACAATAATAAGCATGGCCCAGTATTATGAGCATCGGGAAAATGAGAGCAAGCATAAGACAGAAAAGAAGTCAAAAGACTTGAAAACACGAGTGTTACTGCAGCAAGTAGAGAGAGGTCGAGGAAGAGGAAGAGGGTTGCAGAATTTCGTTCCAAGAGGGGCGGGACCCACGCAAACGGTCCGACGAACAGATTTAGGCATAAATCAATGTGCCTTCTGTAAGGAGGAGGGGCATTGGCGAGCCCAGTGCCCGTTGTTGTATGAGCAGAATAGTGCTTCAAGGGGTCGTGGACGGGGAAGGATGAGTGGACATCGAGGTGGATACACGAGACAGGAACAGTCAGCCCGAGGTGAGAATAGTCAGAATTATTTTGATCACACCCAAGGTAAACAATACTATAATGAAGGATGTGTGACGGACGAAGGCTCCGGATATTCTCAAGCATAGGACAGCCAAAGACAGAATAAGGGGCATGTGTCAATCCCGATAGATCAAGCTGGACCTTATGTCCATGCACAATTACTGGATGCATCAGGTAAGTTTTTAGTTGACACAGGGGCTATGAACAGTTCTGTTTCACGCGCCCTGGTCCCGGGGGCCGCTCTGTCTGGCCAGAATAATGTGTCCATAGGGTTCTCTGGAACTCCGGTGGTAAGCCCCATTTCTAAGCCACTTTCCCTTACTCTGGGACCAGTAACGATAGATTCGCCTTTCCTCCTCACCTGCCAGTGTGGGGAAAAACTTCTAGGGATGGATATATTAAGAAGACTGCATGCCCGTATTTATTGCTCCCCGATGGAGTTTACCTGACCATTAGGAATACCTCTATCCCCTCCATTCAATGTTTTTCAAAAACAGACTCCCTACCCCCTGAGCTTGCAAAACTCCCGAGGGATCTTTGGGCCCTGGGAGACACTGATGTAGGATTCTTACAAATTCCCCCGGTGTCTATCACTCTGAAACAGAATGCCATATTACCGAGGATCCCACAGTACAAAATAGCCCCCGAGGGAGAACGCGCTTTACTGGCCATTATTTCTGATTTGATTAAGACGGGGGTGGTGGAGGAAACGGCTTCCAATATCTGTAACAGCCCTATTCTTCCGATTCTTAAACGAGCTCCCGCACCCCAGTCCCCTGATTATGCTGATACCTATCGATTTGTGATTGATTTGCGAGAGATTAACAAAATAGTGGTGCCCCAATATCCTGTGGTACCAGATATTAATTCCATTTTAACCATGATTCCTCCCACAGCGACTTTTTTCTCGGTGATTGATTTGAAGAATGCTTTCTTTAGTATTCCCATCCATCTAGATAGTAGACATTTTTTTGGTTTCTCATTGGGAGGCCGCAGCTTCAGGTTTTGTCGCGCCCCCCAGGGGTATACCGAAAGTCCTAGTATCTACAGTCAAGCACTAAAAAGAGTATTGGATACTTTACAATTGCCGTCAGGTAATGTACTATTGCAGTATGTCGATGACCTTCTTGTGGCCTCTGATACAGAACAGGGCTGCCGCGATGCCACGGTTGCTCTGCTACAGCATTTGGCTACTCATGGTAACAAGGTGTCGCTTTCTAAATTTCAATATTGTCGACCGGAGGTGACCTATCTCGGTCATCTCCTGTCGAAGGAGGGAAGACGGTTGACTTCTGAACGCATTGCAACCATAACCAACATGCCTGTCCCTCGCACGCAACGTGAGGTCCGCGCTTTGCTTGGTATAACTTCCTACTGTCGCCAATGGATTGCTAACTATTCCCTCTTGACTAAACCTTTCCTGTATTTAACAACGAAGGATGGGCATGAACCTTTGCCTTGGACTGTTGAATGCCAGGCCGCTTTTGCTGCTCTGAAAACTGCTCTTTGCTCTGCTCCTGTGCTTGGCACCCCCGATTACCGGAAGCCTTTTGTGCTCTACGTGCATGAGGTGGACGGTTGTTCTCTTTCAGTGTTGACACAGGACTTTGGTGGTAAGCAAAGGCCTTGTGCATATTTCTCGGCGGTTTTGGATAATGTCGCCAGAGCACTTCCCAGTTGTCTGAGGGCTACAGCGGCAGTGGCAATAGCAATCAGACAATCGGAAGGGCTAGTCCTGAATACGACAGTGATGGTGCCTCATGCTGTGGACGTATTATTGAACAGGACACAGACGCAGCACTTAACTAGTGCGCGTCTCACAGGGTACGAATTGACCCTGTTTGCACCTCATATAACGATCAAAAGATGTGTTAATTTGAACCCTGCCACGTTGTTACCCCTCCCTTTGGGAGACGGTGAACAAGACATACATGACTGTATCTTTCGAACTGAAGAAGAAACGAAGGGCCGGATAGATCTAACTGACACCCCATTATCTGATGCCCAAGGAGAATTGTACGTTGATGGGTCATGTTTCAAATTGCCTGATGGTATGACAGCTGCGGCTTATGCGATCACTACCCTGCCAACGGTAGTTGAGGTAGCAAAGATACCATACCGGTCGGCCCAGGCGGCCGAATTGGTTGCATTATTCAGGGCCTGTGAGTTGGGGAAAGGCTTGAGGCTAAATGTCTACACCGACAGCCAGTACGCGTTCGGTGTAGCACATAGCTTCGGGAGGTTATGGGCGGAAAGAGGATTCTTGACATCTCATGGCGAGAAAATAAAGAATGGACCATTAGTTGAACGATTACTAGCTGCATTAACATTGCCTAAGACCTTAAATGCAGTGCACACAAGGCTATAGTTGATGATGTGGGGAGGGGAAATTTCTTTGCGGATAGAATCGCCAGGGAAACAGCCCAGTCTGACACCACTTCCATGTTTGTAGTAACAAGAATGATAGAAGCAGGGGTTTTTAGCAACACCATAGATAGTGTGAAAGAGCTACAAAAGGAAGTGACCCCGGAAGAGCTGAAATATTGGCAAGAACAGGTGGGGAGGCTTGATGATAATGGGTGTTGGACTGACTTATCAGAAAAGTGTAGATGGTTGCTGCCGAACGCATTTGTAAATGCGGTAGTATCCATGGCACACGGACCTTCGCATGTAGGAGTTCAGGGCATCTGTGCAACTTTGGATTCTGTCTGGTATAATGTTAATATTCACAAGACAGCTAGGAGCTTGGTTCAGCATTGCATAATTTGTCTCCAACATAATCCCGGGGGTAGTATTCCCGTCCTAAAGGGTAACTTTGCGCCACCCACTCTGCCTTTTGAAGTACTTCAAATGGATTACATACAGCTGGAGCGAGTTAATAATCTGAAATACGTGCTAGTGGTGATTTGTACTTTCAGTAAATGGGTGGAGGCGTATCCCACGAAAGAAAATACCGCCCTGGCAACTGCGAAAGCTCTGGTAAAAGAGTTTTTCCCTCGATATGGGTTGCCCCGGGTGATTTGGAGTGACAATGGGACACACTTCAATGCTAATTTAGTTAAGTATGTATGTAAAGGTCTGTCTATCCAACAGAAGTTTCACGCAGCCCGACATCCTCAGTCAGCGGGCCTGGTTGAGAAATATAATGGGATTCTGAAGTTGAAACTGGCTAAACTTCAGGACACGACAGGATTAAAATTGCCTGATCTCCTGCCCCTGGCCCTGTTGTCTGTGAGAACTACTCCACATTCACGGAGCGGTATCTCCCCTTATGAAGTAATCTTTGGCAGACCTGCCAACGTGTGGGAAGTGCCCCGGCCCAAATCTTTCAGGGACATTGACTACCCTATGTTGACTGACTATTTGTATGCTTTAACTAAAGATCTTCGTTTCATTCATCAACAGATATCTGCCGCACTGCAGCCCCTGCCGGAGGGTCCTGGACACAGCGTAGAACCTGGACAGTGGGTCTTGGTCCGGAACTACCAACGGAAGTCGAGTTTGGATCCGCGCTGGTCCCAGCCGTACCAGGTGCTCCTGGCTACGCGAACGGCGGTGAAAGTCGAAGGGAAGCAGCACTGGATCCATATCTCCCATCTTAAGCGAGTTCCCCTCCCATTGCCAAGGGAGCAGCTCGACCAGGAGGAAGGCCTGCCATCCCAAGGCGAGCCCAGTACTGAAGAGTCACTTTCCCTGGACACCCGCAAAGAGGTTGACAGGCGAGGGGAGAGTGCTGTGAGTTTGGAATCACCTCTTTGTGGCCACTCAATTGCCCAAAGCAAAGTATCTGGTCGGGAGCCCAGCTCCTTGTCTGACCCCACTGTGCCTACTTTGTTTGTTAATCCTGAAACCCCTGGTCGGGACCGATATCACCTGCGACCCCGGAAATAAAGAATCCCAGGTCTAGCCTCGGTGAGTGAAGTTGGAGGCTCCAGCAAAAGACCTGAGGATTGTTGGAACACTGGACTGAACTCGTTGAGAGCATGGAACTTTAAGTGAAGCTCTGTTCAGAACGAAGATAGAGACATAGATCAGTTGGTGGGGCCCAGGTGGAGTTCCCTTTCGGCGTGGGTCGCGTCAAGTGTGACCCCCATGCGAGAAATTTTTATCTTTTTACTTTTTGTTTTTCTGAACAATAGGAGTCTGCCTGTGAGGCTCTATACGGACACAGGAAAGAAGCACCCTCCGGCAGGTCGGACTGCTTATAGACCCCTTTTTCCCGAGATTATATTGGACTTTTAGTGAGAAATGTACCCTTTTGCTCGTTTTGTCCCTGAAGAAGGGCGTCCCATAGTACCCCGTACCATTCCCCCGCATCTGCCAATGTTCTCCTCATGGAGTTTGCGTGTTAAAATTGTTTTCATTTCTATATTGATTATATCATTTGTATTGTGCTTGGGACTGTTTATATATCTAGAGTTCCGCCATCCTGTACACACCTTGATAGTGTCTACTCCTGCTCCTAAGGAGCATCATTTCCAGACCTTTGCCCCTCATAAGGAAAGGCACCGACAGACGTATGTACATAATGCCTTCATTGAGATGCTGCACCAGACTCATAGTTCCACAAATGTTACTGATTGTTGGGTCTGTGGTCTCCTCCCGTCAGTAATGCATAAGCAAGATTTGTTGATATCAATGCCCTTATCTTATTTAGGTAGTTGCGAAGCCTGGTTCAAAATGTTATCCATGCTGTATGAACACTACACTATAGATGAACGTCGGTTCTCAGAGAAGGATTATGCCTTCATTCTAGCCTATATAGAGAAACACCAGGGTTTTACTCCTAATGCTGAGGGAACTGATGGTACCCTTGATCCTACTGCCTGCATGAACGTGTACACTGATCATGAAAATGACACCTGGTTGAGGGATGAAGTATTGGATTTCGTGACTTTTAACTTTACTGAGTATTTCAAATATTTCCAGGAGCGAAATGTTTCAGATGACAAAATCATTCCGGTCCCGGTACTGAATACGTCCTCCTCCTTCTGCGTGCAGGGCACCGGACATTTATTTGTAGGTTATAGCAGATGCAATTACACTTATAGACTACAGACGTTCAGCAGTCCCCCAACACTCACCCCTCCCAATGTTTATTTTGTGTGCGGAGAAAACGCATACACTTGGCTACCCAGAGGATGGGCAGGTAGATGTTACTTATCCTTCCTTTACCCACCGGTTTACATAGCCCCTTCTGATTATCATAAGTCCCATTCCTCAAGTCGGCGGAGTCTGGGAGCTGGAGCCACTAGTAATGATGCCACTGACCAGACTGACACTCCGGCTCAACACTTTGTTGATATTATGAAAGGGGTATTGCCCATATGGGGGCCCATCCTCACTAGTAAAGAAATTCGTAGACTATCTAGAGTAGTGGAAGGGGTGGTTAATACTACTGCAGGGATATTGACTAATATCACGGTGGAGCTCCAGGCGACCCGGCTTGTGACCCTTCAAAATCGTCTTGTTTTAGATGTCATCCTGGCCGATCATGGAGGAGCTTGTAGAGTCATCGGCAGTTCCTGTTGCGTATATATACCTGACTCCGCCCCTTCCGTCCATTTAGCCATCCAGAAACTGCATCGGCTAGCTTCTGAAATTCACACCGAGACTGGTACTTGGTCCCTGTCTGGGTGGTTTTGGGATCTGGTGACTACCTGGGGATGGAAATTATTCATGATTCTTTTGGGAGTGGTAGGGTTCATTTTCACTTGCTGCGTTTGTCTCCAGTGCGGGCCCGCTTGCTGTGCATATTGTGCTACTCAGGTTTGCCGATCTATCCCTAGGCCCAAGCCCAACCGAACCAGGATAGATACCCAGCGGGCTCAGAAGGAGATGCATGAATTAATGCAGATCGATGAGGGTATTTTTGAAGATTGACTCCGTCATTAGCTATGCTGCGCTAAAAGGGCCGTTCTGAGGTGTTCAAGTTGATATGGTATGATTAGCGCAGTATATCTAATGATAGTATGATTAGTTATAGTGTATTCAAGGGTCCGAAATTCCCGTTATGCTTAATACGACAGAAAGGGCCGAGAACAGAACAGCCTCCATTTTGGATTGTGACTCTCTCGTTTAGGAATCACATGGTTTCTTCCGCCCACCATCTGCTCCCCCTTTCATACATTCGTTAGGAGACAGGCTGAATTGCTGAGAAGCAAGGTCACATCTGCTAAAAGGGAGTATCAAGCAAATTCCTCCAGGCCTGGGACGAGAAGGGAGTCACCCCGTCGACCTTCTCTGTAAAGATAGTAACCCCTTTGTATGTGTAACCGAAACTGGATATAGGCATGAGCTCATTAGGAGCGCCAGGACTAACTGGTACTTTTCCACGTATAAGGTTTTGTATGCTGAACTGATAATGTATAAAAGTGTGTTACTGTCAAGGAGCCAGCAGTCTTCCTCGGCGCACCTGATGGGTGAGGATCGACGAGGCTCCTCTATATAGAGTTCTGTGGTGGCCAATAAACGCTTGAACCTTCCACGTTGCCAACTGCTCCTTATTTGACTTAAGATTGTGGGCCAGTGGTAAGTGTGGCCCTTGGAATAATTATTTGGATACATCACCATCAACATCTCTTCTTCACCTCCAATGTGTCATTGGGCACCAAAACTGGAATATGGCGGGACATCGTTGACAAGGTGAATGCCGTCGGAGAAGACAAGCGGACAATGGACGAGGCCAAGAGGCGATGGAATGACATCAAGCGGAAGTCCAAGGAGAAACTCTCCGCCAACCAGAAGGCAACAATGCAGACTGGAGGTTGGGGCCCAGCGCCACAGCTCGAGCTAGATGACATGGAGGAGCTGGTGTCGACAGTCATCAGTGTGGATACCGTGGCCTGAGTCAGGGGACCGGACACCGCTCGACAGGACACAACACAACCGCAACAGGGTGAGTGGCCACCAGGTACTGGGGGGATAGGTGGAGATGGCCACAATGGCACACATGCACAATCAAGCAGGGCACAGTGCACACCCACAATGACCCTGGCTCCTCGCACAGATCCACAGACTGTCAAAATGTACAATGCCATGCTGTCAGAATATCAACATGTACCATGTGGCTACATACATGTGGACACATTGTAATACACTATCTCCCCTTCACATCGCAGGGCCATCGTCAACACCTCCTGCAGAGCAGTCCCAGCCACTCTTCACTGATGACGAGGAGGACAACACCAGCATAGATGCACAAGCCCTCATAGACATCATTGACCTCATCGGCGACTCACCTCCAGGATCAAGGCAGCCCAGCTGCATCGAGGAGACCCCACCCACCACCCAAACCACCCAGCAGGAGGCACCCACAGCCCTGGCACCCTCCCGAGTCCCCCAGGAACAACAAATGGCCTTCCAATGCAGTGTGCTCGAGGGCCAGAGGGAGACGGCTGAGCAGGTGCGGCTGGGGTTCGAACTCATAGCTGCCAAACTGGATGCCATCCTTGGGTGTCTATGTCCGCCCCATGGTCTCCAACGAGCCCTGACTGACATCGCTGGAGTCATGACGTGGAGAATAGAACAGCTGTCTACTCAGAGTGGCTCCAGCAATACCAGCCGTGAGCTGGCACACATGCGGAGGCTCATGGAGATATGGTGCGTATGGAGGCGGAAAGGATGGCAGCCAACTCTGCACATCATCGAAATTTAGCTGGGCTCTATCATGCCCTGCAGACCTCCATCATGGCATTGCCGTCACCAGGTGTGGCACTGATGATTGCTGCTGCCCCCACACCATCCACATCCCCGCACCCTGGTGTGTCAGTGCCTCACAGTACAGCAAACGTATCCACTCAGGCCCCTGATGTGTAAGTGCCGCAGCTGGTACTGCAACACCCACGGAGACCAGGACGTGGATGGCTTTGTGATCAGGAGGCACTAGCATTCATTTCCGCCACCTGGCCTGTTTCTGCTTGGTGCCGCACATGGCCTCATGACCTTCCACTGACCCCAATACATTCCGATGCACTCACCTTGGACAACGACATGGACTGCCACATCCTGTTTGACGACCAATGACACGGCGGACAAACTGCGGACTGTACCCTTCCTCTTCCGCAGTACATGTCATCCCCAGATGGACTCTGGCTGGCCCTCCATAGGCCCATATTGTGTAGTGTGCTCGGCATTGCCCTGTACCGCTCCAGCTGCAGAACTGCACTGGATGTGCAAATAAACATCCAGTGACACACTTCTATGTCATGTCTTACATCAATCATGTATGAATGTGTGGATGAATGTAGGGACAGTGATTTCCTTGCGTCAATGATGCTCATCCTGTGGGATGCCAGTCAGAGGTTGCCACATTGCATATTGCAAATTGTGTACTGGATCCCGAAGACACTACAACAGCATCAATCACTTCCTTGTCCGGACATGGACTTCTCATTCATAAAGGGCCCCTGAGTTGTTGCGCACAGGGTTGGTGGCATCCGAGGCCTGGTGCATGACACAGGCCTACCACCACGTGGCTCTGACTGGGCTTGCACAGGGTTAGTAACACCCGAGGCCTTGCAGCCGGCACGGGCCTACCACCATGTGGCACTGACTGGGGTTGCACAGGGTTAGTGGCACCCGAGGCCTTGCAGCCAGCACGGGCCTACCACCATGTGGCACTGACTGGGGTTGCACAGGGTTAGTGGCACTCGGAGCATCACCTCGCCATGGGACGGTCACTTTGGGTGCACCTTAAGCTGCTGAGAGTGTGTGCAGCCCGCGATGATGCCCTGTCCCGGCGGTCCGGACAGTTCAGGTTTTGTGTGCCCTGCTGGACCATAGTGTAGGCCAGAGTCAGCGGGCAGCGCGGGCCTACCGCCATGTGGCGTCACTTCCGGAATCCCAGAGTTAGTGGCACCCATTGGGCTGAGCGGGTGTGCAGCCTGCGGTGGTGTCGGGTGCACTGGTATGTCCTCTGCCATGGAGTAATCAAGACCCAGCACCAAACGTGAGACCTGGTGGCCTGCGGAGCGTGGCTGCATGGTGTTGAGGGTGCCATGTCCGTGGGCCCCGGGCTTGTGGCTTGCAGCGGCATGTGGTGGGACCTCCTGTCTACGTACCGGTGGTGGAACGTGAGCGGCCTGGGTGTGCATGGGCGGGCATGCTCTGATGGGCAGCAGGAGGGATTGGGGTGCCTCTGCCTGGGTGTGCATGGGTGGGCAGTCGATGTTGTCTTGTGCAGGTGTGTGTACTGTGCCAGTCATGTATCTGGACTCTGTTTCAGCTGACGGCTCTGACTCAGATGTGTGAGCTGGTGAACTGCGATATATACCGGCAAGTGGTTGGAGACACACCGGTGGCAGCAGGTGAGCAGTGTGGCCTGGGTATGCAGGGGCGGCACTCTCTCTCTCCCCCCTCTCTTTTTCTCTCTCTCTCTCTCCCTCTCTTCTTCTTCTCTCTCTATCCCCCTCTCTTCTTCTCTCTCTCCCCCTCTCTTCTTATTCTCTCTCTCTCTCTCTCTCTGTCTCTCCCCCTCTCTTCTTCTTCTCCTCTCTCTCTCTCTCCCCCTCTCTTCTCTCTCTCTCTCTCCCCCTCTCTCTCCCCTTCGCTCTCTCTCTGTCCTTTGATATGCGCAGGAAAACACCTTCTCATCATGTTTTTTGTCTTGCAGGCTGGGACCTACGGATTGTCCCTAGGGGAGTGGCCATGTGTTTTCATTTCATTTCAGTGTTAATTTTAATAAAGTTTAATTTGTTGCTTCGAAAGTGAATGTGTGCTGCTCATTTCTGTTTTGACACATGCATGTCACCAGTTGTGATTGTGTGGCGGATTATTTTGTGCATGTTTAGATGTGGCTGATGTGGCATGTCTTTGATCGGGAGTGCCAGGGAGGAGTGGTCCTGGGGGTGGTGTCGGTGGTGTTGTGGCCCTCTTGGGTGTCCGGGCCACATGATGGGTGGCTCTACGGCATCTGTTGCACTTCCGATGTGGCCCTGGGCTGTGCTCCCTTTTGGTGTGCAGGCTACCGTCCGACTTTACACCAGGGCAGAGCAGGTGTAGATTTCCTGGTGCTAACGCGCCTTATCGCCTGTTTTGTGTTTTCATCGCAGTTCTGTCTGGCCATTGTGAATGTTGAGGTGTGATGTTGTCGCCGCTTTTGGCATGGAAATGCCCACTCTACATCTCATTAGCGATAGTTGCGGGGGGCCTCAGTGTCGATGTTTTTTGTGGCTGCTATCGCGGGTATACTGGTGCTGTGGGCTGTTAACACCAGCTTGTGAATGGGGCGATAGATTTATCGCAACTTTGGCTGCGATAAAGTGCCATTGACTCGGCGATGGTTTCTTGTAAATATGCCCCAAGGTGTTCCATGAGTTGAGAAGATTCATGATTGAAATTACTTAGTTGATTAAGCTTTGGTATTCTCCTATTGTTATGACTGGGAAAAGGAAGAGGGTTGTGGAGGTAATGTTCTGAGTGCATACTGGTAATATTCATTTACTCATAGTCCTACTGTTCCTCATCAGAGTCAACCCCTCCTCCAACCTGTTATTCATCACTTGTAGAGCTTGGGTAATTCCATTGTGATGCTGGTAAGGCTGCTCTATTTATGGCACTTTGCAGGCGGTGGGTGGGTGTGGGGTTGTATTCTGTACTTCTCTGTATTCCTGTCTTGAAGGTGGCAAGGAAGAGAAGGATTAGGAGTAAAGAATATCACTGTTAAGTAAGCAGGGTGTTTATTTGAACTGCAATCAATCAATCATTTGCTGAACTTATTGTGGCCTAGTGAATAATTCTATGATTGCTCAATGACTATGATAACTTAATCAACACATATCAACGACAAGTGAAATATTTTATTTGAAAGTATCATTAGTCAAAAGTATAAGATTTTGCAGAGTCCATATAGTGATAATAGTGCATAGATCACATGCAGGTGGAGATCTAATTTTGTGATCATGGTTTGTCAAATCATAAAATAACGTAATAGAAGTAAGGCACAATGACTTAATAAATGCAACAAAATAGTGAACTCCATTCAAAATAGATAAAATGGCATAAAGACTTGACTGTGCTCTGCGGAATACAGGAGTAAATGTCATATTTGTATAATAAAAGTGAAATGTTAGTAGTATGAAAATGAAATAGTTAGTTGAACAAAGGGATTGCAGCCATTGTTTTGAATTTTAAACAGCAAATTCCAAATATACCGGCCTTACCCGTACAATGGAAGTGGTGTACTTGTATTTTAATTTAGCTATCAGGAATAAAATGCAAAACCTTAATAAAAATAGGCCGAGAAAATGAGTATGATGCGCACCTGTGAGTTATTGCCAGGGCTTACGACGAACATATGTATGTTTTCCCTTGGCCATTTCTACAAACCCATTCTCAATAATTGTGTGCCCACACCCACGGCCCTTCCTCTGGCCAATCGTTTCTTGGGTTTGTCTGACTTGGATGTTCCTGATTGACATCCAAGTTCGAGTAACGGACTCTTTGCCCCACCGTTGATAGAGGACCCTATTCTGCCGTTAGCACCTGTACCTATGACTTCCGATAATTTTGCTAACTCCTTAGAGTGCATAGCATCAAGGACAGGCAACTTAAATGTCATAAGTTGGAATATAGCAGGTCTCCAACAAAGGCTCCTCGACCCTGGGTGGGTCAGCTTCATTCAGAGTCAAGATATAATTATGCTACAGGAGACGTGGGCAACGGTTAATTTACATGTTAATGGGTTTCAGTGCCACAATATCCTTGCTGCAAAATCCAGAATGGGCCGCCCTTCTGGAGGCTTATCCATCTGGATTAACATCTCTGCTGGAGGCTCCTCCAGGGTCATTCCGACAAATAATCAGAACTTCCAGGCTATATTATTCAGACAGAAAACTAGTCTCTTTTTGGTAAATTTTTATAATAATGATTTTAGCTCACAACCTAATACACATTTTAGGAATCTTTTTAACTTTATCACGACTCTGGAGGCTAGGGCCGATTTTAATGATACCTCTGGCCTTGTATTGGGAGGCGATTTTAATGCTAAATTAAATGGAGATTGCCCAATTTTCAAAGATCACAACGTGGGTTTGGGGTGCCAAAGGGGCGCGGAATTAATTATTCTTTTGAGCACACATAATTTGGAGAATGTTATGGACCGCTTTCCCACTGTCCCCCTAGTGCCAACATTCAGAGGTAGAGATTGTTCTTCGATAATTGATTACATTTTTATATCCCCTGGCCTGACAGACCGTATTAGTGAGGCTAAGGTAATTCCAATGTCCCAAGGGGACCATAATCCTATCAAGATCAGTTTAAAGATTATTCATCGACCGGTCTACAATAAGGAATGCGGCGCTAGGAACCTTTCCTTAAGTTCAAACAATCTCAGATTAAAATGGAGGGGTATTAATGTGATGATGACTGTACAGACCTTGGTCAGAGACAATCTTCCTCTTTTCCTCTCATGTTTGTCCGATTTAAGTCCTAATCCTGGGGTAGTAGACGATTTTGTTAAGATCTGCTCAGCCCTTCGTGCACAGCTCACGATTCCTTTGCGCGCCATGACGGATAAGCAGGGATGGTTTGATCATGAGTGCTCTCTGGCCAACCCCGAATTGCGATTGGTCTTATCTGCTAGCCCGAGGAATCTGATTGATGTAAAAAACGCTAGGTCACGATATAAATTGGCCATCAGGAGAAGGAAGGAGGAGATTCTTGAGGAGCGCTGGGAAGTGCTAGCACAAACTGCTGCCCGGGGCAGGGGTGATATTTTTTGGGCCGCGGTCAAAGACCTGCGTTGCACGGGTCAGGTCGCGTCCCCAATAGATTGTACCATCCCCGGAGCTGCATGGGTGGATCACTTTTCTAAGATCTATGCGGCTCCACCTTCTGCGGCGGCCATTCCACTATTTAATAGCCCCCCACGGGCCGATGTATCACTATCTGAGGTAATGGAGGCCATCGCACAGAGCGCGGGGAATAAAGCCCCTGGCCCAGATGGCCTCCCAATTGACATTATTAAGACCCACCCTGATTTATGGGCCCCACTTTTACTGAATGTTTTTAAGAATTTAAATTTTACTTCCTTACCACCTCCAACCTGGTCATCTAGTATCATAGTGCCCATTTTCAAGAAGGGTGACCGTTCCCAACCATCATGCTATAGGCCTATCTCCCTTATTGACAACACTTTAAAGATTTTAGGGAGAGTACTGTATAATAAAATCCTGTTATGGGCCGAGGACAACCAAATTTTAGAGAGTTGTCAGCTGGATTTCCGCAATAAAGTGGGAACTGCGGAGCAATGCCTTAATCTGAACCTTATCTTGGGCAAGTACACCGTAGCACGTAATTGCCCAATTTATCTGGCCTTCATGGATTTATCCACCGCTTTTGACCTTGTTAATAGGTCATTACTCTGGAAGGCCTTATTGGATTACGGCTTGGATGAATCGCTGGTACACTTTTTGGCCTATTTGCATAGGGATCTGAAGGCCTGTGTCAGGATTGGCACTGGGGGTGAGGTTTCCGAGCCTGTTACAGTTAACAGAGGGGTTAGACAGGGATGTGTCCTAGCCCCCCTTTTATTTATAATATACATAAACGGCCTACACAAACATTTGGTCTCTTTAACCGGTGATGTCCCGTCCATAAAAGATAACCTTCTCCCCGCACTGCTATATGCAGACGACGCGGTCCTTATGGGACGCACCCCAAATGCACTACGTATATTGGTGAATGGCTTTGTTGCACATATGGATTCCCTAGATCTGAAGACCAATTTTAAAAAGTCTTTTGTAATGTCTTGCGGCCCGAAGAGGCATCATATTGGCAGCATAGTTGTGGGGGCAGAAAGACTGGGGTCAACTGGCAGTTTCCCGTATTTGGGAGTGGTCTTTGCTGCGAACAACTCCTGGAGTGGGCATATCGCCCACGCCAGGAGTAAGTTCTCAAAGTCCATTAACTCAATTTTGAGCCTCCCCGTCCAAAACTGACCGGGGCATTGCCTGCTATCCTAAAAATATACAAAACTCAATGCGTCCCGGTTGCTACTTATGGCGCTGAGGTTTGGGGTACTGCCAGTTGCTCAGACATAATTATAGAGGAACATAGATTTTGTAGGAAACTTCTCTGTGTTCCCATTACTTCCCCACATTTTATATGCCATAGGGAATTGGGTTTGCATTTTATAGGGGATTTTATCCGTGCTCGTCCAGCCCTTTTTTGGCTGTCGATCTGGAAAAACCCCGCTGCCAAACTGACTAGGGACATCATTGAGGATTGCCTCCGCTGCGACAGGGGTATGACCATTCCCTGGCTATCAGGAGTGCATAGCATTTTTCGCAGCGTGAACTCTGAAGACATTTTTCTTAAACCCTCCACCACTAAGCACCCCACTAAATGTGAATTTAAAAAAGTACTTTATACATTATTTGATGTCGAAAGGGTAGCAAGGGAGTCCTTGAAATCTAGTGTTTCTGGTTATTTAGCCTGTAATTTTATAATACATCCCACACCCAGATATTTAACCCTTCCGTTGAGTCATTGGGAGCGAGGCCTTATATTTCGCCTTAGGGCAGGCACCATTAAGCATGCACTTAGCTTCCCTCTATGGAATTTTAATGACCAATGTGTTGAGCCATGCCCTTGTGATTCCCAGAGCAGGCAAACAACTCTACATTTTTTATTCTTCTGTAAATTTTATATGAAGTATATTAAATGGTTTTTAACTCCGTATTTTAAAAAAACAAAACCTATTAGCCTGGAACTTGCATTTTCAATGATTTTGGCCTTGGACGATGATGAACTTGTTTTTCGTGTGAGCTCTTTTTTAAAAACTGCGGTTCGTGCCCGGTCTACTATGTCTTAAAGTTTAGATGGACTATTTCTCATGTGCAAATAGTATTTTATTTTATTGTACGATTTTATAATTGTCTTTTTGTACTTTTATGGATTCTCAACGATCCGAATAAAGTTTCATTGATTGATTGATTGAGTATGATTGCTTAATGTTATGAAGGTAGTGTCAGTGTATCTCACCCTGAATTACTCATAGCTGGATTCTCTCACAGGATAGGATCCCTGGCCTTGCACCGGGTGACTAAAAACATAACTGGCGTTTCCTGCTGCCTACTACGGTAAAACAATCCCATAAGAGTAGGACTCAGAGATCCAGGGGCTAAAAGGAATTAAAAAACAAATGTTTGCCCATGAAAAAATCTGCATAAAATCAAAAATTCCGAAAAATTACACTAAGGAATGTGCTTACAAAATACACTTTTAAATCAGTGCAAGATCTGACACATCTTCAAGAAGAACTTTGCTCTTTTATTGCTCAGCCTGTTCTAGAGAAAGGTATAAAATGGCCCTGTTGTGGACAGCAGTTCTATATTGGGCAAAAGTTCCCGTTGGCAATCAGAGAGCTTTTTGTGCGGCAGAGAGTGTGAATAGAATGAAACTGTCACCATTCTTCCCCTATGACCACTAGTTTTGTGGTTCATTACCCTTTCTACATTGGACCCTGCTCACCTGAACCGACAGGATTGCCAGAAAATTTGGCTCAACAGTGATATATTTGTAGGATTCACATTGGATACACAGACCATTATAAATTAATATTAACCTCATTTAAAACAGCACCTTGGACAGTACCCTTTTACAAAATGGAGCATGTCTTTTTGAAACACATTTTTGCCTCAGCTGGCCTTTTGTCTTCTGTCATTTACCAGTGTTTCGAGAGACTTGTAAACTTTGAAATACCTAATAGTTTTATTCTTGATGATCTAGATTGAAAAATATCTTCACTTTGAATTTACGCTCAGATTGACATTCATATCACAAGATCTACACCTGCGAGGTAATCCTACCTGGTTTGTAATGCGAGCTTGTGAATTGACACAAATAAATATTGGGTTCTTGTTGAAACCTGGCATATAATTTCATTCATATTTCCAGGTGATTTAGATTTAATCTTTTGCCTCTCAGAATGCATTATTACTGGCTGCTTCTTGCATCCACTGATTAGCTCATCTGTGATCATATGCACACTGAGATCAATTTAGCAGATAAGGGCCTACTTGACCTCACCACTGTTGCATTTTTAATAAAAGTGCCTGCGGCTTTTGAACATTACTGTGCAACGTCCAGAATCGGGAATATTTTACAGTCTTCTAAAGACTGATTTTCACTTCTTTGGATATGTGACTTGTAAAATTTAAACTATGCAGATGTGTTCTGTCACCTTCGAAAACTACCAGCTACTCCACACAGATCAGACAGGTTATGATACCTCTGGACACGTCACATGGTAATTTCCCTAAATTGAACCTGACAATGAAATATCATCGGCATTTTTTAAAGGAAATATAACTATGAATATAGTCTCAGCATAATTCTTTTCATTCTCTACTTATCATTTTATGTTGAAATGTAATGTATTTTTTCTTACCTGAGTTCTCACGGAGGGGGCAGCAGCTAGGCGTTACCAGTAAACAGTAAATGCATGTTTCAATGTTCTAGAAATCTTTACAGACACCTCGTCTTAATCCACAGCTTTCACTCACATGTGCATCTCTCAGCACCGTGAGATCTTTTTACTGAAGTAATAGTGTCAGTCCAAGCGATTTTATATTTAAATTGCATGTTTGGATTGGTGTGCCACAAGTGAAGATTGCCATCCCTCAGATTGCCATCCCTCAGATTGCCATCCCTCAGATTGCTTCTGAAAGGTTGAGAGACCCCAGTGTGCAACAAAGGGCAGCACTGCTGCAGAAGGATGAGCCCACCTTCATCAGAGGGAGGTGTCCCACAGGGCCGGACCGAGAGCCAAAAGCAGCCCTGGCAAATTTTGTCGGACCAGTCCCTCCCCGCATAGTCCCAGGTAACTCCGTTCCGCTGCGCTGAGGCTTGTATTTTCATTGCACTGCACTGCTGGAATGACTGTGTCCCGTCCAACGGCCCAGAAAGGTTAAAACCGGCACCCTTAAGTAAAAATCTGCCCCCTGGCCTCTAGTTTACCGGGGAAATGCCCAGCCGCGGTATGTGCAGGTAACAGCGGTGGGGTGGTGGGCCGGGTAAGGGGGGATTTCGAGGGACGATGCTGAGGGAAAATTAAATAAATAATTAATTTTCCCTCTGCATTGTCCTTTGAAATCCCCCCTCACCCGGCCCCACTGCTGTTACCTGCACGGACCGCGGCTGGAAACGCCTGATGCCCAGTATGGCCAGTCCTGCCCTGGTATCCCATCTCTGAAACAGAACTTGATCTCATCTCCCCGCTACAAGGCGAGGTTTGGTACTAGAGGACACTTTAGGCCCAAGGCTGAGATCTTCCTGCCTAGGGAGGTTCTCAGATACTTCACTGACAAAACAATAGACCACCAAAAGCTTCTGTGCTCAAATATACTAGATCTCCCATGATGCTCGAGATGCTCAAGATAACAAGCATTGGCATAGCCAATAGGTCTCACCTTTGAGACCTTATAAGTGTTTAGCCACGCAACACTTGATGTTGTTGCACCAAGGATATTGTGCTGGATAACTAAACACTTATAAGGTCCCAAAGGTGAGACCTATTGGCTATGCCATTGCTTGTTTTTATCTGGAAAGAGCAGCACAGTATTCCTTATTACAGCAAAAACAGTGGAGTAGTGAAACCCCACTTACCCAGCTTAAGTGGCGAGGTCTGGACCTGGATGCCAGGGGCAGGAAAATTGGGTACCACTAAAACATTAACTAGTTGTTTATGGGCATCTTCTGTCTGCAGATCTGCAGACAAAAAGCTCATAAATAACACTGTTAGGAAATACCATGACAGAGGTGTGGACGGTGGGCTTAAATGTACAGAGAAGGAAACAAAAATTAAAATTAAAAAAAAAATGATGACATGCCGACAACAGGGGAAAATACAGAGGGGTGAACAATTTTTTTTTTAAAGTGAGAGAGAAAGATAAGCAAACAGTAAGGGTAAGGCAAAAGAAGGGTAGGTAAGAGCAAAAATGAAAGAACTGGAGGGTGAAAGAAAGAATAGAATGATAAAATGAGGAAGAAAAAGTAAAATGTAGCATAAAAGGGTGAATGGATAGGGTGAAAAGCTGGATAGATGGGTATGCAAATATATATCGATGGGTGGATGCTTGGAAGGATGAATATAGATATTTGAATGGGTGGAATGTTGGATGGGTGGATGGAAAGGTGATGGGATGGCCAGATGAATGGATGACTAGATGGAAAGGTGAAAGGGCGGATGGATAGATAGATGTATTGATACCGTGAAAGGCTGAAGGTAAGTCTCTCAATAAGGGTAGGTTTGCTTGCTTCACGTGCTCAGTGCGCGTAGAGGTACAGCTCAAGTGGGGTGTATTTTAATTTTCTAGCTACTTCCCTTTGTGTGTGCGATGTGATTAACACCAGGATAGCCACTGGTGAACAGCCGAGGGCTGCATGAAAATGCACGGTTCTTTAAGGAGTTTGCAAACACATTTTGGCATATATTGACAACAGCCACCAAATGTTTAAATAAACAAAAAAAAAACTCAGGCTCATAGAAAGATGGAGCATAAAGTGCTAGTGCTGACAAGGCCAGATTTGTGTGTACTGCTTATGATTAGGCAAATACGTAACAATTTAAAAACAAGCATTGGCCACGCGCGAAATTAAATAATGAAGAAAAAAACGCGAGTGGTGACGCGAGTTGTGCGCACGCATGCGACGGGAAAAAGTGCCGTGCACGTCGCGTGCGCTTGTGTGCATTCTAGCAAGCTGGTGGCCGGCAAGGTAGCGCTTTTTGAAGCAGCTACTAAATGTCTCGCAAGAACAGCGCATGCGCTGACTCAAGTGAGACCTAAAAAAGTAGCCCAGAAGAAATGTATACAAAGAATCCTTGCATACATGCATGGAGCTCTAGTGAGTTGCTGCTCAGCTAGCGATGTACAGTATTGACTCTATCTGACAGCTGTAGTGCAACTTCAAATCTATTTTTGTGACCATCTTGCAATCTATAAGGATGATTTGCGGTTTGAACTCTGTACTCATAAAATCAATATATATATGGCCAAAAGATGAATCACCGGTGCAGAAGCCCTAACACTTACTAAAATGTCCATTGATCCAGTACAGGATTATTGGAATGGCTACTAACAATTTTCAAGACCTTAACAAATACGGACAACATATGTTGTTCATAGTCCTGCTGTAAAATTGCTGTGATAAAAAAGTAAGTGCAATGAACACAACAGTCTTCAGAAACTTGGAAGGCCTGACACAATAGTTTCAGAGAGAAACCACAGACCTATTTCCCTAGCATGGGCAATATAGGAACACCCTGGGATACCCTTCTATTATTGGTGCTTATGATTCAATCCCCTCTTTGCAGCACTGGCTCTCTCTAAAGTAGGACCTAAAGTGGACAAAAATTCAAATACAAGGTACACTCAAGGCTGGCAAAATCAACACACCCTCTATATAAAAGTACTCGATGCTAGTAGTAACAGAATCAGGCTTCACTGACAATCCAGCAATGATTTTCAATGTGCTCCCTCCCTAACATACAATCATTCCTCTAGCTACAGAAACAACAAGAGGTAGCACTATTGTTGTCATTGATAAGGGGATTTTTCATTCATTCTGAGTATGGCTTTTCGGCGCACCTAACCTCTATTTGGTTATTAGTCTTACCTCATCCTTTATCTCGACTGTGATCTATACAGGAGAAAGTCACTGACTTTGGCCTGATTTTCAGTTTGATCACAGTACTTCCTCCATCACTGTGACGGGAGATATTAACGCCCATCATCTTTAAAAATGACCTCTACTCCAGTGGTCATCTCTGTACCTTGAAGGGAACCACAATAACGACAGTTCCTTTTGAGTTAAAAAAAAGTTTAGTAGATGGCTGCTGTCAGTTTGAATGTCTGTCCATCAAACTTTTAACAATTTTTTGTTTTTCAGAGTTTGTTTTTGAAAAACAAAATTTTAACCACCCCCAAAACTTTGGAGTTTTTCTTCGAGTGTATTTGGGTCAATATCGTTTTTTTCTGTTCTTACCACCAGGCTTGTCTGTCAGTTACAGACAGGCAAAAATGACATAGCATGCTCACTCTAAAAAGGGCAGGTACTCCATGCCCTTCTCTGATGTCCCCTACTCTGCCAGGGCATCGGCGGAAACTTTTTATCAACAGGGTTAATGATGGCTCCATCAACAGAAACCTTATGGTCTGCCCATCTCTAAATGAGGCAGGCAAACCAAGAAATTGGCAAACGCGCTATTCGGTTATGTTTGTCAAAGAGCACCTTTCTCGTCAAGCTCTATATCAGGCCCTTTTTTCTTTTTCAGGTAGATATTGTCTAAGAATGTTCTTCTGATAGGAGACTCCAATTTTTGATGGACAACCCCCCCCCCCCCAAAAAAAAGCCATAGCAGTAGTCTGAAACCTGAGTACATTTGAGTTCACCCAATGGAGCGCAAGCCCTACCAGGCAGGTTTCATTTGTAGTCTTAAAACAGCAAGCAGAGATGTTGAAACTACATCAGGGTTATATTGTTCCCCCATAGTGTCCCCTCATCACACCTAAAGTAGGAAACGGTAATTCAATCAATTATCCTTAATGTGCCTTCTTATGTGATCCAATACAATGCAAGTCTCCAAGAGAGATACACCTCCAATTTTCAGGATATCGTTTGATTTACATAATTCCTCCCAGCCAATGGAAATTACCCTGGCATTCTTGCTGACAATTTATTTGCAAACATTGCCATGAGACTTAACCCCTTCAGTGCCCCGCCCTTTCCCCGCCCTGTGCCGGGCGTTGCATTAGCGGGCGGGGTTCATGACGAGATAGTCTTGTCATGGGCACAGCGCAACCGCGCTCCATGACGAGACCATCTCGTCATGGGCACTGAAGGAGTTAACGTTATTGCCCCCTTTTGACTGATAATGATGAGCCCAGAAAAAACAGAAAAGATGTGGTCCGACCAAGATTTCAAAGACAGTTAAAGATAAGACTGTAACTTGGTATGTCAATGGAAGAAGGCAGCAAATGAGGTGGATTAAAATTGATGCAAAATACACACACAGGGTTGTTTCAAAGGGGTACTGTGCATAGAGAGGGTTCACTGCTCATATTGACCAAGCAAAAAAAAAAGTTGGGTGTTTCAGATCGTTCATTAAGGGCAAATCTAGACTCTTCCATGAATGCTCAAAATGCCTCAACACAACTATGTGATGATCAACAATGTTTCTTCATGACCAAAAATTGATCCATGGTACTTTTTTTTTTTTTTTAGTTTTATATAGCGCAAACTAGATCCGAGACATCGGGTATCAGAGCGATTTACATGAGCACCAGTTTCGTTACAGAAGGACACATTCATTTTTGGTAGGCACGGGGAGATTAAGTGATTTGCCCAGATTCACAGGATGTTGAGCGTCATTGCAGAGACTCGAACCGGGTTCCCCAGCTTTGAGGTCGACTGCTCTAGCCGGAAGGCTACATCCTCTCCCCACTTGGAATATCCCCAATTATAACAAGGTAGCAAGGAGTGTGAAAAACCTTGGCTTCGGCTGCCAGGATTTCCCCAGCTCACTATAGATCTTAGCCATGACAAACAACTTCCGCTTCCAGCTGATGAGGCTGAGAAAGGTTTTTATTATTTCTTTAAATAAAGGATCAAATTCAACTCACAGGGCTTTATCTTCAACTACCTGTGTGTCTATTTCCATAATGTGTATGTTGTATCATCAAAGAAAGAAATGCATAAACTTCAGAGGCTCCAGAATCATACTGTACTTAATATCTGGTAAATCTTGCTGAATTTAGTGGCCCTTAAATAACTTCTTTGCTTCTGGTGTCCCAATTAATCATATTCAAGAATATCTGCAAAGGTTGCCCCCACCCTATCTTCTGGTAGTCAAGCTAGCCTGGCTGATGAGGGATTATACCTAAAAACCGGTCCCAGGAGTCTTGTTTCTGGCACAGGGAGCATCGGGCTGGCCTGTTTCCATGAGGAGCAGGGTCAAGACTGGTTTGCATATGGCTTGGTCTAAACTGGGGTGGCATGGTGAGCAAACAGAATGATGGATTTAACCCAGATCTCCTGACTGGGGGTGAATGTTTTCTTTGTTCCGCATTCCGTCCATCATTTGTGTGTCTTTTGAGGTCCTTGGTTCAAGCAGCTAGGAAAGTATTGTCCATGTGAAACTCAGCCACAATAATCATGGAGGAAATGGTCTGAGGCCAAGAATTGCAAACAATCCCAATTCTTCTCTTAAACTCTGTCTGGGTTTAAAGCTTTCAAGAAAATGTTGAAGACACAACTTTAAGTATTTTCCTCTTGGGAAAACCCCATCAGGATCACCCTAAAATCCGTGATCAACAGATCTTCTGCTAACTTCACACAGTGTGTGTGAGATTGTTGAGATTTCTTTATGTCCTAGCAAATATTAATCTCAAGTCATAGGTAGAGATTTCCTAAGGTTTTGCACCAGCCCTTATATGACACAAATGGAAGCTAAGTGATACTAGGTGAGACAAACAATAATGTCAATCAACTTTTTAATGCCAATGGATTTAAACATTGGCCGAAGGATAGTGCTAAATATTTGTGTATTGGCAGTAAGAGGCAACTAATATTCTAACTACAGTGGGTATAAAGGAGCAGGGATGCCACAAGCAAGAGGATTTTGAGCAATCAAGCTAAGTCCTGTAAAGTGGCGCAAAGCTGTGTTACTTCAAATCACACTGCCACACGAAACCAAATGCAAGCACAACACCAAAGCTCATTAGGTGGTGCGCATAAAGATATTTGCGCATTATGAAGCCTCGAGTACAGATTTCACATTAACTACCCATCCGTATGAGCTACACCGCCTGTGCATCGTCACACAATGCTACATCCCGAGTGGTATCACACAAGTAGGGCTTTATTTACTTATGGATCACTGATGATGTTGTTGCTATGCAATCCCATCCTCAACAGTGTTGTAAAGCAACTTCCTCTATAATCAAAAGGCAAGACTCACCAATTGCATGTTGAATGCTTCTTTATTCAGTTAGTTCCCTGTTCCACTCCAAGGGGCGAAGTGTGTAGAAGACCGTACTCTCGAATCAAAAGAAATCCTTGAAAAATGCCCAAGCCGCAGCCCCACTTTCTTCGTCGTCTCACACTATCGCTCTCTTTCCATCCATTCATTCTCTCTATACTCTCTCACTCCTCTCTCTCTGGACACTTTCTCTCTATTTGTCCCTTCACTTCCTTTCCTCTCTTTCTCTTAATCCTTCCCATTATGCCCCCTCAAGTAACATCTAGGAGTTGGGGAAAGTGGCAGATGCCCAAGGAGTGGCCATGAGCTTTCTAAACCAGCCTCTCAGGGGTCCAACCCACTGAAAAAATACCTGGTGTAATAAAAGTCCTGTCTGGCCCTGAATTTGTATATGAGTAGAACAGCTGAACACCCCACGAGGAGCAAGTACTTGCTACTCATGCTCAAGACCCCAGCAAACTCACACAGCCAACATTCCACACTTACTACTCCTCTCATACATCATTACTCAAGCAGGCTGAGCAGTGATATAATCAACAGGGCACAGACGTAACACACACCATTGGCGCCCAATGCTTTGTAAGCAAGGCAGTGCACCTTTTTGCTTGTTTACACAATTCAATGTGCACAATATTTTGTAAATAAGGACCTATACTTTTTTGCTTGTTCATAGAGACCCAGATTTATTATACATTCGCGCATCGCAGCAAGAGAAAGGGCAGGAATCAACTGCATTTAACATTACACGGCACATTCCTATTCTTTCCTTGCGTCGAGACACCATATGCTGCCTTGCGCCAACGCAGCACCCTTGCGTCTTGGGACAAGGGTGCCTGCATTGTAGGCAGGATTGTTTTTGTGCAGGAAAGAATACCTTCCTGCACAAAAACAATCCCCCAAGGCATTTTCCTCTTTCTATGTGTGCTGCAGAATGCAGCACACATAGAATGCAGAACACATACACTACAGCACGCATACAAAGAGGGAAAAACTAGGAGATATAAAGATATTTCTCCTCGTTACACCTCTCCTGGGGAGGCATAGTATTTTGGCGCATTCCCAGGTTGCACACTAATGGTAAATCTGGATATGTACAAAAATTCATAGGTGGATGCGTGAGAATACCCACGCTCCACCCATGGAACGCCTCCCTGCGGCAGACTAAGGCCTTACGTTACTCCAGATTTATCAAGCCATTAGATCCACACAAGGTGGCCTTGCGTGGAGTCATAAATCTGACTTTAGTGTCGTGTCACCCTTGCTTCCACTTGCATAGTGCAAGGGTGATGCAACACTATGATAAATATGAGCCAGAATGTATTGCAGCTTTCCATAAACTTGTCCAATAGTTTCTTCCACATCACCTATCATTCTGAGGGATATGAAATGATCAGAAGGCCACGTTGGTACTATTTAAAAAAGTAAATACATGACGCTGTTTTCACATGTGCAGTACCTGCGCATTTTCGATGGGTGTGAGTAGAGAGGGCAGATTTACAAGCCCCTTGCGCCTCTTTTACGCCGCCGTTGCATCACTTTTGTGACGTAGCGGCGGCGCAAAACCAGCACCATGCTACGGGGTATTTACAACGTGACGCATCTGGGAGATGCATCACGTTGTAAAGCCCTGCGCCAGAAGTAGGCGTTCCTGCACAGGGGGGGTTCCGTCGCAGGAACGCCTCTTAAAAGTGGCTGAGTGAAATCTACAAGATTTCACTCAGTCACTTTTGAGCTCATTCTGCGTAAAAACCCTGCGCCTGCTTGAAGCAGGCGTAAGGATTGACGCAGCATTGTGAAGATAGGGCACCCCAGAGCCTTGCTGGAGCTGCGACGCGCTTGCGACGCAACTCCAGCAATGCGCTGCCTTTACAGCACAGATGCGTCACGCATCTGTCCGTTTTTTGCACCATGGTGCGCCGCATTGTAAGTGCGGCGCATTCATGGTGGCGGAGCCGTGACGCCCAATAACTGGCACATCCCTGCTGATATGCAGGGATGCGTCAGTTATTGTAAATCTGCCCCAGAATGTGTAGAATTGAAAGGAATTGACCCTTGTGAGATTCTGGGCTCGGGTAATGTTTGGATGACATCCTCGCTGTCCCTGGCAACAGAGCACGTCCTCTCCAGCGTGTGTGAAAATCACTGCAATTTAGTTTAAAAAAATCTCAGCAATTACAAGCACTTATAGTCAATTGGGTGAAATGGTTTATTGTATTTCCTGTTTGAATTTGCCTGCAATTGCTCAAATGGTGTGTTAACAGCCGTCAAGTATGTATTCATTAGCAGCTTTTCAAGAGCGGCGAAATTCATATGATGTTGTAAACACTTTAAAAAGGTGCATTTCATATAAAAGTCAAAGAGCAGTCCATCAGAAATAAGCTTATAGAATGTAGCTGGAAGCACGCATTAGTAATACATAAATATACATTTTTCAGGCTAACCAAGTTAATTAAAAATTGAAAGAAATTGTTCATGTAATAATAAAAATATAGAAGCGTTTCAAGAAACGTTATTTTTTAGCCTTATTCTGCCGAAAATAGATCAAAATTCTACCTCCGAAATGACTTGAAATTGGGGATACAAAGGCAGTGCCTAATGTTTAAGTCTCGCCTAAGACAGCAAATGTGCTGTCTCTTGCAAGACCTTTTGTTACCTTACAGATGTCTATAAGTCCATTACTAGTAGTTGCCCTCATTATCACTCTCATTCGCATGCATCATTAGCTTCCAAAAGCTTCTTTCATCGTTATGTGTTTGCACTTTTCTTGGAGCATGGATAAATTACTGTGCTTTTTTACTGCTCGCATTTTTAAGTGCTACTTTTTTCTTTTTGTTTAAGCACTCTAACAGAACATGTTTGTTTTTCAGCAATCTCCCGTGTCTACTTCTCCCGTTTCTGTGTGCTTCCACCAGTCCTTAACTGCTTACCATCCCTCCATTGTCTGTCTGCTTCCTACAGCCTCCCAACCCTCTGTTGTTTGTGTGCCCACACCCAGATCTAACCTAACTTTTCATTGTCCATGTGTTTTCCACAGCCCCTCCAGCCCATCCTCCGTTGTTCTACATGCTTGTCAGTGTGCTTACCTGTAATAAAGCAGGTCGTAGCATGTAGAGAAGGTTAACAGGTTGTTCTTTATTTGAAGTTAGGTATCTACAAGGTGAAACGTCCCATCCACGCAGCACCAGCAGCAACTGACCCGCTGGAGTTCCACAACAACTCAAACTCTATAAACATTCTAGAATACAGAATCCTAGCACTCAGAATGGTCATTACACACTTTTCCCCTTTACATAAGGCAAATAAAAGAAACATAAGCACAGAAACACTAGTGTAAAACGTAGTTACATAAAATCACTGGAATCTTCCCAGTATGAGAACTTCTGCACAACACGGGTGCACTCTTGGAAGATTCTTCTGGAACCACCACCACGGATTGACCATTTGTACGCATGGGAGCAATCCTACTCAAGTTCCAAATTCGTCCATCATTTAATTTTACAGCATTTTGGAATTTTTACCACAAACGGTGGGGAAAATTTAGAAACACCACCAGCCTTCTGGGGTAAGCGGACTCTCACTTTTTCACCCACCCGCATGTGTGTGTGAGAAACAGCATGCCTGGTATCAAAATACTCCTTTCTCTTGAAAGTCTTCAGCTTTTGTGATTCTTGCCAGGGCACCTCTCCAGAATTCACACTCGAATCCGCATTTGTACACTTGTCCCTAATCCATGATTGAAACATGTGGGTGTTGGGACTCCATCTCCTAAACAGTTCAAAAGGAACCTTATTCGTGGTGGAGTAGGGTGTGAGACGGTAAACCATCACTCGCTCCACTATTTCTGACTTCCAGTCCTTGCCTTGGACCATGGCCAGCTGGATGGACTCCTTCAGGACTCGATTGAACCTCTCAACCATCCCATTGGTTTTGGGATGATAGAGAGCACAACGTTTGTGTTTAATGCCTCTTTTCGTCAAATACTCCTCCATCTCTCTCGAGACCGGCTGGACCCCATTGTCCATCAACAGGCAGTCAGGGAGTCCTTCTCTGGAGAAGATGTCGTCAAGGAACTTGACAACGTCCTTAGTTTATGTGCTTCGTGTAATCCTCAACTCCGGTCATCTAGAAAACATAGGACAGTCCAGAGCTGCTCGTAATTGGTCCCAGGAGATCTAAAACTACCTCTTGCCAACAGCGAGTGGGAGTGTCACGTACAAACATGGGTTGAACCTCAGTCTTAAATATTTTGTCACACGCATTACATTACATGCAATCTCTCACCATGCGCTCTACAAGAAGATCAATGCCAGGCCACCAGAAATGCAAGCGAATCCTCTCCTTAGTTTTCGAAATGCCCTGATGTCCCTGATGAGCTTGGTTGACAATTCTCGACCTGACGGACGACGGAGGATCTAATCTCATACCCCTCCACAGCAAACCAGCGGTAATGGACAATTCGTCACGCACGTTCCAGAATTTGCGGTCTTCCTCTTAGACGTTTTATGCCTCTCCATCCTTCAGTAACCAATTTACACACTTCAAGAAGTGCAGCATCACTTTCCATGGAAGCCTTCCATTCTTCCTCACTCAAAACATCCGCCATGACCTCACACACCTTGTAATCATCATCTTCCCATGGGTCATCTAAGCCATCAGAGGCAACATTTGAATTAGTTTGAACAAGGAGAGAAAGACAGTCTGAAACTTTGTTCTCAGCACCAGGTATATAGTTTCTGACAAAGTCATAGTCTTGAAGTGCGACTATCCAACTACAAGTTCTTGAGGAGGCAGCATCTAGACTTTTCTTAGTCAACAAGTCCTTCAATGGTTTATGGTCAGAGCACACTACAAACAAACTCCACCAAAGGAACTTCTTGAGCTTCCTAATAGCTCAAAAGTTACACAAAGTTTCTTTCTCTATGACTGAGTACTGTACTTCCGGTCCCACTAGTGCTCTCAAAAGGAACATAATGGTTATTTCTTTACCATCTTTCACTTGTTTGTGGACAGTGCCCAGACCCTTAGAGCTTGTATTGGTAATAAGGATGGAATGAGCAGTAGTTTCAAAACTTTGGAGAGATGGGGCACCACTCAAAACATTCTTGATATCACCAAATTCTGCTTGGCACTGGGCTGACCAGACAAACTTCAAACCTTTCTAGAAGTGACCTTAAGGTAAAAGTGCGCGAAGCAAACTGTGGGTCGAATTTATTATAATATTCAGCCATGCCAAGAAAGGTGACCAGATCATCCCTGGATTGTGGCATGGGGAGACTCTCAACGGTTTTTACCAGATGATCTCTAGGTTTAACACCTTCCTTCGACAACTTATGTCCCAAGTAATCAATTTCTGAGAGATTATTGAACCTGCTCTTATTTTCACGTAAAGGCAGGCCGTGTGACTTAAACTGCTCCAAAACTACCCTAAGCCTCTCATCATGAACCTTTTGGGAGGAACCATGTACCAGAACATCGTCTTGGTATATTTTAACACCAGACAACCCACATAGGACGACCTCCATGGCTCGCTAGAAGAAAGAGGCTGCAGAATTCAAACCAAAGGGAAGACGGGTAAATTTGTATGTTCCAAATGGTGTGATGAAGGCTGTCCGATTTATTGAATCACCATCAATCTTGATCTGATGGTATGTGGCTCTAAAATCTAAGGTAGAAAAAACCTCAGCCCCCTCTAATTTGTTCAGCATCTCTGTAATGTTGGGGAGAGGGTACTTGTTGGCTATTACAGCACGATTAAGGGCATGAAGGTCCACACATAGCCTCACCTCACCAGAAACCTTACGAGCGAGAACAACAGGAGCCAACCAATCACTAGCTTCAGTCTCTACTATGATCCTTTCTTTCTTCAACTTCTCTAGTTCACAGCGCATGGGCTCCCTTAGCGCCAAGGGCACACTAAGCACTTTGCATGTGACAGGAGTAGCATCAGCTCTAAGAGTGATTCTGTGTGTATAGTCTGATAGGCAACCCAACTTTTCACTGAAGACTTGTTCGAACTCACTACGTAAGTCACCCCACTGATCAATTTTAATGGGTTCAGGGTTATTGTCACCACTCTGGAACAACAGAGGGAAACTGTTCTTTAGAACAATACATGGATTGCCACCTGGAATCAACATCACCCCAAGATCAGCTTGATGGAACCAGCTCATGATACTGTCTCCTTTGGAAGAGATATAGATCTTTCCAGCAGTAAGTTTACCTTTGTACTCTGTATCACCCATAAAATAACCAAATAGTTTTACGGGTTGGCCACCATATGCAAGCGGTTTGATATCTGGTTTGAAAACCTTCACTTTGTCGAACAAGAAAACGTCATAAAAACTTTTCGGGATCAAGGTAATTTTTGCCACAGAATCAAAGAGCATTTTGACAGGGTGACCATTCACTTGCACACTGTCGACAGGACTCTTAGGACTCTTACCCATGCACTGGCCGACATGACCCAAGACCTCACCACAGTGTAGTTAGTCAGGTTCCGAATCAGTTTCATTTTGTTTACAAACTTCTTTCACATGCTTATTCTTTTTTCTATTTGTGTGCTCTACAAGCTTTTGCCACATGGCCTACTTTCCCATAATTATGAGGTTAAAGCAGGACATGACTTATCATTAGCCAAGTGGCAAACCATATCACAGCAAAAACACTTTACAGCAAATCTCTTCTTGAATTTTAGAGGCAGGGTTTCACTTTGCTTGAGAACTTTTGTCTTAGTCACACTTTGTACCTTTTCACCAGTAGTACCATTCTCCTTTTTTAAAACCTCAACACAGACAAGGGAGTATTCAAAGCGTTTTGCAATCAAGATGACCTCATCTAATTTGGGGTCATCTTTTCGCCAAAATTCATCCTTGACCTTTTCTATGTTGCAACCCAACATAAATTGGTCATGAATGCATTCTTCAAGTGTACCCTCAAATTTACAGGTCGCTGCCAGTTTTCACAAGTGGGTAACATACACCTCAACAGACTCCTGTGCCAATTGTATAAGCTTCCCAAAGTGGTATCTCTCTAAAATGGTACTCACTTTAGGGAGGTAATGTTTGTCTAGTTTCTTTAAACAAATCTCAAACTCATTGAGGCTATCAGATTCAGCAACACTCAGATCAGTTAAGCGTTCAAAAACTTCTTGTCCCTCTGAGCCCAGACAGTGAAAGAGTAAAGCAGATTTTCTCTCGACACTCAATGAAACCCCACATACCCTTGCGTAATTGAGAAAACCCTTTTTCCACTTGGACCAGCGAATGGAAGGTTCACCTGGATTGGAGAGATAAAAAGGAGGTGGAGTGGCATTCTGCATTGCAAGAGCAACGGGTGACAGAAAAGAAGGGTTTGCCTGTAATTTAGTAAAGGGTTTGATTATCACTGTAGAAGCAAGTTCTAACAAATAATAAACAAAATAGACAAGTTCCAGTGGTAACGTGGCGGAGGCACTTGTGGAGAAGAAGGGTGTGCCTATCACCGTAGAAAGTATGTAAAGTGAAGGCACTTGTGGAGATGAAAAGGTGTGCCAATCACAGTAGAATAGTAGAATAGCTAAGTAGTGGAAGCACTTTGATTAGTAGTGTGCTTATCACAGTAGAAGACATCCAAAAGGAGGCACTCCGTTCGTGTAGTCAGCTAATCGGTGTAGAAGAAAAAGTAGCTTCCAGTTTTCAAGTACGTAGTAGATGATGAAGGCACTGTGATACGTAGTGTGCCTATCACTGTTGGCGTGAAAATTGTTCCCAGGCCTTGAGATGAACAGAAGGTAAGGCTGTGCCCATCGGCGACGGAAGGCACTTGAAAGGGAAGACAATTCACAGATATGCGTGCGCCAGAAGGAATAAGAAGCCGTTGCAGAAGGTATGGTACGCTGTAGGGGAACGAAGTTGTGTGTCCTACTGTTTACTGAAGGCAAAGCAATTTTGATTGTCTAGGCAACAGACCGAGAGACCGAGTTAAACAGGTTGCCACAGTAACACCCTGAGACTCGCAGCGTTGCTGACGTAATGCCGTAGAACAATGAGGAGATTGCAGCGGCACTATTGTGAAAAAGTAGCACAGTTGCCAGGGTAATGCTTTTGTGGTGACGGTCCCGTGGAGGTATGCGCGAGGAGGAGTAGGCATGTGGGGTAACGGTAGGCTTTGAAGTAAAGTATGTATAAAATTGCTTTTTTAAGGAAGGCAGGTAAGCGTAGAGCTAGCGCAAACAACACAAACAGTACCTCGCACTTGGGAGTTGACAGCGAGCAGAGCAGTTGATCGTCGTGTAAACGGCCATGTTAGGACGATTCTTTTCGCAAACTGTAGATGTGTCTCTGGGTCCTTTTCTTTTCGCCAGGTCGTAGCCAGTGTAATAATGCTGGTCATAGCACGCAGAGAAGGTTAACAGGTTGTTCTTTATTTGAAGTTAGCATCTCAAGGTGAAACGTCCCATCCACGCAGCACCAGCAGCAACTGACCCGCTGGAGTTCCACAACAACTCAAACGCTATAAACACTCTAGAATACAGTATGTAGCACTCAGAATGTAATACATGATGTTCTGGTCATTACATTACCTCATTCCCATTGTGCATGTGCTTTCCCGCAGTCCCGACTGTCCACACAGTTGTCTGAGTGTTTGCTTCCAGCCCCTTCCGAGCACCCTCTATTTTCTGTGTGCCTGCCCCAGAGTCTCCTGTCCAGCCTCTGCTGTCCATGTGGTTGCCATTCACACTCTCTGTTGTCCATGTGGTTGGCCCCACCCTTCCTGACCACCCTGCATTTTATATCTGCTAGCTCCCAGCTCCTCCTGACCACTTCTGCTGTTTGTGTGCTTGCCCTAGCCCTTCGGCCTAAACTCTGTTGTGAGTGAGCTTGACACCAGCCCCTACTGACCACACTCTGATGCCAGTATGTTTGGCCCAGACCCTCCTTACCACCCTCCTTTGTCCATGTGCTTGCCCCTACCACCCATCATCAGTTGACTACTTGCCACCAGTCCCTCCCTTGCACCCTCCATCTTCTGTGTGCTCTTCTTTTCCTCTTGCCTATACTCTCCAACCACCCAATCATCCCCACATTGTTCTCTACTACTCTCATCTCCCCCATGTTGCGTCGGGAGCACATAGCTAAAAAAAAGTGCTATGACATGGCTAATGCTAAAGCACTTTAAAAAAATGCATTAACACTGGCCCCATCAAAGCACTTTTTAAAAATGTGCTTTAGCCTTGCTGCAAAGCAGCCATGCTGCTGTACAGCATGGCTACAAAACATTCTGAAAGACAACAGCGCTTGTAGGCAAGACCTATTGGTTTTGTCAAGGCTTGTTTGAAAGGTAAGTGCAGAGGCCCAAAGTTTCTGACCCACAGTCGATGCTGCAGAAAGCCAAGGTTGTTCCATATCAAGGCTGCCTAGTCTTGATTCTGCCTTTGCCTCCCTTTTTCACTATTCTGCTTGTATTGCCACCCTATTTTGTGCACAGGACCAGAGTGTAATGATTTAAAATAAGGGGCTTATTTACAAGGATCTTGCACCTGCAATGCGTCATCATTTTTGACACATTAGCGACGCTGTTAATACTCCATATTTACAAAGTGACATATCTTAGCTGATGCGTCACTGCCGGAGTCCTGTGTCAAAATGTACTTGCGTTGGAACCGGCTGGGTCACGTAAGTATTAATATATGCAAGGTAGGTATTCTCTCGTATTTTCCACGGTAAAACAAGTGTCACGCAGAGGGCCAATAGAATCAAAACTCCTTCACCTATAAACCAATGCATAAGAAATGATGCATTGGCTTTGGTATACAAAGAGAAACCAGACAGAGCAGTGTGGCAAGCACAACTATGCCATGGAGGTGCGGAATTTGCTGCTGGGTGTCACAAGGAGATGACCACCACCACCCGACCACCCACCTCTCCCCCCACACCACCATAAAGGCAGCACAGTAGAGGGGAGCGCGTCTATCAGCAGCGGACATCTCCCATTGATATCAGACAGGATGAGGTCATCACCTTCTACAAGCTCAGGAAGGAGTCCATTGTCCAACTGCTAAACCACATAGTGCCAAGGCTACAGGCACCAACTCCCAGGTCCACCAACATCCCTCTGCAGGTCACGCTCATGGCTGTCCTACACATGCTTGCATTTGTCTCATTCCAGATCACAGAAGCCAGAGTGGCAGGAATTTTCTAGCCATCTTTCTTGGCTTTCCTATCCTCTCTCTTAGATGCCATAATCTGCCTAACACCACACTACCTCCTCTTCGCCAACAAACAACAACTGCACCTGGAGATCAAGCAAGGCTTCTATGCCATCGCCGGTTCCCCACATGTGCTGGGTATCATGGACTGCACACATGTGCAACTAGTCCCCGCTACAGCTACACCCCTTCCCACAGGAACCAGAAACACATGTACTCGATGAATGCCCAGGCCATCGTGGACCATCGGGGAATGTTAACCAAGGGGTTGGCCAAATATCCTGGGAGTGTGCATGACGCATACATCTTCAGGCAATCCGTCATCAATGAGCGCTTCAAGAATGGCACATATGGGAAAGGTCTACTGGTTGGTAAGTACATCTGAAGTACATGTCAGACTTAATAACAGTAAATAATTAATGACCCAATGGAAAGGCCTGTGTGTACTACCTAGGCCTGGGTGGTAAACTGCGCTCAGTTTGCAGAGTTTTCGGAGTTTTCCACACTCTATGCTCCACGGAGCACACAGAGTTCTGAATAACTGGCGGAGCAGAGTTTTTTTCCTTGCTCGCACTCACCAACATTAAGTTGGTGAGTGTGAATGAGAAAAATCCAACCCTAGACCACCTCCCAGCGAGATTTCTCAATGAGGGTGGTAATGGATGGCCACGACTGCTCGCACTGAGAAACCATCTATTTGCATTGAGGAAGTTGCCACTCGAGCACGAGAAAGAAGCAGCTCCCTCGTGCTCTGCTCATGGTGCTGTTCATGCTGATTTTCCAGAGCGGGACAAAGACCTGGTACTAAAAACCTGCGCAAACTGCAAGACCTAACAAACTCTGACACTTGCCGTTTAGCTGAACTCAGCTAACTCTGCCCAAACCTAGTGCTACCTGAGACTGTGCGTATGTAGGAGGGGTGGTTCTCATACTAGCACCATTCATCAGGGCACATGTCAAGATGTGCTAAGCCACTCCATGTGTCTGTCAATAGTGGTAAGAACCTGAACAATGCGACGCTTGCACAAATGCCGTATTGCAACACTAGTTCAAGGAAGGGCTGACGTGGCTGTTGTCTATGTGTCAAAAAGTAACATGCACCACATGTACTCACCACATTACACTTCCAAAACGAAGATAAAAATGTATGGCTCTGTCATCACTAGGTAGTGCAGCAATGACATCAGTGATTCCACAGGGACACATGTATGTGTACATGTGAAACATGTTCGTACTGGTACAGCTACTTATTAATGACAACAAACCCCTATTTGTCTTCAACATACTCTCACTTATTGTGGCAATGAACAAAGCCACAGCCAAAATGTGTTTGGCCCATTGTGGCACGGTTAAAAGTAGCCAGCAAGGCACATGTTTCAATCTGACACAGAGAACAGAAGTAGGCATGTGAAATTAATTGTGCCAATCTTCATGAAATAAATTGCGTACAATAGTGGTCGAAATGTATAAGTGTCATTCAGTACACATAACAAATATGTACTTGAATGTGGCTTGATGAATCACCATGAGCATTGTCTTAACTTTTCTCCCTTTGACTTTTTAGCTGACAAAGGATATGGTCTGCAATCATGGGTCATTACCCCCATTTGCACATTCCTAGGCAGTGTACACCTATAACAATGCACTGGGCAAGACCAGGGGTATTGTGGAGTGGCCCTATGGGGTATTGAAGTCTCGCTTCTGCTATTTGGACATGTCCTGGGTCCGACTGCTTTACTCCCCCCTTCAGTTTGCAAAATTCTCATCTATTGTATCTTGCACAACATTTGTGTGCAGACAAATGTCCCATGGGACCAGTGCCATGAGGAGAAGCAAGCAGCGGACCAGGGTAAAAATGAACACAGAGGGGAAATTGTAGGCACAATTGCTGGGACTTAGAGAAGGAACACAATTGTCCAGAACTTTTTCACTACAACATGATTCATTGTGATGGCCATACATCTACTTTTTTGGGGGAAAAGGGTTCCAAAATGTAAATAAATTAATGAACACTTATTTTGTGCAAACAGTTTCATTAACAGTCACTTTAAACATCTAGACACTCACATCAATAATGCAGACTATTAGAATGATCCTTAAGTATGGGCATCATCTTGTATGACAATGAGGATATCATTTGTGTAGGATTGCAACACCTGTGAACCAAAAATGTGTACTACGCAGATACCTACATCAAGGCAAGTATAATACAAACTGTCATACATATTGATTATGTCAAGACATGCACATTTGATGATATGTCTGTGGTTTTTACAGCAATATATTTCCTGTCCTAGTGTCCGCACCATGAACGAAAGGACTCACACATATGCGCACTGTTGACATACACAAGTGACACATCCTATGTAGGCAGGCAAGAGAGCAAAGTTCATTTGAGCAAGAAAAAGTAATCCCTGAAAATGTTTACCTGCATTGCAACAGTCAATACACTGTACCACATACAAAGGGCTAGTTGCATAATTTAAATCAAACGCATTGCCTTTTTCTCTAGAGAGGAGTAAGTCAAAAGCGATGCTTTAGTAGGAAAAGTGGCGCTTCAGGAAACAAGATGCTTTAGTAGTAAAGGTAGTGCTTTTGTAGGCAGGGTGACAATTTCGGAAAAAAGACGCTTTAGTAGTGAAGGTGACTCTTTAGTAGGAAAGGTGACGCTTTAGTAGTAAAGGTGACGCCTTAGTAGGAAATGTGACGCTTTAGGGAAATGAGACTCTTCAGTAGTAAAGGTGACACTTTAGTAAGAAAGGTGACGCTTTAGGAAACAAGACCCTTTAGTAGGAAAGGTGACATTTTAGTAGAAAAGGTTACACTTCAGGAAACAAGACGCTTTAGCAGTAAAGGCTACTTTAGTAGGAAGGGGATGCTTTGGTATGAAAGGTGATGCTTTAGTCAGAAACATGACTCTTTAGTAGGAAATGTGAAGCTCTAGTAGGAAAAGTGATGCTGTAGTAGGAAATGTGACACATCCAGCCAGGAAATGATGCAATGCCTCAGCAATGCTGCAAAACAGGAAGTGTGAATTTCCTTTCACTTTCGCTCCAGTCTTTTTGTCTGTGCTGGCTGTTGGAGGGGTTTGCTGTGAGCTCTTGTGATTTGGTGTGTTATTTGGTCTAGTTTGTGTCTCTGCTGTCCCTGTGCTGTAAGTTAACTGTGATTTATGTTTTGTTATTATATTTTGTGACGTTTTGTTCACAGTATTGTTGGGTGTTTGTCCATTTAGGAGTCAGCAGTTTTAGGGGTAGGGGAAACTGATAGTTTTTGGGATTTTGGGGTTTAGGGTGGTTAGTGTGTGAAGGGAGTTGTCAGAGGAGGAGGAGTTTAGGGGCCTGATGTGGCTGTTGGTGCAGTACGTGCCACACATGATCGGCAGTGGAGATAGGGTGTGCCAAGGCTACCCTACACGTGAGAGACAGGAGCATTGGGAGAAGGTGCACTTCCAAATGAGTTGGTTCCTCAGTGTCCAGCAGACACCCTCCCACTGAGGCACTGATTTGCCGATATTGTCAGCCGGAAGGCAAATCTCCTCAATCACCTGGGGATTGAAGTCGGTGGGCCTTCCGGTAAGTCCTCTATGCCATGAGCTTGCAGCTGTGTGGCTTTTGCATAAATCTTTAAAAGGTTTTTCGTCATGAAGGCCCAGATATGTATATGGGTTAGTATGGCATGATAAGGGGTAACTAAGGAAAATAAGCAGAACATGTCAAAGGGGCCAGTTCACAGTGGCATTACAACAACCAAAACATATCATGCAGTGCAGGGGATGCCCACGGGTGCTGTGGAACCCATCCTGCACTGTACAGGGAGTATTTTCATCCAGCCTGCTAGGTCATTACTGACCCCAAACTATGGGGGCCACCGGCCATGCATGTTGCAGGGGAAAGCACTCACATGTCATCAAGCCTGAGGTTGCACAAGGTGTTTGGTTTACTTCCATGATGGTCACACACATGTGAATAGTACAGAAAAGGGTACGGAAAATGGTAATAAATCCTGTATGAGTCTGTAAAGGCCTTGGATGTTCATTGTTCACTCACAGTGCAGTACTCACATGTAAGGAGCTTGGTGAAGAAGACAAACAAGCATGGGTAATGTCTGATGTGTGTAGCGTTGTAAAGAACACATATTGACTTGAGAATGCCCCAGCATTATCATACTAGGCAGAGTGTTGTCAGTCAAATCTGACTGTTCACATAGCCATCAAAGCCAGGCACCCTTGCACCATGTGGCAAGTCAGGCTGGCCTGTGCAGATTTACCCCTGTGTCTATGAAACACAATTTCCTACAGATGGTAGGTAGGATCATTAGGGTCAGCACATCCATCGTAGTCTACTTTGGCCAATCATGAACGTACATACTACACACTGGTTCCAGTAAGTGATTTTATTGATATGTGAACCAAGGAGATAGGAGCAATTGGTAGTCCTTGGGGCAACAACCCCAACATAGTTTGTGAACCATTGGATGTTCAGACAAAGTCCAGGGGGGGTACTTGTCATGGGACATGTGGTGCAAGGGGGAGGTTCCAGTGAGGAGGAGGACCAATTTGCCTTTAGATAAGATAGGTTGCATCAACAGTCCTCAAATGGCTGAGATCAACAGGCGAGAACGCAAATGGAGGACAGTTCCTATTGAAAAGTACACTGGCATGTCCATAACCCCAGGTCAATGGAGAAACTGGCCATGTGGCATATATTATTGCTTCTGGCCAGTTTTCCGGTGGAAAGAGGTGAAGTCCACATCATCGTCCTCTGAAGTGTGTGGTGACTCCCGTGAGGGTGGTGATGTCAGTGCCGGAGACAACAGAGGCACACACACATTAGGGGTTACAGATGTGGACACCCTGTCCCCAGTAGCATTTACTTGTACCAACAATTAAGATAGTACAGTGCTAAGAAGGGCCTGCTGGTTTGCCAGCACAGCAACCACGTCGCGGTGTAGGGTACCCTTTGTTGGTATGTAGGAGTCCTGCTTCCATTCCACGGACTCCAGGATATTGTGGAACCTCGCTGGTGTCAGCTCAGTAGGGCAGTTTTTGTGCCTCTGCCTCCTGACACCAGTGATGTCAGCCACGGACTGTTCCAAGCCATGGAGCCGAGGTTAGATGCCTCTTATAGCCTCTGTGATGTCTTTATTGGGACTGAGGCACCTACGGACTACCTCTAGGGGGCCTGCCACAGTCTCCATCCCCTCCCGCACCACATCTACCAGCTCCCGCTGGACTCCTACTGCAAGATGTTACAATTTAACTTGAGGGTCATCAAAGTCCAGGGCTAGGGGTGGGCTGGCTGGTGGTGTTTTTTAGGTGATAGGTAGATCCTCTAGAGACGGTACAACTCTATAAGCCCTTCTTGCAACCGAAGATGGTGTCTGAATGGAGTGCAGTATGTGCTGGAGGATTTCTTGGTTGAGGGTTGGCAGGCTGTCATCGTCAGCAGGATCCTTATCCAGGACAGGCAGCTGCTCAGGAGGTGCTGGTTCACCCACTGCAGTGAACCAGATATATGTTGATGTTGATCTATGTTTGATGGTGACATGAGTAATCTGGTTGACATTCAGACTTCCTACTAATACACTTTCAAGTCAACATTGATGCTTAGGGCATCTGTTCCTCCTAGACTTTGAGGGCAAGTTTCAATGTAATTGCCTTTCAGATGGCAGTATCTCTGCATTGCTCACACAACCACAGTGTGACAACACTGACTTGACATGTCATGACACGTATTAGAACACAGGTACACAGCTCACTGGGCCTGCCAGTCCTGCATGTGTGAGATGAGGTAAAGTCTACCTCTGCCTTGGTGATTAGCTTTCTTTTTCATGATGCCTATACTGATTGTGTTTTGATGTTTTGACACCACTACTATGCACATTTCACCTAGTCCCCAGGGTGCCTGCATTCCCTGTGACCAGTACTCAACCCACAGCTCCTGTGAAGTTGATGTTGGGTTTGGTTATGAATTATTTATGATCCCACAGTCTACCTTTCACACAGTACACCACAGCACTCTGTCTTGTGCTACCTTGCATGCACATTGTGCTTTCATGTAGCCAAGGGCTCAGTTATTCACTCATATCCTGTACACATCTACACAGCTTCCAACCTTGCTACACTGCAGGAATGTGTGAGGGCATGTACTTACCATGGGTTTGCTATTTGTGTATACTCATGTGATTTCATTGCACACACAGATAGCTCCATTTTTGTGAACAGTGGGCACTGTGTAGCAACTATTAGGGGGTGAGCTCATACAAACTAGGTCGATTGCTAGCACTGACACTTAGCCCATTTTCTGCAGATTTCCACACATCATTTTACTCAGGCCCCTTCACTTGTATGTGTATATGCATCCTCTGGCAATCTTGAGTTTGGGCCAGGGACTCAACTTACTGCCACACAATAATGAAACTCAGATAATACATTGACTCTTCTTTGCCTACAACAGCAACAAAATGCATGACCATGTCCAATGGACTGACATGGATGGCAGTTTTTGAGGGCCAAGGGACAAGCTGCAGCCCACATGGTAGTAGTGCTGGAATTTGTGACATGGACCTACCCAGGTTTGCCACACAACTGGGCCCATCCACCTCACCCTCCAACCAACCCTGACTCCTACCACTTGTGGTGGCAAACTGGTTCATCCTATACCTTGAAATATCCCTGTTTCACATCCTCCGACTTTGACATATGTGGCATGGTGTGTCAGGGTGCCACGGGTTCCAACTCCTCGGGATGGCGCTGATGCTCTATGGGGTCCACCTCCCACCTGCCCCTAGTCCGGAATAGGTATTACACACGTGGACAGACGAGGCAGGTGAGTGAGGGAAGGAAGGGTAGGAACGGCTAGGAGGGAGACCTGCAAAGACACAAACACACCATGAGTCAAACTGCGTTCCCACCCCTTTAAAATGCGAACCCCTCCCTTATCCTTATATAGCTGCTGTAGCCTCCCTTGGTTCTATTCCTTGTCAATGTTCTCAGAGTAGAACCTTACTCCACTTAAGAGGCAGTGGAGTGCTGCTACAGTCGTAGGGTGTAGCATTCGTAGTGTCGGCAGCAAACGAAACCTAGAACCACTAGGAGCAAAGAGCAGCCCAACCCCGGTTGCGCTTAATGCTCCTGACTTCTGCAGTAGGTTTAAACAACAAAAGAAAGGAAGTTATGTCACTTAAATTAATGGTTTCAGAGTACGCATTCAGTTTTCTTCCCCCCTGTGCTAGCCTGAAGACCTTCGGAAAGCGGCTCACCTTCGCGGCTAGTACACGCTTCTCTGCCTGAGACCGCTATAACGGTAAGCATCTCCAACAACCGAGAAGCCGTGCCCTGTCTTTGGAATTCGCCGTGTTACAGGCAGCACGTAAGGGGTACTCTCTGTTTAGTAGCTCGGCGAACCCGACCTCTGCTTCCTTTTGGGGGAGAACGGAGGTGGCTCGCGGAGTTCAGGATGTGCCCGGAAATCCTCGGCCGACTCTCGCATGTAGCACGCTTTCCGTGCGCTGAGCCCGGAAATCCTTGGGCGGTATTTTCTGTGGAGAGCGCAACCTTGCACTGAGCCCGGAAATCCTTGGGTGGTATCTTCTGTGGGGAACGCGAACTTGTACTGAGCCCGGAAATCCTTGGGCGGCTTCTGAACAGGAGCTGCAGCACTTTCATCAGGGTCACAGAGATCGATGGAGGTCAAGACAGAAACACAACAGGAATCATCGGCAACGCTCGCGGGGCTCAGCTGGCTGTATCCGCTCCGCCGAGCATTACGTTGGTCACGTGGGGCGTGCTTCTCCGAGAATCATGGGGGTTGTTGTCATTGCCGAGTACACGTGCGGAGCGGGAGCCTGTTTCAACTGCGAACAGCGCTTCACTGGTCCCACACGCATAACAGTACACCCCCCTCTTCAACTAGCGCTGTGAGCTGCGCCAGGTTTACCCGGGCAACGACGGTGGAATGCGGCCACCAAACAGGTTGCATGAACAGCCACTGCGGGCTCCCAGGAGTTTTCCTCAGGCCCATATCCCTTCCAGGCCAGGAGGTACCAAACCCTACTCCTCACTAGCTTAGAATCAAGCACCCTCCTCACCACATATTCCCTTTCATGCTGGACGCATACCGGAGGAGGAACCTTCTTCACCGGGCACTGAGAGGGCTTAAGCAACGACACGTGGAACACAGGGTGGATGCGCAAATGCGCCGGGAGCCGCAGCTTAACCGCCACGGGATTAATGTGTCGCACCACCCTGTAGGGCCCAATATATTTAGGGTTGAATACACTGGGTTTCCTGAACCTTATGTGTTTTGTGGACAGCCATACCCTGTCCCCTTTCCGGTACACAGGATTGGGCCTGCGGTGTTTGTCTGCCTGCGATTTGTAACGCTCCTTCGCCTTGTGAAGGTTAGCACGGGCTTTCCTGAGGGTGGGTCGAACGTATCAGTGAGAACCTATGCTGCAGGTCTGGAAGGCTGACGTGCGTTCTGGGGAGCAAGAAAGGAGTGAAACGAGGGTGGAGCCCAGAAGAGAGGAAGAATGGTGTATGTCGCGTGGATGCATGTGTGGTGCTGTTATATGCTATCTCTGCCACCCACAACCAGTCCACCCACGCTTCTGTAGCATTGTCCACATAACACCGGAGGTATTATTTCAATGTCTGATTGAGCCTCTCAGTTTGTCCGTCGGTTTGGGGATGGAAGCTTGTGGACAGGGAGGAGTGGATGCCCAGCTCCTTGCACCAGACCTTCCAGAAACGGGCGGTGAACTGGGAGCCACTGTTCGAGACGATCACTTGGGGAAGGCGGTGTAAACACACTATGTTTGTTAACAAGAGTTTCGCCAAAGTACCAGCAGTAGGTGCCTGCCTGCAGGCGGTGAAATGCCCCATCTTCGTTAGGTAATCAATTACCACCACTATCGCCGTGCTTTGGTCTTTCGGAAGTCCCATAATGAAATCAACTGAGATCCTTTCCCATGGATTCGTCGGGGTAGGCAATGGACGTAGGAGGCCTTGTTTTTTGCTGTGGTCGGTTTTCATTTGGGTGCAAATGGAACATTGTTTCACCCACCTTTTGATATCGGGCCGGACCGAGGGCCACCAGAACTGTCTCTGTACCTTCTCCAGAGTCTTTGTTCCTCCCATATGACCCGCACTGGGTACCTCATGACACCATTGAAATACAATCTTGCGGAGGAGGAGAGTAGGGACCAAGACCCTCGAGCCACACATGGGTAGACCCTGTCGCATCTGCCATTCTCTGTGACTCCTCAGCCACGTGGTCCATGCAAACGTCCTTATACCTTGCTTCACGCCATGCACAAACTAGTCCGTTTCCATACTACACACCACTTTGTTGGGAGATATGATAGGTTGTTCTGGAATCACTGAAGGGAGACACGCCGTCTCTTGTCTCGACAAGGCATCGGCCTTCTTATTCTGCGTTCCTGGTCGCAAAGTGACAAGGAAGTGGTACTCTGCAAAGAACAGCATCCACCGCAGCTGGCGAGGTGTGAGATGCCGAGCTGATCGTAAGAACTGGAGATTGCGGTGACCTGTGTATACTGTCACTTGATGTTGAGTGCCCATCAACCAGTGTCGCCATTCTAGGAAGGCCTCTCGGATCGCTAGCAGCTCCTTCTCGGCGATAGTGTAGTTCTGTTCCGCCTGATTCAGTTTCCTGGACATATACGCTATGGGATGGAGTTGTCCGGAGTCTTGATGTTGTTGGGACAAAACGGCCCCAACAGCCACCTCAGAGGCGTCTGCCTCCACGATAAAAGGGAGTTCGGGTTTGGCGTGTAGTAATATGGGAGCGGAGGTGATAACGGTTTTGAGTTGATCAAATGCTGTCTGTGCTGCTGGAGACCAGGAAAATGGGACCCCTTTTCGAGTCAACTTGGTAAGCGGGGTTACCATATGTGAAAAGTGATGGATGAAGCGTCTGTAAAAGTTCGAGAAGCCGAGATATCTTTGTACGTCTTTAACGTTCTGTGGCTGGGGCCAGTCTGCAACGGCTTGTACCTTTCGGTCGGTCATGACCTGTCCAGCGGGAGTCAATAGTACGCCTAGGAATTCCACTGTGGTCACGTGGAACTCACACTTGGTGATTTTACAAAACAACCGATGTTCTCTCAGCTTCTGTAAGACTTGACCCACGTGGATAATGTGTTCCTCCAGGTTGGATGAAAAGACCAAGATGTCGTCGATGTAGATGACGACAAACTTGTCTAGAAACTCTCTCAACACTTCATTAAGGAAGAACTGGAACGCGGCAGGGGCGTTGCACAGCCCAAAGGGCATCACCAAATATTCAAACAACCCATACCGCGTCTTGAAGGCCGTCTTCCATTCATCGCCTTCACGCATTCTCACTAAATGGTACGCCCCGCGGAGGTCCAATTTAGTGTACAGCTTTGCTTTCCGAACCTGTTCCAGCAGCATAGGGATCAACGGCAATGGATATTGGTTCTTGATCGTCATGGAGTTGAGTGTGCAATAGTCTATGCAGCATCGTAATTCGCCGTTAGCCTTTGGGATAAAGAAGAGAGGAGACGCTGCGGGTGACCGAGAGGGGCGGATAAATCCCAAAGCGAGGTAGGTGTCCAAGTAGTTTTGGAGGTGGCAGGCTTCGGGCCCGTGAGCGTGTATATCCGGCCACAAGGGACTACGGCACCGGGAACCAAGTCTATACGGCAGTCGTATGCCCGATGTGGAGGCAGTTCCTCGGCCTTCTTCTTAGCAAACACTTCCTTGTAAGGGTGATAACATAAAGGTAGCGTCACTTCTTTCTCGGCGGCAGTGGAGATGTGCTGCAAAGAGGCCAATATCAAGGCCGGAGGGGATACTGGCTGCATACACTGTTGTTGACAAAGGGCGGAGCGAAAGGTTATCTAATTCGTAGACCACTTTATTGTAGGTTCATGTTGCCTCAACCACGGCAACCCCAGAATAAGTTTACAATGGGGAGCTTGGATAACGTTGAATGACAGCCATTCACCATGAGTTCCCTCGATGGTGACCCTGAGGGCTGGTGTGACATGTCGAATGGGCACAGATTCCAACTCCTTTCCATCTACTGCATAGACGAGTTCAGGCGTCTTCTTCGTCAGAAGTCTTACTCCCAGTCTGTGGGCTTCCTCTTTATCCAGAAAGCATCCGGTGGCCCCAGAATCGATCATCGCCCGTATCGCTTGGGTTTTGTGGTTGATCTCTATTTCCAGCGAGATAAAGAAGTGATCTGGTTCCTTGGTATTCTCCGACTCCAGTGAAGGGATGGCGTGATAGCTTGAAGGCTTCCCTTCTTGGTACTTCAAGCACGGGAGTTTCCCGCCGAACCATCGGCTGTAACTGCTGCAGCTTGACCAACACGTGGACGGCCATACTTGGGTTTTACGGGGCATTCTCGTAGGTAGTGTCCCTTCTTGCCGCAATAGAGACAGAGGACTTGCTTTCTGCGGTAATCTCGCTCACTCAGCCTTACCGCCCCGATTTCCATAGGTTCGGCTTTCGATAAACCATGGTCAGAGGGACGTGTATGGTCATATGGAGAGAGAGGTTTGTCTTTCCGCTTGTGTTCCCCCTTCCTTTCTTTGAGTCTATGTTCTAACCTTGAGGCTAATTCAATCATCGCGGTACAAGTACGAGGCTGGGGATCTATTTGGGCGATCACGTCCTTCAGCTCATCGGTCAGACCTCTGTAAAAGATGGCGGATTGTTTTGATTCGGGCCAATCTGTTTCTGCTACTAAGCGCCTGAAACTGTTGAGATAACCGATGAAGTCGGAGCTGCTTTGCTTGAGTTCCAGTAGGTCTCGGTCTGCGGAAAATGTTTCGGCGTGCCTGTTGAAGGTCTTCTCGAACTCTATTCGGAAGGCATCCCAATCGTAGAGTAAAGGGTCATCCCTTCTGACAATCGGTACTGCCCATTGAGCCGCTTCTCCTGCCAAGTATGAGATAAGAAACGCCACCCGTGTTTGGTTGGTGAGGAACAGTTTGGGTTTGCAGTGAAAATGTAACAGGACCTGTGTCATGAACACCTGGACCTTCTGTATGTCCCCGTGAAACCTTTCTGAGGGAGCCAAAGGGACGTGGGTGGGCATTTCAACTACTACTTGGGGAGTTTGTGTAGGAAAAACGTTCCCTACATCGAAGGGGTTTCTTTGGAGTCTATCTATCCGCGCATGTAAAGCTGCCGTTTCTGAACGGGAAGCCGCCAGCTCCACCTGTACCTGCGCTAACGCAGCCACCACATCTTCTAACGTGGCCATCCCTCTGTCCCAGCGCAATCAGGAGGAGAAACAATTCGTGGGCCGATGATTCTGTCAGGGTGCCACGGGTTCCAACTCCTCGGGATGGCGCTGATGCTCTATGGGGTCCACCTCCCACCTGCCCCTAGTCCGGAATAGGTATTACACACGCGGACAGACGAGGGAGGTGAGCGAGGGAAGGAAGGGTAGGAACGGCTAGGAGGGAGACCTGCAAAGACACAAACACACCATGAGTCAAACTGCGTTCCCACCCCTTTCAGACCTGTAAAATGCGAACCCCTCCCTTATCCTTATATACCTGCCGTAGCCTCCCTTGGTTCTATTCCTTGTCAATGTTCTCAGAGTAGAACCTTACTCCACTTAAGAGGCAGTGGAGTGCTACTACAGTCGTAGGGTGTAGCATTCGTAGTGTTGGCAGCAAACGAAACCTAGAACCACTAGGAGCAAAGAGCAGCCCAACCCCGGTTGCGCTTAATGCTCCTGAGTTCTGCAGTAGGTTTAAACAACAAAAGAAAGGAAGTTATGTCACTTAAGTTAATGGTTTCAGAGTACGCATTCAGTTTTCTTCCCCCCCCCCGTGCTAGCCTGAAGACCTTCGGAAAGTGGCTCACCTTCGCGGCTAGTACGCGCTTCTCTGCCTGAGACCGCTACAACGGTAAGCGTCTCCAACAACCGAGAAGCCATGCCCTGTCTTCAGAATTCGCCGTGTTACAGGCAGCACGTTAGGGGTACTCACTGTTTAGTAGCTAGGCGAACCCGACCTCTGCTTCCTTTTGGGGGAGTCCGGAGGTGGCTCGCGGAGTTCAGGATGTGCCCGGAAATCCTTGGGCGACTCTCGCATGTAGCACACTTTCCGTGCGCTGAGCCCGGAAATCCTTGGGCGGTATATTCTGTGGAGAACGCAACCTTGCACTGAGCCCGGAAATCCTTGGGCGGTATCTTCTGTGGGGAACGCAAACTTGTACTAAGCCCGGAAATCCTTGGGCGGCTTCTGAACAGGAGCTGCAGCACTTTCGTCGGGGTCACGGAGATCGATGGAGGCCAAGACAGAAACACAACAGGAATCATCGGCAACGCTCGCCGGGCTCAGCTGGCTATATCCGCTCCGCCGAGCGTTACGTTGGTCACGCGGGGCGTGCTTCTCCGAGCATCATGGGGGCTGTAGTCATTGCCGAGTACGGGTGCGGAGCGGGAGCCTGTTTCAACTGCGAACAGCGCTTCACCAGTCCCATGCGCATAACATGGTGATACAATTTGCCTTCAGACTCCCTCCTGCCACATGCTACATCTTCACCTGGGAGGCCACATCACATGTCGGATGTGGTTCCACAATGGTCTCTTCTTAATCATCCATTGCCAGCATCAACACAAGTGTGATCGAAGTCATACAAAGCTGTGCCTATGTCTTGGTCAAGACACATATCCCTTCTCAACTCCTTGCTGTGCAATATCTCCCCATTCAGACTCAGTGGCAGTTCAACATACTCAGCCAGTGCCTACAATGCACGGCACTACCAGGGGCCCACCAGGGCCTCACACCATTCTTTGTTTCCATACACATGGTACTCTGGTGTGCATCACTTGCATTCACATCCACACCCAGTCTAATTTAGTTCATGACAGGCAGCTGACATCTGTGTGCTCACACCCCGCAAGTCGGGACAGCGGCATGCCCTGTAGTTTCATGCAATGTACTATATACATTGACTCTTGGCATGTTCCTATGTGTTAATCCTTCACATGCCCCGCACTTGACCCCCCTCACAGGTGTGCAGTTTCTACTCTGACAAGCCCATTCCACCGTATTGATTTACAGTCCAGATTTGTGTGTGTGGTCCCATCTTAGACACAGTGGCCTCATGGTGCAAGTTAGCCTTCATTGTAACGGTCAAGTTGAGCAGAGTTAATTTGTCCATGCATGATGAGTTGTTCCATTCCACGTTTTTTGCTTTGTATTTTGGTACTTATAGTTCTGGTCACTCATTTTGTACATTCCTCTACAAATACTAGTATACAAAGTTGAACCTAGACAGGTGCTGCACATCACACATGGAAGGGGGAAACATAATGGAGCTGAACTGAGCTGTGCCACATGTAACTGGGCAGTGTGACTTACACTTATGCGATGTTTAATGTTTCATGACCCAGATTCCTGCCCTTTGTCCTGCACACAGCACAGTCGAGTGCTGGGACATAGATAGCTGCACTGCACAACATGACATTTTTTCCCACATTGCCCCTAGTTGCATCTTACTCTGTAGGAGTTGTTGTTCATCATGGGCTGCCTTTTCTTGTCCCGGCTCTCCTGCCACCAACTCCTCTGGGATCACAGTTGCCACCTTCTCCTGCAAGGCATTCAGAACTTCTTGTGGAGTCTGGCTTCCTCCTTTGGTCTGTATGACTGCCATCAGGTTGTTGGCCAGTTTCTCCTTTGTCCTACGCTTATAGCCGTGTCAGCGTTTTTTGCAGTGGGTGACTGTCTTCTTGGCTTGTCCCGTGCAGTTGATCTCAGCCACTATGGACTGCCAAATGGCCTCTTTCTTCCCTTATGGCAATTTTGAGGCGACAAAGAGCTGATGTTGGTGCTCTATCACCTCAGTGATCAAGATGTCATTTTCCTCCTCATGGAAGTTGCACTTCCTCTGCCCCTGGAAGTCTCTCTGGACATTCTGGCTGGTTCTGGGGTTGTTGGGGTTGTTGTCCTGGCTGCTGCTCTCTTTCCCCCAATCCATAGCTGCCTTCTGTGAAGTGTGGCAATTTTTTTTTCAAAGCGTCATTTTTTATAGGTTATTTTGATGCTTCACACACTGAAAAGTGACGCCAAGGTGGTTAGTGCTGCTTTTCATCCCGCAAACAGCCTTCCTTCAGTTTTGCTCCTGATACGTCAGTTTCCGCTGCGACATCATGTCTGTGACAGCATCATTGTTTTTTGATGCAGCCTGATCCTTACGTCATGGTGTGCCATATCTTAAATATAGCCCATTTATTGTGTTTAAAAAAGATGCAGCATTTCTCAAGTCATTTTGAGGCCTCACTGATGCAAATCACCGATGCGTCAGTTCTTGTAAATGAGGCCCTAAATGCTAAAGTCCTAAATATAGTTTACAAGTATATAATCCTGTTGGGTGTAGATTTATGTCACTAATGCAAAAGGTGATATTTTTGTATATGTTATTTAGGACAAGATATTAATGTTAGACAAAATTCTGACAACAAACTTTCGGTATAATAAGCAGTGCCCACCTCCTGCAACCACATTCAGAAATTAAGCACTGGAGGGGATTATTTAGAGTCCTCTGCGTTTCTAAGAGTTAATGCTTTGCCGCAGCAATAGAGTCACACATGGTTATTCCCTACTGGTTTGTGTTCTGTGCAGCCAAATGAGAAACATTTTTCAATAACTGTGATGCTAGAGCATTGAGGCACAGTCTACTAAGCATGGTGTAGGACCCACCTGTCATCCTATACTGGTGGCAACTGACATTGGGATCTATCTAGGTCCATTAAATCATGTAATAACCACATCAAATCAGTATGGGAGGTTCTGACTGACATCAGATGTGATATAGAGCATGGTGACCACTAGGCCTGATCGGACATGCAACCTAGTCAGCTGCGACAAAATGACAGCGTGAGTGTGGCGTACCTAAAAACAAAGAAGTGCTGAGTAGCATCATGGTAGCGGGCAACAGCACAGAGAGCAGGAAGAGCGGAGAAGCAGTGGAGCACTGATCTGTTATGCTGTCCGTCCTGGAGTATGGAAGGATAAGTGAGGGAGTAGCAACTTCTGGCTGCTGAGTACAGGAGGAGACGATTAAGTGGTGTACAGAATGATCGCCAGGAGCTGGGGCCTGGGTGGCGGAGCTTGTGGTTAGGTTGAATTTGGTGCCAAAGGTGAATAAAAGCATTACCATCATGCAGAAAATGTTTTCAGTTGGGTTTGAAGCATGGTAAGGCTTGGGGTGTGAAGTAACCTTACAGGTAGAGTGCCTTCCCGCAGCAAGGTAGCAAACTAGTGACAACAGGAGACAAAAATAACTAACCCCAGTGAGATTGAGAGCTATACATGTGATATTATATGAATCGGTGGCTTAATGTTATCAAAATCCCTATAAAAGGACTGTGCACCATACACCACAGCAACCAATGGCAACAGAAATAAAGATCCTTGCTTCTTGGTTTGAAGATTCTAGAGGCAAGCTCTAATATTGTTGCTGCAACATTGTCCTGGCAAGCCCAGCCCATGAAATGATAATATCCAATCATGGAACATCAAGGGACTTCCAGCTTGGACCTCTGAGGAACTGGCTGATGGTGGCTGGCCAACAAGCACTTCAACACAGGGTAAACTCTAATTGATCAATGCTGCCATTACGACAAGGCGAAAAGTCTTGTAGCCAAAAATAGACATAGTGTTAGTTGGCTTAGGTCTACTGTGTGATGGCAAGTGAAAACTGTCAGAACAAGTCAAGTGACACAAAGGCAGGATGGAGGAGCTGCGCCCAGAATCTGAGTAGCCGAATGAGCCATCAAAGGAACTCACAGAACGGGTTCATTATTCAGCAGGTCAGGCCGGTGACTCAGAGGGTTGGTCCTGGCACTATAATGCTGTGTTTCAGTATGGGGAACACACATCGAGGAACCGTAGCTACTAATATATCATGCTGCTGCGCACTTCCTCAGTCTTGGTGCACAAACGCACCACATACCACAACGTGTTGTGTGTGCTGCCTAGTAAAGGTTCCGAAATTGTAGCAAACCATTCCCATACAAAGTACTATGCTTAGGCTAAACTTTTCACATACTTTGGGGGGGGGAAGAGTTTTCAAAATTGTGTACAGTGCAAGATCATAGAAAGTGATGTAAATCGGCACAAAGTGTTGATACAGTATTTACTTTCCAACACAAAATTGTGTTTGCACTTGAAAGTAATCTTAAAGTAACACAGGTAGCTTTATACTACTTTGTGCCACTTTGCCTTGAGGGAAGTTCCATGGGTGGTGCATGACCATCCCGCAATCCACCCATGGTGTTTGATGCAAAGCTCTAACTATTTAGTATTTAGGCCAAAACAAGTCTTTAAACATTTCCTACATTGCATGTGTACTGCACTGCACAGCACGTATACAATGTAGGGACAGATTTAAAGTTAGCCGAGGCATAGGATTTTGATTCTAGTGAAAAACCTCTGCCAGACATGCCACAATTCTGCACTCTGGTGCAGATGTGTGTGCGTGGTGCAAGGCAGCCCATTTGAGCGTCAACGCAGTGGATGATAGCGGGACCCTAATATTTTGTAGATATTGCTCTGTACTATGTTTCACCCCGCTTGCTCGCTGCAGTATAGCAGCCTTTGTTGTTGCACTGCTTTGTGCGGCTTTTTAATAAATCTGCACTGGATGTGTACTATCCAGTGCAGCACACGGGCAATTTGTGAAAATGTAAGAGAATTGAAAACATTTCTCATTGTTAATGCCTACCTCAAAAAGGCATGTTTTTTTTGGTGCAAAGCCCTGTCTTCCAATTTTAGTGTATGTTGAGACTTTGCATCAAAAAATAATGAGTGGCGGCATGGGAATGCCCATTTACAACCCGTGAGACTCCCTATTGACGCCAGGTAATATAAGGAAACACAAAGTGTTATTTGAATTACTTTTAGGGCAAATTTCCAGTGCAAAACGTTGTGGTTGGAAAATAAAAACTTTATAAAAACTTTGCACTGGTTTGCGTTACTTTGTGCTGCTTTGCTCTGGTGCAATGTCTTGATACATCTGCTACTGCCTTAATATTCTAAGGTCAATCTCACAGTATCAACATAGTTTACACAGCACTGTGCCACTGTGCCACTCACTTGCGCTTGCTAAAGCACCTCTTCTAAATACAGGGGGCAAGTGGCACAAAGAAATCCCTGTTTAATGTATGTATCCTTAGGATTTACAGGCAACTAGGCTTGGGTGAAATTTCAATTATGCTGACATAATTCATGCAATTTCAGAAATTTCACGGCACGTTTCTTATGTGAAATTCCTGAAATGATCCCATTATGCCTCGTCCCATAATTATGCACCATTTGTGGTAAAAGTTTCAGCGAACGCAACATTTGTGATAAATCCGTATAAAAGCGGAGGGGAACAGCAGGATGCAACAGCTGTTGTTTGTGGCACTTTTGTTTTTCCCACTTTTTCTTTGAGTCAAATACATTAAAAATCGAGGAGAGCGTGCATTTCGTAATATTTTGTTGTGGATTCGCATTTGCACAATTAAGCATACCTGCTGGAATTTCATGAAATATATACACTGAAAGCTCTTCCAGTTAGCCTCCCTAGGCGCTTCTACAGAGAGATGTCATCAGTTCCCTTGGATCTGGTTTGAGGGTCTGGCTGCAAGAGGGTGGCGCTTAATAAATGAAACGCCCCCCTTGGATATGGCGGGTTCGGCGCACCAAATTACGAGCTTCACACTGCAGCTGCTCAATTGCAGTCGCGGATGCGTTGGCTTTCAGATAATCCTAGTCGCGAACAAGCAATTGTGAGGAGAGAGCTAGGGGACAGTATGATTATAAGATAGTTTATAGATCCTCATACAGCTGTCCTGTGTTTAAGCCACTTAATAAAGGTTGCTAAGTGCTTCTGGCAAAGCTATGTCCAACCCAAGTGCTGCAAAGTGTCCTACGAGCCGAGTTTACAAATTTGGACACCACCGACTCTTTGCACGGTGGTTGCACAACGGGGAACAACCTTTACAACGCAACTGTTACAACGCACTACACTTACAACGCATTTTTTACAACGCATAATCCATTACAACGCACTACACTTACAACGCATGACACTACAACGCATTTTTAAAAACTACCTTTACAACGCATTCCATTACAACGCCTACCATTACAACGCATAATATTACACTACACTTTCCAACACTTACCCTACTGTTGCACCCCCTGGAGTTAGAATAGTGATTTTTACCCCTATACTATCCAACACTTGCCCTACTGTTGCACCCCCTGGAGTTAGAATAGTAATTTTTACCCCTATACTATCCAACACTTGCCCTACTGTTGCACCCCCTGGAGTTAGAATAGTAAGTTTTACCCCTATACTATCCAACACTTGCCCTACTGTTGCACCCCCTGGAGTTAGAATAGTAATTTTTACCCCTATACTATCCAACACTTGCCCTACTGTTGCACCCCCTGGAGTTAGAATAGTAATTTTTACCCCTATACTATCCAACACTTACCCTACTGTTGCACCCCCTGGAGTTAGAATAGTAATTTTTACCCCTATACTATCCAACACTTGCCCTACTGTTGCACCCCCTGGAGTTAGAATAGTAATTTTTACCCCTATACTATCCAACACTTGCCCTACTGTTGCACCCCCTGGAGTTAGAATAGTAATTTTTACCCCTATACTATCCAACACTTACCCTACTGTTGCACCCCCTGGAGTTAGAATAGTAATTTTTACCCCTATACTATCCAACACTTGCCCTACTGTTGCACCCCCTGGAGTTAGAATAGTAATTTTTACCCCTATACTATCCAACACTTGCCCTACAGTTGCACCCCCTGGAGTTAGAATAGTAACTTTTACCCCTATACTATCCAACATTTACCCTACTGTTGCACCCCCTGGAGTTAGAAAAGTAATTTTTACCCCTATACTATCTAATACTTACCTTAAATGCAATGTTATATTATGCGTTGTAATGGTATGCGTTGTAAAGGTATTTTTTTAAAATGCGTTGTAGTGTCATGCGTTGTAAGTGTAGTGCGTTGTAATGGATTATGCGTTGTAAAAAATGCGTTGTAAGTGCATGCGTTGTAAAAGTGTGCGTTGTAACGTCATACATCCTTGCACAACATAACATTAGAACATGGAGAGACAATGGTCTTGCTGCACTGGGGAACTTTTTTTTACATAAAAGCCTTCTAACTTTTCCAGAACTGCAGGAACAGTAGAGTATTACAGAGGGCCAATTCCTGTCCTACTGGGGGTTGTTGACCACTATAGGGCAGCTCGGTTCAAGCACAACACAGACAAGACAGAAGTTCTCATCTTTTGGACCAACACCTCGCCTTGGAATGACGTATGGCGACCTGCTGCACTCGGCCCATCCCCGGCCCAACTGACAACGGCCGCAACTTAAGCATCTTTTTGGACAGAAAGCTAAGGCTGGACTATGGGAACACACTCAAGGTAGGGATCACTGCACGCCTCATGAAGAGACTAGAGACAATTCAAAACTCACCTGCAAGCAGTGGCGTAGCTAGAGCTTATGGCGCCCCGGGCTACCCCTCAGATTGCCGCCCCCCCCTTCAAAGGGGTCCGAGAGACACGTAGTATCGCCGCTAATAGTAACCTTGATCATGCAACTTACATGCACATACATGACACGGTCCAAGGCTACACAGTTGAATACAGCGGTGACTGGCAGTACAAAAGAGAACACACAGACTGCATGATCTATCTGGGGACTCAGAAAAACTGCATGTGACATCCATCAGAGAGCTGCGTGAACAATTACCTGGTAATCCCCTCAACACAATGCAAACATGCACATATATTCTTGCCACACATCAGGCCTCGCTCCAGTAATTTTTGTTTGGGTGGGCCAAGGGTGCATTTGGGTGGGCCACTGCCGGCTCGATTTGTCGCATATATGTCTGGGCAGGCCTGCTTCAGGGCCCTCCTTTATCTCTTCTTAGTCTTATAAGGACCAGTAAAACTCACTCTTTTCCAAATCTCTTTCTAAATATTATCACTTTCCATGTAATGTTCCTTTGATGGGAAGAGGAGGTTTCGGAGGTGGGAGTATCAGGCAAGTGATACTACTCAGGCTCCATCTGTTCGAGCCTTCATGGAGGATCCCTCTTCATTACTACCTCCACCTGACCCCGGACTCTGCAACGCACTCCCTTACAGGCTCCCTCTGTGCGAGCCTTCAGGGAGAATCCCTCTTCATTACTACCTCTTCCTGACCCCGGACTCTGCAACGCACTCCCTTACAGGCTCCCTCTGTGCGAGCCTTCAGGGAGAATCCCTCTTCATTACTACCTCCACCTGACCCCGGACTCGGCAACGCTCTCCCTTACAGGCTTGATTATCCACTAATCCTCTCTTCAGTGCACCTTATCTCACAGCTGACCTTGGGCCCCAGCCCCATATCAGGCACCATCGGGCTTTTTCCCGGTAAAAACATTAGTAAAATCACCTTCAAACTTAAAACATTGAATATAGCAGTAAATATAATTAGCATGCACTTTAAAGTATGTTCCACAGTAGCCCTTATGACCCGACTGCTAATTAAATAAACAAAAACAGAAAGGCCATGACAGGGCCGCCTTTAGCGCTGATGCGAAAGTCTTTTTTGGCGCCGCACGAATAACCTCTTTCTCCGTAAATACCTTTACTACCACCTTCCAACAGTGCCCCTCATCCCTCCATGGCCCCCCTAGTGACCTCCTCCTCAGATTCCCTCACTGCCTCACGCCACAAGTGCCCCTCATCTCCCCATAGCCCCTCCCCCTCATGACCTCCTCCTTGGACTCCCTCACTGCCACCATCCACCAGTGCCCCTTATCTCTCTGTAGCCTCCCCCCCTCATGACCTCCTCCTCAGACTCCCTCACTACTACCCTCCACCAGTGCTCCTCATCTCACCCTAGCTCCCCCTCCACACCATGACCTCTTCCTCGGATTCCTTCACTGTCAGCCAGGGCACAAGTCCTAAAAAGAGTGGGGGGACGCTGACGTCACAACAGCAAGTGAAGTCACGAAAGGTGGCTTGCACCATCAGACTCATTGCCTCCCCTCGCTCACCCCTTAGATGCCATTACATCAGAGAAGCCAGCGGGTGAGCAGCGTTCTGAATGAGCTCCGATCTCGCCCCAGAGAGGCCAAAGAGTAAATGTGTGTCTCCATTTGCTCCAGTAATCGAGCTCCCGTTAAAATAAGTGAGGGGACGCCATCCACCCGCCTGGTACCCCGACTCGAGCCCTGCAGTCACCCTCCACCAGTGCCCCTCATCGCTCCACAGCCCCTCCAACTACCTCCTCCTCAGATTCCCTCACTGCCACCCTCCACCAGTGCCCCTCATCGCTCCGTAGCCCCTCTCTCATATGCATTTGTTGTTTAGCGCTACTCATATCAGTGTAGTGTGTCTGCACTTTACACCACGAACACATTATACAGAGACAATGAATCATACAAGTATGTAAATCAGTCTACAGGGAATGTCACATAAACCAATGAGGATTACAAGGTGTAGGAATCACATGTCATCCATACTGGTGGGCCGTATATTTTGAGAGGGCTTGGTCTGGGGAAACACAACCTTAGGATTTAAAAGAGTATTCCATGGGGGTCAGCTTTACTGATAAAAATGTATCGCTGCCCAAACATACTCATTTTAGCAACATTAGAATGATGAAAGACTGAGGAAGTTCTAACTATATCACAAAACAAATCTATACCATTCATGTTTTTATGCAGCTCTTTGGTGACAGTTCATTGGTCACTGTCCTACGTTAGGATTGTAACTTCTGAACTGCAAGTAACACAAGGATCTCTGTGGCAAAGGCAGCAACCCACTGAGCTTCCACACAAAATACAGTTCATCTGCATTTAAAAACTACTAACAGACAAATAATTGCTCTCCAGCGGATCATTAATCACCAGCGTTATTGGGGCATCTTTTATTGTCGTCCTGCATCGGCCATGATAATGATAAAAACACTGTTTAAATGAAGCGGCAGCGCACACGAAGTAGGTGTCCTGCTGGGCCTGCGCATATTTTTACAAAGAAAAGAAAATAGTCACACATTCTTACCTACTACTGCACTGTCTGCAGAGAAAACGAATTATCCACCGTCCACACAGCAGAGCAAGACTGCCCCAGGCCACAAAGTGGGTCCTCACGAGAGTGCGTAGTGGTGAAGCGCGTGACACGTCACCGCTACGTTCTCATCGCAAGGGCCGGGCAAAAATGTAGCCCAGGGCCGTCATTGGTAGTGCTGGCGCGCGCTCTCCAAGATTGACGGCCCTGGAGCAGGCTGGGATGGGACCACTCAACAACCTATACGCGCCGGGCGGCGCCGCGGGCAGATTAAAGACGGTCATCACAATGCCAGGTGGAATGCAATTGCAGCAGCAGGCGCTGACGCACTGGCGCACTCAGCACTACAACCAAGTAGGTCAATGCGCCAGTGTGCAGCGCGCTGCTTGCAGTTAAACTGACCCGCGCGCGCCGTTATCATTTATTTAGTGATAGTGACACCGGCGCCGGTGCCGCCCTAAATATAGTGCCGCCTGGGGCGATCCCCCCCACTGCACCCCCCTAGCTACGCGCCTGGCTGCAAGGCTAATCCTTTACCTCCCCAGATGGCCCCACACCACACTGCACCTCAAGAAGCTGCACTGGCTCTAGATCCAGAAGAGATGCCAGACCAAGCTGTTGACAGACGCATACATTGCCCTACACAAGGAAGGACCAGCATACATCAACAAATGCATACCCTTCCACCAACCAACCAGACACAGATGATCCGGCCCCCTCTTCCTCGCAGACAACAATCAGATCCGCCATAGCAACAGTGGAGAATGCTCCGTTTCACAACTGGTGGAAAAAGCTTGGAATGTCCTTCACCTGCACCTCAGGATTGCCCCACCACTCCAAGAATTCAGGAAAGGGCTCAAGACCTGGATGTTCGAATGAACAAACCACCATGAAGCAGTTAGCTACTCCAGTGGCTCGAGACCCTCATGGGTGATTTACTGCACTTTATAAATCCTTGAGTGATTGATTGACCTCTGGGGACCTGAGCGACTAGACCCCGGCCCCTCCCAGCCTCTGCAAACCCTTTTCATTAATGGGAATGCCAGATGAGCTATCATGGTTGCTGTGCACTATTGGACACCCAAGTTGCCGACTCCCCCACACTCGAAGATAAATGGACAACCGCAACAGACCAGGGGCTCACAAACAGGCTGTATCTAGAAACCCTCAGTTGAAGTTTATGCAATTTAACTACTTACACCAGACTTATCTAATGCTCGTGTGCACATCCACTGCATGTTCCCGACTGTGACCCCTGGGTGTCCTCACTACCCTGCAGGCACTTTTATAATATGGTATGGTTCTGCCACATTATTGGACGCTTGTTTTTTTTTTAGATTTTAATATAGTGCAACTAGACCCGAGACATCGGGTATCAAAGCACTTTACATAAGCACCAGTTTCTTTAAAGACGGACACATTTATGTTTTTTTGTTAGGCAGGGGAGATTAAGTGATTTGCCCAGAATCACAGGATGTTGAGCGTCGTTGCCGAGACTCAAACCCACTTCCCCAGCTTCTAGGTCCATGCTCTAGCCGTAAGGCTACATCCTCTCCTCTACATCACTGAACGGGCATTACCCACTGACTCTCTGCGATGCATGATGAGAATGGCAACGTGTAGACACATGTTGAAGTAGAGTTTAAAATGTATAGGCTTGGCATATGTGCTGGCAAAAGGTGCATTGCCATGGCCTGGAAGTCCCCGGATGCCACCTCCACGCAATCATGGCTACGGGATATGTTTAAGTGGAGAGCAGAAGTCAGAATTTGGCACTCATTACCGAGACAGCAGGGGGACCCGCTGCATTTCGATACGTGGGACACGTACTTAGAAGAGCTGGCAGCCAAGACAGATGATAAGCCCTTATGAGGGACGCCATAGCCATCCGGTTCCCTAGGGCAGCTGTTAGAACTGGGGGTCTCCTGTTGGCAGAGGTAGGTACCTTTGACCAAATAGGGACCCTTGCCTCTAAGTCAGGGAAAGGGGATTACACTACTGGATAACCCCTGCTCACCCCCTTGGTAGCTTGGCACAAGCAGACAGGCTTATCTCAGAGGCAGTGTGTTAAGCATTTGTGAAGACATACAGTAATACAGTGAAAACACTACAGATGGACATCACACAGGTTTTATAAAAATAAGTATTCTGTATTTAGACTTCACACAAGACCACAAACGACAAAAATCCACAATACTGTACTTTAAATTGGTTTCAAGATGGTAGAATTAGCTTAGTTCAAGTTGTTGGTAAATGCGAAACAGTTCTCACAAAAGTACCTGGATGTGTAACGCAAAATAAACAAAAGGCTCGCAGCGTTGGACATGCGTCGTTGCCTTGCTTCGGGGGAGATGATGCGTCGTGCCTCAATGCTTGCGCAGAGTCGGGGATGCGTCTTGATCTTTACCTAAAGGAGGTGATGCGTAGATTCTCGTGCTGCAGCCCGGTTGCGATGCGGCAAGATGGCGCCTCGATGCGATGCAACAATCCAGTGCGATGCGATAAAATGGCACCCTTGATGCGATGACGTTGAGACGATGCGACACGCCCTGGCAGCCTTGCGACGACTCTCGTACTTTGGAGCCGCGACAGGCCCTGCAACACGCTTCTCCGATGATGCGATGGCGACCCTCACGGTTGTGACGCGCTTCTCTGGTGATGCGACAGCAGACAGCTGCGACAAAGGAACGCTTCTCGGAGATGCGGCGGCGGACCGCTATTCCGGCGATGCGATGACTACAGCTGCGGCGGCAACACGCTTCTTCTCGAGGCGTCGTGCTTCCAGCTCCCAGCGACACGCAGGCTTCTGCAGATAGAATTCCCAGCAAGGAAATTCAGAGGGGAGCTGGTGGTGAAGTCTGTTGTCCCTGAGAATTCAGCAGGAGTCAAGCACAAGTTCAAGCCCTTGGAGAAATATTCTACAAGATGATGAAAGTTCTGTAAAAGTTCCTTCTCCTCTCCTTGGCAATGAAGACACCACTGCAGGCCAACCCAACAACACAGCACACTCGCAGGGGAGCAGTCCAACTCCTACAGCTTCCTTTGGTTCTTCTCCTTGGCAGAGGTTTCTTCTTCTTGTTCCAGAAGTGATCTGAAGTCTTGGGGTTTGGTTCCCCATATTTATACTACTTTTCTCTTTGTTCTCTGAAGGCAGAGAGGCCTTTGCCCAGTCCAAACCAGTTCTGGTCAGTCCTGGAGCACTTTGTTTACATGACTCCTTCTTTCCTTTCAGAGTGCAGGGTAGAGACATCAGACACACCACAGGAGGTGGAGCCAGCATTGTGGAGGGAAGGCCCAGCCCTTTTCAGGTGCAACTCCTCCCTCCCATCTAGATGCAAATCTCTCTATTCACCACTGGGTACCTCACTTTGTCTCCTGGAATTACCCAGCCCTGTCACTCAACTCCAGACAAGGAATACACAACCTAGCAGAGGAAAGCTTGAACAGTGAAGCAAGAAAATGCCTACTTTCTAAAAGTGGTATTTTCAAACACAGAATGCTAAAACCAACTTCACTAAAAGATGTGTTTTATCATTCTGAGTTCAGGCTTACTAAATTCAAATTTCTACCATGTTCCCTGAGTCAGTTAGGATTATAAGATGTAATAATCAAACTGCCCATTCTGGCCTATGGAGAACAGGTAGCCTTGCAATAGTAAAAAACGAAAATGGCTGTAATTCACTCGTAGGGCATGCCACACACACCAGGGCATGTCCTACCTTATACTTACTATGCACCCTGCCCTTGGGCCTACCATAGGGGTGTCTGATATGAAGATAAGGGAAGGTTTAGGGACTGGCAAGTGGGTGCACTTGGTCAGTCCGCATGGCAGTACCAGACTGCACCTAGGCGCTGTAATGGCAGGCCTGAGACACACTTAACAAGCTGCTTCTGTGGGTCGCACAACCAGTGCTGCAAGACCACCAGCAGCATTTGATTTACAAGCCCTGGGCATGCATGGTGCACTGTACTAGGGTCTGACAAGTACATCAAATAGCCCAATCATGGAGTCACTAATCAATACATCAATTTAACATAGGGAGCACTTGCACTGTGCACTGAATAGCAGTGGCACAGTGCCCAAAGCATCTAAACTAGCAAACCATATCAAAAACAGAGGAGGCAATCAGTAAAAATGGAAGGGAGACTCAAGCCAATGGTACCAGGTCTAACAACAGCCATGCCATAGACAAGTGCCCCTCACACATCAGGAACATGAGTCATATGTATTCTGATCCCTACCGACCACTGTCCCTGGCTCTTCTATCCCATCTGCCCCCCTAGATTCAGGGCTTTAGTTGCGAAATAAGCATCTTAACATTGGAGATTACATCCAACCCCCAGTTTTTCCACACAGATGTGTGGTGTAATGACGCATAGTCCCTCACACTCCAGAAGATATCAGATTGCTTTCATGGAAACACGGTTTACAAGTTACTGCCCCAGCTGGGCAATGTTTCACCCTCTCACAACAAGAGGTTTGTGACCTGCTATGTAGAAGGCATGAGCTACAGGGGGTTACAGAAGATAACCAGCGCAAGTACAATGTATTGTTAAACTGTTGTTAAAACCACTAATGTCACAGCCCCAGGTTGTACGCAAATTTTCCCTCTGTGTAACCCAGAATCTATGCAATCTTTGTTCAACACGCTTATATTGTGTGTATGTGAAAAATGAAAATTGTCAATAAAGAACCACTCGTAAAAACAAATGAAAATCCTACTGAAGACAAAACAAGTTGTGTGACCTAGCACTGAAAGTAAAACTAACGCCAAATAAAAACCAGAGTAAAACATGAGGATTAGTTGCTGTGGGTGATATCTCATCATTCCTTAGGTATATTGGGGCAGATTTACGAGCCCCTTGCGCTGCCAGTACGTCACTTTTTGTGACGGACTGGAGGCGCATTTCACTTCTCCATATTTACAAGGAGAGGAAAAGCCACCCTGCATGACTTTTCCTCTCCTTGTAAATATGGCCCCTTCACACGCAGCACTTTGCGTGGAAGGGGCGTTCCATGGGTGTTGCAGTGGGTGTTCCCACGCAACACCCATGGAACATGACACATTTCCAGATTTACGAGTAATCGTAAATCTGGAAATGCAAGTCAATGCTAAGCCTCCCCAGGGGAGTTGTAGCGAGGTGCAACGAGTAGAAATGTTTTAATTTCTACTTGTTTTCTCCTCCTCCAAAGTGTGCTGCATTCTACAGCACGCATTGAAAGAGGAAAATGCCTGTAGTGATTGTTTTTGTGCAAGAAGGCGCCCCTTCCTTCGCAAAAACAATCCCCCCATGACGCAGGCATCCTTGCACCATGGTGTAAGGGTGCCCGCGCCGGCGCCTGGCCGCAGTTTGTGTGCCAGCGCAGGGGACAGCACAGGAATGCAACATATTAATGTAAATATGTCGCATTCCTGTGCTTCGGAAGTGCCGATACGTGGCGCAGCCAAAGGCCCTGCTTTGCCACACTGCGGCAATTCCTTGTAGATCTGCCCCATTATATGTAACTAACACTAACTATCATGTGAGCATTTTTGGTCAATTGTATTAGTGATTTTTGTACTTGATAGTTTCTCTCACATACAGCAGATGGCACTTGATTAGACATGTGTGCACCTGTGCAATGCTAATGGAGGCTTATTTGTATGTGATTAGAGTGTTAAAGCATTTGTGCCGCCAATAATGTAATTGGCAGATAGCGCCTTGAATTGATGACACTGTGTTATTTTTCCTTTTGCCCAATACTGTAGATTTTCACACAGCATTGATATATGGTAATCTTTGTACATAAGTCCAGCCAGCAGTTTGCACTACACAAATGCTGTCAGTCAACTAGTCAAAACAAAGATTCATCTCTTATGTATTGCTGTATTTAGATGGGATGCATGCACAATGAAATGCACGACTAATCCACCTGTGCGGCTCTCAATTGCCTACTCAAAAACTACTTTCGGGGAGCCTGGCTCATGTCTATACTGAGTACACTATTCTAGTGATCACCAATATGAGAGAAACACGTCAGGAGTTGCTTTAGGATATTATTTAATCAGCATATTTTTCCAGGATAGTAGTTGCTTAAGTCTTGAGACTTTTAGTCTTTAACGCATATGTCTATAGTTTAGCCGGAAAACAGAGACTTGCCAGACAATTTTGTTAGCCACTAGTGACATTGTGTTAGTTTTCAATGTGAACAACCATTACTGACATTGGGGAATGCCCTAGAGTTCTTTTTGAGTTCTGCGTATTCAGGGCCAAATGTATCATAATGTTGGGGCGCAAGGGACAACACTAAATTCAGATTCGACTTGCAATGCCCTGCATGGCTTGATAAATCTGGAGTAACACAAGGCAGCATTACTCTGCCCCAAGGAGGCATTTTATTGGTGGTCCTTGGGTGTTCCTACGCATCCACCCATGGATTTTGGCTCATGGCGCAAGGGTGCCTCCATTGGTGCTAGCAAATAACAACAACAATACCAATACTGATACTTTTCTTTATACTCGCATTTAATTGCGAGGGAACATATTGAAAGAAAACAACATGAACCGTAGACCTCTATTTCCGTCGAGGTAATCAATAAATTCTTTTATTCATTTTTTCACACCTTCAATTTAGTGATTTGTCAAAACCTCAAAAAGACAACACAAAGTTATGACTACAAAATTGTATAAATTGTATAAATTACACCTACATTCTCTACACACTCCATACATACTTTTCATACATTTCTATCCTAACTCTTTCATTTTCCATTTCTGCAATTGCTGATCAAATGGTTTTTTCAGCTTTTTGAGGTTTTGACAAATCACTAAATTGAAGGTGTGAAAAAATTGAATAAAATAATTAAGGGGCATATCAACAAGGACTTTATCTCAGCTTTTTTGGCTTTAAAAGCCAAAAAAGGAGAGATAAAACTAGCGCCCTATCAACAACAGGGTGCTAACATGCAAATTTGCATGTAAGCACCCTTTTACTCTACGCTTCCCCTTGCATCTCTAATGAGATGCAAAGGGGGCGTTCCAGAGTAAAATAATAGGAGAAATGTCGCTAAGCGACATTTCTCCTATTATCAAGAATGTCGCTGACCCTGTTAGAGACAAAAAAAGCAGCGCTAACCGCGGTTAACGCTGCTTTTTTACGTCTGGTATTTTTCTGACTTAGCCATGATATCCTATGGAAGGAGGATATCATGGCTAAGTATGCCTGTCCCTATCAACAAGGTAACGTGAGATTATCGCTGGCTTTCCAGCGATAATCTCACGTTAGCCTGTTAGCGTGAGGATTTTTATCGCTAATCAGATAAGCGTTGCTAATAGCACGCTATCTCAGCGATAAAAATTCACGCTAGCCGGCGATAATTATCCTAGCGCTAAGTGCGCTTAGAGATAATTATCGCCGGTTGTTGTTGATATGCCCCTTATTGATTAACTCGACGGAAAGAGAGGTCTATGGTTCATGTTGTTTTCTTTCAATATGTTCCCTCGCAATTAAATGCGAGTATAAAGAAAAGTATCAGTATTGGTATTGTTGTTGTTATTTGCTATGATGGAGGCTTAGCCTTACTGATTTGAGCCTAAACCCAGTTTTGTTATTGGTCCATTGGTGCTAGGCAGCCAAAATGGCGCCATCGCAAAGAAAGGACAGGAATGTGCTGTATAATGTTAAATGCAGTGCATTCCTGCCCTCTCCCTCTCACACAGGGCAGTGCAGCAAGGTGGCTTGCTGTGTTGGGCTGCGTGAAGGTTTGAGAAATATAGCCCTTAATGAATGAACATGCATCAATATCTGACAAAGGTATTAAGTTATTTTATGAAGATGCATGTTGACTCATAATTGCCTCAATTACAGAGCTGTCAACATTTTAGAATATATAATAATCAACCAACAATGTAGTATCTTTAGTTCTAACCAGAATTTGAAGCAATCAAAATGTATTAATCATATTCATAACTCAATCGAATTAAGCAGTATAGCTAAAACCTATATTTGATATCGCCATGGAAGAATATACCACAGAGTGGAAAATAAGTCAAAGTAGGGCAAGATTTTACAAAATAGAGAAGTGACACCCCATATTTCACACATTAATATCCAATATTGTTTCGTCCTTCTTCTTTTATTTCTTTTCTCTTGTCTTCTAAAATTGCAAATTTAGTGTAAGCGCTCTGAAGAGGCTGCAGGCGGCATACGCGCTCAGTTGAAATCCACAACATATACAAATAACAAAATATCCGTGATCGAAATTCTAGAAAGCATATTAACATTGTGCGTGGTACAAATAGGATTATTCGCGTTTGCCTGCTTTACTAAATTGTGTTGTTTACTTAGTAAGGAAACGGGATAACAGATGTTGCTTTTATTTGTCACATGTAGCAGCTGATACTAAACTTGATGCCAATCCATTTATAACTTCCGGTAATGCATGCATTTGAAGAAGCTACTTTCTAGACTCGGGTGCATATTTATGGGGATTTGGCCTAAGACAGCTCAACAAGTCAACTTGCTGTGCTGCCCTGCCCCAAAGTAAAAGGGCAGGAATACCCGGTATATGGCATAAGGCGCATTCCTGTCTTACCCCTGTGCTGGTGCCTTTTTGGCAGTGCTGGACTTGGCCCTTTTGGCAGGTTCACCCCTAAACTTTTTGTCTTTTAATGTGACCTGATGTTAGTTGTTTTTGGCTTCTGTGCACTTTCGCACTGTGGTCCAGTGTAAAGTGCGTGCGCACTCTGAGTGTGTGTGCTGAGATTGGCCTGCCCTCCCATGGGGGATATGTGTGTCCATGGTAATTCCTGGTGTGAGAGGAGTGCAGGGTTGAGTTTAGTTGGAGCGAACTCGTGAGAATAAATGCTGCGCAATGGTGTGTGCAGATTTATTGTGACTGGTGGAGAAGTGCCCCTTTTAGAAGTTGGCATTTCTGTGTACAGTGTGATGTGAATTGCCTGTCTGGCTTGTGAGTGACAGGGACTGGATGGTGTGGGGAATTCCAGGAGCCAGGATATGTCTGCCCGGTGGAGAATGGAGAGATCTGAATGTAGATGCGAGGGAGGAGTCGCACCTGGGACCTGAATAGGCCTGTGACTTCCCTACACAATGCTGGCTCCACCTCCTGTGGTGCGTCTGATGTCGCTAGCCTGTCCTGTGAATAGGGAGAGGGGCTATCAACCTATCATTTCTGAGAAGCGCCTATCATTTTTGAGAAGCGCCTGAGAGCGCTTTACTTTTATTAGATAGAGCGCTCCTCTTATCTGAGGAGCATGTGGGCTCTGCAGCGCCGAGCCGTTCATCAAGAGGGAATGCCTGGCATAGGGATTCCCCCTCATTGTGACCTATTGCGGGTGCCGACCCCGCTTATTAATCTTAATTACGAGGCAGCATACCCCTCATTTGCCCCGTTTCACAGCCGTCGGCCCGAGCCACCAAGAACACGGAAAAACCGGAAGTCAGGCCGCGTGTTGCCTGACGTTGGGCGGGACTTCCGCTTTCCCGAGGGAAGCCCCGCGCCCACGGAATTCCCAGGAAGTGCCGGCCGGCGAAGGAAGGGACAGAAGCAGGCAGTCTGGGACCTCGCGGGCTCCACCTCCAAGTCCCGGGTCCCAGGAGGGGGCCCGGGTGAAGTCAGGCGATCCGGTGAATCAAGGCGGGGCCCCCGTGAGCTGAGAGGAGCCCCGCATGGTGTCCTGCTGCCGAGAAGGCTCCCCAGCGTTACCGGAGTCCTGCGCATGCCTGGTGAAGTGAGCAGGGTTCCTGCAAAGGCCCTGAAACTGTGAGGCCCGCGGGAGGAAGCAGCGTGACGCATGCAGGGCTCCATGTGGTGAGAGAGCCCTGCATGTCAAGAAGACTGGTGAGTGAGCCGAAGTGCCAGTGTTGTGTTTCCGAGTCCCAGAGCGGGACTCCAACATTGGGGGCATTTTATTCGGAAAAGCTCCAATGGGGAACTCGCGGCACAGAGGTGCTAGCGTCGTTTTCTGTGGGGGCAAGTTTCTGCTTAGGAGTCCCAGAATGGGGCTCCTAGGGCACCGGGAGTGCCCATGCCCAACTTTGGTTTGGAGGGCCCGTACCACTTTGCTAACATTGGGGGCAAAGCATTACAGAGTCCCAGATTGGGACAGAGGGCACGGTGAATGCCCGTGGCCATCTTTTGACTTCCCAGCTGCCCAGCAAGTAGTGGGCAGCTGCAACGTTTAGGCCTGATCTTTTGCGCCTTCTGCTTTTGCTGCGTGCACAGCCAGCCCGGACAGTTTGGACATCGGCATTTGAAATGAAATGAAAAGGAAGGTTTATATAGCGCAACTGTCACTCCTGACGGAGCCTCCTGGCGCTGAACCCCTGTGAGAGGCCAGTTGGCCTGGGGTCCATCTTAGTGTTTGTGCCCCCAGATGGGGTAGACTGTGTTTATGCCTAAATGTGATGTCTACTGCGCAATGCCTTTATGCCCCGATCTATGCCTCTAATGAAGTTTATGGTTAGGAGGTTTGTGCGTAATATGGTTATGCTAAGGGTTTTTGGGCCTAATATGTTTTATGCCTAATATGATTTTTGTTGCATAGTGTGGTTTACATTGCAGGATCTAATGCTAAGGTCATTCTGTTACCAGTAGTTACTGGTTGTGCTCTACATTTATTATTTGTGCTACATTTACAATTGGTGATTTGTGATTGTTCTGACAGTGGCCCAATTGGCCCTGTCAGGTGTATATAATCCCCTGTAGATACTGCCCAGTGCCAGTTGGCACAGTGTAAATTGTGTGATTATTATCTAATGTGTTTATTATAATACAAAGGCTATTTTTTATATACAACCTTGTGTGGAGTTCCTTTTGTGGTGTGCCTGGGGTGTTGTTGCTGTGTGCGTACGCAAATGCTTTACACATTGCCTCCGGGATAAGCCTGACTGTTCGTGCCAAGCTACCAAGGGGGTGAGCAGGGTTTATCTTTGGCATGTAAATTCCTTGCCCTGACTAGTGCGGTGGTTTCTGCCTAGCTTTGGCGCAAGCCTTAGCCAAACCGAAATCCCGTTTCTAACAGGCAGCCTAGCACCAACGTGGATGTCCTTGCACCATAGTGCAAGGGTAACTGTATTGTTTGCAGGATTGTTTTCGTGCAGGAACGGGCAACTTCCTGCACAAAAACAACCCTGGGAGACTTTTACCTCTTTTTATGTGTGATGCTTTTTCCTCTTTCTATGTGTGCTTGTATGCAGCACAGAGAAGAAAGAGGAAAAAACTAGGAGATATAAACATATTTCTCCTCATTGCTCCTCCCCTGGGAAGGTGTAAGGTTTTACGGCATCCCCATGTTAACATGGTCCTGTAAATCTGGGCATGTGTCAAAATCCATGGTTTTACGGCTCATTCCTGTCCTTTACCCCTGTGCTGGAGCCGTTTCATTAGCCTAACACCAATGCAGACACCCTTGAACCATGGTGGAAGGGTGCCTACATTGTATGGAGGATTGTTTTCGTGCAGGGAGGGGCACCTTCATGCATAAAAACAATCCTGGGAGACTTTTTCCTTCTGAAGCACACATATAAAGAGGAAAAAGTGAGAAGAAATAAACATATCTCGCCTAGTTGCACCTCCCCTGGGGAGGCGTAAGGCTTTTGCGCATGCCGAGGTTTATATGGTCTTGTAAATCTGGGGATGCATCAAAATCCATGGGTATTGCGTGGGAACACCCACCAAAATGCCCGTGGAATGCCTCCCTAGCATAGAGTAAGTCAACGCAGCGATTTGCGCTGCCTTGCTTTTCTCTATCTATGAGGCCATTCAATGCCACGTAAAGAGGCTCTGCATGGCCTCTTTAGTATGGGGGCATATTTATGAGAGCTTTGCATCATGCTAGCACCACCCAATGTGGTGCAGGCACGACAAGAGTCTCTCAATCATATTTATGAAGTCACGCAAAGCTACTTTGCATGGCTTTGAATGACTTCACAAATATGGAGTAATGCAACTCAGTGCAAATCATTGTGTTTCTTTACTCTGCGCAAGGGAGACATTTCATGGACATTGCAGTGGGTGTTCCCATGCAACTCCCATGGTTTTTGATGTATTCCCAGATTTACAAGACCTTGTAAACTTGGGAATACATCAAAATACTATGCCTCCCCAGGTGAGGCATAACGAGGGGAAATATGTTTATTTCTCCTGTTTTTTTTTCCTCTTTCTATGTGTGCTGCATTCTGCAAAAACACCTCTATGGATTGTTTTTGTTCAAGAAGGTGCCCCTTCCTGCACAAAAACAATCATGCCTGTAACACAGGCACTTTTGCACAATGGTGCAAGGGTGCCTACATTGGCGCTAGGCTGCTAAAGCGGCACCAGCATAAAGGGAAAGTACAGGAATGCACCATATTGGATGAATTTGGTGCATTGCTGCCCTTTCCCTGTGGCACAGGGCAGCAAGGTAACTTGCTGATCTGCCCTGCGCCACAATTTAAGTAAATATGTCCCATGATTTGGTGGTTTGCGCCATGGTTGCATCACAAATAGTGACACAAAGACGGTGCAAAGAGCTCATTAATTTGCCCCTTAGTGTTAAACCAGGTTTAATGTCAGGTGATTTCTCCAGGGCCTGCTTTTCTCAAGATTTACTGATGAGTTCTGCGGCTGTCCTTGGAAACACAGGAATCAGGTACTCCTGAGAGTTTATATATTTATTTATTTGAGAGTTTTATATAGCGCTAGCTAGACCTGAAGGTATCAGAGCACTTTACAACAGTAAATGTTCACATCAAAGATAACAAGTCTATACAGAGCATCTGAGTCAGTGAGCTTTACAACAGTGAATGTTCGCAACACAGACAACAAGTATAGTAGGCATTAATTATAGTGCGAGCTAGACTCGAAGATATCAGAGCGCTTCAGATCTCACTGAATGGTTAAGTACTTGCCCCTTACCATCTGGAGTTCAGGATGCTGTGAATATGTAAAGTCCTGTTTTACTCTAAGGGGAAAAGCAACCAGTACAGACCGTGCAATGTATTCCTTGAAAAAATATAAGGACATATTAAATGAAAAGTCACACAGCACAGCAAGTCACCTTGCTGAGCTGCATGAGAGGGAAAGGGCAGGAAGGCACTGTATTAAACAAAATACTGCGCATTGCTGTCTTTTCTCAGCACTGGCAATGTGTGCCAACACAGGCACCCTTGCACCATGCTGCAAAGGTGCCTGCGTTGTAAGCAGGATTGTCTTTGTGCAGAAAGGAACTCCTTCCTGCTCTAAAATAATCCCTTGAGGCAGTTTCCTCTTGCTATGTGTGCTGTAGAATGCAGCACACATAGAAAGAGGAAGTAACGAGGAGAAATAAAGAGATTTCTCCTTGTTATGTTATGGTGTTATGTTATAAAATATTTATACAGCGCGTGTACACCAAAAGGTTTTATGGCGCTAGCTCTAGAGTATGCCGGGACCATTGGGTGGAGTTATTCGTAAACCCTGAAACTCAGAAGATCAGTGTATGACAGAATCTCCAGTGGAAAAGAATTCCACAGTCTTGGGGCCAGGGATGCGAACCTACACCCTCCCTGGCATTTTAACTTGAAGGCAGGGGTGGTCAGTAGCTGGAGGTGAACTGAGCGCAGGTTGCAGGAGGGAGTGTACCTTGATAAGAGGCAGTTAATACATTTAGGCTCCGACTATGTAGAGACTTAAAGATTAGGCATCCCGTCTTAAAGGCCGTGCGTTGGGAGATAGGGAGCCAGTGTAGTTTTTTTAGAAGAGGTCTGGCAGATTGCCATCTGGGTTGCTGGTGGATCAGTCTCGCTGCTTGGTTCTGAACCATCTGAAGCCGCTTGATTAAGAAAAGTGGCATGCTTAGGTAGATTGAGTTGGTGTAGTCTAAGTGTGATAGTACCATGGCTATCACGACCTGTATCAGCGCTGCATGAGTGAGCAGGCAGCTGATCTTTCTAATATTACGTAACTGAAAGAAACAGGTCGAGACCACTGCACCAACTTGAGATCTTAACGATGGGTCGTTGTTTATGGTGTCCCCTAGGCTCTTGACAGAGGTAGAGGGTTCGGGGGAGAACCGAGTTCCGTCAGCCAGTAGTGTGGGCCCCAGAAGATCTGACTGCTCCCTGTCAGAACTAGTTCGGTCTTGCCTGGATTGAGTTTTAAATGGTTTTGGGCCATCCAATGGCGAATTTGGAGCATGGTGGCCTGGAATTCCAGGACTGAGTTAGGGGAGTTATCTATGGTTAAAGTTAACTGTAGGTCATCAGCATAATTGAAGGTGGTCACCTTCCGTTCCTTCAGGGACTGAATCAGAGGTAAGAGGTACAGATTAAACAGATGGGGGGGTAGTGATGATCCCTGTGGGACCATACATGCAGTTGTTAGCTTAGGTGCAGTGAATGAGGCTAAGCGTACCGCTTGAGTTTGGCCTTCGAGAAAAGAGTTAATCCAGCTGAAGGCTGAGCCCTGGATGCCGGCCTGCCTGACACGGTCCATTAATATTTCATGATTGACCGTGTCAAATGCGGCCGAAAGATCTAAAAGCACCAGGGCCTGCGGAGTCCCTCTGTTAGCTTTTTCTCGTAAGGTGTCCAGTACTGCTAAAATCACTGTCTCCGTACAGTGAGCGGGGCGGAATTCCGCTTGGTGAGGGTCTAGATATTCAGAATGTTCCATGAAATTGGACAAGCACTTTGCCATGTGGGCTTCCAGAACTTTGACCAAGTAGGGGAGCAAAGAGACGGGCTTCTGGGGGTCTGCTCCTGGTTTCTTTAGGAGGGTGACCACAATTGCGTCCTTGAATACTTTAGGGACACTGCCCTGTGAGAGGGACTCATTCAGAAAGGTCATGATGGCACACGGCAGGGCGGAGATGGTATCTCTTAAGATATGAGGTGGGCAGCAGTCCATGGGGGAGCCAGATTTGACTCTGGACAACAAGTCCAGGAAGGACTGGGTACTACAGGCTGGAAAGTGATCCAAGGTAAAAGGTTTCCTTATCATGGGGAGGGGAGTCTCAATGGGGCTGGATATAGGGATGCTAGCTTTTATGTTAGAATTTTTTTCCACAAAGTAGTTATTCAGAGAGTCACAGAGTTCTTGGGTAGGTGTGGGTTTAGGTATGACTCTCTCTGCATTGGATAGTGTGTTAACGATAGACAAAATTTCCTTGGACCTGTTGTCAGAGTTTAAAATTCTAGCGGAGAAGTGCGCAGCCTTGGCTGCAGTAATAGCTTTTTTATATTCTTTCCATGCTTCCGAGTAGTGGTGTTTCCCTTCAAGGGAGTAGTTCTGTCTCAATTTCCTTTCTTTTTGGGAAAGGGCCAATTTTTGGTCTCTTAGCTCATTAGAGAACCATTTCTTTGCGTCAGAGCGGCGAGCTCGTTTTAATTTTTTGAGCGGAGCATGCATATCACTGGCCGCTAGTAGCCAGGCTGAGATATTTGCTTCCAAGAGATGGACATCAGAGTCAAAGGCAGGGGTTGAGCTAGAGAGTGTGTCCTGAAATTCCTGTTTGTTGAGGGCACTCCATTTCCTGATCATGCCCCCCTCGGCCGTGAGGGTCTTACTACTGATAGGAATCATTGTTGTGAATTTTATTAGGTGATGATCAGACCATATACATGGTAGAATATTGGGCGTGGACACTGTGAGGTTTGTGGTCCAGACTTGGTCCAATATGTGTCCTTTGGTGTGTGTGGCTGAAGATAGGTGATGAGTAAAGTTTAGGTTGGTTAGTAGATCAGTCTGTTCGGCACAATGAGGCCCGCCATGTACGTCGTTAGACCAGTAATTTAGGTCACCTATTAACAGTATTTTAGCATAATTCGTTGCAAGGTTGGCTATTTGTTCACTCAACGAAAGAGGAAACAGGGGCATGTGCTGTGGGGGCCTGTAAACCAGGACGCAGATGAGCGGGGCAGAGCTAGACTCTAATTTGATGACCATGTTGTTCACTGCGGGGAGACTTAAAGGAGTAATGGTAGTGAATTTGTGGTCTTGATGGATGATCGCAGCTACTCCACCACCCATTTTTCCTGGTGGTCGATTCACATGGAGAATGTAGTAGTCGTGAGGTAATGCGGCCAGTATATCAGGGGTGGTATTGGGATTCAACCATGTTTCCGTTACAAGGAAGATGTCTGTTTTTTCATACATTAGGAGCAAGAAACCATCCAACTGATGCTTGACTAGGGTACAGGTGTTTAGATAATATATGCGTAGTGCTGTGTGTTTATGTTGGGCAGTACTCGGTACCCAGTATGTGTGGAGGATGGGTTCTGAGATTTCTGGGAAGGATCTCCGTACCTGAAGGATTTCAGTGAGGCTTAAGCGCACACAAATAGCAGGGTTGAGTGGGAGCGACGACTGATGGAGTTTTCTAAGTTCCTCTGAGGAATAAGTAAGGATTTGGGCATGGATTATGGCCCCTGGGCCCGTCAGGGCGCGGACCGGCGCAGACGGGCTTGCCTTTGGCGCGCCACCGGCGCTCCCGCGCTGCAGCGGACATAAATACCGGTTCGCACGGCGTGATTGGCTGAAGCCAAGGGGTGTGCTCAGAAGACCACAAGGGAGCCAGCGCCGCTAGTACTATGCAAACTTTGGTATTTTCAGTTAAAAATTACTTAAAATACATAAAATTCAAGCACTTTTTAAAAATAATTCAGCACAAACAAACAGCAGCCCGCAGGGTAGCGGCACAATTTCTAGAGTGCCCGCTGCCGCGCTGCAGTGGACATAAATACCGGTTCCCCGTCTCTGACTCCTCCCCCGCCCGGTGTGATTGGCTGAAGCTGAGGGGTGTGCTCAGGAGACCGCAAGGGAGCCAGCGCCGCTAGTACTATGCAAACGTTGGTATTTTGAGTTAAAAATGACTTAAAATACATCAACTTCAAGCACTTTTTAAAAATAATTCAGCACAAACAAACAACAGTCCGCAGAGTAGCGGCACCATTTCTAGAGTGGAAAGGCATAGCATTCTAGCGCATTCCCAGGCCTTCCAGTATTGTTAAATATGGGAATGCTTCAGAATCCATGAGTGGAGCATAAGTGGGAACACCTATGCTCCACTCATCACACGCCTATCCTGAGAAAAGTAATACAACGCAGCGATTTGCGCTGCATTGAGTTACTCTAGATTTATCAATCCACTCAGCTCTTCCTTACAAGGTGGTCTTGTGTGGCTTAATACATCAAACTTAAAGGTTGTTTCGCGTTTGCACCCCGTTGCAAGTTGCGAAAGCGACGCAGCACTATGATAAATATGTCCCATAATGTCCAAACAGTATCATTCTTTTATTTTTGAAAAAAGACATTTGTTAATATTGAGTGCCCATGCCCATTAACATCAAGACGTTTTATGTTTCTTAATCTCTCTTGCATTAACACAGAATGCAATTTATAAATCACTTATGGCCAGGAGCGGTAGGGGGAACATTTGCATGAAAAACTATTACATTTGTGAATAATACACTAACATAGGTAAGTGCAGAGTCAGTTCGAGGGCCTCCTTTCTGTGTAAGTATCTTGTTGCAGCAGGTAGTTTGTCAGTATTCAGGGTCACTGAGTAGGTCATTGATTTTTTTTTTTTAAACATAATTTGTATTGTTAACAAATGGTCGAACGAAGGATAACTTTCAAGCTGCTCACACCTGCCTACAAGGCCCTCCACAACACCGGACCCCAATACCACATCAACCAAATCTCCTTTCACGCCCCCAAGAGAAACTTCCGCTCAGCCAACCTCTCCCTAGCCACCGTCCCACACTTTTACAGGAACAGAGCAGGTGGAAGATCCTTCTCCTACCTTGCAGCCGAGGCCTGGAACAAACTCCCCCTTCACCTCCGACAGAGCCCAACACTGCTCCAGTTCCGAAAGAACCTGAAGACCAGGCTCTTCGAATGACCTCAACAGATCCCAACGGAGCCCCTCACTCCCTCCCCCAGTGCGTTGAGACCCTCACGGGTAAGTAGTGCACTTCACAAAACCCTGATTGATTTCATAAACAAACAAGCATGGCAGGACAAAACATTTTCTATAATCCCCTTACAGCTGCGTCATCTTTAGGGAGCTTAGTAAAATATCAACATGGGCATTGAGGCTCTGTTCCCCTCCTGCATAAGCCCAGCGAAATGTCAAGGGCAGTAACAGTCAGTAGGGCAAGCTAGTGACCAAAATGATGATGGTCAAAGCAAATGGTAACGTAACAACAAACATATAACATGACTATAAAGTAAACACTAAAAAATCCTGGATGGGGGAGTGGAGAGGGTCCCAAGTGCATGTTTCAGTGCAGGGAAGCAAGTGATGTGGGCTAAGTTCTACCTGTAGTGAGGTCACAATTTGTCTTTACTATCGACGACTTGCTGGGGGAGAAAGGAGTCCTCCCATGTCATCCATGCTCGGACAATCCTGCACTATTGTTTGCTAGGCCTGTGCATGAGTCGGAGCCCTACGACTGTGGTGCAGCTCCCTCTGAAAGACCATCTCCTCACACTTTAATAATTCAGCATGGCAGAATAGCACACTGGGGCTCTGGGTGTCCTTCCAGGTGAGAGCAATCTGTGAAAGAGCCAATACTAGGGACATAGCAAGGAAATATGGGTTTGGGCAAGAGTCCTAGTAGGCAGTAGAAAGGTGTTGCTGGAATGTGAGGCTCCATAGCAAGGCCACTGTATCTGACAAGCATTTCCCAGTACTGCAAAACCATGGGACAGACCCACACCATGTGCTGGAAGTAAGCTCCCAGCAGATTTCATTAAGGGCACGTCTCCTGGGTCACTGGAAGCATGAGGTTGATGAGTTTTGGTGTGAGGTACACCCTGTGCAAAAAAATGTATAGTGGATAGTTTAGATCTGGTGTTTTCTGGAGGTGCGTGGAAAGTACTCTAAACTTGCACCCCAATTTCTGTCAGTCATTGACAGACACAAATCTGTTGCCCAGAAGTCCTGTAAGCTCTCCAGGGTCCCCTTGGCCTGCCCCAGGAGTGTATTATAGTGTAAAGTGATGGCTTCGACCCTGTTCGTCGTAGTGCATATAGTCTGCAGGGCTGCTAGGGAGGGCGGCTCCTCAATCCACATGAGCCTGTACGCTGTATTGTGGCCCTCACAGCTCCATATAGGAGAAAGTGATGAGGGGGTATCTCAGAGTAGTCAACCAAATCCTGGAAGGGTTGTAGAACACCATTGTCATAATTCACCTTGGGTGCTGATGGCAGTTCTCTCCCAGTCCTGTAGACCCCTCCAGCACCTGCCCAGGTGAAAAATCTCAATGTGAGGCCTTCAGCATAAGGCCGTAGCAAGTGCATTCTCTGGACTACCCTCATCCAGGCATATTGAAGAGTAGCGGCTTGAATATCAGGGGATGTGCCCTGCGCCCTATGCAGGGGATAAAGCATGATCTGTGACTATGTAGGGTGTGTAGGAATGCTACAACCTGGCCCACAGCAAAAGTAAAGGATCTAAATAACATTAACAACTTGGCCAGCGCTGCTCGCCCTATGACGGACAGGTGCAGGGGGTGACCAAAGGCAATGGTGGGCATAGTGAGGCCATCGCCGCATATGTTACCTTCCAGTAGTTGAGTTTCAAATCAATAGAGCCACATCCCCAAGTAGCAAAAAGTGTCGACTTCTCAGAGTATTCTGCCCTCCATGTCCACCAGCTGAGCCTCTGAGTCAGGCTCGTGAACGGGGTATACAAGAGAATTTTGTCCCAGCTCACACTCAGGCCTGAGATAGACCAGAAACCAGTGAGCACCTGGATGGTGCCCTCCACATCTGTGTGCACTCCACAGAGGTAAATTTATAAGTTGCTCACATACAAGGTAATACATCGGGTAGTATTGTCGACTGGTAGCCCCTGATATGCTTGGCCTCACCTAGGCGTGAGCACAAGGTGCTTGGCCGATATGGCACAAAATAAAGGTGACAAGCAGCACCAATGCCTCATGCCTTAAGAGACTTTACAAGTGTCCGAGATACAACTCCCAGTCTTCACGTGAGGAACTGCATCAGTGTAAAGCTGTTTCGTCCACATGATATAGTCCCTGCCCAGTCCCATGCTAGCCATAAAGATGTACAAGTAATCCCACTGAAGAGAGTCAAAAGCCTTAGCCATTTCCACCACCATCACCATGGCTCTGGAATAGGTTGGGTTGGGAGAACGTAGGGCCTGTATCTATTGCCGCACATTAGTGGCTGTCTTGCGAGATGGGACAAACCCAGATTGAGCCGAATGTGCCAAGTCTTGGAGGTGAGTTAACAATCTAGTGACCAGAATCTTCCGGAGAAATTTATGATCAAAGTTAAGGATCGAGAGAGATCTGTAAGATGATAAACAATCCTCTTATTTTCTCTATTTTAAAAGCGGTACCAGTAGTTCCTTGTGCATGGTGGGAGGCAAGATATGAAGAGCCTGCCCGAGGTATAAAGCTTAGTCAACCTCAGACCAAAATGTCACAGTACATCGAGTAGAACTCAACGGGCAAGGATTTCGGTTCCAGGGGCCCCCATACCTCTTGTATCTGGATGTCATCCCCTATCGCCGTTGCCACATCACAATTCACCATTGCCATCCAAGCATTCAAGCTGAAGTTCTGTAATGCCTGAAAGCCGAAGCCTGAGATGGGCACACAGAGGTAGGTATAATAGTCCCTAAATTCCGCCTTGATATCTTACTGGGTGTAGACTTGGGTGCCAGGAGCAGTGATCACCGACATGATCTGTTTATGATCCTGGCTGGGATTAGCGAGCCAAGCAAGGAGGCTGCTGGTCTTGTCCTGTTCACTGTGGGTGTTGCAGATATATGGGCGATAATCTTAACCTCTAAACCTTTCCAACAATTTCAACAGCTTTCCTTTCTCTGCCATTAACTGTTGGCATTTAATAGGATTGTGCAATGCCTCCCTCTCGAGCCTATCCAGCAGTCACTCCTGCAAGGTAATTCCATGAATAGCTGTCTCCAGATCCCCGTGGTCATAGAAATACAGTGGTCCCTAATAACTATCTTAAATGCTTCCCACCCAATCCCCCTGGTTGGAAAAGGCAATCCCCTCGTTATTAGTGGAGTAGTCTTGGACAGTGGTTGACAAGGAGTTCCAGATTACAGGGTCTTCCAGTGAGTCAGTATTCAGTGTCCAAGATGGGATTGGGGGCCGAGAGGTCTCCCGGCGAAGTGTCAGTAGAAAATGATTGTGATCTGAGAATGTTTTGGCAAGGCATTCTGCATGTAATACCCTACTGCATAGTGAACTCCAGCAGAGTAGTACATTTAAGTGTACAAAATGTCATGAATGCCAGAGTAATGGGTGCATTCCCTACGCTGGGGGTCTGAGGCATTCCACACATTGACCAGTCCCCACTCCTGTTTCCAGGCTTCAAAGGCCTTGTCTACAGCTTACAAAGGTGAGATCAGGAGGGGCGGGTACGATCTCTCCAGAGACGAATCTGCAACACAGTTAAAGTCCCCCCCCCCCCCAATCACCATAGTGTAATGCAGCACTGAGGTTAGGTTCGGGTATAAAGAATTAAGTAAGGTTGGTTGATCAGTGTTAGGAGTGTAAACAATGATTACCGCTACATCTCTTTCCCATTCAGTTTACCCCCTAAGGCAATGTAGCATCCCTCTGGGTCACTTATTTCCAGGCACCCCTGGATCCAAAAAAGCACGCTTTGGGAAAAAGCCAAATATGATGAGAAATAGACTTGCTCCTCCATCTCTTTTGGAGTGCCACCCCTTCTGCTTTGGTGAGATGTGTTTCCTGTAGGAGGGTAATTTGTACCTTTCAGCTCCTAATGTAGTCCTGGACTTTTAGCTCTTGCTAGGGGAGTTTAAGCCCAGTAGGTTCCAGGTGAGCAGCCTAATGAAGGAGCATATGTCAGCCATTCTGGTATGTCCACCCACAATGCGCCCCAGCCCAAGGCCCTTTCCCGGATAGAAGCCGGGATCCTAAGTATGACGAACCTCCCTCAGGAGGCAATAAACAAAGCAAAAAACAAAGACAATACATGAGCAAAAAAACAATCATTTCCTCAAAGGATAATTCTGCATTGTTCAAACAGTATAACTGACAGTAGAACTCGGTGTACCAACAGAAGTTGGCAACCCTTCTAGCTCCTGCGACACTGCTGGCGGGTGGCCAGTCATTTAACCAGGCCCTGCAGGCAGCGCGGGCCCCAGGCCGAACACTGGCATATAAAAGAGAACATGTGATTTGTTGAAATGACAAGTGCAAAATAGAACCAATGTCTGGTACACAAGCAAATAGAAACAGTGAGATGATCCGGGTGAACGCAGTCAAATTATTTCATCAGCAGTGCCAGCTGGAATGCTAGGTAATTGCTTGCTGAGTTCGGAACCCGTGGCACAGCTAGTGTAGGAATGGCGTCTTCATCAGAGCTGGTGGGTCCTTCGGCATTATCGCTGGGGGAGGACAGAGATGCCACTGTCGCCACTGCCTCCCTCCTACCCTCATGCACCTGATGGGTAGTAGGTCGCACTCCTCTGCACCCAGAGCTGTGAGTGTTCCAGCACCTCAGTGGTCCAGCAGTGGGTGGATCTGCACACGGGACCTCCCGAGTCATGGGAATCCAGCTGTTGACACGATCCATTAGGAGTGGCGAAAAAGATGGTTTTCCAGTCAAATTGAATCCGGTGTGTGCAGGGAGCAGCGAAGTGTACTTGATTCCCAAACCTCGTATCCTACTTTTCACCACCAGGAAGGAGGATCTCTGCCACTACACAGCCACTGTGAAATCCAGGAAGATGGGCACTCACACATTCTCGACTATGAAGAGCCCAGACATCCGCTCCTGTCACAGGATAAAGTTTCGATCCCAAAACAACTTGACATAGGAAACTACAGATCGGGGCACCCTTGGTGCAGGGGATTTAGCAGGCAACCTGCATGTCCACCCGGGGGCATAGTGTTTGGAGATGCCCCTGGGTGCAGCCACATCCTCCAAATACGTAAGCATTGAAGGCCCCTCGACTTGCTCTGGCAGACCAATGACCCTGATATTGTTTTTTCTGGCCTTTTCCTCTTGATCTCCAATTGTGGCCTCCAAATATGTTTACTATTCCAGTCATGTAGTCCAAGTAAGCTGCCTGGGCATTAGATTCTAGGCCCAGTGTTCCGAGGTCAGATTCTACCTGTCGAAGGCATTCAGCCATTTTGCAGTGGTCGTCTCTAGAAGCCCATGTCCACAACCAGATAATCAATTTTCCCTTCAAGTGTGTCCTGTGTTGACCCAATAGCTTCCAGGATAATATCCAATTTATTCGCAATGGGGGAGAGTACCCCCTCAGGAGGACGCCACAACCTGGTTTTCTCATTAGTCTGCTGCAATCTTCCCATGGTGGAGGTAATAGAACCATGCCTGGCAATAGTATGGCAGGCACTCCTCCACATTGCTGGGGTCCCACAGGGCACTATAGCCATCGGGGCCCACAGAGGCCCCAAATGCTTCCACATTGCATGGCTGCGGAAGGGAGACGGACAACAGCCTTTGGCGCTTTCCCCCCAGGTGACACTGCAAAATATTGGGTGGACTACTCACTGCAGGCCCTCAGTTGAAACTGGAAGAGTCAGGTGAAAGAAAGCATTTCAATGTTTCGGGCATGCAGTTCAACCACATATTTCGAGCCGTCTTCATAGACCGAGCCACAGATGGTTCTCAGCCAAGCTTGTGCAAGCACTCCCTGTAGCTTTGGTGGCACCCGGGAACCCCACCAGATGATCCCCAGCTGGACCACTGTGTTGCACGGCCTAGAGAGAGCCAGGTGATGACGGGGCCACAACCATGCTTGCACTGACTTGGGAAGTCTCCTCCACCATGCCGCTTAAGCAGCGATTGCCGCCATTTTGGAACCGTGGATGGCAGGGCCAGAGGTCTCAGGAATAACAGCTCCATCATGTTAATCTGGCCCTCTTGTAGTGGCTGGTGTGATGTTGGTATCTTGAAACAACCCCCCCCCCCCGGGCAAAGGATGACAGCCAGAGCACTAGGATGCTGCAATGTCACCCAGGGATGGAGAGGGTTCTCCCTTAGCAGCAATCGCTAGCCTCAAAACCCAAGTAGGCTATTGATGTGAGCAAAAGGGGGGGGCTAGGAAACCAAAAGCAGCCCTGGCACAAATGCTCAAACCATTCTCTGTCCCTACATCTCCTTGTGACATCTCTCTCTTACTATTAAACCATGTTCTGCCTTCACTCCCTTCTCCCTCTCTGATTGCTTTCTCTCTACTCATTGCCCTCCTTCCCTCCCTCTCCCACCTTCTTTCTTTCTTGAAGCCTACCAGTGCCTGCTGCAATTAACCTTAGAGAGCTGGGAAAGTGGCACAGACACCAGGTGTACCCCTACCTCAAAATCTAACCTGGAGGGGCTCTGGCCACTGTACTGGGGCGCCCCGCGGGGACCTTGCGTGTCCTCTAGAGTCCGCGGGCACCAGCGCTAGAAATAACTGGCACACCTCACACGCCGTGTACATTTGGAAGTCCAGCCCCGAGCGGGTGCTTCCTTTTATTAAATCCCCGCAGGCCACTCCTGGCCTGCGAACGACGTTTGGCGGTCCTGTAACTACAGGACCACTAACAATTACATCCCTTCCCAACTCAGTCCTTTGAAAACAAACAGTTCAACAGTTCGAACAGTACGTGTGTCAGACACACAGATTCAGGGTATGAGGGCAGAGGCAGAGGCAGTGGCAGTGGTCTTGCACCATCAGCAAACAAAGTCTCGCCGGCGCAGGTTTGGACGAGGATTTGGCCGTAGGTTTTATCCCTGGGGACAGCTCCGCAGCCGCGTGCTGTCCGGGGTTACTCCATTTGGGGGGTAGTGTGGGAGGTGGTGAGGCTGCATTCTCCGGTGGCCTCCTGCCTTCCTCGCCTCTTGATCCTCCGCTTGGATCTTCTTGCGCTGTGACAGCTGGCCCACTTGGTTGATTCTCTAGGGGTTCCGTCAGATGTGCGGCCGGGCTTTCCTTGAACCATGAGATGTTACGTGACACCTCCTCACCTCCTCTCTGGGCAGTTATCATGGTTCCGTTGTTTGCGGTAACGGTCCATGCTCCAGGTTCGTAGTTCATTCTGAATTTTCCTCCTGGGCGATGGTCCTTGAGTAGGACGGTGGCACCTGTTCGGAGTGTCCTAGGTGCGGCATGGCGGCGGAGGCTTACTCGTTGATTTCGGCGAGTCCTCCGGTCTTGCGACTCTTCAGCTTCAAGAGCCGGTGGCGCCCATCCTTGGCATGTGGGGAAAAAATCCTTTCTCTGGCCGTATAGCATCAGCGACCAGGGGCTCCTCTGAGTAGTGCAATGAGGGGTATTCCGGTACTCTCTCAGTAACTCGTCAAGCCGCTTCTCGGGGTCAACCTGTTCAACCACTGCTATGCAGAACATCTTGTTTAGCGTGCGCATAAAGCGTTCTACGTCACCATTGTCTTGTGGCCACTGAGGCGTGACTCGCCGGTGGTGTATTCCTCGCTGTCTTAGGAAGGTGGCGAACTCCGTTCCTTGGAATGGTGGTCCATTGTCGCTGCGGATCTCATGGGGAAATCCAAACATGGCAAATACTTTTTCCAGCACAGGGTCCACGTGATGAAATGCAGTGGACACAACTGGCTCCACTATAGGGTACTTCGAGAAGGCGTCTATGAGCACCAGCATGTGTTTCCCTCCTGGGAAGCTTCCAAAGTCTATGCTCACTTTGGACCATGGGGCGGTGCATGCTTCTTCAGTGATCACTGGAACCGGCTTTTCTGGGGCACTTGTCAGTTGGCACAGTGGACAGTGACGGACAAAGTCTTCAACTATCTTCTCTAGTTCCGGAAACCAGAGCTTTTCTCTCATCCGTGCCTTCATTTTCGTTACTCCTTGATGGCCTCCGTGAGCTAACTGGGTTGCGCGGTGTTTCAGTGCTTGGGGTATTACCAGCCTCGATCCTCTTAGTAGGATTCTGTCACCTGTGGCGCTGAGTTCGTTTCTTATTTGCCATATCTTCACCAGGTTTTCCCGATCTTCTGGGCTCTATGAGTTGGATTGGCGGAGGTAGTTCGTCCTCGACCCTTCTTGGACAGCTTGTAGAGTCCTGGCATACACTGTGTCGGTGGCGGCAGCCTCCTTGATGTCATCCAAGGTCATGGTTTGGGGGCAGGCAGTCATTGATATCAGGTGTACATATTGGTCTGCACCTTCAATGTCTCCCTGTGCCTCCTGCAGTACGGGGTGCCTTGACAGGAAGTCAGCGGGGTTTTTGGCTCCTGGTCGGTATACCACTTCCATCTTGTATGGCTGTAGCTGAACTGCCCATCGCTCAATTCGGGGAGGGGGGGTGAATCGCAGTCCCTTTGAAGAGAGGAACGAGGGGTTGGTGATCGGTGACCATGGTGAACGGTTGTCCTGTCAAGTTGTCAGGTGGCGAGAACCGGTAGTACACCGCTCGCATCCCCGCCATGTGGGGGAACTACGTTTCCCAGGACGCCCGGCAGAACACGCCCCACGTGTTCGGCGCCGAGCGCGACAGCGGTTAAAACCGCCAACAAACACCAAGCGGTGCCGATGATTCCAGCCAGTCCTGTCCGTACTCTTGTTCCCGAAACAACGTTCCAGCCCCGCATCCTCGGCCTTGCCCTAGTCCTTGTATCCAGTCTCCAGGAAACACTACATCAGCGCTCCTCTGCCCAAGGATACCGGGTCCAGAGTGGTAGCGCGAAGGTGAAAACCTCGTCGGTGAGCCCCGACGCTTCCACGTTCCTGTTTTCTTCCCTCATCCATTCCACGCGCTCCTCTGCCCACGGAGTTCCGGGTACAGAGTTGTAGCGCGGACTGGTGCGCTCCTCTGCCCACGGAGAACCGGGGCCAGAGTGGAAGCGCGAACTGGGGCGCTCCTCGGCCCTTGGAGTTCCGGGCTTAGAGTAGCAGCGCCCGTTCCTGTTCTTTCCTTTAGCCTTCAGGGAGGCGATTTCCTCGTTCTTTTAGGAGTGACCCTGATCCAGGACGCGCTCTGGGGGGCATCAAGCACTGACCTTCAAGTGCTGGCTTTTGCTCCCAGTGGGCAGCGTCCCTCTGCCCTTCCGGATTCGATCCCACGAATCCGCCCTGGCTCTGCGGTGACTCGTCAGTGCGAACCTCAACTGAACGACACGCAGGCCAGGCCAGAGAACCCTCAAAACCCCGGGTGGGAAGGTGACAGGTGAGAAACCACTGCAAAGCGGGAGGGGGGAGGCAACACGTGGGTCACTATTGACGGGTGTCTGACGGTGTGCTTGTTTCGTTCCAGATCCCTCTCCCAGCTGTTCCTTCCCTTCCTTCCCTCGCCCACCTGTCTCCATAGTCCGTGTGTGTTACACGTTCTCCGGACTGGGGACGGATGGGAGGTGGACCCCATTATCTTCAGCGTCATCCTGAGGAGAGAATTTTCCGGCCAACGTGACAGAATCATCGGCCTACGAATTATCGCTCCTCCTGATCACGCTGTCGTAGGGGATGACCTCCTTAGAGGACGTGGTGGCAGCCCTGGCTCTTGTCCAGGGGGAACTAGCCGCCTCACGTCAAGAAACCGCTGCCCTCCACTCCAGGATGGACCGTATCCAACGGAATCCCTTTGATGCCGGGAGTATTGGCCCAGCCTCCACGCCCCAGGTAGTGGTAGAGATGCCCGCGCATGTTCCCCTGGCCCCTCCTGAACGATTCCATGGGGATATGCAGAAAGTACAGGTCTTCATGACTCAGGTCCTCCTCAACTTCCATTGTAAACCCAAGTTGTTCGCTACTAACCAGGCTAGGGTAGCTTTCCTCATCTCGTACCTGTCAGGAGACGCGGCCCAATGGGCGGTGCCTATCGTCAGGAGAGACGACGCCCTGCTCTATGATTGGGATACGTTCCGCGAAGAGTTCGAGAAAACCTTCGACCGAAGAGCCGATACCTTCTCCGCGGATCGTGATCTCCTCGACCTCAAACAGAGCAGTTCCGATTTTCTCGGATACCTCAACAGTTTCAGGAGGCTGGTAGCGGAAACTGACTGGCCTGAAGCAAAGCAGTCAGCCATATTTTACCGGGGGCTGACGGAAGATTTGAAAGACGTCATAGCACAAATAGATCCCCAACCACGCTCCTGTGTCGCGATGATGGAACTTGCCTCGCGGTTGGAATACCGCCTCCGAGAAAGGAAAGGGGACCATAGAAAAAAGGAAAGACCCCCTCCGTCCTCGGATCTGGCACGAGCACCCGATCACGGACCGGCCCGGCCCGAACCCATGGAGATAGGGGCCGTGAGAGCGTCCCTCACCTCGAGTGAGAAGGATTACCGCCGGAAGCAGGGCCTCTGTCTGTACTGCGGCAAGAAAGGCCATTACCTCAGAGAATGTCCCGTCCGTCCTAAGGTCGGGAGGCCTCGCGCAGGCCAAGCCGCGGCAGTGACGGGAGAAGGGGAGGCGGGAAACGCCCAGGCTTGAAGGACCTCGAAGGGAAGCCTTCAAGCTACCACTCTATCCCTTCGGTAGAAGCCGATGCTGAGGCAGAGCCGGACCACTTCTTCCTCACGCTTCAAGTCGTGATAGACCATACCACTCGGACCATTCGGGCCATGATTGATTCTGGGGCCACAGGATGCTTTCTGGACGAGACCGAAGCCCAGAAGCTGGGGGTCACTCTCCTCCCCAAACCTACACCTGAACTCGTCTATGCGGTAGATGGGAAGGAGTTGGACTCGGGGCCCATCCGTTATGTCACCCCAGCCCTCTGGATGACCATCGGGAAGACCCATGGCGAATGGTTGGCCTTAAACATCATCAAAGCTCCCCGGTGCAAACTCATTCTGGGGCTACCCTGGTTAAGGAAACACGAACCAACCATAGAGTGGTCCGCGAACACCATTTCCTTTTGCTCCACCTTTTGCCGTCAACACTGTACGGTGCCTGACTCACCTCCACCCCCTCCGTTGGTCTCTCCGCAACATATCGCCACGGCGGCGGAGAAAGACGTAGTGCTCCCGGCTTGGTATAGCGCCTATGCCGACGTCTTCGACAAACGGAAGGCCGAAGAGCTGCCACCCCATCGGACATATGACTGCCGCATCGACCTGGAACCTGGAGCCGTCATCCCCTGTTGCCGTGTCTACGCTCTCACAGGACCCGAAACGAGTCACCTCCGAGAGTATCTGGACACATACCTCGCGTTGGGCTTCATTCGCCCCTCGCGATCGCCCGCAGCCTCTCCGCTCTTCTTCATCCCAAAGGCCAACGGCGAGTTGCGTTGCTGCATTGACTATCGCGCGCTCAACGCAGTGACAGTAAAGAACCAATACCCCTTGCCATTGATCCCAGTGCTGCTCGAGCAGGTCAGGGAGGCAGCCCTGTACACCAAGCTGGACCTCCGTGGGGCATACCACCTGGTTCGAATGAGAGAAGGGGACGAATGGAAGACGGCGTTCAAGACGCGGTATGGGTTATTCGAGTACCTCGTGATGCCCTTTGGGCTCTGCAACGCCCCTGCCGCCTTCCAGTTCTTCCTCAACGAGGCCTTAAGGGAGTACCTGGATAAGTCCGTTATAGTCTACATCGACGACATCCTTATCTATTCGGCCAACGCGAAGGAGCACGTCGTCCACGTGAGACAGGTCTTACAAGCCCTCCGCGCGCACCGTTTATACTGCAAGCTCACGAAGTGCGAATTCCACGTGACGACAGTGGAATTCCTGGGTGTTCTCCTGACTCCTGCCGGACAAGTCATGTCGGATCGGAAGGTGCAAGCCGTGGTGAAGTGGCCGCCTCCTACGACTGTCAAGGAAGTGCAAAGCTTCCTCGGCTTCTCCAATTTCTACCGGCGCTTTATCCATCATTTCTCCCAACTGGTGGCACCTCTTACGAAACTAACTCGCAAAGGCGTTCCGTTTTCCTGGCAACCCGAAACACAGAGGGCGTTTGAGCAGCTCAAGACCGCTTTCACCACCGCTCCGGTCCTACGCCATGCCAAACCTGAACTCCCGTTCATTGTGGAGGCGGACGCTTCGGACATCGCAGTTGGGGCGGTTCTGTCACAGCGGCATCCAGACACCGGCCACCTCCATCCGGTGGCCTACTTGTCCAGGAAACTCAACCCCGCCGAAAAGAACTACACGATCGCCGAGAAGGAGCTGCTAGCAATTCGGGAAGCCTTCCTGGAATGGAGACACTGGCTGAAGGGGGCACAACACCAGGTCACGGTCTATACCGACCATCGCAACCTTCAGTTTCTGCGGTCTGCTAGGCATCTCACCCCCAGACAACAACGGTGGATGCTCTTCTCCGCGGAGTACCACTTCCTCGTCATGTTCCGACCAGGAACCCAGAACCAAAAGGCGGATACCTTATCCCGCCAGGGTATGACCTGTCTCCCCTTGGCAGATGCCGAACGAGCCATCATTACCCCCGACAACGTGGTGGGGAGAGTGGAAACCGGATCGTTCCTCGACGGAGTGAAACGGGGTATCAAATCGTTCGCCTGGTCGTCCTGGTTGCGCAGCCACAAGGAGTGGCGTTTGTTGCAAGGCATCCCCTTGTGTGGCTCCCGAGTTCTGGTTCCTACACTCCGCCTCCGAAAGCTCGTGTTCAGCTGGTGCCACGACGCCCCCTGCGCCGGTCACATGGGTGGCTCCAAGACCCTGGAAAAAGTACTGCGACAATTCTGGTGGCCGTCGGTTCGACCGGATGTCCTACGATGGGTAAAGCAATGCACCGTCTGCGCCCAGATGAAAACAGACCACTGCAAGCAACAAGGCCTCCTGCGTCCACTACCGACCCCTATGACTCCGTGGGAAAAGATCTCCGTCGATTTCATAGTGGGACTGCCGAAAGATCAGAACTGCACGGCTATTGTGGTCGTCATCGATTACCTCACCAAGATGGGGCATTTCATCCCGTGCAGGCAGATACCCACGGCGGGGACCTTGGCGAAACTCATGTTGAAGGACATCGTACGGCTCCACGGCCTTCCGTTGGAGATCGTGTCTGATAGGGGGTCCCAATTCACAGCCCGCTTCTGGAAGGTCTGGTGCACCGAGCTGGGGATTCAATCATCCCTGTCCACCAGCTTCCATCCCCAATCCGATGGTCAAACCGAGCGCCTCAACCAAACCCTGAAGCAGTACCTCCGTTGCTATGTGGACAAAGCCTCAGAAGCCTGGGTGGAGTTGTTATAAGTGGCAGAGATAGCTTATAATAGCACCGTGCATGCATCCACAAAACACACTCCCTTCTACCTCTCCTCTAGGTATCACCCTCGTTTCACCCCTTTTTTGCTCCCACGTTCTGGCGTCACCCTGCCCGATCTCCAACACCGACTCGCGCTGATACGCTCGACTCTCACAACGGCCCGCGAAAATCTCCGCATAGCAAAGAACAGGTACAAGGCGCAGGCCGACAAGCACCGTAGGCCCAATCCCGTGTACCGTAAGGGGGATAAAGTATGGTTGTCCACAAAACACATTTCCTTCAAGAAACCCAGTGTGTTCAATCCCAAATTTATAGGCCCCTATGCGGTGGTTCGCCACGTCAACCCCGTGGCCGTACAGCTCCGTCTCCCACCTCACATGCGCATACACCCCGTGTTCCACGTCTCGTTGCTCAAACCCTCTTTATGTCCTGTGAAACGTGTCCCTCCTCCAGTGTGGGTGCAGCATGAGCGGGAATACGTGGTGGAGAAGGTGCTGCACTCCAAGCTGGTGCGGGGCAGGGTGTTGTACCTCCTGGCGTGGAAGGGGTATGGGCCGGAGGAACATTCCTGGGAGCCGGCGTCGGCGATCCACGCCCCCCACCTGGTGGCTGCCTTCCACCGCCGCTGCCCCGGGAAGCCTGGGGCTCCTCGCGGTGCTTGACTCGGTGGGGAGGGGGGTGTACTGTCAGGTGGCGAGAACCGGTAGTACACCGCTCGCATCCCCGCCATGTGGGGGAACTACGTTTCCCAGGACGCCCGGCAGAACACGCCCCACGTGTTCGGCGCCGAGCGCGACAGCGGTTAAAACCGCCAACAAACACCAAGCGGTGCCGATGATTCCAGCCAGTCCTGTTCGTACTCTTGTTCCAGAAACAACGTTCCAGCCCCGCATCCTCGGCCTTGCCCTAGTCCTTGTATCCAGTCTCCAGGAAACACTACATCAGCGCTCCTCTGCCCAAGGATACCGGGTCCAGAGTGGTAGCGCGAAGGTGAAAACCTCGTCGGTGAGCCCCGACGCTTCCACGTTCCTGTTTTCTTCCCTCATCCATTCCACGCGCTCCTCTGCCCACGGAGTTCCGGGTACAGAGTTGTAGCGCGGACTGGTGCGCTCCTCTGCCCACGGAGAACCGGGGCCAGAGTGGAAGCGCGAACTGGGGCGCTCCTCGGCCCTTGGAGTTCCGGGCTTAGAGTAGCAGCGCCCGTTCCTGTTCTTTCCTTTAGCCTTCAGGGAGGCGATTTCCTCGTTCTTTTAGGAGTGACCCTGATCCAGGACGCGCTCTGGGGGGCATCAAGCACTGACCTTCAAGTGCTGGCTTTTGCTCCCAGTGGGCAGCGTCCCTCTGCCCTTCCGGATTCGATCCCACGAATCCGCCCTGGCTCTGCGGTGACTCGTCAGTGCGAACCTCAACTGAACGACACGCAGGCCAGGCCAGAGAACCCTCAAAACCCCGGGTGGGAAGGTGACAGGTGAGAAACCACTGCAAAGCGGGAGGGGGGAGGCAACACGTGGGTCACTATTGACGGGTGTCTGACGGTGTGCTTGTTTCGTTCCAGATCCCTCTCCCAGCTGTTCCTTCCCTTCCTTCCCTCGCCCACCTGTCTCCATAGTCCGTGTGTGTTACACGTTCTCCGGACTGGGGACGGATGGGAGGTGGACCCCATTATCTTCAGCGTCATCCTGAGGAGAGAATTTTCCGGCCAACGTGACACAAGTACAGATGGAAGTGGCTGTAGGCCCATTATATGGCTAAGGCTTCCCGCTCGATCTGAGCATATCTTGTTTCAGTGGGTGTGAGTGACTTGCTGGCAAACGCCAGGGCTATCCATTGGCCGGGCTCGCGTTCCTGGGTCAGCACCGCACCTAGTCCTACTGGGCTTGCGTCGATGAGCACTTCCGTTATTTTTGCCGGATCGAAGTACGCCAGAGTGGTTTCTTCCAGGAGGGCATCTTTTATGCCTTGAAACGCCTCTTCTTCCTTCTGGCCCCATTCCCACTTGGTGTCTGTCCTGGTAAGGGCTCTGAGCGGTTCGGTCCGGGTAGCTAGTCCTGGGATGAATCTTCCACAGTACGTGGCCATTCCCAGAAAGCTTCGCACATCAGTTGGCGTTGTCGGGGTGGGGGCGTTCTTGATGGCGTGTGACTTCCTTGGGTCCACTTGAATGCCTTCCTGGTTCAAAACGTAACCGAAGAACTCAAGGGATGGTTGGAAGAACTGACACTTGTCTCTGTGCAATGTTGCTCCGTGCTTGCTGAGACATCTTAAGATGTTGCGGAGATGTTGGTAGTTATCAGCAGCGGTCGCGGAGTGGATTAAGATGTCATCACTGACGTTTAGCACTCCTGGTAAACCTGACAGCATCTCCCGTATAGTGTTTTGGAACACTTTCGCTGCAGAGGATATTCTGAAGTGGAGCCTTTTGTACTGTCACAGTCCTAAATGGGTGCTGAAAGTGGTGATATAGCGTCTTTCTTTGGCTAACGGAAGTTGGTGGTATCCTGCATTTAAGTCAATTTTCGAAAACCACTTGGACCCATTGACATACGCAATGATGTCATCCATCGTTGGCGTGATGTGGCGTTCCCTTCGGATATCTTTGTTCGGTAGCCTTATATCGATGCAGAGGCGTATGGCTCCTGGCTGCTTCGGTTTCTCAGCGATGACCATTTGGGATACCCACGGCGTTGGTCCTGACACCTTTTCGATAACGCCTTGCTCCTTCTCCACTAGTGGCCGTAGGTGGAATGGTACTCTTCTGTGTCGTAGGGCTACTGGGGCAACTGTCTTGTCAATGTGTAGTTTGATGGGGTCACACTTGATGCATCCAAGTCCCTGAAATAGCTCCGGGAATTGGCTGAGTAGCTCTTCCACTTGGTGGGTTTGGATTCTTCTGGCAAACGAGATGAGGCCTAGGTCCTCTGCTGTGTGGCTGCTCAGTAGGGTATCTGCTTCCCTGTCGATTACATGGATCATTGCCATGACTTCTAGGCCATCCGCTTTGATGGGAACTGAAATCTTTCCTTTCAACGGAAGAGGTGTGTCTGCGCCATATGCGTATATATCCTGGTCTTGGACGGTGTTACGGGTGGGCATGGTCGTAGACGTCGATATTGTTGGAGACCCATTACTTTTACAGTCGCTCCGGTGTCGATAACTGCTTTTATCTTGGATCCTGCGATGCGGACCATGCACGTTGGCTGTGGCCTGCGGCGTCGTTTGAGTTCACGTGTGAACAAAATTAGGTGCACTTCCTCATCATCTTCTTCCGACAAATTGTGAGCTGGCCCTTAGTATCTCCTGCCCCTTCTTTGGGCGTCTTCAGATGATGTTGTCTCTGTCACTGACAGTTGTCGCACCGCTCGTGTAGGGGGTCTTTGGTTGCGGTAGTCACGCCCTCTGTTTTGCCTTCGGCACACAGTGGCAAAGTGGTTGGGTATGCCGCAATTGGTACACGTCTTCCCTTGTGGCGGACAGTCTTTCGCTGCATGTGGCTCATGGCCGCAGTAGCCACATCTCGGCTTGGATGTTTCCGGCTTTGGCTTCTGGAAGGAATCTCCCTTTGGTTTGGTCCTGAGGGCATCTGCCCGCTCCGTTTTGGCGGCGTCCGACCTTCCTTGGGGCTTGATGAGCGCTTGGTCCATTTCATTCGCCCTGGCCGCCGACAGGTCGTGCGACCTCGCCAGTATCAACATGTCTTCGAGTGCAATCTTCGGTTGTCGTAGGATGAGACCTCGTAGCGTCTTGTCCCTGCATCCTTGGATCAGCTGCGCTCTGATCTCCTTTGGTTGGTCATCCTCAGTGCACGTGCTGGCGAGTTCGCATAACCGGGCATAGAACGCGTCCATGGACTCCCCTTCCCTCTGATGGGCTTGACGCAACTTGAACCATTCAAAATCAGGGTTCAGTTGGGGGTCAAAGTGGGCATCTAACGCGGCCACTGCTGCATTGTAGTCCGTGGCTGCTCCTGTGTTCGGCAGGTGTTTAAACAGTTTTAAAAATCTCATCCCCCGCGTAGTGCAGCAGGAATGACCTCTTCACTGCGTTGTCGGTCTCACGGGTCACGACAAAATAATTGTTGAGGCGCCCGATCCATATCTTCCATCTAGGGGACGCTGTCACGGGATCCTCCAGTTCGCTAAATGGGGGTAACATCCCAGAGGCAGCATGTTGGAAGGGGGGGTGGGTTTGTGCCGCAGCTTGAGCGTTGTCCACCATGGTGGTCTAGGGCGAGAGGTGTCGGGTAGGCGAGGAACAGATCACGTGCTCCATGCTGGTGGGCTGGGCAGCAGGGGTTGCAGTGAAGAGGAGCAGCGAGGAAATGACAGATAGGGGAGCAGAGTGAGGACAGGCAATTCCACTGGTGTGCCTGCACCCGGGGATGCAGCCTGTGATGCTGAGCGTGCAATGGCAGCACGTGTGTGGGCCTCGTGTGCAGGAGCAGGCCTGGGCGTGGGCGTGGCCTATCCGCAGTGGGTGCGCGGTAGGAGACTGAGGCAGACGGGTGCGTGGTGGCATCTACCGGGGTCCGCCCGGCTGGAGTCTTGTAGCGCTGCAGGCCGCACTCGCTCCTGGAATGTTGCGCGGTCGTGTGCACGATGTAGAGCGGTCCGCGGAACTGCGGCCGCAACCGGAGAGCAGCGCGCTCCGCTGCAGCGAGCGCCCAGGTAGCAAAGGGTTGCGAGCGAGGGTCACGGCCCTCCTCGTCGCCAGTGTACTGAGGCGACCTGCGGGGACCTTGCGTGTCCTCTAGAGTCCGCGTGCACCAGCGCTGGAAATAACTGTCACACCTCACACGCCGTGTACATTTGGAAGTCCAACCCCCAAGCAGGCGCTTCCTTTTATTAAATCCCCGCAGGCCACGCCTGGCCTGCGGATGATGTGTGGGGGTCCTGTAACTACAGGACCGCTAACCATTACAGCCACCAGGGAAAGGCTTGATGAAATAAAATGCCTGTCCACCCCTGGGTCTCTCCACTACCCAGAAGTGGCACACAAGGGCCTCACAGTGTCTGAGCAGTTTTTGTGGGAGAAGCAAGATTTTCATATTTTTACACTGTGAAAAATTGGTTACCAGGTGTTCATGTCTGTAGACATCTGCCCTTGGTGAGGATAGCGTGTTCGCCAGAGAGATACATTTTCTCTGGTACCTCGCCATTGCCCCAGTAGCCGCTGCTACCGAACAGGCATGGGGGCGCAGGAGGGGAGTGGAGGGAGAAGAGAGGTAAATAAACATAAATTAAAATAAAACCACCAGCGCCACCTTTCCTCCATCCTCTCATACTTTTCCTGGCATCTGTGGAAGCAGGAAGAACCCAGGGTCCACTGAGCCAATTACAGCGCTGCTAACGTAAACAGAGTTGTAACATTTTTAGACATTGCTGAGAATCCGTTTTTAAATGTAACTGGCTAGATTCACAGATATTTCTGTGAGTACCCATATCTTACTTTAAATTTAGATGTGATTTATGCATAAATGTGTGGAGTAAGACATGATTACTCATCGAACAATGCTTTCTGCGTCAGTGCAATGCCTTTAGTGTGTTGCACCAGATGTTTGCTCTCACCACAATGAATCAGCTGTCAACAGACGATGCTCTTTTAACATGAGACATCATTAGCAGGTGGTGTGATCAAGATTTGAGGAGTGTGAATGAAATGTTTATTTAGTAACACTTTCTTGTATTCCGAGACACTTTGAGAATCTGAGAAACTAGAATACTGATCTGAATAGAAAAGGGAGCGGGCTGGGAGCCGGTGTGGATCCTTCTGGTTTCTTCATTTAGCTACATACTCTTGATAGACCAAGAGATCCCGCAGATGATCCTTGCTGTCACCAGCATTGGCAGGTCACCAGTGCTCCTGCTGGGGAATCTCACATGGTAGCAGTGGCGGCTGGCATGGATTGGGAAGGTGCGGGGAGGCAGGAAGGAAATTTAAAAAAAAGAAAATTACACTTAACTCCTCCCTGCGTCTCCCCTCATTGTACCTCTGCTCCGGCCAGAACAGGAAGCAACCAGGCTCCCCCTAAGCCAATCATAATGCTGCAATGCCATGTTGTGATTGGTCTGAGTGCCATGGTTCGACGCTCTGAGCGACTGGGACCCTGGGCACATTCTTCCCCAGGCTGTAATGCAGCCTGGCTGGAGAACATGCAAAGTGCACATGACTGTTTGGCCGGCCAAACATTCATTCACACTTACAGAGTGTGCTCACCACTCCCCCTGCTCCTCTATCAGCAGAGCAGCCCCGCCCGCAAAGCTGGCGCAGAAGGAGCACATAAAATGATAATAACATTGAGTTATTATCATTTTACTTTCCTTTATTTACACAGCTGAAAAGCAGTGGGGCGACGCTCCTCCACCTTGACGGAGTAGTCCCTACTGCCTGGTAGAGGAAATGGGATCCATAGGGTACAGCAGATTGTGGCTTTGGGCGTACGTTTACTCACTCGCCTGTGTAGAGCAGTTTATGGCATACATATTGCTAGGTAAAAAATACTAGAAATATAGTGCACAAGCAGTATGGGTCTTGTGGGTGTTCCAGGGCTGTGTTGAAGTTTAGAATGGTTTAACTAGGAGCTTCGTTAATGTACTTCACTGTTTTCCATGCTATACATTTCCTCCAGACATCTCAGAATGAGCCTTGATATATTAGTGTGACGTTACCGCTCCATGGCATATGGGCAGATCTTCTACCAGTCTACAATGGCTAAGGATGAAGTTTTACTGGTTCATTGGTGGCTGACGCAATCGGGAAATCTCACTTTTTTTGCTATTCTTGACAGCCATCTTTATGACCACTGCTGTTTAAGCCACATCCTGAAACTGACAATACTTTGCAATGAGCTAGTTGGAGTTGCAGAGTGGATGGTCTTCAGAGAAATGTTGCATCCCATCCTGAGACCAAAAATCCACCTCTGACATACCAAACAGATAAGTAAGTTTGTAACTTGGGTCCAATTTAATGCTTGGCAGTAAAGATACTCAATTGCAACAGTGACGGAGTATCCTTGCCACAAATAATGCAGTCTTCCCACCGAAGTTGGGTGCGGACGGACCTTGCTTTTATCATGGCAGAGACTACCCTGTCTCCACAGTGATTAAACCCCTCTGACTGCCCTGTAGCTCTGTAGAGTAAGGGCCATCGGAGGCAGAGCTGTAATTCACGTCTCCTAATTTAGATGGATGGAATTAGATTTCGGTCTTCAACTGCCCCTCATTGCCTGGAAAGCCCCCGGCAGTAAGGGGCAGAGAAAGCTGATAAATGCTTACTTGCCATAGGAGAGGACTCTCATTGCGAGGGAATTTTTTTAATTTTTACTGTCAAAAAAGAAAATCTTGCTTTGGGATTTTCTTTTTGAAAATTAAAAAATAAAAAAGAACAGAGTTTGTTGCACGGCACCAACATGTTGACGGAGCTCTGCACCAAACTGTAAAAACATTGACAGGAATCGCTGTGCGGGCGGCTCCTTCCAATGCTTTACAAATGAACGCCAGCATGGCGGTCATTTCTAAATTTAGCGGGAGGAGTAGTGTCAGCCTCGCGGACGTTCCGCACTCCACCAGGCCAATGGAGATCACTCCGTCCGTCCAAATCAGGCCCTTAGTGTCTCTAATTCGAGTCTGTTGTGTTGATGAAAGAGACGTTTAGTTTCAAAACTCCACAGACTGTATGTACTGTTAGCACCCAGGGGCTAGCCAGCGGCGCAATACTTGACATGCCATGCAAGGTACTAATCGCAATCCTCAATATGTGAAAAAGGCACTTCTTTCATGTTCACTGAGAATCTATTTTAGGACACATCTCAAGAAACTATAAGGAAAGCCCCATCAATGTCCTGAAGTGTCATTTCTAAAACCAAAGGACTGGATGTGCAATTCCTAAATAAAAGGTCTGGTGTGCGTCTAGGAGGTGTATGTTGTCAAGGAGATTAGAACGTGCAAAAGTCTATAGTGCGTGCAGAATCCAGTGACATGTTTTATGAGGTTGCAGTAAAAATAAACATCACATACATCACATTTGTAAGAAGATACTGATGAGCAGAATTTTGTATGGCAAAAATCAGATGAGCAACCCATGGGCCTGCACTGGTCATGGTCACCCACTGTGCATTATGTAAGAAATCTGCCCTAAGGAAGAAGAAGAGGAAGAAGACAAAGTGTAAACAAGTATTCTCAAAGCCAGTAGGTCTGGCTTTATTGTGCTAACTTCAGCAAACACAGCTATGCCCAAATGCTCGCCTCTCTCTTAATCCTATTTTACTATGTTTTCACCCCATTCACACTAGCTACAAGACATTTTTAGAACGTTTGTGGCAATTTTGCAGCATCTAGGAACCAATTGAGGTGGCACCAAAAGGCTTGTGTCTGCAAAGACCTGAATAAAGTGCAAACCCTGGATAGCACTTTCCACACGAAGTGCACTTGAACCACTGCCCTCCCTGTAGCAAAGGCTGCACGTGTATTACCACAGTCAGGCATGTGAATGAGCACTAAAGTCTTCTCCAAGCCCTACACACACTATAGGATTGCATGTAAGTCCCACAGTCTGCCATCCTGAGATGCTAAACTGGCAGCACAGACAGTCACACAATTGTTTGGTTGCTGCCTGTTTTGCTTCCCTTCACCTTTACAGGGGTGTATTAGTGTGACAGCAATTTCCATTACTCTGTCTGTGTCTATATGTGTGCTGTGTGTGTGCCATGTGTGATGGAAGCTTGCATCACTGCTGCATGTCCTGTGTGCACTACAAGGAAAGATGGCCCCAGTGGAAACAAACTTAAACTATAATATAAACATCAACAACACCTGTTGAATCAATTACACACGGTATTATTCATGTTGAACATATTTATTCACGTTGAACTTGTATTCTCATGTTCAAAAACATCATATTTGTTAATGCAGTTGTGAAAAGGTACCCCAACGGGGGAGGGAGGGATAAGTGCAGCAATGTGCGAGTGTGAAGGTGAGAGAGGGAGGGCAGTGAACAATATGTACATCCAAATCATTAATCGCCTATCCAGCCTTATCCAAGGCTAACCTATTTACAAAACCTTAAAGTTAGAAAAGGACACGGTGAATCTATCACTATCGTCCATGAAAGGTAAACACAAAATAAAGCCGTCAACGTTTCGACCCAAGGATTGTGTGTAGGCAAATGAGGTACCCAGGACCGTGGATGTTGAAGGGCCCTCAAGCTCCAAGGTCAGAAAGGGACATAACCGGTTAATGAAATGACTTCTTGTATCTATTTTCTATTTTCTTTTTTCATGGGCTTGAAATAATCAAATGCTCCATAAATCTCCGTCAGAAATTTCACGTCTGTTTCACTGTACCGTGTGCTGCAGGGAAAAAAACAAAAGGAGAAAGGATTGCAAGAGTATTGCTTTCAGTATCTAATGCATGATTGAGATGTGGAATTTATTATGTAATGATGAAGTGTACTTTTAAAATGTAAAATAATCCCTCATTAATTGTACTGCAAGAACTCCATAGATGGTCAAATGATACACCAAACAACTAACATCATGAGGTGAGAGAGAAATAGACCTTTAGAAGGAGCCAAAGCCCACTCCTCATGTATTTTAAATGATTGACACCAATAAGCATGCAGACCCCTGTGCTGACAAGCCAGACCTAAAAATGTTTGGGAACCCAAGCAATCTCATCACCATTCCAAAGGATTACCTGCTATGATCTCAAGAGCACCATCCTAGAATGACTATGTTCCTCAACATTAGATGTGTGTGTGAAATTGTGTTACGTTTTTTCACTGACATTTTGGGGAAACTATATGAAATTACACTTTCATAAAACACATACTTCTCGTTTAAAAGTCACCAGAGATGGGCAAGAGGACAGGATTGAGGAGAAAATGTATCCTGCAATACATCTGCTCAAGGTAGTTCCCCGCTAAACATTGTCCACTCAAACCGGTCCCCCATGGCAAAAAAGTGTGCAAAATGTCACCCTCATATATTTCTCAAAATTATCTGCATTCTGCAGACTGTAATATTACTGAAATGTGATGAATTGTGCAAGCATAATGAAAATTATGTCTCAATATCTAGTCAGATAATCCCAGGAGGATGGCAGAGGTGTGGTTACATAGATGGGACAGTCCTATTAGCAGGGAAAATAACCACCAGAGGCAACTCCTAGTGCTTTAGAAGCTTGGTACTTGGTAGCCTATAGGTGCAATGTGTACAGAGCTCACTAAGGGAGAAGACAAAAGGAACAGAGGAGCCGAGAAAGTAGGGGGCAAAGAACAGATTTATGAAAGTGATAAAAGCCTCCATTACAACAGAGGCTGTTATGCATCATCCACTGTCTAAACAGACTTATTCAAAGAGTGTCAGCAGCCTATCAAGATATAATGCCACTATGTCAGCCTTGCAATACCATTGACTGAGTAACATCATGCCGCAGCTGCCCACAATATACCAAAAAGTGCCTCTATTATGTGTGTTCAGATTTGCCTCATCACTCAATATTTCCTAAAGTATGTTGAAATTTGCACAATTGCTTATCAATCACAATTGCATGTTTAGATTTGCAGTTGTTCATATTCTTTTTAGATTCTTGTTCTGATTTGCACTTTTGACTTTCAGGCCACGTCTTCTCCACTAATTAAAAGATGAGGTAGCACACGTTTGCTTCTTCACTCATTAATCCAAACTCACACTCAGATTTGCATCATTATGAGTAGTCATTAGTGCCTGTTGAGACTAATCCTCAGTAGAGGTAACCATATTTGTACGATCATTCTTTTCTATTGCCACATTCCATGTGCAAGCATATCAACAAAACACTAGATTTTCTAATATTAGAAGGAGCCCTTTTCATAAGTGGCATAATGTGACATTGATGGCATACACCTCCGAATCCTTCCCTAGCAGTTGATTCAGTGTTTTGGGCCGATCCTCTTACCATTCGTCCTCAAATTGACCTTTCTTCCCAACCGAGAGGTGAGGGGAGTGAACATTACATCAATCAGTTTCAATCAACAATGTAATCCATTTGGCTACACAATAAGGATAAAAAATGAGTGACTATAGTTAAGGAGATTTATTACAAATTAGCAATCAAGTTAAGGTCCACAAATCTCAGCACAATACTATAAAGATACAGAACACCAACTGGAAAACCCAACCGCCTAAAGAAATGTAGGCATACCAGTACTAGACAAATAAAGAAGTTCAATCACAGCAATACAAAAGATCATATATAAATTCTGGTGCTCAGAGAAAAGTATCTGGTCCTCTTTTCTATACATGCGTAAAGCTAAAATTGTCTAAATTAAAGTCCAAACTAAGAAGATGGTTCATTAGTCTAAGGAATTTCAAAATTCAGGGTACTGTTGAAAATAGGAAAATGCGGGGAAGTACGTGAAGTGAGAGAAGTTGTCAGCATTGCAGAAACTCAGTAACAAGACTTTTGGGTTAGGGGAAATTTGGGCATAAGCCTAAGCCAACTCAGCAAGAATCAAAGGGAATAAGCATAGATGTCTAGACCTCTCAAAGTCCAAGGAAAAGTGACTCTCACATCAAACAGTGTAGACTCCAGTTATTCACATTATAATCATTCAGTTATCACCACTCTGTTCGCATCATCAGGGGTTCCATTGTCCTTTTCCATTCTCACGTTGTAAGCTGTAACATTTGCCCAAATGTCCCACTCTAAACATGGGAACGACATCGTCCTTGCTCAACCAAGCCATGTTGTAACGTTGCTGAATAGGACTATTCAGTTAATGATCTGGCTCTCCATGTTCTTTCATCAAGGTCTTCTTCTAAAGCTCTCTCTCTATCGCTAATACAGTGTTGAATCTATTCTCAAACTAACAATGTGTGTGAACCCATCTACAAGGGAAAAGTCATGAAAGCAGAAATGGAAAACAGTATTTTATGAAGAATGGTAGAGGCTTACTTAAGGCAACTTTAGAATATTCAATCAATGGTTCACATTTAATATGCGTGTGCACTTTAAAATACAAATTAATATAACTTGTCTGTACATTAGATTCATATTGCATGTGGCATACAGTAAATATTTAGGGGCAGATTTACAAGCCCCGTGCGCCACATTTGCGCCACCGTTGTGTCACTTCCGTGACGCAGCGGCGGCGTAAACCATGAGCCACGTTGTGCCCTATTTACAAGGTGACGCATCTAGGGAGCTGCGTCACGTTGTAAAGCCCTGCGCCACATGAAACCTGCGTCAGATTTCATGTGGGCGTTCCGGCACAGGGGGGGGGGGCGTTCCGTCGCAGGAACGCCTCGGAAAAGTGCCTGAGTGAAATCTTCAAGACTTCACTCAGTCACTTTTACGACACCGCTGCGTCAAAACCTTGCGCCTCGTTGAAGCAGGCATAAGGCGTGACGCACCATGTTCAGGATAGGCCAGGTTGGAACAGTGCTGGAGTTGCGTCGCATCCGCGACCCAATTCCAGCACTGCGCCAACCTTACGCAGCAGATGCAACACGCATCTGTTTATCCTAGCGCCATGATGCGCCGCATTGTAAATGCGGCGCATCTGTGGTGGCGCAAGGGTAAACTTGCGTCACGCATCTTTCCTCGCACATCCCTGTTGATTTGCAGGGTTGCGCCAGGAAACGTAAATCTGCCCCTTAATGCACATGTGTAAGTATGGCTTAGAACTACATTTTAAATGAAATATATGTTTAACATTGGTGCACACATTACATAAATTCATTATCGTTCATAGAGTAAACACATTCTAATTATGTGAGGATGGTTTATTCATCAAGCCTCCAAAGAAAATCTCATTTAGTACAATTAAGGCACACAGTATTATGTATGAATCCTCTAATTCTACAGTGAGTGCACTTCAATAATGATGTAAAGTGCAACATTTCATATTAATGTTGTTACGACACACAGGTAACATGTACTAAGTCCACGTTTAGGTTATGTATTTGTGATGTGCAAAGGTAGGGTCAACATTACACTGGCCCACAGTGCTGTCTTTCTCTGTGCTTATCTCCTTAGGGTGAAACAAGCACAACTGTGAATTACCTCAGGTCATTACAAGAGGTCCCTAAGAATTCAGCAGAAATTATTCAGATACCTGAGGTCATGACTAGAGGTGCCTCGGAAGTCAGCAGAAAAGGTTCAACTCTCTTCAACACCGTAATTTAAGAAACTGAGCCCGGCTAGTATTAGAAGTCAATCTTAAGTCAAGAGAGGGGTGTAGTACCTCAAGTCATTACTACATTTTACTCTAAACTCAGAAAAGAGGGAACTTTACCTTCAAAGAATGCAAGCACATAGATGTACTACAAGAACTAAGTCTGTGAGGATGCTAACAGTCACAGCAGGTAAGGCTTAGATATAGTAACTTTCTGGACAATCATGTTTTCAATTGTAATAAAGAACAGCTGAATACCCCAAACACTTTGTGTGAAATACACATATCCAAAAATCCTTTTATACAATGATGACCCCTTTAAAAAACATAGAGAAGGAACATTCCCGTATGTTGTGTTAGGTGTGGTTAAAGTGTTATTTGGTACACCAAATATGATTGTAGCTTAACGGATCAAAATACTCCATCCTTGGAGAAGTCTTCCTGTTATCTGTTATCCGGAAGGCGACATTGCCTACTGTTTTCCCCTGGATTCAGTTTCACTGTAAGTGGAAGGGAAAAAAGATTTAAGAATTATTAAATTAACTATAAATGTACAGATGTTCAACAGCCTTGCACAAAGAAAGTCTTAATGGTTATGTAACTGGCTTTGACATTCATCTATTTGTTCTGCCGTATGCTGAACACAGTGCACCTTATGCATTGACATGAAAGATTAATAAATGAACATGCCAATAGCTTTATGGTGGGAGAGACATAGGGGCCAGATGTAGGTTAATCTGAAATACCGATTTCTTAATAGCTAATTTTACAGATTCGCTATTAAGAAATCGGTATTTCCTATGTAGGTAAAGATTTGGTAAAAAATACAGAATCCTTAATATTCCTTATTACCGAATCAGTAATTGAGATTCGTTAATAAGGAATACCTACCCATTCATTTCTATGTGCTTGGAGGCCCATAGGAATGAATGTAAAGACATTCACTGTTAGCGATTCGGTATTACTGAATTGCTAATTGCGGGAGCACTTTCAAGGGTGCCAGGGTGTCAAAAGGACACCCTGTTGCACCCCTGAAATGTGCATGTGTGCACATGTGGCGCACATACATGCCCTAAGGGCAAGAATGTGTGCCACATGGCACTTAACAAAAAAAAAGAAAGTGAATTTTTAAAGGAAATCAGTAATTACCACCAACTTGAAGTTGGTGGTAATTACCAATTTCTCAAGGCTCAAAAGCACTCTTTAATGTGCTTCCTACATTGCATTTAAGGAATTGGTATTACCGATTCCTTAAATGCATGAGCAATAAGGAATCGGCATTTATCGATTCCTTATTTACCGATTTCTTACCTACATTAGGAATGGCTAAATACCGGTCGGTAACGCTGAAATTTACCAAATTTCGGCGTTACCGACCGGTATTTAGCCACCTACATCTGGCCCATAGTCACGTGTTCTGATTCAAGTTGTGATTTGTACTGTCTCAAAGCGACAACTAAGGGAGCAAAGCAAAGCAAAGCAGCAAGAGTTCTGGCCCAAAGACCACTCCCTGGGATCTTTAGCAATGACTCATTTTAACAAGCCAGCACAAGTAAACACAGGTATACTTAAATGTACTATATATACACAAATGTTGTTCATCACATTCAAGCTTACGCAAAGGGCTTTGTGACAAAAAGGATTTCTTTCTGTAGAGGAAGCATCTAGGAAATAAAGAAGTGAATGTGGCATACTGCTTGATGACTGAGTTCATTTTCAGATGCAGAATATTAATTTGGGTTTTATAATGGAGGCAGTTCTTGGGAGGCAGATTGATACACTAAATAGCCAACTTCATTGCGTGTTGATACTCTAAATAGGCAATTACATCAGGTGAGAGAGTAATACTCTCTACATGGAGCCAATTCGGGGTTTAGCTGAAAGAATTGGTAACAACATGTCTTGCAGACAGCTGTGCTCTTAAGCCAGACTTTAGGAAACATTGGCGGGCTCTAGCTACCCCTATCCTAATACTTAAATCTAGACCAAGACTGTACCCAGTCACCTTCATGTTATTGACACTCATTAATCTTCTGTTCATCTGTAGTGTTTGATCCTGTCTATAGAGGATCCTAGGCAAATGAGCCCCTAACTGCCCCTCTTGATGATCCTATTGATTATTAGGGCAAGGTTATGCCCATTCCTTCTTGATCTGATTTTTTTTTTGGATGATTGTAAGTGATTTCAAGAAAACAGTAAGGCAATGATGATGGTCCTTAGTTTTGTTAGTCGTTCTCTGTCTTCTATGTATGGTGAATTGTTTCAAAGTATTAAGAAACAAAAACATAAGAATATAGTCTCGGAGCCCAACTTAGCGGGCTCTGCCCGACATTAAAGGCCAGCTCCAGCATTAAGGGCTTGTGCCGAAGGCGAGGGCCTTTAACAAGGGAGCAGGCCTTTTTTAATGGCCGGTAGAGCCCACTAGGAAGGCTCTAAGGCTTTTAGGCCATTCCAACCCTAGAGGGCAGAACATTCTAATTACTTAGTAAAAACAAAGGCCTCTCTGAGCCCGAGGGGGTTTTAATCCCCACACGCTCTGAGAGGCTTTTGTTCACAGCAGTAGCTGTGAAAGGAAAACAACATTGGAATGTTGCGCCTCCGGGCTACTACTAGCCATTAGAAGTCTGGAGCACTCCATTGTCTACAAAGGAGCTCTCAACGTTCCAATGTTCTAATATAGCCTTATAGCCTGCCGTAGCGGGCTATACCCGCTATTAAAGGCCCACTCCAGCGTTAAAGGCCCAAGATGAAGGCTACGAAGGTCTATAAGACTATTAGAACATTCTGCCACTAGAGGGCAGAAAGTTCCAACAAATGAAACAAAGGCCTCTCGGAGTTCGAGCGGTTTAAATTGCCTCGGCCTCTGAGAGGCCTTTGAAAACAACATTGGAATGTTGCTTTGCGGGCCTTTACCGGCCCGTAGAAGCATGGAGCACTCCATTGTCTTCAATGGAGCTCCGAACATTCCAATGTTCTAATATAGATTAATGACACAATATTCTGATCCAATATCACAAACATTTTTAAGATAAAACTCAGTTCATATATTCTAAATACATATTAAATCGAGTAGTCCTAGTGCAATGCAATTTTGTATCAGAGTTATCCTCACTACCTTCCTGCAATTAATCTTGAATGTTATCAACTGATGCACTTTAACCCCTTCAGCGCTGCGCGGATTCCCCCGCGGTGCTGAAGGGTTCGAGCGCGGGCGGGGCCATGACGGAACGGTTCCGTCATGAGCACAGCTCAACCGATGCTCATGACGGAATCGTTCCGTCATGAGCATGGAAGGGGTTAAAGGGAATCACTGTATGAGACACTTAATAGTAATGAGAAATCTACGTATGCAGCTAAAATGGTACACTGTCTGTATATTTTAATTCTTGTTTGGAACTGCGAGCACAAGTGATATATCAGAAAGAAGAACATGTTAAATCAATGTGACAATTGAGTGCACTTTATCATGGTGCATTTTTTTTTTTTAGACATTTTAAGGATTTGGGATGCTGATGGGCACAATACCTGGACTGATGGAGGTAAGAGAGTAGGCTTTTCCCAAATTTTGTTACGCAGGTGTAATCATGAGGAATTTCCTAATTTCACCACATGACGTGCCCATTTTTTTCCATTGTGCATAGCGTGACATTTTCAGGATTTGTTCTCACTGGAGATTAGTTTGAGTAGAAAATGACTCACTGAGAGACATTTTCTCCTCAACCAAGACATTTTCTCTTCCAACCAGTCTCTTGCTATTACCTCACAGGAACATTTTTTATGCAAGGCATACCCTTGAAGAAAACTTACTTGACATATTGGTGAAATTTATTTTTTGTTAAATGCGAAATTTCACCATAGTTATGAATATTTCACTGAAAACTATTCGTACATTTCACACTATAGGGATCTGAGAGATGATTTCCAAACAGTCTTAAAGAGGATATCAGAAAGTTGATTTAGTAAACGCTGATAGCAATCATGCCACTGGATATAAGGCATCAGTTCAGAACAAATCAGTTTTTTTTAAAGGTGCAGTATCTCAGAATATGTGGAAACATTGAGAAATGTTCTAACTTTTCTATAATTACCTAAGGAGTGCAAAAAAAAAATATTTTATCATCAATATCTCCTTCCTGCTCGTCACTGTATAGTTAGAAAAACAGAGCAGAAGAAAGACAGTTGCATTAAATATGCCCGTTAACCTAACCTGCCTTTCCTCTTAGCTTCTGGTTCTGGCAGCATCATTGTGAATCAAAACTCTACTGTAATAAATTATTACTGTTGAGCACAGTGGCAGCTCCTCTTAATGGGCTCAGGAGCTGTGTCCCGACACCTTGTATTCTTGTCTTTTTGTTTTAGTTATGCCAAGAGTGAATGATCTATTATTCACTCCTGGCATAAAAAAATGCCAACCTTCTTCGGGCCCATCAACAGTCTCTGTCTGATGGCTGGTGCAGGCACACAAAGGCGCCTGCAACAGCCTTCAGAAAGAGATTACGAGGCCTGGGGAAATCCCATCCCAGGGCTTGGGGCCCTAGCACGCCACTGTGCCTTTCCCATTCATGAGGTGCTAAGCATCACAGCTAAAGGTAGAGGGGAGAAGAGTTGGCCTAACGGCTAGGGTGGTCGACCTTGAATGTGGGGAACTGGATTCGAGTCTCAGCAATGATGCTGAACATTCTGGGCAAATCACTTAATCTCCCCGTGCCTAACAAAAATTAATGTGTCCTCATGTAACGCAACTGGTGCTAAGTGCTCTAATACCCGATTTGGGTCAAGTTCGCACTGTATAAAACTCCGTAAAAAAACAAAAAAAGTAGGCATGGGTGCTGCAAGCTTAAGCCCTGCAGTAACTGTGGCTACACGCCAATCAGCCTTTCACCTCACCAGTAGGGGCCCGTGGTGGGAGTGCTGCCAGGCGCTGATGTGGGGCGGGGGAGGGGTAGGGTGGGGGTAGTAAACTACGGAAAAACGTCCGATTAGAGGTAAGTAAACATATAAATAAATGAAATGAATTTCGTTGCACGCGCTGCATCGCCAAGTGAGATGCAGCGTACGCAACATCATTCTTTTTATTTATTTATTTATATGTTTACTTACTTCTAATCGGCCGTAATCTGTAGTTTACTACCCCCCACTCTGCCCCTCCCCTGCACCACATCAGCACCCGGCAGCACTCCCACCACGGGCCGCTACTGCACCTCACCCTTACCAACGCATCATAGAGTTGGGTAAGGGTAGGGTAAATAAGCAGAGACTGGAACCTGGTCCTTTCGACTGCACAGGTTCAAGGTTTCAGTTTCATGCCCCCACGCCAGGAAGAAGAAAGGAGCAATAGTACAAAGGAGATCTGCGGCAAGGTAGGTAATAAAAAAAAACGTTAACGCTTTTAAATATTGTCTGCTGTGAATATGGGTAAGAGGGTGTGTGGGTAAGAGGGTGTCTGTGGGAGAGCGTGTGCAAGTGGGATCATATATGTGCATGTTTGTGAAAGTGAGAGAATCAGTGGAGGGAGAGAGGGAGTAAGAATGAGTGATAGGAAGAATGAGTCTCAGTGAGAATGAATGATACTGAGTGAGGGAGAATTACAGCGAGTGTTGCTGTGAGTGAGAATTACATTGTGTTACTGTGTGCAAGACTGAGTGAATCCCAGCCTGAGAGAGTCAGAATGAGTGAGACAGAGTGAGAATCACTGAGACCGATTTTGTGGAGTGATCTGTAATGAGCAGGACTGAGCAGGAATGAGTGAGAATGATTAAGACTAGGTGAGTCTGTGAGACTGATTAAATCAGACTGAGATTGGTTGATTGAGAATGAATGAAAGTAACAAGGAATCAGTGAGACTGGCTGTGCATAAGTGAGACTGAGTTAGTGATTGAGTCTGAGTGAAACACATTTTAAGTTTCTCAGAGAATTAATGAGACTGAGGGGCATATCAGCAAGGCGAGGCGATAGAATTATCACCGCTTTTGCGGCCGTTTTTGGCCGAAAAGCGGCGATAATTTTATCGCCTAATTAGCAAGCTCACGCTAACGTGTGAAAACTTGCGTTAGCGTAGGAATTCCTAACGCCCCAGCTTTAAGTGGCCGTTCCTGACCTAACATGACAGGAGAAATGTCGCTAAGCGACATTTCTCCTATCATCAAGCCCCACGTTATGAAGCATAGCGTCAGGAAAAGTAGCGATAACCCCTGTTAGCGCTACTTTACTTACGCCTGCTTCAGGACTGACTTAGCCATGATATCCTATTTAAGGTGGATATCATGGCTAAGTTTGTGAGTCCCTATCAACAAAATAGCGCCACATTGCGTGAGATTATCGCTGGGTTTCCAGCGATATTCTCACGTTAGGCAGTTAGCGTGAGGAGTTTTATCGTTTTTGAGATAAGAGTTGCTAATAGCACGCTATCTCAGCGATAAAAATCCACGCTAGCCGGCGATAATTATCCTAGCGCTAAGTGCGCTTAGCGATAATTATTGCCGGTTGTTGCTGATATGCCCCTGAGTGAGTTAGAGAATGAGTGATACAGAGTGAGGTAGAATGAGTGGGGCTAGGGTAGTCAGATGAGATCAAGTGATAAGTGTGTCACAGTGAGATTGATTGAGTGAGAATGAGTGAGGCTGAGTGAGAATGAATGAGATTATGTGGGACTAAATTTGAAGTCAGAGGGAGTCAGAGTAAGAATGAGACCGCAACCTAGTCAGTCAGAGTGAGGCTGAGAGCGTGAGCCCCCTGCCCATATCCACTGAGAAGTAAGGCTCCCTCACTGGACTTCGAGCCAAACATGACTTAAAAACGTCACCAGCCACAACTGGTTGAGCAGCTCCTTCATTTCTAAATACTAGGCAACTGGGTGCACCACAAGTCACTGACATGAAAGACAGGTTTTTTAATACAGGGATTGTAGTATCCCATGTATTGTACATGTAATAAAGTTCCGAGGCCACATTACATAGACAGAACCATTTTCTAGCAATTTTGCATCCGAATATATGCACTGTCAATTGTACCACAGTTACTGCAAGTGTAAACGCACACTGTGTTCAGTTTGCAAATCATGTGCAAATGTTGTTTTTGCACCAGTTGGTCAATGAAAATTATGGGGCAAAATTGCAAACGCCGTAATTTAAGAAACGGATCCCTGGTGCTCAGTCGGAGCAGCCTTAATGCATATCCCTCAGCTCCCCCTCCCTGCAGTGGCAGGAGAGAGGACAGAGGGAGCGCGGCTGGCAGGAAGCCTCCGCCTCGCTCTACCTCGGAGTCAAGGCCTTGGCCCGGGCCTGTCACCGCACGGTGATTATGCACAGCATCATTACATATGATTCATGTGTCACAGGTAATTACAGCAAGGAGATAACATTCAGAAAAATCTCCATACGGAAAGATCAGGGCAGGATTAGTGCCAAGGCGCCCTTTTCGACAGCGGCTTCAGAAGGTTGGGGGCTGCTTGGCATTCTGCGAGCCCACGTGCTGCTGCTCGTGGCGGTATTTAGAAGAAGCAGTAATGTATGAAGGAGAGAGGAAGGTGGAACGAAGGAGCCGCGTGCCTTGGGTGGACTGGCCCAGGTGCATTGTGGGACATTTCCCCAACGACGGGGACATCTAAAAGGCCTTCGAGGCTTGGACAGTAGCCGCCCTGTTTAAGAACGTTTCCAGAAAATGTTTGTGAGGTGTGAGTCTCGGGGGCCTCTCCTCACATTCGGCAGGGTGGCCACCCATTGTGTGTCATGCCACTCACTGGGCACGTGCGAGACTTCTGCAGTCCTTCAGTTTTGCTGAAAAAAATTGTAGGCGAAGGCTGTGAAAGTGTAATTTGTTTTTTTTATTCATGCATTCATTCGTAGTGTGCATGTTTGTTGCTTGGATAGAAAATTAACGTAATTATTGATCAGGCATGCTGTATCCCAATAATGCTTCCTGTCATGAGCAATGCAAGGGGAAACATATCTCAGTGGGTTCGGCACATGGTGCAGAGACTTTTGACTGAACTGTAGTTCACAGCTTTGAATCCTATCAGGGATTCCTCTGCTTTTCGTGCTTCTGAGGTGGATTTTGTACGACTGAGTAAAAAAAATATGACCCATACATAATCGACATATAGATTTTTTTGGTGTGCTGCATATAAGGCTTACAGGTTTCCGAAAGTAACAAGAAGGTACAACTTCCTGCACAAAAACAATTCTCAGAGGCTTTTTCCTCTTTCGACGTGTACTGTAGAATGCAGCACACACACAAAGAGAAAAAAGTGGGAACATTAACATATTTCTCCTTGTTATATCTCCCCTGGGAAGTGTAGCTTTTTGACGCATTCCCAGGTCTACCACTCTTGGTAAATCTGTGAATGCACAAAAATCTATGGGTGGATGTGTGGAACACCCATGGAACGCATCCTTGACGCAGAGTACGGCAAAGCAGCAATTTGCAGTGCCTTGCGTTACTTCAGATTTAGTAAGCACCGCAGGTCTATGCAAGGTGGCCTTGAGTTGCTTGGTAAACCTGACTTTAGTGTTGAGTTGCCCTTGTTTTACCTTGTGTGGCGCAAGGGCAATACAACACTAAGATAAATCTGGTCTGGGGCCTTTTTATCTGTCAAAATTTCATGGATACCTTGAACTTTATCGCCTCTAGTAATTACCGAGTGTGATAAATATCACAACACTTATAATCGCAATACCTGCATAAGCAGGTGCTTGAAAAAAGTTAACAATTTAATAGTCCACCTGTAATCTGGCCCCTATTATGTTGAATTATGTTCTAAACTAAAGGCAGCGTCCAGCCGCGGCCCGTGAAGGGAGTTCCGTAGGGCAATAAGGCGGGACGGGGGAGGGGCAGGGTGGGGGTTCTAAAAACCGGAATATGGATAATTACAGATAAGTAAACAATTAAATAAATAAAACGAATTTCGTAGTGCGCGCTACGAAATTCGTTTTATTTATTTAATTGTTTACTTACCTGTAATTATCCATATTCCGGTTTTTAGAACCCCCCACCCTGCCCCTCCCCCGTCCCGCCTTACCGCCCCATGGAACTCCCTCCACGGGCCGCGGCTGGCAGCGTCACATCAAATGGGGCTATGTAAACTAAATATGGGAAATCCTTCAGGGATGTTCAAGTTTGCATGATGTGTACTGCCTGCATAGGGCCTATGCAGGAATAGTCATAGCATTTTCCGAGCTCCAGAGAAGATATGGTTTTGTCTGTAGGAGCACTCTCTATAAAAAATAGTGGCTTCATTTTTTTGTGAACATTTGGCACCATCTTTAAGTGACATCCTAAGTAGGTCTGAGCACATTTTTTTTCTATAATCCTATATGTAAATGTTTCTTCGGTTCAGTGCTCCAGCAAATTTGAGGCCTGGCACTGCGCTCTAGAAAACCAGATAAACAAATACATAATTAAAGGTTTTGTCATGCTCGTTGTTGTGTATCACGTAGGCTGGCCTGAGGGCCCTGCAGATTTCTTCAAGAGGACAGAAAAGGAGAGGAGGTGAACCGGGTGCTCAGTGGAAGGATGAAGCAGCAATAAGGGACATCCTATATATTTTGGGGGCCCTGGGCCAAACGTATTTTGGGGGCCCCTGTTCGGAACAGCTTTGAATTTATGATCCAGTTTCAGCTCTTTCATGCCCTCTTTTGGCCAGGTCACTGACAGTGCACAGATACACTGGTCCAAATTCTATAAGTGTTAGCATCTAATATTCAGGCATAGTGATGTGTGTTTTCAATATTTTAACACAGCAGGAGCTCACTTAAAATTACTGCAAATAATCTCTGTGACACCCTCCCATTTCTCATATGTCAGGTCCTATTTTGACCTTAAAGATGCGTTTTTGTGGATGTTGCACATCACCCACATGAAAAAATAAATTAAGGGGAATCGGTATTTGAAACAATCTGTTTAGGAATTATTCAAGGTCATCAAGCCAAGACTCAATGCGAAACTGAACTGGCTCTACCAGCCTTCCCCCCCATCCGAAAGGCTGAGGCCCTGGGCCAGAGCCCAATTTGCCAATGCCTTAAAACGCCTCTGGCAACAATTGGGACAGGGTGATTGTAGAACGAAGCCTATCAATGTCCGGCTCCATCAAAAATGGCGGGCAATACATTTACATGTGAAGTTAACATTCGTTTATGGTAAATCCACACAAGTTCTGTGCAATAAATTAAGCCAGTTGGAATGGGAAATTACCATATGAGACCAGATTTACTGGTTGTAAAACCTCATAGAATATCCAGTTCTGAGGAGTTTAATGCATACATTGACCGCTTCCACTGAGCAGGTAGTAAATGCATGCTTCTGATTCAGGGCGATGTGTGGTAGAGAGGCGGTGTGGGAAGGAGTAGTGGGAGAGCAAAGGCACATGTTGTCAGGAGAGGGGCATTGCATGCGCCCGTTGCCAGGAAAACGAGGGGAGTGAAAAATCGAATTCGCTTTTTCAGGCAAAATTACTGCCCGCAAAAACTGGGTCTGGTTTGCCCACACCCGGAGAAACCAGATGTGGGAACACCAGAATCTGAAACAGGTGGGGCAGAAATCCATATTGTAATTCACTGAAACTGACTTCATGGCCTGCGTGGTCTATTCTACTGGTGCAGGTATATGATGAAGCGCTCAGTTGGAGGCCATTTTATGGAGGAGAGGATAGCTGAACAATAGAAGTCTAAGGAACACATGCATCAAGCATTTTACACGTCGCAAACTGACCGGTTCGCAGAATCAGCCCATTTTAGACTGGTAAAATGCCTTTTCCGATGCATCAAAGGCATTGCATTTGCAAAATAGGTAATCACAATTTTTGCGAGATTACCTGATTTGCGAATGCATGTAGGGAATCACAATTTGCGATTCCCTAAATGCAATGCATGTAGCATTTCCAAAATGCAACTTTGCATTTAGGAATCGCAAATTATCTTCAACTTCAAGTTGATGGTAACTTGCGAATCCTTTGGAAAATGCACAAAACTGCAAAGTGCCTTAGGCCATGTGTGTGCGCCACATGAGCACACTTACCTTTTTTGAGGGTGCATCGGGGGGCCATAGGCCCTCTAGCACGCTTGCAATTGCATTTGCAATTTGCCATTACCAATTTGGTATTCGCAATTTGCCAATGCATTCCCATTCATTCATTCCTATGGGCCTATAGGCCCATAGGAATGAATGGGAATGCATTCCCTAATAGCGAATCGCAATTTGCGATTCACTATTAGGGAATGTTAAGGATTCGCAAAAATATTTGCGAATCCTTCATACATAGGCATTTGCGTTTACCAAATAGCAAATCCTTAAAATGTGCTATTTGTTAATCACAAATGATTACCTTGATGCATGTGCCCCTAAAAGAAGACAAATAGAGACTAGGGACCAGATGTAGGAAGCCAAATTGCGATCGCAAACAATGAAATTCGCAGAATTTCAGTGTTTGCGATCGCAATTTGGCTGTGTGCAATGTAGGTAGGCAAATACCCACTTGCAACATAAGGAATCGCAAAAATTGCGATTCCTTATTTTGCGCAAGCATTTAGAGAATCGCAATTTGCGATTCCCTAAATGCTATGCTAGTAGGCATCACAAATTGTGATATTGCCTTAAGGAATCGCAAATTACCACCAACTTCAAGTTGGCGGTATTTTGCGATTTCCTTTAAAAAAGCACTTTTTTGCTTTTTTCAAAGTGCCATGTGGCACACATACATACCCTTAGGGCATGTATGTGCGCCACATGTGCACACATGCACATTTCAGGGGTGCAACAGGGTGTCCTTTTGGAAACCTTGCACCCTTGAAATTGCGCACGCAATTTGCGAGTACCTCTTGGTTGCTCGCAAATTGCGTGCGCAAATCCCAATTTGCGATTCCCTAAATGCATGTAGCATTTCCAAAATGCGACTTTGCATTTAGGAATCGCAAATTACCTTCAACTTCAAGTTGATGGTAACTTGCGAATCCTTTGGAAAATGCACATAAGTGCATTTTTCAACGTGCCATGTGGCACACACACATTCCCTTAGGGCATGTGTGTGCGCCACATGAGCACACTCACCTTTTTTGAGGTTGCATCAGGGGGGCCTTAGGCTCCCTAGCACCCTTGCAATTGCATTCACAATTTGCCATTACCAATTTGGTATTCGCAATTTGCCAATGCATTCCCATTCATTCCTATGGGCCTATAGGCCTATAGGCCCATAGGCATGAATGATAGGAATGAATGGGAATGCATTCCCTAATAGTGAATCGCAATTTGCGATTCATTATTAGGGAATGTTAAGGATTCGCAAAAATATTTGCGAATCCTTCATGCATAGGCATTTGTGTTTACCAAATAGAAAATCCTTAAGATTCGCTATTTGGTAATCGCAAATGATTACCTTGATGCATGTGCCCCTAAAAGAAGACAAATAGAGACTAGGGGCCAGATGTAGGAAGTCAAATGCAAGCGCAAACAATGAAAATCGCAGAATTTCAGTGTTTGCGATCGCAATTTGGCTGTGTGCAATGTAGGTAGACAAATACCCACTCGCAATATAAGGAATCACAAAAAATGTGATTCCTTATTTTGCGCAAGCATTTAGTGAATCGCAATTTGTGATTCTCTAAATGCTATGCTACTAGGCATCGCAAATTGCGATATTGCCTTAAGGAATCGCAAATTACCACCAACTTCAAGTTGGTGGTATTTTGCGATTTCCTTTAAAAAACACTTTTTTGCTTTCTGCAAACTGCAATGTGGCACACATACATACCCTTAGGGCATGTAACACATGTGCACACATGCACATTTCAGGGGTGCAACAGTGTGTTCTTTTAGAACCCTTGCACCCTTGAAATAGCGCTCGCAATTTGCGAGCACCTCTTGGTTACTCGCAAATTGCGTGCACAAATCCCATTCATTCCTATGGGCCTCTTGGCCCATAGAAATTAATGCGATTCGCAATTAAGTAATATTAAGGAATCGCAATTAATTTTGCGATTCCTACATACATTCCATTTTGCGAGTCCTTAATAGCGATTCGGTAAAAATCGCTATTAAGGACTCGCAAAATTGACTTTACCTACATCTGGCCATAGAGCAATTAGGCCATGAACAACTTGAACCACCCTCGGCCCCCACCCAACTTCGCTCTACCCTGAGATCCGAAAAATGGACTGCTAGGCCTGTCATTGTCTCTGACTAGCTCTCGGATGTCGCCCCCTTCTTTTTTCTGCCCATGCGTCTCTCGTGGGAACACGTGTCAGAGAGAAAGAAGTTCAGTCTGAATGCCTATTCAGTCCTTGGCCTCTTTTATTGGGCACTTCGAGGTGGGAAAAGGCTTCGGGTGGCATGGCCATTCACAGGATGGCCTCTCATCATTGGGTCGCTCAGTGCACATGCACCACCAACCCATTGCCTCAGTTTTTAAAAGGACAGTGGATTAGGATGCGTTTACAAAACAGTGTTTTTGCTCTTTTTTTCCAGATGATTTTGGGCATTTTTAATAAACTCTTTCTTAATTTGAAGCTAGTTGTTTTCGTTTTTGCTCCTATTGGTGTGATCCCTGCCTGTGAGGTAATCTCAGCACTGGGTCAAGTCACCAGGCATCCTTGGCGAGCAGTAAACAGAGTTCTTACAATAAATTAGGGAGATGTTGGAGTCTACGGTCTAGCATCTCCTTGAGGGGGGATTGCACAGGCGTGGAAGGTGAGAGCTCTCTGTTCCCAGAACAACCCGCCAGGGACATCTTAAGGGTTTGGGGGGCCCTGGGCCAAACGTACTTTGGGGGCCCGTGTTCGGTACAGCTTTAAGTTAATAATGATCCACTTTCAGCTATTTCATGTCCTCTATGGTCAGGTCACTGCCACACTGTGCAGGCACACTGGCCCACTGGCCACTGGCACACTGGCCCAAATTTACATCTAATATCCAGGGGTAGTGATGTGTGTTTTCAATATTGTGAAAACAGCAGCTCACCAATATAACTGCAAATAACCTCTGTGACACCCTCCCATTTCTCATATGTGAGGTACTATTTTGAGCTAAAATAAACTTTTTTTATTTGTCAGAAAGATTTCTGTAATAGACTCTCACACATCAGCCACATTAAAAATATATGAAAGGAAAGCTCTATTGACAACAATCTGTTTAATGATTATTCAGGTGACCAGGGCAAGACTCTCTCAGGGGCCCCTTGAAAGGCTGGGCTACAGCCCACTTTGCCCATGCCTTAAAACGTCTTCTCAACCCGGAAAAACAATTCCCCCTCCTGAGTCCGCGCGCATTCAGCGAGCATTATAGCAAGCAGTCGTTTGGCAAAAGTGCCACACAAACAAGCTTATTAGGTGTCTCAGCATAGACACTAATTGCTGTCCCTCCCTGACTCGGGCTCTGGTTGCCGAGCAACCTGCGCAGGCAGGCATACTGATGCCTCATTGCCAGCTCCGAGCACACTCTTCCGGGGGGCGCGCGCAGGACTTCAGCGCAGGTAAATGTGGCCATGACTGAGCGGGCCGGATCCGCAGACACCTGATCTATACACGTCTAAATGCCGACAGAGGAAGAAGTGTCCCCCGGGCAGACCTCGGCACTGTGGGGCGTCGAAAATCAGACAGCACAATTGACAGATCAATAAGGGTGGTTAGGCGGGCCCAGGGGACAAGGACAAACAAACACAGGAATAGAAGCAGGGACATATTTACACAGGGAGTTATTTTCTGACAAGTGCGCTCATAATGACGAGTGTATATGTGAAATGTTAACCTAAATTTTGTATAGCTTGACACTCGCAAATCCCTTAACCTCTGGCACTGATGGGCGTTTTGTGTGTGTTTTCCCTGGGAACGTGAGGAGGTTGTGTCTTGCACATTTTAATTCAAACGTGTGTGTTGAATGTAGTTTATGTCTTCTGAGGTTTACTTAAAAAAAATAAGTGCAAGGACGGATAGGTTTTCTAAGGCGATGCTGTCGAATACCTGCATTGCCAAATAACAAGGCTGCCTACACTTGATTCCACCTTATGTCTCTTCCACCCACACTTCCTGTCTCTTTATCTCACCCTCGTGGGTTATTTTTTCTTTCTCCCTTTTCTATTCTTTTTCTTGTTCTTGATCAAAGACTGATGATGAGATAAGATTTCCAAAAATAAGTACCTGTGCCCACCACCGCCTGCACCCTCCAGGTAAAATAAAGCAAGTTATCCCACTGAGTGTGACTTTGCATTAGGGTTGATCGATCCATCCTTCTGGCTAACTAAGCTGAGTGTGCTGAGTGAGATTTGATTCTTGGTTGGGGTTTTGTATGGCAGGGGGCCAAGAGATAGGGATCGATTCAATTCAATTCAAATAGACTTTATTCGGATTTCAAAAAACCATCCATAAAAGCACAAAAACAAAATTTAAAATACACATTTGATGCTACAATTTGGGGCCACAGCTTGTAACGTATAAAATATAATTTATAAAAACAACAATGAAAACACAATTGACCTTCTTGCCAAACTATGCATAAGACCATCATACATACAGTATATAGAGGTATGCAAAAAGAAAAATAACTATAGATTTTATAAAGGCAAGACAAATACAGTACATTAAGTTGTGCAACTCATGCTTTAAAGTGCAAAATGCATGTCTTGACAGAATTAGTCAATTTTCAGAGACCTGCGTGAGCGTACAATAGCGTTAAGAAAGCTACTAACTCTAAAAGTTAATTTGTCTGAACCCAACATTAAAAAGTGTCTATAAGCATAGTTGTGGTCAGTTAAGTCATATTTCCTACAGTAGGGGATTAGGTAATGCCTTGTAAATTTCATGTAAAAACCACAGCCAAAAATAAAATGGATCATGCTCTGGGTTCCACCATGGTCGCAAGGACAATATCATTTTCCCAAGTTTTTAGAGTAACCCAGTGGAAAGCAGATAAGATTTATAATGCTCCTGTCCCTGAATCTAAATAATAGAGTCCTATTCCACCTGCCCAATTTTTTACATAGATAGGGCTGGGGTGATATCGGGAATTCGGTGTATGGTTCCCAAATTAATAAGTAGTTAATTGTAGATTGTTTCACGGAGTCTGCTCTTTCTCTCTCGTTCTGAAAATACTGATAGAGTGCCCTTCTCACCAGATTTTTGTGGGAGCCGTCAATCTGGTCGGGGTGTGTAAAAAGATGACCATAGTTGACACTCATAAGGCTCTTTTCTACAGCATTTATCCATGGGATTGAACCAACGTTCTCACTTTTCAAACAATCTATAATAATCTCACGGGACAGGGAAGCTGCCGGGTTTTGCCAAATCCTTAACCAAAATAATGCAGGTCTAGCTCTTATAAAATCCTCAACATAATGCAGTTTTAGTTCATTATGACATACAATGGTCGATGCACTAATGACTCCCCCCAAAATCTTCCGACAAAATCTGTTCTCTTCTCTCTGCAGTTCTGAGCAGTTCGAGAACCCCCAGACTTCTGCGCCGTATGTTCCAGTTGGAAGACATTGAGTCTGGTAAATTTGTAATAAACTGGAAACCACATCGGCCTGACGTGGTTGACGGAGAGAGGTGACAGAATTAATCGATTTGGAGAGTTTATTTCTCCCCATCGCGACATGAGGTTGCCATGAGCCGCTATTAGGAAATAGCAGACCCAGGTAGGGGAAAGTGCAAGTGCTTTTTAGAATGTTTTGACCTATCGCAATCTTTGAGATTTTATAATTTTTAGGGCCGCAGGTCATTATAAAGGATTTGCTAAAATTAGTGCACAAACCTAAATCAGACATATAATTGACAAATCCCGATATTAAAATACGCAGGGCATTCGGGGTGCGGCCCATAAGGACCGCATCATCCGCGTAGAGTAACGCCGGGATGGGTTTCTTATTAATAATAGGTACATCCTTTGTCAAATTACATAAAGAATGGGTTAATTCATTGATGTATAATATAAAAAGCAAAGGGGCCAAGACGCAGCCCTGTCTCACCCCCTTGCCAATTAAAATCTCGTTTGAAACCTCGCCTTCATTATTTATTCGGACTCTGGCTTTCAAATTGCGATGGAGGTTTGCCAAAAATGGACTAAGGATTCGTCTAAACCATAATTTAAAAGAATGGACCATAAGCGGGAGCGGTTGACAAAATCAAATGCTGAGCTTAAGTCCATAAAACCAAAATACAAAGGGGATTGTTTAGCTCTCGTGTATTTGGCCATTATAAGATTGAGATTCAAACATTGTTCCACCGTGCCAAGCCTGCTCCTAAAGCCTAGCTGGCAACGGTGGATAATAGAGTTTTCATCTGCCCAGGTACTAATTTTATCAAATAGAACCCTACCAAGGACCTTCAGGGTGTTATCGATCAAAGATATTGGTCGATAGCACCCTGGGTCCAACCTATTTCCCTTTTTAAAAATAGGTACAATAGTACTACTAGACCATGTCGAGGGGATGGATTTCTTACTCAAATTGTTGAAAAGGTTACAGAGTAAGGGGGCCCAAAAGCTTGTATTCGATTTTATCTGGTCGATGGACAAGCCATCCGGACCAGGGGCCTTATTGCCAGCACTATTGGCAATTGCTTCCTCCACCTCCTCTAATGTTATGACTATGGTACTATCGGGGAAATTATCCTCAATAGGGTCTCCAACTGCAGCATAAAGCTTTGAGAAATGGGTAACCCATGAATCTCCTGTAATGTTGCAGTTTATCGGGGTAATATTACTTCCCAGGGCTCTCAAATTCTTTACATCTTTCCAGAACCCAGTTGAATCTTTTAGGGCAGCAGTTTTAGTGAGATTGTCCCAATGGCTTATTAAAAGCTCCTCAGTTCTAACTTTTAATACTTGTTTATATTTTGAGCGTAGTGAACTGACAAGGGACACGTCGCGAGGTTTGGCTTCCAGGGCCTTTCTAAGTTCTCTATTGGCCCTTGAACAATTGTTGTCAAACCATCTTTGTTTATTTATGTTCTGTTCTTTTAATGGTCTGGAGATTGCCCTTTTTATAACTATGCATAAATCACAGAAGGACTTAGTTATATCGGGACCACCGGGTGTTAAGCAGTTAGAGATCAACAAAGGATTGTTCCTGATCACATTAGTTAGGATCTCTCGATTGTCAATCCATCTCCAAACAATCCTAAGCCTATCTGTAGATACAGTAATATTTTGGGCTCCAACCTCATGTCGACCTGCAGATTTTTTAATGTTATGTTATGTTATGTTACTAAGTTTTATACCGCGCACAGCTGCCCCAGCAAAGGGGCGTCCTGGCGCCAAAGGTGAACACAACAACACAGTATGCAGTGGGATTACTTTGATTTATTAAAAAGAAACGTTTTAATAACCCCTCTAAACCTGGTTAGATTATCCACAGCACGGATTTCAGCAGGAAGAGTATTCCAGAGCTGGGCAGCTACCACTCGGAAGGAGCGGCCACCCGCCCTGGTCAACCTAAAGCGAGGAACAACCGCCAAGTTCTGGCCCAAAGATCTCAACAAGCGCGAAGGAGTGTACGGAGTAAGGAGATTCATAAGGATAGGAGGGGCCAAGCCCTTCAAAATTTTGAAGGCCAGGCACAACACCTTAAACTCAATACGCCGCACAACAGGTAGCCAGTGAAGAGTATATAATGCTCCGGACACTGAGCAGCGTTTGGGCAACCCAAGTATTGCTCTAGCAGCGGCGTTCTGAACTCTTTGTAACCGCGCATGTTCAGCCTTGTTCGTGCCTGCGAGCAATGCACTAGCATAATCTATTCTAGATAGAACCGAGGCCTGGACCACCAGCTGTCTCGTACTGGCGTCAAAAAATTTGAGCACCGGCCTAATGCTCCTGATGATGCCAAAACAAGAGGCAGCAACCTTCTTCGTATGGCAGGTGAAACTAAGTGCCGGGTCAAGCCATACCCCAAGGTTCTTTAACTCCACTACCGGAGAGGGGATCCCACCTAGCTCAGAAGGCCACCAACTTTCCTTCCAACAACCGGGGCGCGTACCAAACACCATCACCTCAGTCTTCTTGGTGTTTAATTGGAGACAGTTCTGATTCATCCAATTGGCCACCGAACGCAGCCCCTCACAGAAGTTACGGGCAGCCATAACTGAGTCCCCACTTAGTGTGACCGCTAGCTGCGTGTCATCCGCGTAAGACACCATTGTCAGGCCCCAGCTTTTGACAATAGCAGCCAGCGGCCTCACATACAGATTAAAAAGAGTGGGGCTCAGAGATGAGCCCTGAGGGACCCCCGTCGTGAGCTGATGAGAGGTGGACTTACCGGGTGGTATTGCTACCCGGAAGGATCTGTTAGAGAGAAAGGAGCGGAACCATCCTAATGCCAAACCCCTAACCCCAGCTTCCTCTAGCCGCCGCAGCAAAATGTCATGGGACACCGTGTCAAAGGCGGCACTCAGGTCTAACAAAAGGAGTGCCGCAGTATGACCGGTGTCCAGCACGGAGCGCAGATGTTCAACCATATACAATAGAGCAGTCTCCGTGCTATGAGCTTTCCGGAAACCATTTTGCGTGGGATCCAAAATATTCGCTTTATCCAGATGATCCGCCAGGATCCCATTCACATGAGTTTCAATGACTTTGGCAGCCCACGGCAGCAAGGAGATGGGGCGGTAGTTCTCAGGTTTAGTGGGGTCAAGGGTAGGCTTTTTCAGGATGGGAGTGACTACCGCTTCCTTCCACTTGGTAGGAACAGTTGCTGACCCCAGGGACAAATTAATGAGAGAAAGCAAGGGCGCACGACAAGTGTCCAGCAGGTTTTTAAATAGGGCCGGTTTGAGGGGGTCTGCCGGAGAACCAGATTTAATTTTCTGGCTCAACAAGTCAAAGCCCTCCTCTGATAGGGGGGCGAGACAGTCCAGGATCACATCCTTGGACTCAAGACAATCAACTGAATTGGAGCTGTTCATAGCAATAGGGAAGGTTTGATAAATAGCTTGCACCTTCTGCACAAAGAACAAGGCCAGGCGCTCACAATGGGCATCAGTGCAGATTTCGGCCGCAGGGGTCCTTTTATTTATAAGGTCTTTTAGGACCTTAAATATTAATTTGGAGGGGTTCGGACTATTCCGAAACTCCTGCGCATAAAAAGCTGCGCGTGTACGACACACCGCTCTGTGATATGCCTTGGAGGCAGTGAGGTAACTGATCTTAAGCGCGGGGTCATAGGCTTTCCTCCATCGCCTTTCCGCTTGTCTACATTCTCTCTTAAGAGACGCCAGTGTCTCGTCATACCACGGGCTATGGGCCTTAGTCCGGCAATTAGAACGTACACGGGGAATAAGAGAATCCAAAGCAGACTCAATCCAAGTGCAGAATGCATCATACCCACTGTCCACATCAGCGAAAAGGGGTAGAGGAATGTTTCCTAAAAAACTATAAAAATCATCAAGCTTTAGTTTACCCCACTGGCGGGACAAAGAAGTTTTATTCTGAGTCACGTGCAGAGGATCTGCCACCGGAAGAACTGCTTTCACCAACATATGATCTGTCCAGGCCAGCTGGACAGGGTGGCCTAAAGTAATCTCCTCTAAGGAAGTAAAAAATGGGTCCAGTATATGACCCCCAGAATGGGAGGGGGACATCACTCTCTGTGTAAGCTGCAAAGCTTCCAGATCTGCTAGACAACTCCTAATCGAGGCTTGGGAGGGACAATCAAAATGCAAATTAAGGTCACCAACCACATTAAAGTTCGCACAGCCGAGAGCTTCCAAGCTAATAACATCCGGGAGAGCGGCCCTAAATGCCGCATCGCAGCCCGGAGGACGATATATTAAAAGACCAGAAAAGCTAAAACAAGGAGATAGCGAAATTCTGAAGCGGGCGCATTCGCAGCCTGGAAGTGTTAATGCTTTCCAATCGCATGGAAAGCGTCGTTTCACTGCCATAGCGATCCCACCACCTCTCGAACCGCGATTGAGCGTTACCACGGTATATTCAGGGGGGAAGGCAAGATTTAAAATAGCAGTGTCATCGTCTTGTAACCACGTCTCAGTCATAAACATCACATCAGGGGAGTCATTGGTGACCATGTCAAAGATCTCCGCCTGATGTTTAACCAGAGATCTGACATTTAGGCTGTATATGCTGGCCGTGTTCCCCACCAGCGCGCTCAATTGCCGAGCTGCAATATGGCTAGAGCGAATACGAGCTGGAGGCGGCAAGTGCCAGCAACAGCAAGTACACCGATAAGGACCCCTTAATGGTGCTACCGACGGCAATGGACAGACGGCGCAGAGATCGCGGATAGCCAATAAATCTGCTCTATCATAACGATATGACGACATAGCCATGGTTCCGATAATGAGTCTGCCGCGCCCAGCGCCGTCTAGCGCTGACGGGCGCAGACGGGCAGGACTCTGGCTTGACTCAGGCGCGACACAGGCGCTACCGCTGCGCGTCACCGCTGCGCGCCAAATACGAGCTTTAAGTAGGCAGCGAGGCGTAGCCGCGGCGCTGGAGCGCTAACCCCAGAGCCCAGGAAGTGCAAGGCGCCCTCAGTAAGATTTGAGATGAATTACTATTGGCAGATGATCACTATATGAGCTACTAACAACCTCGGATTTAAGTAGAACTTCGCTAAGGAGGTAAACATATAATCAATCGTGGTTGAACTACCACGGCCAATATAAGTGGCGGCCGGTACCTTTCCCTCGGAGGTTCCACTATAGCCCATAACATCGTCTAGGTCCCTACTATGTAATAGGTCCAATAATTCAGAACCTCGTCTACAGGGCGGAGATATAGGATAAATGTGGGCATTAAAATCTCCGCCAACACAAATGCCATCAAATTGGCCAAACTTTTCTCCATTCGCAACTTCATCAATAAAATTAAACAATTCTAAAAAGGTGGGATTAGGATGATTAACGAAATCATTGTTGTAAAAGTTTATAAAACAGATCTTTAACCTTGCAACATATTTCACGGCTATCAGGTGTTTACTGACCACATGTAAAGGTTCAATTTTCACATCCTTAGAAATTTTTGCCCAGATAGATAGACCACCACTTGGGCGCCCCAAAGCAGGAGATGGTACAATAAAATTATGACAAAAGAAACCCTCCAGTAATTGAGCGCATGTGCACCATGTTTCTTGCAACATTACCACATCAAAATTACTTATCCCGATAACCCATTCTTTAATTTTCATCTTACCTGGAAGCCCAGCAATATTCCAACTAATGATACTTAAGGTATCAGTAGATGGAATGGTGGTAGGAAAAGGAAGGGCAACGGGAGGGTCGGGGCGTACTACGTGTGGTGGTACTAATCCGTCTGGACAAGGTGTATAGGTAAATGTGGGATTTACCGTTTCCAGAGGCACTATGCTGGTGATCTTATCCGATGTAATAGGAGGTATTAATAGTGGTCAATCTAGACTTCCTAAATCGGATAGGGCAGAAAATCTGTTAGATAAGGGAATGGTATTAGAAGCCACTTGGAATTGTCTATGAGGGGGCCTATAAAAATAGCCCAATGGGTGGAGGGTTATTGCAGTAGATAAACTGACATGGTTGTTATGTATGTCCATGAAAAATCTTACAGAGTTCGGATGTCTAAAATTGATCACTATGCAGTCCCCACTAATGTTTTTATGTTGTGGACCCACCCAACTTACCCGACGAGTTGATATAATCTCATTTGAGATGTCCCATCTTGCCCCTTTGTGTTTAGTCAGCCAATCGATACATTTATTATGTAATTGTACCCATGACTCACTTTGGCCTTCTTTAAGGGCTGGCACACCTGCTAACACTAGAACATATGGGCAGGCTTCTGGGGGTAAGTGGAGTGACGGCCCTAAATTATTAGTGGTTCTATTTCTTACTGGTGCACCTCCGCTAATGCGTGTGTTATCCGAAGTATTTCCTATCCTATCTGTTAGGGTGGCTAGCGGGGTAATAGTAGTCTTTGCATCCGTGCTTATAGTTCTAGTCGTTACTGTTCCAGCTACTCCAGAAGGATCATGATTTGGGCATGTGGTCTGTACAGGTGGGGTATTGCCCAAGGAGCTGCTAGATGAAACATTTTTAACAACAATTGGGCCTTTGGTGTTACTATGGCTAAGGTCAGCAGCAGCGGTCAAATCCCTCTCCCTCAGACCATTACATAGTGATTCTAATTTGTTCATAATTTTCTCGCCCCGAACGGCATCTACGCTAATAATGCCTTTCCTTTTGGTTTCCTCTTTTTTAACAAGGTTTTCAATTTTATCCAATCTCTTAAAAACAGTATTAAATTGTTTAGCTATTTGAATTTCAACTTGTTTAAAAATAGTATCAACGATAGTTTCTATCAAATTGCCATTAAGTTTAGATTGAGTATTTCGATCGAGAAACTCAGTCTGTGTACTGACTGAGTTGTCAGTTCTTTCATTATGTGGCATAGAGGCCCCACAGATGCCTTTATCCAGGACTGGAAACTCTGATCTACTGGTAAAAACGAAGAGTCTTTCAGTTTCTTCATCCAATGGTAAAGGTGAAGATGATAAATCCACTATGGCGCCTGATGTAACTGTTTCACAGTCTTTCTCTTTATCTTTATTCCACATGCTCTGTGGGGTAGGTTGGTTTCTGCAACGACTTAATTGTTTCCTTTTATTTATGATACATTTCACTGGGCCTCTCTTACGTTTCTCCCTTGTTGTTTTGTTGGAGCGTGGCATTTTATCTAGTTCAGGCTCCACTAAACAGTCAGTAGCAGGAATAGACGTCACACTAGTTATGTCAATAATAGGGGTTGCAATGTCAATTTGAACTGTTGGTTTAATAACCGTTACTGTGGGGGAGAGGGGGAGACCCAGATTAGATAAACCCTTTGGAGATTGGGAACATGGCGAAGTGATGGTGGGAAATCCAAAGGACAATCTACGTTCAGTGTCGGCAATCTCATTGGAGACCATAGTAAGGGCGTTGGCCAACAATGTATCGATCGATGTAGGCAACTCAATAGGGACCACAGTGTCAGCGCGTATGGTCTTAGTCGTACGTTTACCCATATTGTAGGCAATTACCTTTACAGCCCGAGGACGCAAGAGGGGTGGCCCAGCCCTGCCTCTTCCTGCCCCGGACGGCCACAGACGGCCCGCCCTCTGCCCGGGCTCAGCCCGGCGCCGCCCGCGCGCGTCCCGCGACGCGGAGGGAGCCTCTGCTTATGTAGCGCCTCCGGGCGCGGAACTGGGCGGAAGGAGATCCGGAAAGCAAAGGATGCCGGTAGCTGTAGTTCCCCCCCACTGCGGCCAGCGAAGGAAGGTGGCGGCGAGGGGAACACACAGCGTCAGCGTCCCGTCGCGTCCTGGTGGTCCAGTGGTCCCCCGCCAGGTAGGTCCCGCTGTTAAATGCACAAGAAATGGTCCCCCCGCTCCACCGAGGGAGCCTCTGCTTATGTAGCGCCTCCGGGCGTGGAACTGGGCGGAAGGAGATCCGGAAAGCAAAGGACGCCGGGAGCTGCAGTTCCCCCCCACTGCGGCCAGCGAAGGAAGGTGGCGGCCAGGGGAACACACAGCGTCAGCGTCCCGCCGCGTCCCGGTGGTCCAGTGGTCCTCTGCCAGGTAGGTCCCGCTGTTAAATGCACAAGAAATGGTCTTGTGACTTTCCACAAAGACAAATCACGCTTTCAATAAAACGTAAGCCTCATTTGGGGGCTAATTACGATGTCGGGCGAACTTACTCGGTTTCGTCCTGGGACCAACCGACCACCTAATTAGGATTCCTACATTCCTACATACTCCCATACGGAAATGGGAGGTGCTGTTCCTCCCTGCACCCCGTGACAGGCACCTCAAGGTGCCTGCCACGGGGAGTGGGGATCAACAGGGGGGCTCCAGAGGTTCCCCCTCGGCCACCAACCTGAGGCAGCACACCAAAGGGGACCCAACTGGGGACCCCCAAACAGGCTTTCTGACATGGTTTCCATGTCGGACAGGCCGGCATTGAAACCATGCCGGAAACCGTGCATCATAATCCCAAGGGCGGAAAGGCCTGCCCTTTGGCACTACGAGCTGGTTCCGCCATCGGAAGCCAGCCGGAATGGCCAGCCAGTTTAGATTCTGACCACCAGAATTGTAATGCGGCGGTCAGAAAGTAAACCGAGGGGCAGATTACGATGCAGTTTTACAGGCCCCATCGTAATCAGTCCCGAAGTGTCAGATTATCACTGTTCCTGTGTATCTCCTGATGCAGAAATGGTGTTTTAACAGTTCCACTATATCCGATTCCTGGCTTACATGTTTTGCTATAAGGCAGTTGATGTATTGTCACCATCAGAATATGCTTTACGTTTATTTATGGCTTTCTCCACTAACGAATGCCTTCCAATCCCATCGTCAGTGTGAGATGGCAGATTATTGTTGGACCTTTTTTCCTGTCTTCTTGTACCGGTGCCAATGTGTTTTCTGTCATGGTGTTAATGAATCTGATCAGCAAGACTGGACTGGGAACTCAAAGCAGCCCTGGCAATTTTCTCGAGAGGGGGGCTCGAGCCCTTAGTGAAGCACTGCCTGGCCCTGGGAGACTGGATCACTTGCTTGCTGCTTTTGTTACTGAAGGCTGATATTGCAGCACTGCTGCAAAACTGATCCCCTGTAACAAAACCACCCCCCACAGCTGCAAAATCGGACCCTACCTTTGCAGGCTACCGGGGAAATGCCCGGTGCCCGCTACGGTCAGTCCAGCCCTGAATTTGATGTACCATTGTGGGTATCTGCCGGACCAGGCCACTGTTCTTTGTCCCAGGTTACCTAGAAGCCTATGTTTGTTGTAGAGTAGCATAAGTATGTTTCTGTTGTGTGTTCCTTACACTTAATTCTAGAAAATAGAACATACATTTTTCCTTACCTGTAGGTTTGTGGGCCCTAGGCCTACATGCGGTGATAATGACAAAACAAACCCATAATTAGGGTATGTACAACTGGCCCAGGGCACGTGCGCATGGCTCCTTTTATTGGCAGTTGCCACGTCACTCGTGATGCCTGTGCTCAATGGGTGTGGGAGTGAGTGTGAAAGCCAGCCTTCAAGGAGTGGCTGGTAACCCAGTACCTGGGCAAGTACTAGAATGTGACCAGCAGGACTCAATGTCCCTCCCAAACTTTATTAAAAAACAAACAAACAAACCCAACCTGTGGGAATGAATAAACAACAAAGCAAAACACTACTGAGTCTCTCAATCTCTTCAAGCAGTCGACAGTCGACAGGACAGTCTAGGGTAAGTGGACAATTGCGCATGGGAGCATCCGGGCATCACGGAATGCATCCGTATTTTAACCAGAAGATTCTGGGCATGAACACAGTGTAGATGGAGTCTGGACATCTAGACAGCATGTCCATGGGGTTGTAGTCCACCTCTACAAAGTTGTTTGGTCCTGCCTGCTCTCATGATGTTGGAGTTGATGTTAACAGTATCAAGTTCAGGGGGGGGGTTTGCATCAGAGCAATAGTGGAGTTTGCTGCAGAGGTTTCTTTTGAGGCGTGTTGGCTCTATGAAAGGCCAGCCCACAGAGGCTGGAAAGAAAGTGGCGGTGTTCGGGTGCCTTCCTCTGAGGCCCGTGCCTCCCAGTACCTGTCGGTGGAGTCGCTTCAACTCATTTCTTGTGTTGGGATTCCATCAAGTGGAGACTCTCTTGAGCCCTTTTTGCTGGATCGCCACGAGACTGTCTGGGCATGCGGGGGCCACAGCAGGACCACCAACAGTGCCACGGTGAGTTGCTCATGCAGCCACAAGAGTGGATGACACAATCTGCTCTCATCAGCAGGACTCAGGTGCACGTGGGGTCTAACACATAGTCAGTCTCCTGACGTTTCACAGATGTAAGGCTCCACTCTGATGGTGAGATGCTCCTTAGTTGGCTGGGGTGATGCAGGTGGCATTGATGATTTTGTTATCGCTTGACAACCTCTGCGATCGGTGGCAATGACTTGCTTGGAGTGCAAATGACTGGAGGGACTTCATAGCCACTTAACTTATTGGCTATTAGGTGCGGTTCTTCTTCTTGTTCTTCTTCTTTGGCATGTGTGGTTGCGAGCAGGGAGGCCATCTGTCTCAAACAGCCGGTGCCTCAAAAAGGGTGGTCAAAATGGTAAGCATTGGGCAGAGACGCAGTTCACTCTTGCTTTCAGCTTCATTTGGTCTTCCCGGTGAGCTGTTGCGAGGGACGTCGCTCGGCCTCAGTGGCTGGCTTGTGTCTATAGGTGCACTCTACACTAGTGACATGAGTCCTTGATCTTGTCAGTTCCTTCATTTATCCTGCAGACCTGTGGTTGTCAGGATCTTTAGCGGGACAGGGATGTCATACACCTTTCTCTCCTCTTCAACTCTCTTTAACAATGTGGCATTGTGCCACATTCTTCCCCTTTCAAATTCTCTTTTGTGCCATTCTTCGGACCAGGTCTCTCACTGTGATGTGGCGTCCTGCCACATGTAGCATGTTCACTTCACATGGACCTCTCACTTGTCATGTCCTTTTCATAGGACTGTCTCTTTTTCCACAGTGGAGCTCACATGAGTCCTGTCCTGTTCCTACACTCTACCTGTCCGTTCCTTAGGGATCTTCTTGTTGCTCTACTCCAGAGCTGGAGAGTCACCTTCCTTCTGACTTCACTCGAGGGCGCAGTCCTTGCACCTCAAGGCTGCACTGTTGCGGCGCTTGGTCCTGCCTAGGTTTGTGCGTGCTTGGGCGATCCCATTGATGGGCCAATGGTGACTATTCGGTGGTGCTGGGCTATCTGAGGGCTCTCTTTGATAGGGTGTGTCCTGGTGAGCTGGTGCCCTTTGCTAGCACCTTGTGTGTCTGCTCTTCTTTCTTGCAGTTGTGGCCGTTCACCACCAGGGGGTGTGCAGCACTCACCTCTCTCATTGGGAACGTATTCCTCGTCATGTAGCCTCTGCTCTCAGGCCAATACACATTCAGCCTGCTCTGGGTAAACAGAACTCTGGCATCAAGTGGTGGCAGCAGTACTTGCTGGATATAGCAGTCAATGTTCAAATGTTCTTGCTCCCTCAGGGGGCTTCAGCAGCCTTGCTGACACTGTGGGGCTGAGGTGCTCCTGACAGGCACTGCAGCCTGTAGGTCAGTGACTTGTGCCGCTGTACTCCCTTTTTCTTTTTGGGCACTGCCTTTTCTTAGGCTTTGCTGCTTTGGGTTTGGCTGCCTTTGGTTTCACTGTGTTGGCTGGACTTCACGGCCTTGGCTTTCAATTGGTTTCTGGAAGCTTTCTTTACTGGGACAGCTTTGTGCTTCCTAGAGCTCTTTGTGGGGGTTAGCAGTCTCTCCCCTACAAAACGACATGCAGCCAACAGGTGACATGTGGTGCTCTCTTGACCAGTCTCTAACTATGTTGGCCTATTGCCTCTGAGGGAGGGAGAGGCGGGCTCGGTGCCCTCTGCACCCTTCCTGAATGTTCCACACAACTTTGGTTTCCATTTCAGTGAGGGAGGTGGTGGGGAGCCAATTTACAGCTGGAGTGCAGGTACATTGAGGCTTACAGTTAGTGTTTTCAGGTCCCACTCTTCCGTAGATGCTCCTGTCACTGGCCCACTATGTGCACTATGGGCTCTTCATCCTATGTGCGGAAGGGCGGCTTGTCTGTTCCAAGCTTAGCAATGTGGGTTTGCCTTATGCGTGTCAAATGCTGGGTACAGTGCGAAGATTCAATGTTAGGTGGTGCTACAGATGCGCATCACACTGGGGCAAGAGGTTTGGCAGCAGGAGAAGCCTAGAGTGCTGTTGGCAGGTGAGGTGCCGCACTTCAGCAGCAGCTGTCCAATACAAGGTCACAGAGGCACTCCTTATTCACATCACTGACCGCCTGGGTGTCGCAGCAGCTCTTCTGGGCAAAGCAGGGGCTGTTCTTGCTGGTATTTCTATTTCGTCTGCCTTGAGGTGCTTTCAGTGTCATCACCCACATGAACACTGAAGGTGTTTGGAGGTCTCTCGCCACTTGCAGTGAGGGTCATCAGCATAGAGACACCTCTAGTGCAGAGGTGGCTGTAACGCTTTACCCCCTTTCACTGCTCTCACTCCTCAGGGCCGGTTAGTTTGGCGGGTGGCTGCAGGGACATAAGCATGTGGGTGTCTGCAGGGACCTTACCAGTTGACGCTGATGTACTGACTCGCTGGGTGGCCTTATACTTGCCCTGTCCTGCCTCGGTTGCTGTCATGTTAGCAACAGGTCAGGAGGTGTCTCAGACTTGGGCTACTCTTCTCCCCACGAGAAACTGCATAGCTGCTGCCAGCACACAGACGGGGTCTGACCCACTCTTCGCCATTGTAAGGATGAAACAGACCCATAATTAGGGTACATACAACTGGCCCATGGCACGTGTGCCCGGCCCCTTCTATTGCCAGGAGCCAGTCAATTGTGATGCCTGTGCTGGATGGGTGTGGGATGAGTGTGAAAGCCAGCCCTCACGGAGTCGCTAGTACCTGGGCACCTGGGCAAAAACAAGAATGTGTCCAGCGGGACTCTACACTAACCAGAGGCTGCCTGGGGCTAGGCAGAGAACCATGGATCTGCTTCTCTGTTGGTGGACAATGCCAGTTGGTCCAAATGCGAATCAGATGAAAACCGCTGCTGCTACAGGATAGCTTTCCTTCCCCTCAATTCACTATGATGCTTATTTACGAGCCCCCTACGCCACTGGAGTGTCACTTACTGTGACACTTAGACGGCGCAGATTACAAACTCATTTCTATGAGGCCATTCAAAGCCACTATGCGTGGCTTTGAATGGCCTCATAGATATGGAGTAAGGCAAGGCAGCGCAAATTACTGTGTTGCCTTACTCTGGGGTTGGGAGGCATATCCGTTGCAGTGCGTTTTCCCATGAAACACCCATGAATTTTGATGCTGCCCCAGATTTACAAGGCCATGTAAACCTGGCAAGTGACAGATCCTTACACCTCCCGAGGTGAGGCGTAACAAGGAGAAATCTCTTTATTTCTCCTTGTTATTTCCTCTTTCTAATCAAAGAAAAAGCTAATACAGCACAACCATCATGAGTTAAAGTCAGTCCAAAAGAAGAGACAGTATTGTGGACATGTGTTCATCCAAACTAAATAAGTCAATCCAAGCAAACTTGAAGTTATAGAAGAAAGTCCAATAATGTGCAGGACATAAAGGGTAGTCCACAAGAATCTTCTGTAGAAAACGTTCTTTTTATTGATTTTCAGAGTAAATCCCAGCATATAAAACAGCCAACACGTGTTTCGTCTGTACTAATCAGTATTCAGACTTTCTCAAGGCCAAAGATGGATTATCACTGAATCCGTTCGTCAAACCAAAGTTGGTAGGGAATCCACACGTAGTCATACGACTCATAATGAAGGACAGTCAAAGAATGAGGTTCCTAGTGTCACACGGAGTCACTTACTGTCAGTTTTACGCTATTTGTTTACTTTGATGTGTGGGTTTTCCCCTTTAGGGAACGCTACTACTCCCTTTTTGTGATTATTTCCTCTTTCTATGTGTGCTGAAGTCTGTAGTACACATAGAAAGAGGAAAAGCTTCTTAGGATTGTTTCTGTGCAGAAAGGAGCTCCTTACTGCACAAAAGCAATCCTCCTGACAACACAGGCACCCTTGCTCCATGGTGTAAGGGTGCCAGCGTTGGCACTAGGCAGCCGAAACAGCGCCAGTGCAGTGAGAAAGGACGGGAATGTCCCGTATTGCATGAATACAGTGCATTCCTGCCCTTTCACTTTTGCGTAGGGCAGCGCATCAAGGTGTCTTGCGACACTGCCCTGCACCAAATCCCCATAAATAAGAGCCTAAGTGCTGAGGATTGGCAATGTTTCTCAGGATATTATACAGCAGGGACAGGAGCTGAGCTCTCCAGCGTGGCGTGCACATGCCACATTTGCTGACGAGCAAGAGGCGTTAAAACTACATTCCCCCAACGGAATGGCCTATCTTATTGACACCGGTGCTACCTGTTCCCCTGTTAGAAAAGTGTAAGTCCCAGACCTACACCTCTCGGAAAAGAAGTTACAAGTTTTAGGAGTTACAAACAAGCAGATTTCAAATCTTGTTTCAAGTCAGTTCATGTAAAAATTGATTTGTCTGAAGAAAATCATCAGTTGGGTGTGTGTGATTTGAATCCCGTAAAACTATTGGGATCCGATATCTTGCGTACAATTTATTGTACCCGAAAAGGAGTGGAACTTTAAACACATGATGAGGACATGCGATTGAAATTGACAATGTAATGAACACCAGTTATATTGAGTCACATAGGGAGATCAAGTGGCCCTTTCAAAAGAATGCAGTGTGCATTTACACCTGATGGGTGGCAGCCTACCCAGCATGGAGAAATGACAGTTTCACTGTAGCTAAACTGCTGTTGAGAGAACTGGTATTGTGGTATGGAATGCCGATTTCTCAGGAGTCAGATCGAAGAACTCATTTTAATAATGAGATCGTCAAGATGTTGTGTGCAGCATTACAAGTGGAGCAGATGTTGCATTGTAGCTACTGACAAGAAGCTTCGGGGATAGTAGAGCAGGTAAATAAAACCATAAAGTCTTGATTTGCAAAAGTCTGTGCATCAACTTCATTAAATGGGACTGATGTCTTGCCGTTGGTGCTCATGAGCCTTCGAAGTACAACTGACAGGAAGAAAGATTTGTCTTCTCACAAGAGTTTGATGGGACGAGCGCTAAGACTGCATGCTGTACCTGCAAATGTGCTAGGAACTCAAATTCTGCTAAGGATTGGCCAATGTGGTGCGTTCTTTTTCTCTACAGTTTATAAACTGCCACTCTAAGTCTGCATCAAGAGCAGTACCAATACATAAACCAGGGGACAGAGTACTCATCAAGAAGCATGTGAAAAAGTGCAGTCTGGAGCTAAGGTGGAAAGGCCCCTACCAAGTGATTTTAGTCACAAACACTGCTGTTAAATGTGCCAGAGAACCACACTGGGTACTTGCATTACATACACAGAGAACAAGAGACCCAAATGTAGAAATAGTGGTCTATGAACCACAACTGAGAACACTGGTGACTGCACTTCCGCAAGTTGAGCTGATTGCTTATGCACCGCAAGTGGCACAATATCAAGGAAAAAGGGATATAGAACCGCAGCCAGGTGAAGATATTCAATTCCCAAATGTCAACCATTGGCATTGGATCTCTTGGAGTAGAAGGAGGAGTAAATACTCCAACGAAAGTAACAGTCAAGATACTTCCAGAGCAACAAGAACACCCAGGACAAGGAACAAGCACTATATAGAGACTAGAAAGAACTTTAAAATGCTGAACGGCCAAGATATTACAATTGAAAGAAGTTGAAATCAAGTGTGTCAATTGGATCAATATCACCTACAATCACTGAAGAAACAGAGTCAAGTGGCGAAAGTGGCTAAGAAAGTGATCAGGTATCAAGGAGATCCAAAAGATCAAGAGTACCTAACCAAAGATATTCTGCACCTGAATGGACCTACTACGGGAGCCAAGTGCTAAATGTCCCAATATCAGTTTTGCTACACTGGAGGAGAGAATTGCCTGAACCCCCTTGAAACTGTTGTCTTTTAATTTTAAAAAAGCTTATGAGAAAGAAAAAACAGTTGCTGACAAACTCATTGAATGAACTGTGCAAATCGACTGAAATGTAGACTGATAAGTTGCAAAGAAGAATTTAGAAGATTACCTAGGCCTGAGGTAGCAGCAGGAGAGTAGGGATAACATTTTATAAGAACACTAAATAGGGCTAAGGAAGACTGTATGGACATTGTTGAAAATAAAGCCTTAAGAAACAAGCTGACTTCCAAAGAAAAAGAAGACAAATAAATACTGTTTGTGTAATAAAATAAAGATACTAAATTGTTGCTACACTCATCGTTCTAAGAGATCTGATTTCAGATAAACGTGTATTACCAGAGATAGATGCAAGATTAATATAGGGATTGCATTCTTAGCAGTAGTATTAGTAGCCTTAGCAATATTATTGGTTATACATTTTATCCCTGAGTAAGAGAAATTTGTATTTCCATTAGCTAACACAACATTTTTACATGATGTAGATGAGGATGAGTTGAAGTCCTCATTTCTAGATTAATTGAAAGAAGATTATTCAACTAATGTTTATTCTAGGTTAGTACACATGCTGTGAATGCTAAGGATTGTTATGTGTGTGCGCTCATGCCTTCCTCGTCTGAAGAGGAGGTGAAATACCATCCTATTCCATTGTCATTGCAATTTCATGCAGCAAATTGCTTGGTTTAGTTTACAGGCAACAGCACATTTAATATTATTATTTCTAACTATGACATGATTCTTTTGAAAGTACATTTAGGGAATCATGAACTTACACCCACAAGCAAAAGAAATGGACACTGCTTGGCATTATTTGAGACCTTACCTTCCTATTTACTTGGTTAAGGTTTATGAAAATAATATATCTTGCTTAATGAGACCATTAGAGAAGACATTTATGTTAGGAGAAGGAAAGGCACATATTGCATGTGGTAAAAATCAGAATGAAGATGTTTTAACAAATGCATGGAAAAGGAAGATTACTTTAGAAAGAAAATTAGTTATCCAAAGTTAAACACAAAAGACACAAAGGCATAATACGAATTTTTGGGTGAAGCTTTCAAAATAGAAAGAGACATGTAGGGAAAAGTAACTGTGAACATATATTTGAGTTATCAGTAGGAACATGATAAGTTTTACAAGGTGAAGATCCAGCAATACCTGGAGTTTATTTCATTTGTGGACAGGATGCAAATTTCAAATTAGCAGCTAACTGGGAGGGTAGTTGCTATTTAGGCTTATTGTTTCCTACAATGTATTTTGTTTATAGTTTACAGCTTTAACAATTACACCTGCAGACAGAAATACTACAAGTATAAATGAGGTAACACATTTGGTGGGAGACATTTTTGGTGATATTATTCAAGCTGTGGGAGTGATCCTGAATGATGAGATGATTAGAAAGCTGTCAACAGTATTGAACAAGCGTGCAGCAAGTACATCTGGAGCTGTTCTAAACAAAGAATTAGTGGCAGTTAGATCAATAGTTTTACAAAATAGATATGCTTCAGACATTGTGCTTGCAGAAAGAGGCGGAGTCTGTAAAATTTTAAAGTCAGAACATTGTTGCACATACACACCAGACAAGAAGAAGAAAATCCAAGCATACATAAATAACATTTCAGACATCAACTTTATCCTAGAACCATTAGGAACCACTAGTATAGAAAAAACACTTTGCAAAGGGAGTTTCTGCATTAAGCAATTGGATTCCAACAGCAGGAGGATACATTTTCAGAGGCATATTAGTACCTGCATTAATTGTAATTGTCTGTATCCTGACTTCACTTGGAGTGCATAAGGCTACTAAACTCATATTGCAAAACAAAAAGTATAGAGGAAGAAACAAACAGATGAATAAATATTTAGAACTAAGTGACCACATTAACAAAGACTACATCAAATCTAAGGAGAGAGAAAATGTAAAACAATAAGAAAAGACTCAAATGAAGACGAGAGTGAGTTGACTTGTTAATGTTTTGTGAAGGTTGGAAACCATTAGATGGGAAGGCTGCTGTGGCATTTTTTATAAATATATATATAAAAATCTTTTTATTAGCATTCAAGATAATGAGAAACATTACAGTGATCATAACAATACGTGAGAAGAAAAAAATTCAAAAAAGAAAAATTGTAGGGAAAGAATGGGAGAGGGAGAGGCGGTGAAGGGGAGAAATGCCGTGGAAACTAGGTATCACATAGCGGTTAAGCAGAGTTTAGTTCCATTTACACTTGTGTTCTCCAAAGGGAATAAGTACAATTGCAGGAGTGACCCACTGATGAAGCATTGCAGAGGACATTAAATACACAGATACAGGTACAACAGTTGACAAAGTTTGATCACAATAATTACCAAACCATTGGGCAGACAAGGCAGTCAAGTGCTGTTAGGGGCAGGGTCGGCACCAGGACTCACCATTTCAGATGCTAGTAGGGAGGAGTCCTGTTGGCATAGGAATATCAGGAAGGGTTACCAAATGTCTTTGACGGGTTTGCTATTAAATTCCGATGTGCTTATGTTTTCATTGCAAACTGCGCTTGAAAGGCAAAACGCTGATGTACAGCATCACTGGAAGGGATGTACCGGGCTGTTTCATAGCAGCTACATAGGAAAATAGTTCATAATTGATATGCAAATGAGAACAGAGGAAATCAAACAATGTCTGAATTTGCAAGCAATGAACACAGTCAAACCTAAATTATTTAAAAAAGTAATATTTAAATGTTCAGGTTTCAGCCCACACTTTTACAATGCGGTGCTTCGGTGAAGTGTAATTTACAATACACTTCATTATTAAAGTTTTCTTTCAGATTTCTCTATTCCGTTGTGGGTAAGCACAATGGAGACATAGCCCGGTTGACGAATAACAAGGATGCCTAGTTTTGATTCCACTTCATGTCTATTTATTCCATACCCTAAATTTCCTGCACCTCTAACTCCCTATTGAATGTTCTCTTTCCTTCCTTTTCACCCGTTGTCAATGTTTTCCGATCTTCATCTTAGTTGATATTTCTCCGTTTCTCTTTCTTCATACGGGTTAAAGGCAGATGTTGAGAAATTAAGCTCTATTGCTACAGCAGTGTGCCCACATACTGCTCCGAAGCTGCATTCAGGAAAAGTCCCTGCAATTAACGCATTCAGAGATAACACAGGTATAACAAAGTCATCAATATTCGACCACAGTGTTCACCAACTCAATTTATATCAGTGTGAATGTGGGTGAAATGCACAGAGTGGGTGATGAAAATAGAATAACTGAAGATCGACAGAGAGGCAGGGGCGGCTTTTAGGATGTGCACTCTGGGCCCACGCCCATGGTGAGGACCTCCAAAGAGGCGCTGGAGCTTCCTGCAGTAGTCCCCTCATGATGTAGGTCCTAAGAAAAGTGTATTAAAATACTTTTCCTGATGGCTCCTGGCACCCTTGTCTGCCTTGTGTTTTTCTTTTCATGGACTCTTTGCTCTTGCACCCTCACCCCCCTCCTACTCCTCCCACATTTTTAATACCATAGACAATTAAAGAGGACAAGTAGAGGGGGCGAGTTGCAGAAAATTTGGTTTGGCCCGGGGGCACTTTCTGAGTGAACACTTTGTGAGAGAGAGGGAGTGTATAGATTGGTGGAGGGGCAAAGTGTTTGAAGAAATATAGGGGCATATTTCAAAACCCCTAATGCCACCAGAGTGGCACTTTTTCTGATGCTCCGGTGGAGTTGCGCCATCCCCCATATTTTCAAGGTGGGGCTAACCCACTTAACGTAGCTTAATGCCACCTTGTAAATATGCCCCCTACTGCCACAGTCTGCTGCAGAAAAGGGGAGGTCAATGGATGTTGCTGTGGGCGTTCCAACGCAACACCCATTGCTTTTTGATGCTGCTTCAGATTTACATGGCTGGGGCACCGCCCTAAATTAAGGCCAGATAATATCTAGTCTTAGAATGGTGAGTACGAGGAAAAATAATTTAGAATAGCGATAATAGTAGAAATTATTCATTTCTCCTCATTTTTTGTTCTCTCTATGTGTCCTGCAGAATACAGCACACATAGAAAGAGCAAATCGCTATTATTGATTGTTTATGTGCAGGAAGGTGTTCCTTCCTGCACATAAACAATCGCCCCTTCAGTGCAGGCACACTTGCAACATAGCAAAATGGTGCCTGTGCTGGGGTTAGGCAGCCTTTTTAGTGTCAGCACTAGAGGAAACGCAGGGGTGCGCCGTATTTTTGTAAATATGGCACATCCCAGCGTTTTGTAAACGTCAGAGCGCGATGTTGCCAAATTTGGTGCAACACCATGCTCCGGCATTTTTTTGTAAATATCCTGAATAGAGGGTGAGGTCGCGCTCAGTGGCTGAACGGGCAAAAGTGAGGAAGGTGTATTTTCGGCAGGGTGCAGGATTCAGGGTCAATTTGATGAACAATTGTGGTGGAGCAGAGCCGAGCACACATTTTGGTGCCGATTACGATCCGGTAGAAAAATTCCCCGTGCGACTCGTATCCGGTCTTTTTACCGTACGAATCGTACAAGTGCCGTACGAACTGGCAATCACGATTCGCATGGTAAAAAGTCCATACGAACCGCATTTGGAATCATTCCCCACACGTCCTCGGGTCGGAAAATGTGTCCGACACGTCCTCGGACGATTTACCGTACAAACGTGAAAAGTCAAGTCCGACCGAGGAATCACGATCCCACCCGTGCGTCCGAACTCACAACCGTATGGTAAAAACACCGTCCGCACCGAACTCCCATTGCAACCATGGAGATATGTGCCCACATACGCGCCAAACACTCCCCCCAGCACCCATGCGTTCGAGTCGTACTCCCCGTTAATGTACACCCCCCCTGTATGTACACCCGTGTACGTGTCGAACACCCACCCGTGTATGTACACCCCAGTACGTTCGAGTCGTACCCCCACCCCTGTACGTGTCGTACCACCGTCTAAGTACACCCCAGTACGTTCGAGTCCTACACCCACCCCTGTACGTGTCGTACCACCGTCTAAGTACACCCCAGTACGTTCGAGTCGTACCCACACCCCTGTACGTGTCGTACCACCGTCAATGTACACCCCAGTACGTACGAGTCGTACCCCCACCCCTGTATGTGTCGTACCCCCGTGTACCTACACCCCAGTACGTTCGAGTCGTACCCCCACCCCTGTACGTGTCGTACCACCGTCTAAGTACACCCCAGTACGTTCGAGTCCTACCCCCACCCCTGTACGTGTCGTACCACCGTCTAAGTACACCCCAGTACGTTCGAGTCGTACCCACACCCCTGTACGTGTCGTACCACCGTCTATGTACACCCCAATACGTTCCAGTCGCACCCCCACCACAACCTCCTAAGTACGGAGCGCACCCCATGCCCCAACATCACAACCGCATGTACGAGTCGTGCCAAGCCACACACAAGGACAGCACCGTACAACCAAATGGCCCATCTACACACCGTACACACGCACAAAACGCACGTACACAACCAGGACAAAACAAAACAACACAAGAATACACTATTCGAATGGCACAAAGCCACTAAACATGGCCAACAAACAATAAAAAAACACATACACTGACCTGCAACTGCCAAATACAAACAGAGGCCCTAAACACCACCACTCCTTATAACACACCCACCCAAACTTCAAACACAGCCACACCCACCAATGGACCAATAAAAAGGGCCCACACACACAAACCATGAGCCTTTGCAACAGACTCACTGCTGCCAGACACCACAGACAACTTACAGCACCTTACTACAAGCTTCACCACACCTTACACTTGCACACCTTCACACAACCACCTTCACAAACACCCCCTCATCACATTCACACACACACACACCTGCACAACCACACCCACACACCCACAACCATCCACACACCCCCCCCACCATCCACACCCCCCCCCACCATCCACACCCACACCCCTCACCATGCCCACTACCAAGAATCCAAAGTTCAGTAACCGAGAGTTGGAGGTTCTTGTCGATGAAATCCTCAGAGTCGAGCCACAGCTCTTTGGAACATTGGTCAGAAACACCAGCATGGCAGCAAAAACAGCCATGTGGCAGACCATCATCAATGCTGTGAATGCAGTTGGGGACACTAGAAGGACCAGGCAGGAATGCCAGAACAGGTGGTACGATCTGCGGAGGAGGGTCCGAGCCAATATGCAGGAGGAACACAACCAGGCCAACGCCACTGGAGGAGGGCCCTCCCGCAGACCCGTACACTACCAGCCCTGGGAGGAGAGGGTGATGGCCATACTGCCGGTGGAGGCAGTCGAAGGATTAGAAGGACTCCGAGACCCGGGTGAGTACACAAACAATGCACCTCACATGGGGGGAACGGCATCCACAACCAAAATCACTAACAGGCACGCAACCACCCCAAGCCATCGCATGACTCAACCACACTCCATGAACACGCACATGCCACTGCTGCCACCATGCCCCATGCACCCAGCTGGACAATGTCAAGTCACAGGCCACAGAAGACACCAACACATGACACGGTAACCCGGATGGCGGGAGGCTGGGCCCCAAAAATCACATAGTGCACCTCCGAAGCAGACAACAATGCCCTCTGCCCATATGGCCTAGGTCACAGCCAGACAAACAGTGTGTCCCAACACAGGAATGACTTGCCAGCAAATGGCGGACGCCTTGCATCAACACATGGGGGTGAAGGCACTGTTTTGCACATGACAGCAGCTGATGAACAGCCAACATTGTGAAAGAGTGGCAGCACACACCACCACAGCAGCAGCGCAGAGACACACACTACACCCAATGGGTGCCTGGAGATCAGAAACAAACTCACATCAACAAGCCAAGGGCCACTCAAAGATCTGCTAACAGTGTGTGCCCAGGAAGCTGGGCTGAGGTGACAGAGGGTGACACACAGAGGGAGGGAGAGGGGGACAGAGAGGGAGGGAGAGGGGGACAGAGAGGGAGGGAGACACAGGGACACAGACAGAGGGAGGAGGCTGATACACGGAGGGAGGGAAAGGGGGACAGAGAGGGAGGGAGACGGACAGAGGGAGGAGGCTGACACACAGAGGGAGGGAGAGGGGGACAGAGAGGGAGGGAGAGGGGGACAGAGAGGGAGGGAGAGGGGGACAGAGAGGGAGCGAGACACAGGGAGAGCAAATCAGCCGTGTGGCGTGTGCGAATGCTCGTCAGCAGGTAGACTGCGTGCATGTAGACAAGGGTGGCCAGACCCAGAACCCCCCCTCTTCCCCATGGCAAAACACAGGGCCATGTCACAACCTGTTCACGAGCACAACGACAGCTACCTGGATCATATAAGTGTGTGGATCCACTCCATGTGCACATGTACAGTGCTACACGGAAGGTGCCAATGCATGGCTCGCCACACCTGCCCACTCCACTGCTGACTGCAGTCACACTTGACGCAGCAAGTAAGACCGTGCCACACATAGTTAAAGGGGCCAAAGTGGTGCCCAAGGGACACACCCATGCACAAGTGCACTGTGAGTGGAATGCAAGACAGATCCCAATTCCAAGAGGAAATGTCCCAACTTTGAAACAGATGAAACATGGATTTTGCATGGACCAAAATTAACATTGTCTCTCTCACACACAGGTCAACGTCGTGGTTCACCCCCCAACACTGGGGGGGAAGACTCACAGGACCCGGATCTGCGGGAGCCTGATCCCACCGGCAGCGACCACTCTCACCACTCTGTGGACGACCCCGACCGACATGGCCCCTCTGGTGTCCAACCACCTGCAGCACCTGCGTCAGGTACAACTGGGCCAACCACCACCCCCACTCCTGCCACATCCCAGGAGACAGCCAGGATCCCTGCCCCAACACCACAATGCAGCCAGGCTGGCCAGGAGGGACACGGTGTCCCGGGCACCCAGGAAGAGGCAGGCGACAACGCCAATGCCACCCCTCAGGGGTCCCGGAGACCCGATGTACCCACAAGGGCAGGCCAGGTGCAAGTGGGCAGGGGTGGTGGGAGTGGAGGACGGCGGAGGCGCGAGCCTGACCAGTTGGCTGGGGAACCGGTATTTGCCCATGTCCGAAACATCATGGACACATACCGGCAGGACACCACGGGCATGGCCCAGGTTGTGTCCACCCTCAATGAGATCAAGGGGACCCTCGATGAGATAAAGACCCAGCAGGCCCAGCAACATGCGGAGCAACATGCCTGTCTACTGCGACACCAACGGAGGATGGAGGACAGACAGGCTGAGCAAGTGACGGCGTTCCAGGGGATTCACGATACACTCCGTCGGATGGCCGACAACATGGCCGACCCTCCCTGTGCCAGAAGGCGGAGAACATCACCACCCACAGGGAGGGATCAGGAGGAGGAGGAGGAAACATCCGATGGAGCATCCCAGACGTCGTCACGGCCTGCTTCTGAGGGTCCCCGCAGGAGGGCGGGTCGTCCACGGAAAAGACCGTGAGGGTCGGTGCAACATCACCATCTCCCAGGACACCTGGCTTGGCACCTGGCCCACTGGACCAACAGCATCACAGCATCAAGAGACATTCTCTGCCACATGGCCCTGCTGGTCACTGTCTGACCAATGTTGACAAAGACTGTGGCATGGACTATGAGGATTTCCAATGGCAAGGACACCAACTCCCCTACTGAACTTTGGATTCCAAACTCCCGGAAAGCCCCTCACTTTGTCCCCCCCCCCAATAATAAATCACATTATGAAGAGTAGATGCCTGCTGGTTGCATTATTACCTAACATGTGTCTTGTAAAGTCTAAACATGCCTGAGTCATCTTTTGTCTTCAACCATCCACACCCTGGGGCCTGAGTCTGGCACAGGACACATGGGTCACAGTGTATTAGGCAAGACAGACATGGAGCACCATACACACCCGTGATGGGCCCAACCAGCTGAGGGGGTGGACACATTGAGTACAGCAACAGACATGCGCAGAGGTCAGGGATCATGTGGAGTGTCCTGGGGGGCCCCCAGGTATGTGTAGACAGGTGGCAGAACCATGTCCTGCAAGCTTGAGTCCGGTGGATGCAGAGAATGGGGGCCTGGCCAACGTTGGATGCATGGGGATGGCACATGTCACAATACCCACACAGTCATGGACATCATGCCCACTACACAGTCTCAGCCCACACACACAGCTTGCTACTTGCTACTCGACACATTGACACATAGCCACAATCAGGGAATACCATGCCAGACATGCTGGATGCACCGTGGCAACACATCAGCATTGACTGAGAAGAGGCACCTTGGAGGCATAGGGACACCTTTATTAGTCATGTGTTCGGGAGTGCAGAGGCAACTGGAAGTACACATGAACACATCTTGTGGAGTAACCTGTGGGTCCAACACTGGCACCCCCCTTCTGCAGCACAAATGCGTGTTAGCCATGGAACTGGCACACAAGCGTCGGCTAACAGCTAAACACCCACAGCTGCTCACGGAGAGCCTGCCATACACCATAGATCCGCTGATGTGGAAGTCCCACACCATGTCAAGGCAATGCTAACCGTATGTGTCCGAGGGCAGTGTCACACACATTGATGCCATCATCACAATCCACTATCCCATCACTGATGACTGTCAACCAGTCAGACCATCTATTCAGGTGTACCCAGCTGCATGTCGTGTCCCATGCTGATGCTACATGGCTGCAGAGGAACCAAACATCGACAGCGGCTGTGTGCATACATCGTGAACAACTGCCACACCCAATACACCCTTGATGCATCCCTTACCCTATGGAGACTTCAAAACATGTCCGTGCCTGTAACGCTGAGTCAGCCCACGATGACGTGTCCATGAGGAATAGCAGTGCCACAACAATGCAACCAGCAGACGGCATGCGCAAGTACCTGGGCAAGAGAGACACACAAGAAGTCAGCCACAAAAAGCACAGCCACTTGCATATGCATGTACTCGACACATGTATGGATGACAACATGCTAGGTCACAATTATGACTGGGGAAATACAACCATCACTGGCACCATCACTCCAGTGACACACCCACACACACCTCTGACTCACGTGCCATACATGCAGGTGGACACACACATCACAACACATGCCACACGGGGCCAAATGCGTGCGCACACAGACACTGGTACTCACCACTAAGCAAAGAAGTCGCGTATGAGCCGAGTCCGGATGTCCTCCTGCGGCTCCACATCCTCCACATCACTAGCCCCATTGCCAAGCCCTTCGTCCTCCACGGGTGGATGGTCCTCGTCATGTTGATCTAGGATGAGTGGCACAACTTTCTCAACTGCCATGTTGTGCAGCATACAGCAGACCATGAAGATTTTGCAGACCTTCGCAGGGGCATATGGGAGGGCGCCGCCGGTCTTGTGGAGGCACCGAAAGCGGCTCTTCAGCATGCCAAACGTCCTCTCTATCACTCGCCTTGTCCGGCCATGGGCGGTGTTGTAGCGGAGCTGGGCCGGCGTGATGGGGTTGCGGAGAGGTGTGAGCAGCCATGGCATGTTGGGATAGCCAGCGTCCCCTACATGGGAAGCACATAGACATCGTTAGAACTGGTGAAGCGGTCGTGCTGGTAGGCTATGCAAAATACAGGACAGACAGACTGTACCCACCAACAACACATGCTCTTTCGTTGCGCAGCTGCATCATCATTTCAGGCATCCTGCTACACCTCATGATGTAGGCATCGTGTGCTGACCCTGGAAAACGAGCACAGACATGTGAAATCAACATGTTGGACTGACACACCACAAGGGCATTGATGGAGTGGTAGTGCTTCCGATTGCGGTACGCTACCTCCCGTGCGTGTGGTGGTACCAAAGCTACATGTGTCCCATCTATGGACCCAATGACATGGGGCATCCCTCCCAGGGCATAGAATCCACGCTTGACCGCAGTCAACTGTTCAGGGGTTGGGAACTTGATGAAGTCATCCAGGTGAATCAACATGGCCTCTAAGAAATCATGCAGCACACGGCAGAACATGCTCTGGGACATGCCACCAACCTGAGCTATGGTATATTGAAAGGTACCCGTGGCAAGAAAATGTAGGGCTGCCATTACCTTCAGCTGGGGTGTCAGTGCCGTAGGATACCTGTGCTGCGGTTGCAGGTGTGGTGCCAGTCTCGCAGTCAACTCCAGAATCAACCGTCGTGGGAAGCGGTAGCACCGGATCCGATCATTATCCTGCATGTCAGCCAAGTCCGGCATTGCTCGGGGAAGAGGCGGTGCTCTGCAGTAATTTGGAAGTGACAAGGAAGAGTGAGTGCACCACAACAACAAATCATTTGTACTGAGCACATGTTAATCAGTCAATACACATATGCTACATAGGGACTCAGGTCTGTGCTACATGCCCAGGACAGGTATGGCTGCCAGGTGACACTCCTACCAAGGCCCAGCTACACACGGAGATTGAGAACCTCCCTATGCCATGCCATGGGAATAGCTGTGTCCCAGTGCAAGTGAACAGCCAGACGCAACACAGGAGTGACATACGCCCACACATCAGCATAAGTAGGATGCCGATTGCAGAGACTGGTAGCGGAACACTAGAGCCACAGGTCACATGACATTACACTAGGACAGCCCACACACCTTGCCATGAAGGTGCACATGTCATGACTCAGCACACAATCATTGTGAGGATGCAGACATGTCCTTGTCATGCTACTCCGTGTCCCATTCATACATGTGCACCTCACATCCGATACCACATGTGGCATGGTGTGCGGAACAGTGTGCCATGTCAATCTACACACAGACACATGTTGGTTGCTGCAACAGCTGCTGCTTTTGAGGGTGCTCCAACATCAACCTGATGGGAAGCCCCCACACATACATGACATAGTCACATTGTGCACTGTGGGTAGTGACAAGGCAGGTGTGGTAACCCCTGTACCGGGCGTCAGGGGACACTTCCGTGTGTTGGTGTCCGTGCCATGCCAGTGACGCTCACCCCAAGGGTGCAGTACGACATGCACACATGTCAAAGGAGTCAAGGGCATGCCTGGCACACATTGCACCGTCACACAGTACACCTGTACACATCTCATCATACATCTGGTGCATTCTCCACTCAGGAGTAATGTGCCACATCACAGCCTGTCACACCTGTGCCCCACACATGTAGTACTGCCCAGACAATGCCTTGATGTCCATCCATGGACAGGTATGTCCGCCCTATTCCTACCTGTGTGCCGCCTATCACCACTGTGATGTGTAAAAACCGCCGTACTGCTGCTAAGAGGGCCTGTGTACGTTCCCAAATCACTATGGGAGTGCTGCCGTATGTGTACCCATCGTGATGGCGAGCGTACAGGCATTTGTACGGTCCGTACCACTACGAGTACGCATACGCGAGGACACCCATAGTGATAGGGCCGTACGCACGCATTTACGCTCACTATCACTATGGGTCTCCTCGCGTATGCGTACACGTAGTGGTACGGGCCGTACACACGCATGTACGCTCACTATCACTATGGGTCTCCTCGCGTATGCGTACACGTAGTGGTACGGGCCGTACACACGCATGTACGCTCACTATCACTAGGGGTGTCCTCGCGTATGCGTACTCGTTGTGGTACGGGCCGTACACACGCATGTACGCTCACTATCACTATGGGTCTCCTCGCGTATGCGTACACGTAGTGGTACGGGCCGTACACACGCATGTACGCTCACTATCACTAGGGGTATCCTCGCGTATGCGTACTCGTTGTGGTACGGGCCGTACACACGCATGTACGCTCACTATCACTATGGGTCTCCTCGCGTATGCGTACACGTCATGGTACGGGCCGTACACACGCATGTACGCTCACTATCACTAGGGGTGTCCTCGCGTATGCGTACACGTAGTGGTACGGGCCGTACACACGCATGTACGCTCACTATCACTAGGGGTGTCCTCGCGTATGCGTACTCGTTGTGGTACGGGCCGCATGTACGCTCACTATCACTACGAGTACGCATACGCGAGCAGACCCATACTGATAGTGAGCATAGATGCGTGTGTACGGGCCGTACCACTACGAGTACGCATACGCGAGGACACCCATATTGATAGTGAACGTAGGCACGCGTGTAGGGGCCGTTGCAATGCATTTGGGGTGCCCTAGGGCCCCGACACGCACTGTACCTGTGTGTGACGCTGAAAATTACATAGGGGACAAGTATTAAGGCCTACATGCATGCTGGTTGTCATGGAGACCAAGTTCAAATTTCGAAATTGTTCTGGAAGGTGCACAGCAGATGTCAGTTGGAATACTTCTACTTTGTTGCAATGTGTTTGTGGGGCTGACATCATGCAGGAGAATGAAACCGATAGAGAACCCACAGACTGCTAGGTTTGAAGGAATTGGAGGAAACATAGGATGCAAATGTGAGTGACCAATCACTCTGTACTCCTGTGCATGAGATGGGCCAGCAAGGCAAATATAAGGCAGCCAGGTCCCATGAGGGAGCACTTGCCTGCACATCTCTGTATTCCACGACCCAGCTGCTGCTACTGATTCCCTGGAACCATGTCAAGGGCTGTGGAGAGGTCACAGCCATTCACCCTGGAGGAGAACATGGCTTTGGTGGATGTGATCCTCCCACGGTACCCCATGCTGTATGGGCGACCAGGTTATCAGGTGAGTGCAGTGTCCACTGCCACAGACTGTGTCCCTTTTTTGTGACTGTGATTTCTGCCATTGTGTCCAGGTGTGACACACATGCCATGTACTGTAGGGGGGGTCCCAAGGGGGGGGAATGCCTGATGTCTCCCAGCAGTGCCCTGAGACAGGAGGGGTGTGTGCAGAGTCCTCCCAGCAGTGCCCTGAGACAGAAGGGGTGTGTGCAGAGACCTCCCAGCAGTGCCCTGAGACAGGAGGGGTGGGGGCCTATCACTCCCAGCAGTGCCCTGAGACAGGAGGGGTAGGGGCCTATCACTCCCAGCAGTGCCCTGAGACAGGAGGGGTGGGGGCCTATCACTCCCAGCAGTGCCCTGAGACAGGAGGGGTGGGTGTGATGCACAGTGTGAGCCTGGATCATTGATTGTGTAGTTGCCCTCATTCCACCTGTTCCTTTCAATGGCACGTACTGCTTTTGGCCTTCCCCCAGAGGATCATGTCCCTCTGACAAAGGTGCAATGCCTTGGATGCATACTAGGCCTTGTTGTAAACAGCGAATGTGTTCTAATCTGTGTCCCTGTGACATGTGCCAGGTGTATTGATGTAGTGTCACTTGTCCATCCTCACAGGTAGACGCCTCTGCCAAGGAGCAGATATGGCTGGACGCCGTCAGCGCCGTGAGGAGTGCGGAAGGTCGGAGGCGGCGCATGTCCCAGGTGAGGAAACGCTGGCAGGATATCCGGTGCTGGACGCGAAGGATCGCACAGGTCCTGCTGGGGGACTCACCTGAGAGCCACAAGAACCGCGGGCGCCGCCGTCTCTCCCACATCCAGAAACGTGTGCTGGTGGTGGTCTTTCCTGACTTGGACAGGCGTCTACAGGAGATGCAGCAGCCGGAAGGGGGTAGGTACATGTGTGTGTTTGTTGTGTTTCACCAGCATTTGTAAGTGCAATGTTCCATGGATACACTTCCAGGGTTTATGGTGCTGTGCTGATCCTATCCCCCACAGACTTGCAGTGCTCTCCTGCCTCCCTTCCCCTCCTTGCAATGTGTTCCCTGGTCTGTGTGTAGTCGCTCCATCACAAGGTCATGTAGCCTGACACCTTCTACAAGTGTACAATGCCTGCAGCATAATGTGTGGGGGTGGTGTGTAACAGGATTTGGGACCTTACCTGTGCCCTGTACAGTTCTGGACTTGTGGGTTCCATGTCAGTTGGCACTAATGCTGAGTCCAGACATGGGAGTTAGTCTCTCAAGTGTGAGGCCTTACAGTACGCATGTCCTATGTGGTGGTCTGTGACATGATGTGCATGAGTGTGCGTTACGCATAGTGCAGGAATGTTAGCGTGTGTTGCAGTCATTCCCATTCACGAGCATGGAGTTGTGTGGCCACTACTGTCCCCATGGGCATTTTTTCCTAGGTATCATGTGTGTAATCCGAATATGTTGACTATCTCTGTGTCTACAGCATAGGTTGTGCTCTGTGCCATTGTCCCCTGGCACCATGTATATTGACGTGCGATGTTTTACAAGTGTCCACTGTACAGCCTGACCTGATTTTCCAAGTACATACTCACGGTGGCCAATGCCTGTGTGTCTTGTAGCAATCATCTGATGATGCCCATTTGTACATGATTCTTTGGACAGGCGCACCTTGGGTATTTGGTGTGCAACCTTGATTAGTTGCATCCCATGTGTATTTCACCCAGACTAAGAGATGTACGTGCTTCATGTGTCTCCATAGATTTGTCTCATGTAGGGGGTGGGTGGTGCGGGCATGGCCTACATGTCAAGACCTGTCATCTCCTTGCTAGGACTGGCCAGTGTGTGATGTTTGCCTGGACATACACTCAAGGTGCAGTGTGCCAGTCAGGGTGGGCATGTTATGAGTATTACCTATGCTGCATGTGCCTCTTGTTCCTGCCTATGGTCCCTGCTCATCCCTATTTGCTGCCACGCTGTGTGGTGCTGATGCAGTGCTGGATTGTCCCCAGGGCCTTGCTCCTCAGTCAAAATTCCATATCATCTCATTTGCTAGTGTTTCATGCTCTCCATAGTTATTCCATGGCATGGTGGGTAGAGGAACTGTGTCTTGCATGCCCTACATATGTACCTTGTTTTGTAGATGTTACTCTTCCTTTGTATCAGGCTATGCACTGTAACCTACGTAGATTTGACTCATGTGACATATGTATACAGGTGTATGATTAATTTCTGTCTCTTCACCCTGCCCACAGCATCGTCGGGGGACACGGAGGGAGACATGGACACAGACGGCGCGGAGGGACGGAGCACCAGTGCCAGCGGTGACATTGGGGATGGCACTTCGAGTGGGACTGAGGCGGTGGAGAGTGAACCCGGGGACCTGTCGACTGGCACAACAGAGTATGAAGCCGACGGGTCCGAGGAGGATCACTCCGAGTGGGTGGTGGCTGCACCACCATCTGACAGCAGCCCTACATCTGGCACCGCCCCCTCCATTGCCATCAGCCGCCTCCCACGTGCTCGTGTCCCTTCCCAGCGCGCCCGGTCCCCACATGTCTCCTTCCTGCCAGGCACCGCACCCCCTGCCCCTGTCTCCACTGCTGCCGCCAATGCTGAGTCTGTGGACATCCAGCGGCAGTTGCAGATTGGTCAGACTGCGATCCTTAATGTCCTCCATGGCCACAGCCAGGTCCTCAACAACATGGAGGCATACTTGGAGGGCATTCATTCATCGCAGGCTGACCAACGCAACTTGCTGAGGTCCATAGACTCCACACTGACTGCAGCAGTGGGTCTCCTGCAGCGCTACATCCCACCCCCTACCCCTGCCCCTTCCACACTTCCCACTCCCATGCCTGTCCCACATACACCCAGACGTAAGCATGCACCCACCACAACAGACACAGGCACCACACCAGCAGGGAAGGTCCGCTGCACACCTCCTGACACGCACACACAGGGTGAAGTAGGCACACCCACTTGGTTGGGGGGCAAATGTGTGACACGCAGCCAGAGTGGGAGTCCGCATTCCACCCAATCCACTCCCTCCAAATCCCCTCCCCTCAGCTCTCCTGGCCACATCTCCCCCAAAGACACCTTCATGGCCGCTCTGTCCCTGAGCCCCACATTGACGCCGCCACGCAAGCGGTCAAGGAAGTCCTCGGTCAGGGTGCTTGAGTCCCCCCCCTTTCCACATCCTCCCCCAGTGGCGCTGCGACCCATCCCTCTGACCCCCCCCTCCTTGGGGCCTGTGGTTCCTTCGGGTGCAGGGGAGTCCCTGGAGGACCTTGCCAAGGTGTGCAGTGAGATCCTAGAATCCACCTTTGGCCCTGCCCCACCCCCTGTGGTGGAGTCCTCCATCCCTGCACCCAATTCGCGTACCCTTTGCCCTCCTGTCCCTGCGGTGCCTGTTCCTTCCCCCCCCACATGATGCCCTCACCCCTGTGGAAGATGAGGACTCGTAACTGTGCAGGCAAGCTAGGGGACACGCATCCCACTGTGTCCCCCATCCAGCTGGGACTCCTGGACAGCCCTATGGCCTTTGTTATTATTTGACTTATGTCATACTAGTTTTTTGCTCATGCTGAATAAAGCTATTTATTTTTTGCCCTTGGAACACTCCTGCATTGCTGGCATTGCTGTTGGTGGGGCTGCTACATGGTTGTGGGTGTTGGTCATGTGTTGGGTGTGTGGGAAATGTAGTGGTGTGCTGCTCATAGGGGGGACCCTGGGATCAGTGTGCCTCACACGGTGTTAGCTACCTTTCTCCATTCATGTAAGCAGTTGCTGCATGTTGCAATTTTCCCAAGGTGTTTTCCTTCCTCTGTGTACCCTGACTTCTTCCCTGCAGGGTGTTCCCAATATTTAGTGCAGAGCTGTGAGTACATTAACTGGGTGTGTGACGGACTCCTTCACCTTGGCACATGCATGCTGAGCCATTCTCCAGCTGCATCATTCGTGGCATCCTTGGTAGTCATTGTACTTGTGTATGTGGACTATTGACATGACTTCATGTGTAAATGTTTTGTTTTTGGCCCTATGCATGCGTATACTTCCATCCTCGCACACATGTGGTACATGTACTGCAGGGTCTTTGTGCACCTGACTGACATTTGTGGGCATGGTATATGTGACTACTCCACCCTTTGCGTTCCATGGGCACTGCTGGGAGGACTCTGCCCCCACCCCTCCTGTGTCAGGGCACTGCTGGGAGGACTCTGCACCCACCCCTCCTGTCTCAGGGCACTGCTGGGAGGACTCTGCACCCACCCCTCCTGTCTCAGGGCACTGCTGGGAGGACTCTGCACCCACCCCTCCTGTCTCAGGGCACTGCTGGGAGTGATAGGCCCCCACCCCTCCTGTCTCAGGGCACTGCTGGGAGGACTCTGCACCCACCCCTCCTGTCTCAGGGCACTGCTGGGAGTGATAGGCCCCCACCCCTCCTGTCTCAGGGCACTGCTGGGAGGACTCTGCACCCACCCCTCCTGTCTCAGGGCACTGCTGGGAGGACTCTGCACCCACCCCTCCTGTCTCAGGGCACTGGTGGGAGGACTCTGCACCCACCCCTCCTGTCTCAGGGCACTGCTGGGAGGACTCTGCACCCACCCCTCCTGTCTCAGGGCACTGCTGGGAGGACTCTGCACCCACCCCTCCTGTGTCTGGGCACTGCTGGGAGGACTCTGCACCCACCCCTCCTGTCTCAGGGCACTGCTGGGAGGACTCTGCACACACCCCTCCTGTCTCAGGGCACTGCTGGGAGTGATAGGCCCCCACCCCGCCTGTCTCAGGGCACTGCTGGGAGGACTCTGCACCCACCCCTCCTGTCTCAGGGCACTGCTGGGAGGACTCTGCACCCACCCCTCCTGTCTCTGGGCACTGCTGGGAGTGATAGGCCCCCACCCCTCCTGTCTCAGGGCACTGCTGGGAGGACTCTGCACCCACCCCTCCTGTCTCAGGGCACTGCTGGGAGTGATAGGCCCCCACCCCTCCTGTCTCAGGGCACTGCTGGGAGTGATAGGCCCCCACCCCTCCTGTCTCAGGGCACTGCTGGAGTGATAGGCCCCCACCCCTCCTGTCTCAGGGCACTGCTGGGAGGACTCTGCACCCACCCCTCCTGTGTCAGGGCACTGCTGGGAGGACTCTGCACCCACCCCTCCTGTCTCAGGGCACTGCTGGGAGGACTCTGCACCCACCTCTCCAATTTCACAATATGTACGCTCATGACATGCACGGATGTGGGTACGCTCCATGCATTCGAGGTGAGGCTACGGGTCGTACTTGCACTGTTGGAGTGGGGGTAGCTCCATGCATTCGAGGTGAGGGTAGGGGTCGTACTTACACTGTTGGGGTGGGGGTACGCTCCATACGTACGCGGGTGTGGGTACGGGTCGTACTTACACTGTTGGGGTGGGGGTACGCTCCATACGTACGCGGGTGTGGGTACGGGTCGTACTTGCACTGTTGGGGTGGGGGTATGCTCCATGCATTCGAGGTGAGGGTACGGGTCGTACTTACACTGTTGGGGTGGGGGTACGCTCCATACGTACGCGGGTGTGGGTACGGGTCATACTTACACTGTTGGGGTGAGTGTACGCTTCATGCATTCGAGGTGTGGGTACAGGTCGTACTTACACTGTTGGGGTGGGGGTACGCTCCATACGTACGCGGGTGTGGGTACGGGTCGTACTTGCACTGTTGGGGTGGGGGTACGCTCCATGCATTCGAGGTGAGGGTACGTGTCGTACTTACACTGTTGGGGTGGGGGTACGCTCCATACGTACGCGGCTGAGGGTACGTGTCGTACTTACACTGTTGGGGTGGGGGTACGCTCCATGCATACGGGGTGGGGGTACGGTCCGTACATGTCCGTCCCCACGCTATGTGATGCTTGTGCGGCCCGTACCCAGGCCTTTGCCACGTGGGTACGAGCCGTCCCGCCATTGTTGGGGTGACGTGGGTGTGGGCGTGGTACGACTCGTACCCACGCTCTTCAGGCGTGGGTACGGGACGTACATGTCTGGTTGTGTTGCGGGTTCGCGTCGTGACGGACTTCCGTTGTGGCGGTCGCTGGCTTAGCTGGACACGCCCCCACCCCCTCGTAGTGACCAGGGCCTGGGAGTCAGGTATGTCCAGGGCATGTGTGCTGTGTGACTTTGGTGGGGGGTTTGTGGCCTGCCCCTGGTCCTGCCCCCCCCCCTTTCCCCCCCTCTCCCCCCTCCCTTAGTTGTTCTGACCTTCTGCGGCGTCTGCGTCCGAACCTGTAGAGGAGGTCGACTGCTATGAGGGCCAGGATGACACGTAGGTTCGGGTCCATGTCTGTCCATCGCGTACTGGTCCTCCTTGTTCGCGTCGTCCTGTGTGTCCGTCGCGTACTGGTCCTCCTTGTTCGCGTCGTCCTGTGTGTCCGTCGCGTACTGGTCCTCCTTGTTCGCGTCGTCCTGTGTGTCCGTCGCGTACTGGTGGTCCTTGTTCGCGTCGTCCTGATTTCCCGGCAGTTTTTGGCAGCCGGAAAATATTCACCGTGCGGGATGACGTCGGTGCGAATCGTAATTCCTGGTTCGTGAATGGCAGGCTGCGAGCGTCCCGACGTCAGGTTGGCGCTTTCCCGGATCGCATTTGTAGGTTTATTTTGTTCGGTCGGGGTTTTTTACGATTCGTACGGAAATGGTGTTCCCGTGCGAATCGTAATTCCATGTTTGTATTTTTGTACGACCGGGTACGCGTCGGACGGAGAATATGCTCCGTCCAACGGTTCGTACCCGGTTTTTACAGGATCGTAATTGGCACCTTTATGTGCGTTCACTATCTAAAGCTGATACATATAACTTAAAATATGTCTTTGTTAATGTATGAACCCGAGAAAACACAGAGGTGCCGATTAGGATCCTGGAGAAACCGGGTACGAACCGTCGGACGGAGGCTTTTCTCCGTCCGACTCGTACTCGGTTGTAAAACTTCACAAACATGCAAGTACGATTCGCACGGAAACACCATTTCCGTTCGAGTCGTACAAAACACCGACCGACGAAAATATACATACGAATGTGATCCGGGAATGCTCCGACGTGACGTCGGGACGCTTTCAGGCAGCGTTTCACGACCCAGGAAGTACGAATCAAACGGACAGCAGTCCGGACGGCAATATTTTTACGGCACCCAAAAAGTGCCGGAAAAGCGAAGTATGCCACGAAACGACCAGATTAGGGGGCCCGGTACGCGCCGTACCCCCCAGCCCCCGTGAGTACGCGCCGTACCCCCCCCAGCCCCCGTGAGTACGCGCCGTACCCCCCAGCCCCTGTGAGTACACGCCGTACCCCCGTGTATGTACACCCCGTGTACGTGCGAGTCGTACCCCCACCCGTGTATGTACACCCGTGTATGTACGAGTCGTACCCCCACCCGTGTATGTACACCTGTGTACGTACGAGTCGTACCCCCACCCGTGTATGTACACCCGTGTACGTACGAGTCGTACCCCCACCCGTGTATGTACGGTGCGTACCCCCAGCGCTACGCCCTGGGGGTACGCACCGTACATATATGGGTGGGGGTACGATTCGTACGTACACGGGGTGTACATACACGGGTGGAGGTACGACTCGTACGTACACGGGTGTACATACACGGGTGGGGGTACGACTTGTACGTACACGGGGTGTACATACACAGGGGGTTCGGCGCGTACTCACGGGGGCTGGGGGGGTATGGCGCGTACTCACAGGGGCTGGGGGGGTATGGCGCGTACTCACGGGGGCTGGGGGGGTACGGCGCGTACTCACGGGGGCTGGGGGGTACGGCGCATACTCACGGGGGCTGGGGGGGTACGGCGCGTACTCACGGGGGCTGGGGGGGTACGGCGCGTACTCACGGGGGCTGGGGGGGTGTTCGGCGCATATGTGGGCACATGTCTCCATGGTTGCTATGGGAGTTCGGTGCGGACGGTGTTTTTTCCATCCGGTTGTAACATCGGACGCACGGGATGGATCGTACTTGCGCGGTCGGACTTCACTTTTCACATTTGTACGGTAAATCGTCCGGGGACGTGTCGGACACATTTTCCGACCCGAGGACGTGTGGGGAATTATTCCCAATGCGATTCGTATAGACTTTTTCCCATGCGAATCGTACTTGGCAGTTTGTACGGCACTTGTACAATTCGTACGGTAAAAAGACCGGATACGAGTCATACGGGGAAATTTTTTACAGGATCGTAATCGGCACCAGAGAGTGTCAAACATTCTTTCCTGCTAGTGCTGTCTGTAGTTAATACACGAATTCAGAGAAATTCCGAGCTATAGATATGAGCTTCAGTCACTGCAAATGCATACAAACAGGCTTTGGGCTAGGTCATAGCAACTCTCCATGAGAGTGTCACAGCCCCCTGAAGACGTGTGCATTTTTGGTTTGATATAGATACAGGGGGTCTCAGAGTTGGGGGTGGCAGGCTGTGTGTTTGGTTACACCTGTAATAGATAAGCAGCCCTTGAAATACAGGCTCCTGATTAATTCCTTTGGAACAACTGCTCATTTTATTCCCACAAATACCACAGGGCGGCAAGAACAAACACGTGCTTAGCAGGTACAAATCTGCTGAAGAGAAACCATTCACATTTTAAAACTGTAATTCTAGCCTTTTCTAACCCGAGAATACATTCACATTTTTGTTTCGCCATCAACTGTGTAGAATGCTGGAGAGATAGCTTTAAAATATCTTCACTATCGTGTAAGGGACAGGATAGTGGGAATAGTAAATATCTCCTATTGTGTGGTCCTTCTGTTTTTAGGTGGCTCATGGGAGTGGGTGAGATAGGGCGCACACACACATCTCTCTAATAGGCCATTTATCCCATTCAGCACTTTCCCGGAGTTAGAGTCATTAAAGGCCGGTTTTTAGGTCGAGCATTAGAGACCTCTTGTATATACTTTAGTATATACTTATATGTGTATGTACTTTATGGGCTCTGGAGATCAGCCCTAAGACTTGCCTGCTTGCACTTAGGGACTATTTTCTGTTCAACTGCCTCTATTAACTTTCTTGATAGAAAACGACCAGCAGCGGTTAGTAAAATACCATAATCACTTTAGCATTCTATAGATTCCAGTCCATAGAAATTGCCTTCCGTGAGCACCCGTAGACAATAATATTTTTGTCAAATCTTGTATTTTCAGTGATATGACCACTGAAGGCCCTGATTTTATATTAAAAACAGAGCTTCGGACTATACCATTCCCTGCTGAAAGGCAATATTTCTCTCCATGTGTTCCCATACCTGACGTGTCATGCAGTTTGGTGCTTATTTTCCCTCTATGTTAAAGAACAGTAGAGGTTTCAGCGCCCATGCTAATGTGCTGCATAGCTAAATACATATAAGGTCTCAAAGGCGAGACCGATTGCATTGCAAATGTTAGTTAGAGGCCTGGGAGCAATGCAGGAAGTTAACTGAAGAAAACACAGCGAAGGGAGGGAGGAGAGAGAACAAGATTGATTTTTGTCAGAGCTGCTTTAGTGTCCCAGTCAAGTCCTGTATGCTATGTGAAGAGGCGAAAGCGTGGAATACTTTATTAAAAAGCAGTCCTAGTATTGGTGGTCTGCTAACCCCAGCAGGCCACCAACCCTGTAATGACTGTCGTTCCTAATGAATTGAAAATGGCAACCGAACTCATTAATATTCATGAGGTAAGTCAATTTGGAACTCACCAGGAATCAGCTTGAAAAAAGTTGCATGCACTGAAGATTGCGCTATGGCCCCAGCCATAACACAATCATACGTGGGGCAGGGGAGGTGATATCAGATGAGGTCAGGCACACTGCATTTCTTTGTCATGAAAGGCAGATGCTCTGTAGGTAAATTCCCTTGCTTAGTTTTCAATTTGCAACCATATTCATGCCATTACACTTCCCAATTTTGTTTCCCTATTCTATTCCTTAAGTTGAAGGGGGTTTCCTGGTGTTAGGCATTCTCCCCAGAAGGTTACAGATAGCTGTGTCTTCTTTATTTGATGTCAGGTTATCATTAGCTTCTGAGAAGGGGACCTGGCATTCCAGAGTTTTCATTGGAACAGGTGGCATCACTACCCTAGGCACTGAAGAGGTTAGCAAGGGCTACCCTACTCCAGTGAACACTCCCTCTCTGAACATGAAACCTTCCATGACCAATGCCCTCATTAAGGGATTGATAGGTGGCCTGCAGTCCCTCAGGGGATAGGAGTTAATATTGTCTGCTGACCTGGCAGACTACCATTTGAGTATTAAGAGCTGCCCTGATGAGATATCTGCGCCGGTGAGCAGCCAAAATATCGAAACTAAAATATCTACTTACACTAATATCGAGTTTTAAATATCGAAGGGACAGAATATCGTTGTCAATAATATATATGAACAGAATATCGATCCTAAGGTAAGTATTTTAATATCGATGTTAGTAATATCGAAGTTAGTAATATCGACATCAAATATATCGATTTTACTAATATTGATGTTACTAATATCGATATTTATATTATTGTTATGTATTTTATTATGTATTTAATATGTATGTGTTATATGTTTTTAGTTAAGTGTTCTACTGGTTTTAACATATATGTATACAATTTTTATATGTTAACAATGGTTTTTTAAGTCAATTTTGTGTTTTAGTACCGTAGCGGGTTGTGGGTTTATAGGGGAATAGGGTGGGAAGTAATTTAATTATATGGAATTAATTATACATTTTTAGGAATTATAAATTAATTTTAATTAATTTTTGCGTTTAAGTTCTGTAGTGGGTTGTGGATTTATAGGGGAATAGGGTGGGAAGTAATTTAATTATATGGAATTAATTATACATTTTTAGGAATTATAAATTGATTTTAATACATTTTTGCGTTTAAGTTCTGTAGCGGGTTGTGGGTTTATAGGGGAATAGGGTGGGAAGTAATTTAATTGTAATGAATTAATAATTTATTTTCATTTATTGGTATTGATAATTATATTATTGTTAATTAAGTATTAATTGGTAATTAATTTTTATTAATTGGCAATTAGTTTTAATTAGTTGATTAATTGATAATTATGTTAAGTGTATTATTTTATTAGTAGAATGTGTCATGCGTTTATAGGGGAATAGTGTTGGAAGTAATTGAAATCTAATTAAGTAATTATTAAATTAGTTGTTGGGTATTGATAATTAATTAATTGGACAGTAATTATTAATTGGTAAATATTTTAAATTATAATATTTTGGTTATGAAAAATAATTAATTGTTGATTAATCATTAGTTGTGAATTAAATATAATTAAATATTATGCATTGATATTTCTAATTAATATATTAATAAGTAATTATTAATTGGTAATTAATGTGTAATATTTATTATTTTGGCGTATGAAAAATATTTAATAGTTCAATATTTTTTAATTGGTAATTAATGTTTCATAATTATTATTTTGCGGTATATATTTCTTTAAATGGTTAAATATATTTTAATTGGTATTTACTTTTTAATAATTCATATGTTTTTGGTTATGAAAATTATTTTATCGTTTAATATTTATTATTTGGTAATTAATATTTATTAATTATTATTTATTGGTATGTATTATTAATGTATTGTTAATTCATTATTCTTTGGTAGTTATGTTTGTAATAATTATTTATTGGTATTTGTAAATAATTTTGAGTTATTTAATAATTAAATCACTAATTATTTTAAATAATTATTTTATTTATAACTATGTTATTTTTAACTTCTACGCTATCCAACACTTTCCCTACTGTTGCACCCTCTGGAGTTGGAATAGTAAATTTTATCCCTACGCTATCCAACACTTTCCGTACTGTTGCATTCTCTGGAGTTGGAATAGTAATTTTTACCCCTATGCTATCCAACACTTTCCCTACTGTTGCACTCTCTGGAGTGGGAATAGTCATTTTTACCCCTACGCTATCCAACACTTTCCCTTCTGTTGCACTCTTTGGAGTTGGAATAGTAATTTTTACCCCTTCGCTATCCAACACTTTCCCTACTGTTGCATTCTGTGGAGTTGGAATAGTAATTTTTACCCCTACACTATCCAACACTTTCCCTACTGTTGCACTCTCTGGAGTGGGAATAGTAATTTTTACCCCTACGCTATCCAACACTTTCCCTACTGTTGCACTCTTTGCAGTTGGAATAGTCATTTTTACCCCTACGCTATCCAACACTTTCCTTACTGTTGCACTCCCTGCAGTGGGTATAGTAATTTATACCTGTATGTTATCCAACACTTTCCCTATTGTTACACTCACTGGAGTGGAAATAGTAATTTTTAGCTCTACGCTATCCAACATTTTCTTTACTGGTTTTTTTTGGAGCTGGAGTAGTAGTTTTATTGCCGGTGCTATTTAATATTTTTTGTATTATTTTAGCTAATGTAATATATAATTAATTTTAACACTATTCAAATTAAATGTAATTTTTTAAATGTGTTATATATAATTATTTAATTTTTATTCATGTTATTGTTTTATGTGTATGATGTATTTGTAATTTATAATAATTTTTAACAAGTTATAAGTTATTAAAACAATTATTAAAATGTATTATTAAGTATATATATTATATATTATATGTATATGTTTAATTAATGTTTCATTACATTATATATATTAATTATTAATTTTAAACATTATAACATATATTTAATTATGTGTATTTTATTTATAAGTATTATTTGGTTTATTTTACATATTTTTTTTAAACTAAAAAATACTTTATATTTTTAATAACGATATTTTTGACATTCTATATTTTATTTTCGATATTTTTGTACTTACCATGTTGTAGATATGATCTCGATATTCTTGTCATCGATATTTTTGTGTCGATATTTTTGTAGGTCGATTTTCTGTCCGTCGATATTCTGTCAGACATTCATCTGAGCCTTCTCAAGAGCCACCTCCACAGTGGGCTCCCTGAAGGCATTGAATGTTTGCTGAGCAGCAGTCATGTTTCATGCATCAAAATAGCAAACCTTTAAATCTTTGGTTTAAAAAAAACTCACAATGTGGATTATTTTCACATAAACCAAAAACAAATGTCCCTGACTGGTTAAGAGCTTTTCTCATATGGTGTTGGGGTTATTTTTCTTTTTTCCCTCTTTGTTACTGCCAGACTTTTATATGTGGTCCTAAAGAGAATATAAACTACAACAGGCCATCTGCCGTAAATCAGGTAGACGCACTGAAGTATTTACACCAACAGCCTCAAGCCCATGGGGCCATTGTAACAATTTCTTTCGGAAGAGCAGGAGGGACATCACCAGAGGAACCATGACTGCTCACTCAACTAAAAAGAGATGGTGACCATCATTTTGGCAGACACTTGACTCTTCTATGTTTATGGTGGAGTACCCTGTCCACCAAACTCTAAATCGAGTCCTAAGTGTGTACCCTAAACTTGAGACAATGGAATCATCTCTTTCTCTCATTTCTTTTTTATTTTTCCCCACTAGTCTTTCCTTAGGCTAGGTGACTTCCTTGTCTGGGCCAGGGTTGTGAGTAGGATTAGTATTATCATCGGATCCTCTGATGCAAGAGGTGTGGATTTTGAAAGTTTGCCAGACCTATTACATGCAAGCGATATGAATCAAGATATAAATCCTCTACAAGCTATGGCACAAGCTATATTGAAGATCCAGCAGGATGCCGAGCAGGCAAGACAAGAGCGAACCGTCATTTTGGATAAGACTTATCAGATGATGGCACCATCTACCTCTCCACAGACAAGGAATAATAATTCAATATGTCAAATGTTAGTTTATTGAAGGAGGAACTCAAAGAGAGCTGAAGGAACTGCTTTGAGCGCTCTCCTTATTGTAACCTCAGTACCTAGAGGCCGGTGAACCCAGAGACATTTTCAGAAGATTAATATTATTTTAAGTCCTTTTTTACCCAATATAACTGACATTTTCTATTGTGTTCTAAACAATTCCAGTTGGAGCAGGCTAAAGTAAAATGTATTCTCCCCTATCTGACAAAGGGAGTCTTTTCATAGGCCGCTCAGTGAATTCCCAATAACAGCCCTTGGCTTTCAAAGGATGATGACTTTCTGGACAAACTTCAGGCCATTATTTCTAAACGATGTGCCAGTGAATTTGCACATTTATGATTGTTAACGTTATGAGAGCGTATGTAATATCTGATTACCTACCCTAGTTATTTTCAACAAGGATCCTCAGAATGTAATTACAAAAATGCAATCTTGAATTGAAATTTCCAGTCAATACGTCTCCTCTATTGACTTATTACCTTATGAGTTTTTCATTGCTAATTCAATGTCTCTATATATTGTCATGTCAGTACCAAATTCAGTGAAAACTCAAAGTTCAAAGAACACATTGAAACCATAAGACATTAAACATTAACATTCTTCAATAACAATACAATCACCCTTTTTCATCACCTTAAAAAGGCTGAGCACACCTGCAGTGTATGGAGGCAACATTTCCTTAGGGCAATGAACATTAACATAATTAAATATTGATATTGGCTTAGCCTTGATAAAAACACAGGGAATAACTCAAAAGGCGAAACTCACGTTGGCTGGAGGTTCTAATTGAAGATTGCATTATATGGAACTTTGGAATTCTGGGATCTTGTTAGTATCAAAAAACAATTTGATGGCCTTATTTTGTACAATAAATTTATTTTATTTAGTGATGTGTGAATATTTATATGGATATTAGGAATGGGTGCGCTCAGTTGTTCTGTAACCAACTGTAATTATTTGCCTTGTCTTAACTTGCATCTCTAGTACTGTTTTTGCGGAATGGGAGTAGGTGTGTATTTGGACTGAAAGAATCAAGTGACGAAGGACTATTTGGCCTAGTTGTTCATGATCCATAATAGGTCGGGCTCTGGAAATCCAGAGTTAAAGGCCTTATTCCCCACAGTTGGGCCCAGTAACCCCTGCCTAGGTTGTGGCCCTCTGAACAGGATTCTGACAATTGGCAACAAGTGGTGGGCTTGCCTAACGTTTAGGACCCTTATATAAAGGTGTGGTATTGGTCAATTCCAATTCACGGCAATAGTACAATAAGTTCTGTTTTTTCACACAGAGTAATCACACATAGATGATGGAAAACAAAGTGTCTGGAACAGACCTCAGCAATATGTCCACGGATCAGATGAAGGACTTATGCAGAGACAGAGGGTGGAGGATCCCCAGGGATAGGAACAGAGAGGTTCTTGCTAATTCTATTAGGGACTAGTCTGAGACACAGAGCGAAAGGGATGAGGTTATAGTTGACTCTGGTGAGGGGACCATGGCAGGAACCTAGGAAGAGAGTGCTTTGGAGCTAGGATCTAGGATATCCTTAAGACAGATTTATGTCAATCACATGTAGAGTGTGCCCCCAATGCATTTTCCAGTTTCACTAAGACACTCACCACCTTTAGTTTCTACCACAGCCCAGGTGTGAACACCACCTTGAATTTCTAGGCTAAAACTGTCACAGATTCCAGGAGTAAATCCCTTGGGTGGGTTGAGCGTAGTAGAGACCCTGAGCTTGCAGCTGGTACTTCGGAAAGCTGAGGCTCAGTAAGAGGAGAAGGCTAGAGACTTCAGAGAGAGTAGCTAAGGATAGCTCACTGGGCAGAAGCGAAGAGGAGGTGGAAGAGACAGGAGGAATTGGTGCAGTAAGAGAAATTATAAGAGAGGGTGGAAAAGCATAGCTAGTGGGAGGAGAAATAGGAGGGAAATGAAAGAGAGCAGGAAAGGGTAATCATAGCCCTTGAGAGAGAGAAATGTATGGAAGCAATGACAACTCCATCTGTGATATGTGACTCTATATCCACTTCAGACCAGGTTGTGGCCAAAGTTCCAAAATATCTTGTGCAAATGTGTGTGGAATGTCAGGATTTCTTGGAATGGTTTGTGAGCTCTGAGGTGGCTTGCAAGGCACAGGCCTTGAATGAGGTGTCTAGGGCAGCTGCCTTCATGGGGCACGTGTCATTGAAAATGACAGCCATCATTAGAAGGAGACTTGTGCCATATTAGATGGTCTTTGAGTGCATGAAGGAGGCTCTGACTAGATGTGTTGGGTTGAATCCAGCTCAGTACCTTCAGAGATTCCGAGACTGCAAGAGAGCTGATGGCGGTCTGTTTGAGACTTGCCGTCTGGGTGCACTGCATGATTGGAATGAATCGGTAAGATGAATAGAGGTCACAGACTTTCAGTCCCTCAACTAGGTGATGGTGACAGAGCAATTTAAGGAGGAGTGCTCCTCCCCAAATTGGCAATATCTCAGAGAAACTTGCAGTATCGGCTGATAAGTGGGTAGCTAACAGGGTTCACAAAGGGCTAGAGCAGTATGGTTCTAAACCAATGGTGTAGAGGAACTCTCCACAGACTGGGTACAAACAGGAGGGTAAGGGCCAGGGTAATTCCCATGGGACTCAGGGAGGGCCCAAGATAACTGGTAATGTTAATTGTATGTCTGGGAAGAAGCACCAGGCAAATGTAGGACAAGAAAATGTTTTCAAGTCAAAGATGGTAACTTGCTTCAAGTAAACACAAGGAGATGATGGACAGAGCACTGAAACTTTTCAAACACTCAAGCCCAGTCACAGTGAAATGAGCTAAAGAGCGATGATGGATTCAAACCAGATCTGTGACTGGAGGTAAGTGTCTGAAAAGTTTCAGCGCTCCGTCCATCATCTACTTGTGTTTGCTTCAAGTTCCACAAGGTGGGACACTTTAAGAGAGATAGTCAGGCAAAAGATCCTGTCTTAGCTGCACCAGTGATAGTAAGCAGGTTGTACGTGTGTGAAGAGACCTTAGAGGGCTCATTTGCGCTCAGCTATTAGTTATAGAGATCTGGGAGAGGTAACCAGATGCTCTAAAGCACATTTATCCTAACATGATGGGAAGTTAGAATCAATGAGAGGAAAGAGCCTGCCAGGAGGGATACTTGAGCCTTCCACACTATGATTGAGAGGAAGTACCTTAACCCTGAGGAGATATTCCCTGGGAGAAAGGAAATAGATTTTGTAGCCAGTGGAGATGGCATGGAGTATCTGCTTGACAGGTTTAAATTGAGCTCAATTACAAGGTGGCCATGGTTGATGTTGGTGTTAGAAAAAATAAAGATGCTGTATGTCTCTTGGGTAATGGATTGATTGTCACTGACATGGTGCCAGGGCCAGGAGCCTTTATGTCTTGCACAACATCAATTGGGTTGACCAGAGCACAGGCTCCATGTCAGCCTAAGAGAGGGCAGGGATCTCATTTGCAGAGATGAGGACAAGATAGTTTGCAGGAAAGGGCAGACTCTGGGAAGGCAACAGCAGTCAGGTAATTGCTTCAGCTTAGGGAGTAGTGGGAGATTAGACTCCTGAAGTGGACCAGGTGCTGGAGTCTGAGTCACTTCTGGAGCTGCAGGGTTTGCTAGCTGCTGGAAGGCATACCGGGAAAGATTTCGGCAAATCACAGGAGGAGTGCTCTATGATTGTGGGACTGTGGAAGGAAGCCCAGGAAGAGGCAGCAAAACATTGGTCTGGAAATACTATGTTGGCTGGGAGGATAGTCTACTTTATAGTGAGCCGATGAATTCAGGTCCCAGGAACTAGCGGGAGGCTAGTGGCTCCTTCAGTGAACAGGAATTTCCTGGTGCCACTAGCCTGTGAAGTGCCCTTAGCAGGACATGTAAGTATTAGAAGACTCAGGTTAGGATGAATCCTCTGGTCTACTGGCCAGAGATGCACAGAGACACTGAGAGGTTATGTAGACCATCTCCCACTTGCTAGATGAGTGGTAAGAGAGGAGGGAGGACTGAGGTACTGTTAGTGCCTCCTCTAGTTGTAGCTATTCATTTGAGCAGGTGGGAATAGACATATTTGATCAATCAGAACCCCCTCTTATAGTCAGGCAACATGTATATCTTGGTTGTGGATGATAATGCCACCATGTACATGTACCTGGAAGCTGTACCTCTAAGGAGCATGACTGCATGAGTGGTAGTGAGAGATATCCTGGTGATCTTTTATTAGGGTCATATTTCCAAGGATGGCAATTTCTGACTGGGGACCCAACTTCATCAACTCTTAATATTACAGATGAGGGAGCAAGCTGATGTTACATACTACTTCTCTACGGCTTACCAATCACAAATCAAGGGTTTGGTAGAGCGGTTTAATAAGACACGGAAGCTCCGCCAGAGAACCTCTGAAGGAAGTGGGATATTCTCCTGCTGTGCTTCTTGTTTTCCTACTAAGAGATTCCACAGAAGTGAGTAGGGTTCAGTCCCCTTCAGCTTCTGTATGGACACATGGTGCGGGATCCACTTAGAAAAGTTCGAGAATGGGCGGTAAGGAACCGTAGCGTCACAACAGAAGGATGTGGTGGACTATGTGATTGGCCTCAGGAAGTGATGGTACAATACATGAGTCAGGAAAAAGGAAAACCTTCAGGCCAGCCAATCGCTGATGAAGGAGTAGTACAACAAAAAAGCTACGCTAACTAGGTATCGGGAAGGGCAGGAGGTGTTGGTGCTAAGCTTATTTGTGCCAGGGCTTTGGAGGATAAATGGTGTAGCTATATAAGGTAGTTCAGAAGGTTTCTGAGGTTAACTACTTGGAGGACACAGGTGGCACATGGAAACCCAAAGGGCTTTTCTATGTGATCAGGCTGAAGCCTACCTTCCATGAGTTTCCACTGTGAATGTCATGGCTATTGAAAGAGAATTAGAGGAAGACAGTGAGCTGCTTCCTGACTTACTGCATAGTGACATGAAGGATGGTACTGTGGAAGGGGTTCAGCTAGCCCCTGAGGTAACACCTTAGCAGCAGAAGGTATCTAAAGAGGTGTTGAGACAGTTTTCTAACCTCGCTTTTGACCTCTTACCGCAGACTTCAGGACTGATATCTCTCTGTGTACATGACAGTGACACAGGAGACAGTCTGCCAGTGAAGGGCAGGATGTAGTTAATGTCTGACTGGGTTCTGGAAGGCAGCAATGGGGAGGTTGCCAAAGTGGACCTAGTGGTAATTGAGAGATCTCGTTGTCTGCAGTCTAGTCCTGTGGTGCTAGTCCCAAAGCAAGGGTCTACTGACTTCTGGTTCTGTGTGGTTACCGAGCCTTCAGTGAGGTAACCAAAACCGATGCCCATTCAATTCCAAGAACGGATGAACCTGTGGATTGGTTTGGTTCTTCAAAGTACTTGAGCAACTTGGATCTAACTAGTTTATATTGGCAGTTTGCTTAGGTGCCAAATTCCAAAGAGAAGATTGTATTTTCAATGCACTGGGTATTACAGGAACTTTGTGGTGAACAATGAAAGTATAGTTGCCCCATTGACTGCTTTGATCTCCAAGAAGCAGCCCAATGAGGAAATGAAGAAATGAGGAAAAGAAAAGAAATAGTTTCTTTGCAGAATACCTACCATTGTTCCCAACGAAGCCCCGAGAGTCACAGATGCAGTAATTTAACCTATGCTAATTGATCACATATAAAAATAACTGGCTCCAGGCGGAGAAGAGAGATAGTGTAAAATTTGGTTATGCCTTTACTATGGTACCACTAGTCAGTACGTGCAATTATATACCCTGCTTGTGGGCAATATGCATGATTGACCATGCAGACAAATCCCATTTCTACAACAGTAGCCATTGGCAGTTTTAGCTGTGATTGGCTGTGGAGTCCTAGCTGTTATTCACTGTTTTTTAAGGACAATGGATTTCAGAAAGTATTGGTATTCCATTTCAAACAGAGGCCAAAATAGAACCAATCATGGGTGCATATAGTTCTCCCTCAACCTCTGGAAATGGCAGCATGGACATGGTACCCATTCCAGGGGCAACCCAGAAGAGCCATGTGAAAGTAGTACAGTTCAAGCTCTGAGATAGTCCTGGGAACAACATATCTGAGACAAAATAATCCTACCATAAATTGGAGTCTACATGAGAGTTTCTTTGTCTCACAATATTGTACAAGCCATTGTATCCTTCAAGGGGATTGGGAATGGTAACACAGTCTGTATGTCTTCTGTTTTGTGTTGCACAGATAGTTTCCACCATACTTGAATTTAATGAAGAATTCCATGACTTTACTTAAGCTGTTCATCTCTCTCCTCATATAGAGAAAACGGTGCTATGAATTTAGTACCAAGCTGCAATATCCCCATTGCAGAATGTACCCACTAATGCTTTAAGAAGGAGCAGTGCTCAAAGACTACCTTGAAGAAAACCTTCAACAATGTTTCATTAGGCACTCCGTTTCACTGACTGTGGATCCAATTTTCTTCATCCACAAGCCCAGTGCAAAACACATGCATTGCTACTATGAATTGAATGACATAACTTTACTAAATAGGTAAGGCAACTCTGTTTTCTAGGATTAATTTAAGACATCAGTGATTTTCTCCATATAAGATTTAAGGGGAGTCTAAAACCTTAGTATACCTCTGAGAAAGAATTGAGTGAAAAACGGCCTTCAATACAACGTAAGACACTTTAAATACTTGGTAATGATATTTGGTCTCTGTAATTTCCTTACCACCTTTCAATGTCCAGTAACCTCTTCAATTCCTTTGTTATCATCATTTCCAATTCACTGAAGAGGCATCATATTCCTAAAAGATACGTCTTAAGCAAAGTTTTATGCAGGCTGCCTGAACACCATTTGAATGCTAAGATGGGAAAATGTGTGTTCAAAATTACTTCTGTGACCTTTCTTGGGCTTTCACATCATTGAACAAGGAATACAGATGGGTCGGAATAAATTCTTAACCGTGAGAGACTGACCTACCCTAAAGACTAGAAACAATCCTTAGCACACGTCAATCATCAAAAACGGTACAATAAGTAATACTTGAAGAACAAATGTAATACAGATAACGAATCCACAATTCACAGCCGGTTTTCTTGGTGTTCTTCACTCTTTTAATTCATGTGATGATTTTCTTTTTTTTACTTTACAGCCCAGGGTTTGGGCTTTGGTTTTGAAATTTCTGACCAGCTACATGAATGAGTTATAAAAAAAGAAAATCATCACATGAATTAAAAGAGTGAAGAACACCAAGAAAACCGGCTCTGAGTTGTGGATTCTTTATCTGTATTATATTTGTTCTTCAAGTATTACTTATTGTACCGTATTTGATGATTGACGCGCTTGGAACAGACTGAATCCTGCCGTGAGGGGAACGGCTGAGTCAATTTCATTTCCACTTTGCCGACAAGCCGTGAGGGGAACGGCGGTGCTTTGCCGGAACTACCATACCCAGCGACCCTCTGTTTGACACGCCCACAACACCAGCTGAGGCGGGTTAGCCTTCTTAAGGCCGGTGCACCTCCCGCAGCGCGGGACGCGCTTGGAACAGACTGAATCCTGCCGTGAGGGGAACGGCTGAGTCAATTTCATTTCCACTTTGCCGACAAGCCGTGAGGGGAACGGCGGTGCTTTGCCGGAACTACCATACCCAGCGACCCTCTGTTTGACACGCCCACAACACCAGCTGAGGCGGGTTAGCCTTCTTAAGGCCGGTGCGCCTCCCGCAGCGCGGGACGCGCTTGGAACAGACTGAATCCTGCCGTGAGGGGAACGGCTGAGTCAATTTCATTTCCACTTTGCCGACAAGCCGTGAGGTGAACGGCGGTGCTTTGCCGGAACTACCATACCCAGCGACCCTCTGTTTGACACGCCCACAACACCAGCTGAGGCGGGTTAGCCTTCTTAAGGCCGGTGCGCCTCCCGCAGCGCGGGACGCGCGCGGGCAGCGCCCGGGCGAAGCCCGGGCCAAGGGCGGGCCCGTCCTTGCCCGTCAAAGGCCGGATAAGGCTGGGCTGGGCACCCCCTCTAACATCGAGGGTGGGACTTCATTTAGTAAGTATTGGTCCTCATTGTGTGGATGAAATCCTTTACCTGAGCCTGTCTGTCTGTGGACCCTACTTTGCTGGGAGCTGGGTGGAGTGGCGTCGCTTCAAAATTACCACGTAGGCTGAGACCTTACGTCCTGCTAATTGCGGTTCCTGCACATTAAGAGGAACTGAAGTCAGTCGTGTCGTGAGAGTAAAAGGTGGAGAAGCAGGCTTATCCCGCTGTGGGACACTGAACTCATTTGTGGAACAATTAAGAGCACTATCTGTTAGCCCCCACTGGAGTTGCCTGTTAGATAAGACTTACTATCATACTGCTTATCATGAACACCAGGCCTAGTACGAGAAGAAAATCGTCGGTGGGGGGTTCCGTTAGAGGCACCCTAGATCAGTTCATCACAAGGGCTGCCTCAATGCTAGAACGAGAAATTGTGCACACCGAACGGAGATTATCATCTGAGTTACTGAGGAAACGCTCCTCGTTAGGGGCTATCCAACTAGCTAATACCCCCTCACATCATAACATACATACTGTTGATCCAGAACTAAATGCTGACATAGGTATCCCTCCGCAACTACAAGATATAACTGATTCGCAGTTAGGTCCTAGGGAACCAGTCACCGTAGATAACAGTATAAGCTCACAAAATGAACTCTCCCTCGAGGAACAGTCAGCAACCCCAGTAAATAAACATCCCATTAAAAAGAAAAGTATAATTAAAATAAAAGATCCAGGACCTGGTCTCTCAAAACAAAATAAGAAACGTGGCGCAAATAAGGGAAAACGAGGCCACGCTAAACCCTCAAATAGTGCTACAAGTGCTGTGAATATAACTGATTCACCAGAATGTAATACTGGTTCAGGCAGTACGACAGCGCACCCATATAAAGATTTAATGAGGGACATAGAACAACTAGTTAAGTCCCTATTAGCTCCTTTAGTGGAAAGGGTTAAGAGACTAACAGAGCAGTTGGGGTCTTTGCAAGACACTGGCACAACTAACACGAATCTGTTGAGGGAATTGTCATTGAAAACCTGTACGTTGAACCCCCCAGGCCCAACACCTGAAACAACCACGAACACTACAATCCCCGGAAAAGGTGCTGAGACGCTTTCTTTTCCTAATAAGAATTGTACAGTCCCACAGAATAAGCACACAGACACAATGAAGCCAAAGTGTAGCAGTGTTCCAAACAGTCAAACCTATGAGTCAAGTAAAGGCGTTGAGAGAGCACTCACAGATAAAAAATCTAGGGGCCCTTCTGCACACATTGATCTCCCGCCAGAGGCAGTTTCATATGTTGTGGCACTCACTGGGGTTCCTGAATTAGAATGTGGGAAATTTGAAGGGTATTATACTCTTAAGAACAAAGCAATGCACTGGCTTAGAGTGAACAGACCATTACCCCCCAACTTAGACGGTGAGATTCTTCATGTAAGAAGGCTGAACTGGGTGGGACAAAGACCTAAAAATGTAAAAGGCGATGTTATAATCGTCAATTTCAGAGACCATAGAGTGGTAAACTATATCAGAGACTGGCTCCCAGAGGGGAATGATGGTGGTATATCCACCCACGATTTAAGCTATTTTTACCCGAGATCTCTGATAGGAATTTACGTGAGCGCAACAAATCAGAGTGCTCAGCTGATGGTAGATCCCACTTTTAATATCCCCACTTCCAACCGTTTTACTTCACTTTCCGGATTGGAGGGGGTCGATTGACTGCATATTCCCTCTCCCAGTATTGCTGCTCCCATCGAAAAGCCAAGGCTGGGGGACATTGGTCTAGTATCTTGGAACATAGCTGGCCTGTCCTCCAAATTTGATAACAATGAATGGAGGGAATATGTGACTAGGTTTCATGTTATTTGTCTCCAGGAAACGTGGGTGGTGGACCATAACCCCTTCCAGCTAGAAGGATATGGTTGTTTTGCTGTCCCCGCACAAAAACTAGCTCCAGGTAGGCCCACTGGGGGATAAATTGTATATGTGGACCTGCAACTGGAAGGAGTGTGGTCCAGTTTGAACTGGAAATCCAACTACTTCCTGGGTTTAAGGTACCAAAGAAATAAAATGAGTTTCATCCTTGTTAGTTTTTATAACGCTACAGCATCGAGCAAGGAAGGTTCTATATTGTATGATTTGCAGATTCAATTGTCTGCTGTTATAGAGCAGAGCAAATCCACAGTGGCTCCCTATATAATCCTGGTGGGTGACCTAAACTGCCATTTGTGCCAACATCTAAAATCTTGCATGGGGGGTTGGTCCGGTTGCACTCTGACAAAAGGTCTGCACTTTGAACACACGAAAGAGGGGCGGGAGCTAGAGAAAGTGATGAAAACTCACTCACTAAAACACACACTTGATCTAGTGAGTGTAGATGAAGGCTCCGGCCCTCCAACAACCTTTAAAGGGAGGGGGTGCAGTTCCACAATAGATTTTATATTAGTTTCCAACTTATTTTGGGAATGGATAAAAGAGGCTACAGTCGACTGGAGTATATTCAGTGACCATAATCCACTTGCACTATGGATTAAAAATTGGTCCTCCAACAAAGAATTAAGAAGTACGCCGGATGGCAGTCTCGAGAAGGTTACAGATCAGGGGAGGCGCTTAAAGTGGTCTCGTATTGATGGAAACGCCTTTTTCAACAACTTAATTAAGGAAGGGGGCAAAGAGCTTGAAATTTGCTCTGATCCCCTGGCTGATGGTTGCACAGTGACTAAAGCTTTTGAATCAATGGCCATTCGCATAGAGAGCCTACTAAAAACCTCCCGGCCTCCCAAACAAACTAATGTGCCTAGATGGTTTAATAAAGATTGCTCACGGGCACAGAAAGACCTCAAGGAAAGCCTAAAACTGAGACCTAGAAACAAACCACATATAGCACATTGTAGGACTGTCTATAAAAAAGCCATTAAGCGCAGGAGACTTGCCTTACAGTCCCAAACCTGGGAAACTTTAAGGGAAGCCGCGGAGAGGAGGGATTTAAGTACCTTCTGGAGTACCATAAATAACCCATGCTTCCAGGATTCCGCAGCACCAGTAATTGGCACAACTATCCTACCAGAGCGCTGGTTTAATCATTTTAAAAAATTATATAACTTTTTAGATGAATACCAGGAGGTTGAAGAGAAAATTTGCCCGTGGAGGACAGTGATTGAATTCACCCTTGGTGAAACTAAAGCGGGCATTCTGGGACTATCACATAATAAGGCCCCAGGCCCTGATGGGATACCACCAGACCTCTTTTTATCCAACATAGAATTCTGGGTCCCAATATTGACACGTGTGATCAATGCAGCTGTGGCCACTGGTATGCCACGCTCCTGGTCAACAGCCACTATAGTGCCTATTTTTAAAAAGGGCAAAAAGGATGACCCGCAGTGCTATCGCCCTATCTCCTTAATTGACGTAACCGCAAAAATCTTAGGTAGAATGTTACTAAATCGCCTACTGGATTGGGCAGAGGAGCACCATATAATCTCGGATTTACAATATGGGTTCAGGACCGGTAGATCAACTACGGATCAATGCCTGAATCTCTATTTACTGGTGTCAAAATACACTATAGCCAGTGATCAGTCAATATATCTGGGATTCATGGACCTCTCGGCCGCGTTCGACCGAGTGAACAGGGAAAAATTATGGAGTCTGTTGATCAGATTAGGAGTAGAGCCAGGCCTTGTAAATATCATGAGAGCACTCCATTGGAATACCTCCGCCAAAGTACGATTCAATTTGGCGGGAAACACAACTGCACCTTTCAATTGCACGAGTGGAGTAAGACAGGGCTGTATTCTAGCTCCTTTCTTATTCTCCCTGTATATAAACGAATTGGAACAGGCACTGTGCAAATTGAATGTTGATACGCCGAGGGTAGGGTCTCGCCCAATTCCAGTGCTGTTATACGCAGACGATGCGGTCCTTCTGGCACGCACCCCAAGAGGGCTGCAATGTCTGATAGATGGCTTTGTTGACTTTATGGATACCCTAGACCTGGCAGCCAATCTAACTAAGTCTTATGTGTTAATAGCCGGGAAGAAACCCTGTAAAAAATTCACATATCGGATAGGTACCCACACACTAGAACAAGTAAAAACATTTTCGTACCTGGGTCTTTTATTTGATGGGCTTTTAAATTTTAAATTTTTAATTGAAGAACGGTGCACAAAACTGATCTCTTCCACAGGTGCAATAATGAATTATGGCCGTAGGTTGGGTCGGTGGTCGCCGGAGCAGGTTATGCACCTTTATGGCGCTATTTGCTGCCCCAAAGTTATGTACGGCGCAGAAGTCTGGGGCTTCGCAGGGGTACGACAAATACAAGTTGAGGAAAATAAATTCCTGCGGAGAATACTTAAAACGCCCCAGAGCTCCCCAGCCTACATCACCCATGCCGAACTAGGGAGGCCATACATCGAAGATCTCATTAAGGCCAGGCCTGTTATGGCTTGGCTGAGGATCTGGTCTAATCCAGATGCGGAATTGGGGAGGGAAATTATTAGAGACTGCATCAGCAGGGATAAAGGGATGCGTATCCAGTGGTTTAAATATGTAAAACTGACACTAGAAGGAATAGAATGTCTAGACCTTTTTACTAACCCAACCACAATCATACCCCAAGATAAGGTCAGAATTAAGAGCTTGCTCCTGAGGAAAGCCGCAGACTGTAGATCTGAGTCTGAGGGTAGGAAGACCCTAGCTTGCGCTTACAGCCCCACCAAAACAGTAGGTGGCATGGAACCATACCTCAGTCTGATATATAACGCAGAAATCAGGTTTTTATTTACTCGTTTTAGGCTCAACCTCATACATCATTTGTTGGCAGACCCTGTGGGTTATACCGACACGATTGAGCAGAAAGGACCCTGCGGCTGCGATAGTAAATCTCCGCAGGATTCCCTTCATTTTGTATTGTTATGCCCTTTTTATTCTTTTCCCAGGCGTCATTACTTAGTAAGAATATTAAAAAATGGCAAGTTTAGACAAGCCAGGGCCGCTCTATTGTACTTACAAAGGGCTGAGGACCCATTGACCCTGTCATGTATAACAAGTTTTCTGAAAATTGCATTGAAAATAAGAAACACTAGAGGGCAACCAGGATTGAATAATGGTTGAAGGCACTGTATTGAAGTGATTTAGATTTTAATGCACTGATTTGTACGTGGACTACCTCGTTATATTGACATATATGTGCCATTTTAACTAAAGTTTTTAAAGACATGATACCAGCACTCTCGTGAGCTGTTACATAGTTGTATTTTTTAAAAATTATTCCTGCAGGATAGTATGCTATGGCCATTGTATTTGTAAATATGCATTTTATGAGCTGCTCAGATATCACAAATGTATTTTTTTTTTTTTAAATTGTGTAAATGACGGGTTATGCATGTCTTTTATCATAACTGTCTGCACAGATATCACAAATGTATTCTTTTTTTAAATTGTGTAAATGATGTGTTATGCATGCTTTTTATTGTAATTGTTTTGCTTTTATGGTGACTTGTATTGCACCGAATAAAGCTGATTAAATGAAATGAATGATTGACGTGTGCTAAGGATTGTTTCTAATATTTTGTGTTCCAGCCTAGGCTGCAGATTAGGAGTAGTTGGTGGTTCTCTCCTCCTTATAGCACCGTCCCAAAACAGTGTGATTGTTTTAATTACTAGTGAATATTTATTTTGCGCCTTCCCTATGCCTGACACCACCTCCTCTTTTGTTTCTACCCTAAAGACTGTTAAAGATATAAAAAAAATGTCTGGGTTTTGGCAATATCTATAGATGTTTTGTTTAAGATTTATCAATCATAATCATTCCTTTCACTAAACTGACCAAAAAGGAAAATCCTTTTTATTGGGGATTAGAGCAAGGCAAGGGATTCACTTTGTTAAAAGAGCATTTCATTGTTGCTCTCATATTGAACCATCTTGATTGTCATCTTCACTTTGTCATCAAAATAGGTACTTCTTGCTTGACCATGGGAGTAATCCTGCCTAAATCAAATTTCGTTACAATGGTACTGCATAAAGTGTTGTAATTATTGCATACTTTGCTACCAGTCTAACAGAAAAATATCATTTACCAAAGAGAACTCCCAGCTAACACATCAATCCCTGGGGTCTGATGTATGAAACTTCCATGTACAAAAAGTAGTCATAAATTCTGCAACAACTTTATGCAAATTGAATGAATTTTGCACACTGACCTATGAACTGAAAGGTCGGGTCACAAAAATCCGAATCATGGTGAGTTACAGTTAGGCTTAGGCAAAATTTCTATTACATGGGAACAATATTGCATAATTTCAGTAATTTTGAATTTGCAAAATGAATGCAAGCAGGAATTTAGCACTAAAATATAGCACCAATTGCTGCTTTTTACTTTTGCATAATGATGCATATTTTGCATAGTTTTGCAGAAATTTCGCATAATTAAAAGCAAATCATGCAAGTTTTGCACACCCCTAGTCTCAATTCGACCTACCGCACCAATTTTCAAGAGGTAGGGTACATATTTTGACTGACTATAATTGTTTGCCTTCATAGTGACAGCGGCCTGCTGGGTCAGCAGTCCACCATGTTGTGATCACATTTAAATAAAGTACATTTATTAAAATGTAGCCGTTATCCTTATATCAAATAGGCTTGAATTTAAAAAGATGTTTTATTTTTTATTATGCCTCTGGGTTGACTGGGGGCCCCTGGACCTCTTCCTACTTCTGAAAAATCTTTTTCTTTTTACATTCACAAAGGGGATTGGGTTTCAAGGGGACCTCTTTCCCTTTGTGATCATTTATCACCCCAGCTGGGAGCCGGTAACTTTTGCATATTGTACAACCAGATTTCAGTCGCAAATCATTGAGACATACCATAACCAATCACTATTTAGAAGGCACATCCTAAACGAACCCTTTCCAAATAGTAATTCTTTATGTCTTTTGAAACCCATTTTCCGAATCGGAAACGTGCTACTGAGTAGCAACAGGGGTTTAATATATTTTTTTTTAAAAAGGCACTTTGAGCTTGTAACACAGGTGATTTTGTGAATCTCAGAATTTGAGACCGCAAAATTGCTTTGTACATCTGACCTCTTGTGTCTTTACAGGGCCTTTCTAGTGCACCACCAACACCAATTTGAAAAAATAAAGACTAGCAACTGAAAGGCTATATGCCACCTAGGTCTTTATTACAGATTGTTTTCTTGATTTAGAAGGAACTGAGCATTGACCTTCTTTCTATTTAGAGGAAAATTAATATATCTACAATGTCCTGTGAATACATCACATGTTAGCCACAGGAATCTGAAAATGGTTCCCATATGGAGAAAATTATATGCATAAACATATGTTCCAAAATATAGATTACAAAAGTCTCGAGCTTACATAACTATAGCTGTACACATTATTTTACCCGTATTTAACTCCTAAATTCAGCTAAGTTTGTTCCAAATTTTTTAAGGATAGGGTTTATTTGTTATCCTAACTCATTGACAGTATATTTAAGAACAGGTTCCATTTTTGTAAGGGTGATATTCATTTAAGGTAATAATTTTGGTGATCTATGTTTAGGAACCTATATCCTCATCATTTGTTTTGGAGTCTTCATTTTCACATGCTACCTACTTTGTCTCGCAGGAAAGACAATATCCTTCCCTACATTTACATGCTAACAATGGTGCCCTCTGATATGCAAGGACACTACATCCCCTCTGTTGCAAAGGTATGAGACATGATCGCCCGTCACTCTAACACATTCCCCTGTAGGTAAGATATTTGTAGAGGGGTTTGGATTAGATAAGAGTAGAAGTCCAACTTGTTGGTTAGAAGTGAAACAAGGAAAATTAAATTTGAGCACTATTCCCAAAGTAAGTTTGCTAAACTAGTTTTCAACGGTCAAAAGGGGTGGGAGCACACTGCTTCACCTCGCAGCACAGTTCCCCCCTTAGCATTATGGTAAATGCAGTTCATGGTACATGCTTACTTGAATATTTACTGGAGTATCCACCAAAGTTGGTGAAGGTTAGTGCTGTAAATTTCTAGACTCGTGTTTCTGGATAACATCCGTCATCAGTAGAGATAAAAACTAATTTAATATGGGGTTGATGAGCAGGCTGCCACAATACTTTCAGGTCTCAGTACCTCTCACAGCTCGTCAGCACAATGGTCGAAGGGAGCCTTTGCAAACAAAAGGGGGGGGGGAGCACACTGATTCACCTCCCAGCACAGTTTGCCCCTTAGCATTATGGTAAATACAGTTCATGGTACATGCTTACTTGAATATTTACTGGAGTATTCCACCAAAGGGTTAAAAGCTATTACTGACCTGCTCAGCCATTTGACAGGTTGATGCCTACTCAAGAGGTAATGTCGAACTTTAAGGACAACACACTGGCATTGTTTGATTTGCAGATGCAAAATAATAACACTAATGAAAATCAGTACCATGTGTATACCAAGCTAAGTAAGACAATGGTTGCTCTGAAATCTAAATCAGGCAAATCTACGTTTCACAAATGGCTAAATAAATATTATGAAAATGGATCACTGTGTGACTTTCCTACAACACAGAAAAGGACATGGCACAATTTTTCCCTATGTCGGTATTGACTTATCATGGGAAGATGGTGTATCACAAATGCTTTCCAAATAATGTGAAAATGATTCACAACCTCATTTAGCCGCATGCAGGAAAACTCAGGTGCATTTTGAGGTTGCTGCCTTGGTGGCAGACATTTTTGTCTCAGTGTCATTACCAGCTGAGGAAGGAGACACTGGGGGAAATCCTTTAGTGGAATTTCTGGTAAGACCTGTATAGAAAGTTGGAATTTCTTCCATCCACTTGCCCAAATTTCTTGAATGCTGGGACATCTCTACTTATATGTACTGGACATGATACTTATATCTTGCAAAAGTTTGTCACACTTTGCAGGGTGCCTTCCATGGAGTTAACTCTGCTTACCCCAGGGATATATATACTTCTGTAATTGAACAACTTAACCAACCTCCATTGTTAGCTTATTGAGTACTACACTGTGATGGATGCTCGGATATAAACTGTTTAGCAGCGACAGGGTAAGACTGAGATAGAAAATAGGTCCTGAAACTAAAATATATGATGTCCCCATTATGTTATGTTATGTTATGTAAGCTTATATAGCGCGCAGCTACCTCCAACGGAAGTGTCCCGGCGCTGTTACTAATCATGTGGACCTGAACGGAAAAAGAGCTGTGACCAATGAGGAGGTGAATCAATGCAAAAGAAAAAGCCAGGTTTTCAAGGCCTTTCTGAAAACATTTTCTTTCTCAAGCGCTCTAAGATCCTTCGGCATGGAATTCCAAATAGTAGGTGCCCGGACAGAAAATGACCGACCGCCCATTCTGACCTTTCTGAATTTAGGTACTTTAAGAAGATTCAGGTTATTGGATCTTAAAAGTCTATTTTGCGAGTACCTTTGAATTCTAGCTCTAAGATATAGAGGGCCGATATTATGCAAGGCACGATGGATTAGTACCATAGCCTTAAAAAGCACTCTTTTCTTTATAGGAAGCCAGTGTAAACTGGCCATATGAGGGGAGATTCTATGGCGGACAGGGATATTTCTGATTAGTATGGCTGCTGCATTTTGAATTAGCTGAAGCCTGGCTATCAGATAGTCAGGAAGTCCAATAAATAGACTGTTAGCGTAATCCAAGCGTGAGGTAATGGTGGCATGCACCACCGTTTGACGACAGTCTATAGGCAGGAAATGAAGAAAGCGGCGCAGCATTCTAAGCTTCCAAAAACAAACTGCAGAGTGCTGAGAAATGTGATCCTTTCCTGAAAGCTCTATATCCATCTTAACACCTAGGTTCCGAGCCACCCTAACTGGAGGCGGTGCAGGATTTAAGGTGGTAGGTCACCAACATTCTGAGGACAATGGAGATTTGTTATTAAAAAATATAACCTCCGTCTTTTCTGTGTTCAACTTTAGACAGTTGTCCGACAGCCAAGATACTATGTCCAACATACAGCTCTTAACACTCAACATCCTTCCTCCATCTTTTTCATCAAACGAGAAAAGGAGCTGAGTGTCGTCAGCATAGTTGACAACACGTAAGCCATGTTTCTCAATTATAGGGGCCAGGGGAGCCAGGTAAACATTAAACAGTGTCGGGCTCAATGCAGAGCCCTGAGGAACTCCGCATGACAGCAGTTTTATTTGTGAGGAGTGCGGACCCAACACCACCTGTTGCGAGCGTCCCTCCAAAAAAGTCTGAAACCACGACAAAACTGCTCCTGATAGACCAACGTTCTTTAATCTGTGCAATAGGATTTTATGGGACACAGTAGCAAATGCCGCAGAAAGATCTAATAACACAAGCATTGCACAGTGTCCTTTGTCCACAGTTTCTCTCAGAATCTCCGTAGCCTCCAGGAGCGCGGTCTCAGTGCTAAAAGTAGCTCTAAAACCAGACTGGGAGTCATGCAACAGGTTGTTGGAATCCAGGAACCTCGAAAGTTGCCTCTGGACTTCCTTCTCCAAAACTTTAGCTGGAGCTGAGAGTAAAGATATAGGGCAATCATTTTTTAATACCAAGGGATTGACTCCTTCTTTTTTTAAGATGGGTTTAACCAAGGCTTTCTTCCACTCAGCTGGATAATTTCCAGTTTTCAACGACTGGTTCCAGATAATATTCAGGACCGGATTTAGCCCCTGAGCAAGAGTTTTGTAGAACCTGGCAGGCAAAGGGTCTGCCGGGGAACCCGATTTTACCAGTTCAAGGTCAACCAGAGATTGAGGTGCCGATCACGATCCTGTAAAAACCGGGTACGAACCGTCGGACGGAGCAAATTCTCCGTCCGACGCGTACCCGGTCGTCAAAATGTACAAACATGGAATTACGATTCGCACGGAAACACCATTTCAGTACGAATCGTACAAAACCCCGACCGACGAAAATAAACATACAAATGCGATCCGGGAAAGCGCCGACGTGACGTCGGGACGCACGCAGCCTGCCATTCACGAACCAGGAATTACGATTCGCACTGACGTCATCCCGCACGGTGAATATTTTCCGGCTGCCAAAAACTGCCGGGAAATCAGGACGACGCGAACAAGGAGGACCTGTACGCGACGGACAGACATGGACCCGAACCTACGTGTCATCCCAGCCCTCATAGCAGTCGACCTCCTCTACAGGTTCCGACGCAGACGCCGCAGAAGGTCAGAACAACTAAGGGAGGGGGGGAAAGGGGGGGAAGGGGGGGCAGGACCAGGGGCAGGCCACAAAACCACCACCAATGTCACACAGCACACATGCCCTGGACATACCTGACCCCCATGCCCTGGTCACCACGAGGGGGTGGGGGCGTGTCCAGCAAAGCCAGCATCCGCCACAAAGGAAGTGCCTGACGACGCAAACCGGCAACACAACTATACAGGTACGTCCCGTACCCACGCCTTAAGAGCGTGGGTACGAGTCGTACCACGCCCACACCTACGTCACCCCAACAATGGCGGGACGGCTGTACCCACGTGGCAAAGGCCTGGGTACGGGTCGCACAAGCATCACATAGCATGGGTACGGATATGTACGGACCGTACCCCCACCACCGTATGCATGGAGCGTACCCCCAACCCCAACAGTGTAAGTACGACCCGTACCCTCACCCGCGTACGTATACGTCCCACCCCAACAGTGTAAGTACAACCCGTACCCTCACCCACGTACGTATGGAGCGTACCCCCCACCCCAACAGTGTAAGTACGACCCGTACCCTCACACGCATACGTATGGAGCTTACCCCCACCCCAACAGTGTAAGTACGACCTGTACCCTCACACGCGTATGTATGGAGCGTACCCCCACCCCAACAGTGGAAGTACGACCCGTACCCTCACCCGCGTACGTATGGAGCGTACCCCCCACCCCAACAGTGTAAGTACGACCCGTACCCTCACCCATGTACGTATGGAGCGTACCCCCACCCCAACAGTGTAAGTACGACCCGTACCCTCACACACGTACGTATGGAGCGTACCCCCACCCCAACAGTGTAAGTATGACCCGTACCCCACCCGCGTACGTATGGAGCGTACTCCCACCCCAACAGTGTAAGTACGACCCGTACCCTCACCCGCGTACGTATGGAGCATACCCCCACCCCAACAGTGTAAGTATGACCCGTACCCTCACCCGCATATGTATGGAGCGTACCCCCCACCCCAACAGTGTAAGTACGACCCGTACCCTCACCCGCGTACGTATGGAGCGTACCCCCACCCCAACAGTGTAAGTACGACCCGTACCCTCACACGCGTACGTATGGAGCGTACCCCCACCCCAACAGTGTAAGTACGACCCGTACCCCACCCGCGTACGTATGGAGCGTACTCCCACCCCAACAGTGTAAGTACGACCCATACCCCCATGGAGCGAACCCACACACGTGTATGTACTAAGCGTACATATTGTTAAATAGGAGGGGTGTGTGCCTATCACTCCCAGCAGTGCCCAGAGTCTGGAGGGGTGTGTGCAGAGTCCTCCCAGCAGTGCCCAGAGTCAGGAGGGGTGGGTGCAGAGTCCTCCCAGCAGTGCCCAAAGTCAGGAGGGGTGGGTGCAGAGTCCTCCCAGCAGTGCCCAGACACAGGAGGGGTGTGTGCAGAGTCCTCCCAGCAGTGTCCAGAGACAGGAGGGGTGGCTGCAGAGTCCTCCCAGCAGTGCCCAGAGTCAGGAGGGGTGTGTGCAGAGTCCTCCCAGCAGTGCCCAGAGGCAGGAGGGGTGGGTGCCTATCACTCCCAGCAGTGCCCAGAGTCAGGAGGGGTGGGTGCCTATCACTCCCAGCAGTGCCCAGAGTCAGGAGGGGTGGTTGCCTATCACTCCCAGCAGTGCCCAGAGTCAGGAGGGGTGTGTGCAGAGTCCTCCCAGCAGTGCCCAGAGGCAGGAGGGGTGTGTGCAGAGTCCTCCCAGCAGTGCCCAGAGTCAGGAGGGGTTGGTGCCTATCACTCCCAGCAGTGCCCAGAGTCAGGAGGGGTGTGTGTGGAGTCCTCCCAGCAGTGCCCAGAGTCAGGAGGGGTGTGTGCAGAGTCCTTCCAGCAGTGCCCAGAGTCAGGAGGGGTGGGTGCCTATCACTCCCAGCAGTGCCCCGAGTCAGGAGGGGTGGGTGCCTACCACTCCCAGCAGTACCCAGAGACAGGAGGGGTGGGTGCCTATCACTCCCAGCAGTGCCCAGAGACAGGAGGGGTGGGTGCCTATCACTCCCAGCAGTGCCCAGAGTCAGGAGGGGTGGGTGCCTATCACTCCCAGCAGTGCCCAGAGACAGGAGGGGTGGGTGCCTATCACTCCCAGCAGTGCCCAGAGTCAGGAGGGGTGTGTGCAGAGTCCTCCCAGCAGTGCCCAGAGTCAGGAGGGGTGGGTGCCTATCACTCCCAGCAGTGCCCAGAGTCAGGAGGGGTGGGTGCCTATCACTCCCAGCAGTGCCCAGAGTCAGGAGGGTTGTGTGCAGAGTCCTCCCAGCAGTGCCCAGAGACAGGAGGGGTGGGTGCCTATCACTCCCAGCAGTGCCCAGAGACAGGAGGGGTGGGTGCCTATCACTCCCAGCAGTGCCCAGAGACAGGAGGGGTGTGTGCAGAGTCCTCCCAGCAGTGCCCAGAGTCAGGAGGGGTGGGTGCCTATCACTCCCAGCAGTGCCCAGAGTCAGGAGGGGTGGGTGCCTATCACTCCCAGCAGTGCCCAGAGTCAGGAGGGGTGTGTGCAGAGTCCTCCCAGCAGTGCCCAGAGGCAGGAGGGGTGGGTGCAGAGTCCTCCCAGCAGTACCCAGAATCATGAGGGGTGGGTGCAGAGTCCTCCCAGCAGTGCCCAGAGACAGGAGGGGTGGGTGCAGAGTCCTCCCAGCAGTGCCCAGACACAGGAGGGGTGTTTGCAGAGTCCTCCCAGCAGTGCCCAGAGTCAGGAGGGGTGTGTGCAGAGTCCTCCCAGCAGTGCCCAGAGGCAGGAGGGGTGGGTGCCTATCACTCCCAGCAGTGCCCAGAGACAGGAGGGGTGGGTGCCTATCACTCCCAGCAGTGCCCAGAGTCAGGAGGGGTGGGTGCCTATCACTCCCAGAAGTGCCCAGAGTCAGGAGGGGTGGGTGCCTATCACTTCCAGCAGTGCCCAGAGTCAGGAGGGGTGTGTGCAGAGTCCTCCCAGCAGTGCCCAGAGGCAGGAGGGGTGTGTGCAGAGTCCTCCCAGCAGTGCCCAGAGTCAGGAGGGGTGGGTGCCTATCACTCCCAGCAGTGCCCAGAGTCAGGAGGGGTGTGTGCAGAGTCCTCCCAGCAGTGCCCAGAGTCAGGAGGGGTGTGTGCAGAGTCCTCCCAGCAGTGCCCAGAGTCAGGAGGGGTGGGTGCCTATCACTCCCAACAGTGCCCAGAGTCAGGAGGGGTGGGTGCCTACCACTCCCAGCAGTGCCCAGAGACAGGAGGGGTGGGTGCCTATCACTCCCAGCAGTGCCCAGAGACAGGAGGGGTGGGTGCCTATCACTCCCAGCAGTGCCCAGAGACAGGAGGGGTGGGTGCCTATCACTCCCAGCAGTGCCCAGAGTCAGGAGGGGTGTGTGCAGAGTCCTCCCAGCAGTGCCCAGAGGCAGATGGGGTGGGTGCCTATCACTCCCAGCAGTGCCCAGAGTCAGGAGGGGTGGGTGCCTATCACTCCCAGCAGTGCCCAGAGTCAGGAGGGGTGGGTGCAGAGTCCTCCCAGCAGTGCCCAGAGGCAGGAGGGGTGGGTGCAGAGTCCTCCCAGCAGTGCCCAGAGTCATAAGGGGTGGGTGCAGAGTCCTCCCAGCAGTGCCCAGAGTCAGGAGGGGTGTGTGCAGAGTCCTCCCAGCAGTGCCCAGAGGCAGGAGGGGTGGGTGCCTATCACTCCCAGCAGTGCCCAGAGACAGGAGGGGTGGGTGCCTATCACTCCCAGCAGTGCCCAGAGTCAGGAGGGGTGGGTGCCTATCACTCCCAGAAGTGCCCAGAGTCAGGAGGGGTGGGTGCCTATCACTTCCAGCAGTGCCCAGAGTCAGGAGGGGTGTGTGCAGAGTCCTCCCAGCAGTGCCCAGAGGCAGGAGGGGTGTGTGCAGAGTCCTCCCAGCAGTGCCCAGAGTCAGGAGGGGTGGGTGCCTATCACTCCCAGCAGTGCCCAGAGTCAGGAGGGGTGTGTGCAGAGTCCTCCCAGCAGTGCCCAGAGTCAGGAGGGGTGTGTGCAGAGTCCTCCCAGCAGTGCCCAGAGTCAGGAGGGGTGGGTGCCTATCACTCCCAACAGTGCCCAGAGTCAGGAGGGGTGGGTGCCTACCACTCCCAGCAGTGCCCAGAGACAGGAGGGGTGGGTGCCTATCACTCCCAGCAGTGCCCAGAGACAGGAGGGGTGGGTGCCTATCACTCCCAGCAGTGCCCAGAGACAGGAGGGGTGGGTGCCTATCACTCCCAGCAGTGCCCAGAGTCAGGAGGGGTGTGTGCAGAGTCCTCCCAGCAGTGCCCAGAGGCAGATGGGGTGGGTGCCTATCACTCCCAGCAGTGCCCAGAGTCAGGAGGGGTGGGTGCCTATCACTCCCAGCAGTGCCCAGAGTCAGGAGGGGTGGGTGCAGAGTCCTCCCAGCAGTGCCCAGAGGCAGGAGGGGTGGGTGCAGAGTCCTCCCAGCAGTGCCCAGAGTCATAAGGGGTGGGTGCAGAGTCCTCCCAGCAGTGCCCAGAGACAGGAGGGGTGGGTGCAGAGTCCTCCCAGCAGTGCCCAGACACAGGAGGGGTGTGTGCAGAGTCCTCCCAGCAGTGCCCAGAGTCAGGAGGGGTGTGTGCAGAGTCCTCCCAGCAGTGCCCAGAGGCAGGAGGGGTGGGTGCCTATCACTCCCAGCAGTGCCCAGAGACAGGAGGGTTGGGTGCCTATCACTCCCAGCAGTGCCCAGAGACAGGAGGGGTGGGTGCCTATCACTCCCAGCAGTGCCCAGAGTCAGGAGGGGTGTGTGCAGAGTCCTCCCAGCAGTGCCCAGAGGCAGGAGGGGTGGGTGCCTATCACTCTCAGCAGTGCCCAGAGTCAGGAGGGGTGGGTGCCTATCACTCCCAGCAGTGCCCAGAGTCAGGAGGGGTGTGTGCAGAGTCCTCCCAGCAGTGCCCAGAGGCAGGAGGGGTGTGTGCAGAGTCCTCCCAGCAGTGCCCAGAGGCAGGAGGGGTGTGTGCAGAGTCCTCCCAGCAGTGCCCAGTCACAAGAGGGGTGTGTGCCTAACACTCACAGCAGTGCCCATGGAACGCAAAGGGTGGAGTAGCCACAGATACCATGCCCACAAATTTCAGTCAGGTGCACAAAGACCCTGCAGTACATGTACCACATGTGTGCGAGGCTGGGAGTATACGCATGCATAGCGCAGAAAAGAAAACATGTACACATGAAGTCATGTCAATAGTCCACATACACAAGTACAATGACTACCAAGAATGCCACGAATGATGCAGGTGGAGACATCGCTCAGCATGCATGTGCAAAGTAGAAGGAGTCCATCACACACCCAGCTAATGTACACACAGCTCGGCGCTAAATATTGGGAACACCCTGCAGGGAAGATGTCAGGGTACACAGAGGAAGGAATACACCTTTGGACAATTTCACCATGCAGCAACTGCTTACATGAACACAGAAACCTAGCTAATACCGTGTGATGGCACACAGATCCTAGGGTCCCCCCTATGACCAGCACACTACTACATTTCCCACACACCCAACACATGATCACCACCCAAAATCATGTAGCAGCCCCACCAACAGCAATATCAGAAAAGCAGTAGTGTTCAAAGGAAACAAAAATGGCTTTAATCAGCATGATCAAAAATTGTTTGTTCGTAGAAAGTTCAATGTTTACAAAGCCCATAGGGCAGTCCAGAAGTCACAGCTGGATGGGGGACACAGTGGGATGCGTGTCCCCTAGCTTGCCTGCACAGTTACATTCCGTCGTCTTCCACAGGGGTGAGGGCATCATGTGGGGGCGAAGAAACAGGCACCGCAGGGACAGGAGGGTGAAGGGTAGGCGTCGTGGGTGCAGGGATGGAGGACTCCACCACAGGGGGTGGGGCAGGGCCAAAGGCGGAGGCCAGGATCTCGCTGCACACCTTAGCAAGGTCCTCCAGGGAATCCCCTGCACCCGAAGGAACCACAGGCCCCAAGGAGGGGGGGGGTCAGAGGGATGGGTCGCAGCGCCACTGGGGGAGGGTGTAGACAGGGGGGGACTCAACCACCCTGACCGAGGACTTCCTTGACCGCTTGCGTGGTGGTGTCACTGTGGGGCTCAGGGACAGAGCGGCCATGAAGGAGTCTTTGGGGGAGATGTGGCCAGGAGAGCTGAGGGGAGGGGATTTGGAGGGAGTGGATTGGGTGAAATGCGGACTCCCACTCTGGCTGCGTGTCACACATTTGCCCCCCAACCCAGTGGGTGTGCCTACTTCACCCTGTGTGTGCGTGTCAGGAGGTGTGCTGTGGACCTTCCCTGCTGGTGTGGTGCCTGTGTGTGTTGTGGTGGGTGCATGCTGACGTCTGGGTGTACATGGGACAGGCATGGGAGTGGGAAGTGTGGATGGGGCAGGGGTAGGGGGTGGGACGTAGCACTGCAGGAGACCCACTGCTGCAGTCAGTGTCGAGTCTATCGACCTCAGCAAGCTGCGTTGGTCAGCCTGCGATGAATGAATGCCCTCCAAGTATGCCTCCATGTTGTGCAGCACTTGGCTGTGGCCATGGAGGACATTAAGGATCGCAGCCTGACCAACCTGCAACTGCCGCTGGATGTCCACAGACACGGCATTGGCGGCAGCAGTGAAGACAGGGGCAGGGGGTGCGGTGCCTGGCAGGAAGGAGACATGTGGTGACCGGGCACGTTGGGAAGGGACACGAGCAAGTGGGAGGCGGCTGATGGCAATGGAGGGGGTGGGGCGAGATGTAGTGCCGCTGTCAGCTGCTGGTGCAGACGCCCCCCACTCGGAAAGATCATCCTCGGACCCGTCAGCTTCATACTCTGTTGTGCCAGTCGACAGGTCCCCGGCTTCACTCTCCTCCGCCTCAGTCCCACTTGATGTGCCAGCCCCGATGTCACCGCTGGCACTGGTGCTCGGTCCCTCTGCTCCGTCTGTGCCCATGTCTCCCTCCGTGTCCCCCGACGATGCTGTGGGCAGGGTGAAGAGACAGAAATTAATCACACACCTGTATACATATGTCACATGAGTCCAATCTACATAGGTCACAGTGCATAGCCTGAAACAAAAGAAGAGTTACATCTACAAAACAAGGTACATATGTAGGGCATGCAAGACACAGTTGTTTGACCCACCATGCCACCGAAAAACTATGGAGAGCATGACACAATAGCAAATAAGATGGAAAGGAATTTTGACTGAGGAGCAAGGCCCTGGGGACAATCCAGCACTGCATCTGCACCACATAGCGTGGCAGGAAATAACAATGAGCAGGGACCATATCCAGGAACAAGAGGCACATGCAGCATAGGTCATACTGAAAACATGCCCACCATGACTGGCCCACTGCACCTTGAGTGCATGTCCAGACAAACATCACACACTGGCCAGTCCTAGCAAGGAGATATCAGGTTGTGACATGAAGGCCATGCCCGCACCACCCACCCCCTACATAAGACTATTATTTGGAGGCACAGGAAGCACTTACATCCCTTAGTCTGGGTGAAATACACATGGGATGCAACAAATCAAGGTTGCACACAAAATACCCAAGGTGCGCCTGTCCAAATACTCATGTACAAATGGGCATCATCAGATGATTATAACAAGACACACAGGCAATGTCCACCGTGAGTATGAACAAGGAAAATCAGGTCAGGCTGTACAGTGGACACTTGTACTACATTTCACGTCAATATACATTTGGCCAGGGGACAATGGCACAGAGCACAACCTATGCTGTAGACACAGAGATTGTCGACATATTCGGATTACACACATGATACCTAGGAAAATATGCCCCTGGGGACAGTAGTGGCCACACAACTCCATGCTCCTGAATGGGAATGACTGCAACACACGCTACCATCCCTGCACTATGCGTACCGCACACTCATGCACATCATGTCACAGGCCACCACATAGGACATGCGTGCTGTGAGGCCTCACACTTGAGAGACTAACTCCCATGTCTGGACTTAGCATTAGTGCCAACTGACATGGAACCCACAAGACCAGAACTGGACAGGGCACAGGCAAGGTCCCAAAACCTGTTACACACCACCCCCACACATGATGCTGCAGGCATTGTACACGTGGAGAAGGTGCCAGGCTACATAACCTTGTGACGGAGTGACTTCACACAGACCAGGGAACACAGTGCAAGGAGGGGAAGGGAGGCAGGAGAGCACTGCAATACTGTGGGTAACAGGATCTGCACAGCACCATTAAACCCTGGCAGTGCATCCATGGAACAGTGCACTTACAAATGCTGGTGAAACACAACAAACACACATGTACCTACCCCCTTCCTGCTGCTGCATCTCCTGTAAGGGCCTGTCCAAGTCTGGAAATACCACCGCACACGCTTGTGGATGTGGGAGAGACGGCGGCGCCCGCGGTTCTTATGGCTCTCAGGTGAGTCCCCCAGCAGGACCCGTGCGATCCTCCGCGTCCAGCACCGGATATCCTGCCAGTGTTTCCTCACCTGGGACAGGCGCCGCTTCCGACCATCCGCACTCCTCACGGCACTGACGGCGGTCAGCCAGATCTGCTCCTTGGCAGAGGCGCCTACCTGTGAGGATGAACAAGTGACACTACATCAATACACCTGCAACATGTCACAGAGACACATATGAGAACAAATTAGCTGGTTACAACAAGGCATGTCATGCAGCCAACGCATTGCACCTTTGCCATAGGGACATACTCCTCTAGGGAAGGGCAAAAGCAGTACGTGCCAGTGAAAGTACACAGGTGGAATGAGGGCAAAGACACAATCAATTATAAAGGCTCACACTGTGCATCACACCCACCCCTCCTGTCTCTGGGCACTGCTGGGAGGACTCTGCACACACCTCTCCTGACTCTGGGCACTGCTGGGAGTGATAGGCACCCACCCCTCCTGTCTCTGGGCACTGCTGGGAGTGATAGGCACCCACCCCTCCTGTCTCTGGGCACTGCTGGGAGGACTCTGCACACACCCCTCCTGACTCTGGGCACTGCTGGGAGGACTCTGCACACACCCCTCCTGACTCTGGGCACTGCTGGGAGTGATAGGCACCCACCCCTCCTGTCTCTGGGCACTGCTGGGAGTGATAGGCACCCACCCCTCCTGTCTCTGGGCACTGCTGGGAGACATCAGGCATTCCCCCCGGGACCCCCCCTACAGTACATAGCATGTGTGTCACACCTGGACACAATGGCAGAAGTCACAGTCACAAAAAAGGGACACAGTCTGTGCTAGTAGCCTCTGCACTCACCTGATACCCTGGTCGCCCATACAGCAGGGGGTACTGTGGGAGGATCACATCCAGCAATGCCAGGTTCTCCTCCAGGGTGAATGGCTGTGACCTCTCCACAGACCTTGACATGGTTCCAGGGAATCAGGAGCAGCAGCAGTGTGGTAGAATCGAAATATGTGCAGGCAAGTGCTCCCTCATGGGACCTGGCTGCCTTATATCTGCCTTGCTGGCCTGTTTCATGCACAGGAGTACAGAGTGATTGGTCACTCACCTTTGCATCCTATGTTTCCTCCAATCCCTTCAAACCTAGCACAGTCAGTGGGTTCTTATTGTGTTTTTTTCTTCAGCATGATGTCAACCCCACAAACACATTGCAACAAAGTAGATTCATTCCAACTGACTTCTGATGTGCACCTTCCAGAACAAATTCAAACTTAAAACTTGGTCTCCATGACAACCAGCATGCATGTAGGCCTTAATACTTGTCCCTCATGTGTCCCCTATGTAAAATTGAGCTTCACCCACAGGTACGGTGCGTTCCGGGCCTCTAGGGCACCCCAAATGCATAGCAACGGCCCATACACACGCCTGTACGTTCACTATCACTACGAGTACGCATACGCGAGAACACCCATAGTGGTACGGACCGTACACACGCCTGTACGTTCACTATCACTATGGGTGTCCTCGCATATGCGAACTCGTACTGGTACGGCCCGTACACACGCCTGTACGTTCACTATCACTACGAGTACGCATACGCGAGAACACCCATAGTGGTACGGACCGTACACACGCCTGTACGTTCACTATCACTATGGGTGTCCTCGTGTATGCGTACTAGTACTGGTACGGCCCGTACACACGCCTGTACGTTCACTATCACTACGAGTACGCATACGCGAGAACACCCATAGTGGTACGGACCGTACACACGCCTGTACATTCACTATCACTATGGGTGTCCTCGCGTATGCGTACTCGTAGTGATAGTGAGCGTACAGGCGTGTGTACGGGCCGTACCACTACGAGTACGCATACGCGAGGACACCCATGGTGATAGTGAACGTACGCACGCGTGTACGGGCCGTACCACTACGAGTACGCATACGCGAGGACACCCATAGTGATAGTGAGCGTACAGGCATGTGTACGGGCCGTACCACTGCGAGTACGCATACGCGAGGACACCCATAGTGAAAGTGAGCGTACAGGCGTGTGTACAGGCCGTACCACTACGAGTACGCATACGCGAGGACACCCATGGTGATAGTGAACGTACGCACGCCTGTACGGGCCGTACCACTATGGGTGTTCTTGCGTATGCGTACTTACTGACCGTACACATGCCTGTATGCTCACCATCACTATGGGTACACATACGGCAGCACTCCCATAGTGATATGAGAACGTACACAGGCCCTCTTAGCAGCAGTACGGTGGTTTTCACACATCACAGTGGTGACAGGCAGCACACAGGAAGGAATAGGGCTGACATACTTGTCCATGGATGGACATCAAGGCATTGTCTGGGCAGTACTACATGTGTGGGGCACAGGTGTGACAGGCTGTGATGTGGCACATTACTCCTGAGTCGAGAAGGCACCAGATGTATGATGATGTGTGTACAGATGTAATGTGTGACGGTGCAATGTGTGCCAGGCATGCCCTTGACTCCTTTGACCTGTGTGCATGTCGTACTGCACACTTGGGATGAGCGTCACTGGCATGGCATGGACACCAACACACGGAAGTGTCCCCTGATGCCCGGTACAGGGGTTACCACACCTGACATGTCACTACCCACGGTGCACGATGTGACTATGTCATGTATGTGTGGGGGGTTCCCATTAGGTTGATGTTGGAGCACCCTCAGAAGCTGCAGCTGTTGCAGCAACCAACATGTGTCTGTGTGTAGATTGACATTGCACACTGTTCCGCACACCATGCCACATGTGGTATCGGATGTGAGGTGCGTATGTATGCATGGGACACGGAGTATCGTAACAAGGACATGTCTGCATCCTCTGTATGAATGTGTGGTGAGTCATGACATGTACACCTTCATGGCAAGGTGTGTGGGCTGTCCTAGTGTAATGTCATGTGACCTGTGGCTCTAGTGTTCCGCTACCAGTCTCTGCAATCGACATCCTACTTCTGCTGATGTGTGGATGTATGTCACTCCTGTCTTGCGTCTGGCTGTTCACTTGCACTGGGACACAGCTAATCCCATGCCATGGCATGTGGAGGTTCACAATCTCCGTGTGTAGCTGGGTCTTGGTAGGAGTGTCACCTGGCAGCCATACGTGTCCAGGGCATGTGGCACATACCTGACTCCGTATGTAGCATATGTGTATAGACAGATTAACATGTGCTCAGTACAAATTAATTGTTGCTGTGGTGCACTCACTCTTCCTTGTCACTTCCAAATTACTGCAGAGCGCCGCCTCTTCCACGAGCAATTCCGGACTTGGCTGCCATGCGGGAGAATGACTGTATCCGGTGCTACCGCTTCCCCCAACGGTTGATTCTGGATTTGACGGCGAGACTGGCACCACACCTGCAACCGCTGCACAGGTATCCTACGGCACTGACACCCAAGCTGAAGGTAATGGCAGCCCTACATTTTCTAGCCACGGGTACCTTTCAAAATACCATAGCTCATGCTGGTGGCATGTCCCAGAGCATGTTCTGCCGTGTGCTGCATGATTTCTTAGAGGCCATGTTGATTCACCTGGATGACTTCATCCATTTTCCTACCCCTGAAATGTTGACTGGGGTCAAGCATGGATTCTATGCCCTGGGAGGGATGCCCCATGTCATTGGGTCCATAGATGGGACACATGTTGCTTTCGTACCACCACAGGAGGTAGCGTACCGGAATCGCAAGCACTACCACACCATCAATGCCCTTGTGGTGTGTCTGTCCAACATGGTGATTTCACATGTCTGTGCTCGTTTTCCAGGATCAGCACACAATGCCTACATCATGAGGCGTAGCGGGGTGCCTGAAATGATGACGCAGCTGCGCAACGAACGAGCATGTGTTGTTGGTGGGTACAGTCTGTCTGTCCTGTATTTTGCGTAGACTTCCAGCACAACCGCTTCTCCTGTCCTGCTTATGTCCATGTGCTTTCCATGTAGGGGACGCTGGCTATCCCAACATGCCATGGCTGATCACACCTCTCTGCAACCCCATCACGCCGGCCCAGCTCCGCTACAACACCGCCCATGGCCGGACAAGGCGAGTGATAGAGAGGACGTTTGGCCTCCTGAAGAGCCGATTCAGGTGCCTACACAAGACAGGCGGCGCCCTCCCATATGCCCCGGCGAAGGTCTGCAAAATCTTCATGGTCTGCTGCATGCTGCACAACATGGCAGTTGAGAAAGCTGTGCCACTCATCCTGGATCAAGATGACGAGGACCATCCACCCGTGGAGGACGAAGGGCTTGGCAATGGGGCTAGTGATGTGGAGGATGTGGAGCCGTAAGAGGACATCCGGACTCGGCTCATACGCAACTTCTTTGCTTAGTTGTGAGTACCAGTGTCCGAGTGTGCACGCATTGGTCCCCGTGTGGCATGTGTTGTGATGTGTGTCTCCACCTGCATGTATGGCACGTGAGTCAGAGGTGTGTGTGGGTGTGTCACTGGAGTGATGGTGCCAGTGATGGTTGTATTTCCCCAGTCATAATTGTGACCTAGCATGTTGTCATCCATACATGTGTCGAGTAAATGCACATGCAAGTGGCTGTGCTTTTTGTGGCTGACTTCTTGTGTGTCTCTCTTCCCCAGGTACTTGCGCATGCCGTCTGCTGCTTGCATTGTTGTGGCACTGCTATTCCTCATGGACACGTCATCGTGTGCTGACTCAGCGTTACAGGCACGGACACGTTTGGAAGTCTCCTTAGGGTAAGGGATGCATCAGGGGTGTATTGGGTGTGGCAGTTGTTCACGATGCATGCACACTGCCCCTGTCGATGTTTGGTTCCTCTGCAGACATGTTGCATCACCATGGTACACATGACAAGTAGCTGGGTACACCTGAATAGATGGTCAGACTTGTTGACAGTCATCTGTGATGGGATAGTGGATTGTGATGATGGCATCAATGTGTGTAACACTGCCCTCGGACACATACGGTTTGCATTGGCTTGACATGCTGTGGGACTTCCACATCAGCGGATCAATGGTGTATGGCAGGCTCTCCGTGAGCAGCTGGGGGTGTTTAGCTGTTAGCCCACACTTGTGTGCCAGTTCCATGGCTATCACGCATTTGTGCTGCAGAAGGGGGGTGCCAGTGTTGGACCCACATGTTACTCCACATGAACTGTTCATGTGTACTTCAATTTGCCTCTGCAATCCCGAATACATGACTAATAAAGGTGTCCCTATGCCTCCAAGGTGCCTCTTCTCAGTCAATGCTGGTGTGTTGCCACGGTGCATCCGGCATGTCTGGCATGGTTTTCCCTGATAGTGGCTATGTGTCTATGTGTCGAGTAGCAAGATGCAAGCTGTGTGTGTGGGATTAGACTGTGTATTGTGCATGATGTCCATGACTGTGTGGGTATTGTGACATGTGCCATCCCCATGCATGCAACGTTGGCCAGGCCCCCATTATCTGCATCCACCGGACTCAAGCTTGCAGAACATGGTTCTGCCACCTGTCTACACATACCTGGGTGCCCCCCAGGACACTGGACATGATCCCTGACCTCTGCGCATGACTGTTGCTGTACTCAATTTGTCTGTCGGCACGGTTGTGCGGCCACCCCCTCAGCTGGTTGGGCCCATCACGGGTGTGTATGGTGCTCCATGTCTGTCTTGCCTAATACACTGTGACCCGTGTGTCCTGTGCCAGACTCAGGCCCCAGGGTGTGGATGGTTGAAGTCAAAAGAGAACTCAGGCATGTTTAGACTTTACAAGACACATGTAAGGTAATAATGCAACCAGCAGGCATCTTCTCTTCATGGTGTGACTTTTTATTTTAGTGGGGGGGGGGGTATGACATGAGGGGCTTTCCGGGTGTTTGGAATCCAAAGATCAGTAGGGGAGTTGGTGTCCTTGCCATTGGAAATCCTCAGAGTCCATGCCACAGTCTTTGTCAACATTGGTCAGACAGTGACCAGCAAGCCCATGTGGCAGAGAATGTCTTTTGATGCTGTGCTGCTGTTGCTCCAGTGGGCCAGGTGCCAGGCCAGGTGTCCTGGGAGATGGTGCTGTAGCGCCGACCCTCACGGTCTTTTCCGTGGACGACCCGCCCTCCTGTGGGGACCCTCAGAAGCAGGCCGTGACGATGTTTGGGATGCTCCATCGGATGTTTCCTCCTCCTCCTCCTGATCCCTCCCTGTGGGTGGTGATGTTCTACGCCTTCTGGCACAGGGAGGGTTGCCCATGTTGTCGGCCATCCGACGGAGTGTACTGTGAATTCCCGTGAACACCGTCACAAGCTCAGCTTGTCTGTCCTCCATCCTCCGTTGGTGTTGCAGTAGACAGGCATGTTGCTCCGCATGTTGCTGGGCCTGCTGGGTCTTGATCTCATCGAGGGTCCCCTTCATATCGTTGAGGGTGGACACAACCTGGGCCATGCCCGTGGTGTCCTGCCGGTATGTGTCCAGGATGTTTTGGACATGGGAAAATACCGGTTCCCCAGCCAACTGGTCAGGCTGGCGCCTCCGCCGTCCTCCACTCCCACCACCCCTGCCCACTTGCACGTGGCCTGCCCTTGTGGGCACATCGGGTCTCCGGGACCCCTGAGGGGTGGCATTGGCGTTGTCGCCTGCCTCCTCCTGGGTGCCCGGGACACCGTGTCCCTCCTGGCCAGCCTGGCTGCTTTGTGGTGGTGGGGCAGGGATCCTGGGTGTCTCCTGGGATGTGGCAGGAGTGGGGGTGGTGGTTGGCCCCGTTGTACCTGACGCAGGTGCTGCAGGTCGTTGGACACCAGAGGGGCCAGGTTGGTCGGGGTCGTCCACAGAGTGGTGAGAGTCGTCGCTGCCGGTGGGATCGGCCTCCCGCAGAGCCGGGTCCTGTGAGTCTTCCCCCCCAGTGTTGGGGGGTGAACCACGAGGTTGACCTGTGTGTGAGAGAGACAATGTTAATTTTGTTCCATGCAACATCCATGTTTCATTAGTTTCTAAGTTGGAAGATTTCCTCTGGGAATTTGGATCTGTCTTGCATTCCACTCACAGTGCACTTGTGCATGGGTATGTCCCTTGGGCACAGCTTTGGCGACTTTACCTATGTGTGGCACAGTCTTACTTGCTGCGTCAAGTGTGACTGCAGTCAGCAGTTGAGTGGGCAGGTGTGGCGAGCCGTGCATTGGCGCCTTCCGTGTTGCACTGTACGTGGGCACATGAAGTTGTTCCACACACTTCAATGATGCAGGTAGCTGTCGTTGTGCTCGTGCACAGGTTGTGACATGGCCCTGTGTTTTGCCATGGAGGAGAGGGGGGGTTCTGGCACTGGCCACCCTTGTCTACATGCACGCAGTCCACCTGCTGACGAGCATACATTCCCACACACCACAAGGCTGATTTGCTCTCCCTGTGTCTCCCTCCCTCTCTGTCCCCCTCTCCCTCCCTCTCTGTCCCCCTCTCCCTCCCTCTGTGTGTCAGCCTCCTCCCTCTGTCCGTCTCCCTGTGTCTCCCTCCCTCTCTGTCCCCCTCTCCCTCCCTCTCTGTCCCCCTCTCCCTCCCTCTGTGTGTCAGCCTCCTCCCTCTGTCCGTCTCCCTGTGTCTCCCTCCCTCTCTGTCCCCCTCTCCCTCCCTCTCTGTCCCCCTCTCCCTCCCTCTGTGTGTCAGCCTCCTCCCTCTGTCCGTCTCCCTGTGTCTCCCTCCTTCCCTGTCCCCCTCTCCCTCCCTCTCTGTCCCCCTCTCCCTCCCTCTGTGTGTCAGCCTCCTCCCTCTGTCCGTCTCCCTGTGTCTCCCTCCCTCTCTGTCCCCCTCTCCCTCCCTCTCCCTCCCTCTCTGTCCCCCTCCCCCTCCCTCTGTGTGTCAGCCTCCTCCCTCTGTCCGTCTCCCTGTGTCTCCCTCCCTCTCTGTCCCCCTCTCCCTCCCTCTCTGTCCCCCTCTCCCTCCCTCTGTGTGTCAGCCTCCTCCCTCTGTCCGTCTCCCTGTGTCTCCCTCCCTCTCTGTCCCCCTCTCCCTCCCTCTCTGTCCCCCTCTCCCTCCCTCTGTGTGTCAGCCTCTTCCCTCTATCCGTCTTCCCGTGTCTCCCTCCCTCTCTGTCCCCCTCTCCCTCCCTCTGTGTGTCACCCTCTGTCACCTCAGCCCAGCTTCCTGGGCACACACTGTTAGCAGATCTTTGAATGGCCCTTGGCTTGTTGATGTGAGTTTGTTTCTGATCTCCAGGCACCCATTGGGTGTAGTGTCTGTGTCTGCGCTGCTGCTGTGGTGGTGTGTGCTGCCACTCTTTCACAGTGTTGGCTGTTCATTAGCTGCTGTCATGTGCAAAACAGTGCCTTCACCCCCATGTGTTAATGCAAGGTGTCCGCCATTTGCTGGCGAGTCTTTCCTGTGTGGGGACACACTGTTTGTCTGGCTGTGACCTAGGCCATATGGGCAGAGGGCATTGTTGTCTGCTTCTGAGTTGCACTATGTGATTTTTGGGGACCACCCTCCCGCCATCCGGCTTATCGTGTCATGTGTTGGTGTCTTCTGTGGCCTGTGACTTGACATTGTCCAGCTCGGTGCATGGGGCATGGTGGCGCCAGTGGCATGTGCATGTTCATGGAGTGTGGTTGAGTCATGCGATAGCTTGGGGTGGTTGCGTGCCTGTTTGTGAGTTTGGTTATGGATGACGTTCCCCCCATGTGAGGTGCGTTGTTTGTGTACTCACCCGGGTCTCGGAGTCCTCCTAATCCTTCGACTGCCTCCACCGGCAGTATGGCCATCACCCTCTCCTCCCAGGGATGGTAGTGTACGGGTCTGCGGGACGGCCCTCCTCCAGTGACGTTGGCCTGGTTGTGTTCATCTGTCATCTTGGCTCGGACCCTCCTCCGCAGATCGTACTACCTGGCTTGGCATTCCTGCTTGTTCCTTCTGGTGTCCGCAACAGCGTTCACAGCATCGACGATGGTCTGCCACATAGCTGTTTTTGCTGAAATGCTGGTCTGTCTGACCAATGTTCCAAAGAGGTGTGGCTCGACTCTGAGGATTTCATCGACAAGGACCTCCAACTCTCAGTTATTGAACTTTGGATTCTTGTTAGTGGGCATGGTGAGGGGTGTGGGTGTGGAAGGTGGGGGGGGTGTGGATGGTTGTGGGTGTGTGGGTGTGGTTGTGCAGGTGTGTGTGTGAATGTGATGAGGGGGTGTTTGTGAAGGTGGTTGTGTGAAGGTGTGCAAGTGTAAGGTGTGGTAAAGCTTCTAGTATGGTGCTGTAGGTTGTCTGTGGGGTCTGGCAGCAGTGACTCTGTTGCAAAGGCTCATGGTTTGTGTGTGTGGGCCCTTTTTATTGGTCCATTGGTGGGTGTGGCTGTGTTTGAACTTTGGGTGGGTGTGTTATAAGGAGTGGTGGTGTTTTGGGCCTCTGTTTGTTTTTGGCAGTTGCAGGTCAGTGAATGTGTTGTTTTAGTGGTTGTTGGACATGTTTAGTGGCTTTGTGCCATTCGAATAGTGTATTCTTGTGCTGTTTTGGTTTGTCCTGGTTGTGTACGTGCGTTTTTAGCGTGTATACGGGGTGTACATAGGACATTTTGTTGTACTGTGCTGTCCTTGTGTGTGGCTTGGTACGACTCGTACATGCGGTTGTGATGTTGGGGCCTGGGGTGCGCTCCGTACTTAGAATGTTGTGGTGGGGGTACGACTCTAACGTACACGGGTGTACATACATGGGTGGGGGTACGACTCTAATGTACACGGGTGTACATACAGGGGGGGTACGACACGTACAGGGGTGTACATACACGGGGGTACGACACGTACACGGGTGTACATACAGGGGGGGTACAACACGTACAGGGGTGTACATACACGGAGGGGTACGACACGTACAGGGGTGTACATACACGGGGGGTACGACACGTACCCCCCGTGTGGAACCTTTTGACCCAGTTCCTGAGGCGGAAGCCGGGAACTGGAGGTACTCTGTTCTTTTAAAATTTCTCTGTGTGGTGTCACAATTTGATCACTTGTATTTTAAAGACCTAAGCCTCATACCTCACTCAGCGCTCACGCACAGCTGATGGAAATAGCTGCTTCGCGCCCTTCCTGGCTCTTCTAGCCTGCCGCCGCCATCACCACCGGCGTGCACGCTGACTCCGCCCCTTTCTGAGGCCACGCCCCCCGCTCAGTGTATATAAACAGCCGATTCTCGAGCTGCAACCGGAAACCTTTTGACCCAGTTCCTGAGGCGGAAGCCGGGAACTGGAGGTACTCTGTTCTTTTAAAATTTCTCTGTGTGGTGTCACAATTTGATCACTTGTATTTTAAAGACCTAAGCCTCATACCTCACTCAGCGCTCACGCACAGCTGATGGAAATAGCTGCTTCGCGCCCTTCCTGGCTCTTCTAGCCTGCCGCCGCCATCACCACCGGCGTGCACGCTGACTCCGCCCCTTTCTGAGGCCACGCCCCCCGCTCAGTGTATATAAACAGCCGATTCTCGAGCTGCAACCGGAAACCTTTTGACCCAGTTCCTGAGGCGGAAGCCGGGAACTGGAGGTACTCTGTTCTTTTAAAATTTCTCTGTGTGGTGTCACAATTTGATCACTTGTATTTTAAAGACCTAAGCCTCATACCTCACTCAGCGCTCACGCACAGCTGATGGAAATAGCTGCTTCGCGCCCTTCCTGGCTCTTCTAGCCTGCCGCCGCCATCACCACCGGCGTGCACGCTGACTCCGCCCCTTTCTGAGGCCACACCCCCCTTGGTCTCCCATAAATGTGCCTTTACAAGACGCGCAGCGGACGAGCGCAGCGGGAGCGCCGTTTGCGCGCCGAAGGCGCGCCTAAGGCAAGCCCGTCTGCGCCCGTCCGCGACAAGACCGCGACAGGCGCAGGAAACTCTGCCCATTTCACCTCCCACATCTCCTACCATTCTAACGACCTCCTTCAACTACAGGTCACTAAGCAGTGTCCATGTATACTCGACCCAGCCGCACTTTCAGGCCCAGTCAGTTGCAAACACTGCCACTGGTCCACCGGGCTCTATTTAGCAGTTCCACCGGCCAATATGCCTCAGGCCCCTCGGCCCCCCTTCAAAGGCGGCCTGATCAACGCGCGCTCCATGTGCAAACACAACCAAGATATACACGATCTTATCTTGGAGTCCGACCTCGACTGCCTCATGATAACTGAGACATGGCTAACAGCAGACAGTAACCCTGATATTGCTGTCGCTCTTCCCCTGGGCTACTCACTCTTCAGGGAAGACAGAGCCAAGGGCCGTGGCGGAGGTGTTGCAATCCTTCTCAAAGACACCTTCTCCTGCCACACCTTTAGTCTAGAGTCCCTAAAAAAGACTGAAGGACTAGGCTTCTCCATTAAACTAAACGACCATACTTCGTTCTCAGGCGGACTCATTTATCGCCCACCCGGCAACGCATCTGAGTTCCTCGACTCACTGCACGACTCTTTAGGACAACTTTCACTCAGATACCCTTTCTTCACCCTCCTTGGTGATTTTAACCTCCATCTAGAATCGACAACAGACATTCATACCATCAATTTCGTTCAAACCCTCGATATATTCAATTTTAAGCAATTTGTCACCTCACCCACCCACTCCCTAGGTCATACCCTCGATGGAGTCTGCACAAACTTCTCTCTCTTGACCACACTATCGCCCTTGCCCCAGATCTGGTCTGATCACTTCTTGATCCCATTTCACATCCTGAACGAAAACCTATCCAACCGCAACAAATCTGTTTCCCTCCCCGCCAATCACATCAATTGGAAAAAGGTCCAGGATAACATTACTCTCAATCCGTCAATACAAACTCAAGCACCCACCCTCTCCGGTAATATTGATACCGACGCCGATCTTTTTCACAACTGGATCACCCAAGAAATAAAATCCAGAATCCCGCCCTCACGCCCCCGCACCTCCCGGGGCAAAACTAAACCCAATGCCCCTTGGTTTACACCAGAACTCGCTAATGCACATCTGCTTTGTAAAAAGGCAGAAAGAAAATGGCGGACGGCCTACGAGGTTACTTATTGTACCTCTTATATCGCAACTAGGAAAAACTACCTTTCGGAAATCAAACTGGCAAAGAAAAACTACTACATCAACGCCATAAAAAACGCAGGCCAAAAACAAAAGGCGCTGTTTGCGATAGTCAAATCATTTACGCAACCCAAGGCTCTTTTGCCTGAAATCCCCCCCTCCCAGAAATTCTGCGATCAAATTTCTGACTTCTTCGAGGAAAAAATTGCCTCGATCCAGATCAACTTTCCCCCCCCCCGCCACTCTCCCAGTGCCCCCCCCACTGGTCCCCCAAAGCTGTACGCTAAGTCGCTTCTCCCCTATCACTCTTGAGCAGTCGAAAAAAGCCATCCTGGCCTGTAAATCGGGCTCCCCGTCTGATCCTTGTCCTCCCAAGATACTTCACCAACTAATCGACGAGGTTAACCCGACCATCAACAACCTAATCAACTCCTCGCTTAGCTCAGGCACAGTTCCTAGCCGCTGGAAAAAAAGAATCGTCAAACCCCTTATGAAGAAGGCGAATAAACCCCCGACGGATCTCACCAACCTCCGCCCAATCTCGTTACTCCCGGCCTTGGGAAAAATCACGGAACATCTAGTCCACAATGAACTGAAACACTATCTAGATGAAAACAACCTTCTCCATCCTCAACAATCCGGATTCCGCCCCAAGCACTCGACAGAAACCGCTCTCATTGAACTGTCTGACACTATAAAAACCCTGCAAGATCAGAGAAAAAACTCCATCCTCATCCTTCTCGACCTTACGGCGGCGTTTGATACCGTCTCCCACACCATCCTTATCAGCAGACTCTGGGACATCGGCATCTCTCACTCTGCCCTATCCTGGATCTCGTCTTTTCTCTCCGACCGTTCCCAAACCGTTTCTTTGGGTCCATTTCACTCCAAAGACAAACTTGTCTCCTCAGGTGTCCTGCAAGGCTCCATCCTGAGCCCTCTCCTTTTTAACGTTTACCTCATTCCCCTCCTTAATCTAATAGAATCATTCGGCATACCTGTTACCTCCTATGCCGATGACACTCAGCTCATTGTGCCATTGGACAAACTATCTACCAAAGCTGAACTCAACCTAAAACACTGCCTGACTGAAGTATTTCGATGGATGGACAATAACCACCTGAAATGCAATTCGAGCAAAACGGAGATCCTTCCGATCGGTACAAATATCTCCTTTTGTCCAGCACTTTGGTGGCCGGACAATTCTGTTGCCCCCCCCCAGACAGTTTCGTCGGCCAGGAACCTCGGCGTTACCTTTGACTCCGACCTCTCCTTCGATCAGCATGCCAGAACCGTCGCAGGCAAATGCTTTGGAATGATCAGATCCATGAGAAAGTTCTTTGACTTTCTTCCCATCGATGCCAGAAAGACGGTGACAGTAGCACTCATAATCTCGCGACTGGACTACTGCAACGGCTTGCTCGCAGGAGCCAAAAAGAACACCATCCAAAAACTGCAGAGCGTACTACACACAGCCGCCCGTCTTGTCCTGGGCCTTCCCCGCAGATCCTCTATTTCTGCAGCACTTCGTTCACTTCACTGGCTCCCCCTTCACAAAAGGATTCTCTTCAAGATCCTGATTATAGCCTTTCGTGCCTACAACAAAACAGGCCCTAAATACCTCACCAAACGCTTCCCCCACTACCTGCCCAGCCGTCACCTTCGCTCAACCAACGACAACCTCATTCTTCTCCCCAAATACAATCTGAAAACGAAGGGTGAGAAGACCCTCAGCTTCCTTGCAACTAAAGCCTGGAACAAACTACCCAAAACCCTCAGACAACAAACCCAGGAAAAACCTTTTCGAAAACTGCTAAAAACCTGGATCTTTAATCTCCCGGACGATCACTCCAAAGCTTCCATCTAATCCTCTTGGACTGGCTCACTTAGGTTCCCTAGCGCCAAGATGCTCCCTCCGGAGCGAACGTCGCGCTCTATAAATACCCCACAAAATACAAATACAAATACGTACACGGGTGTACATACACGGGGGGTACGACACGTACAGGGATGTACATACATGGAGGGGTACGACACATACACGGGTGTACATACACGGGGGTACGACACGTACACAGGTGTACATACACGGGGGTACGACACGTACACGGGTGTACATACAGGGGGGGTACGACACGTACAGGGGTGTACATACACGGAGGGGTACGACACGTACACGGGTGTACATACACGGGTGGGGGTATGACTCTAATGTACACGGGTGTACATACAGGGGGGTACGACACGTACACGGGTGTACATACATGGGTGGGGGTACGACTCTAATGTACACGGGTGTACATACACGGGGGTACGACACGTACACGGGTGTACATACACGGGGGGTACGACACGTACAGGGGTGTACATACAGGGGGGGTACGACACGTACACGGGTGTACATACACGGGGTTATGACACGTACACGGGTGTACATACACGGGGGTACGACATGTACACGGGTGTACATACACGGGTGGGGGTACGACTCTAATGTACACGGGTGTACATACACGGGGGGTACGACACGTACACGGGTGTACATACAGGGGGGTACGACACGTACAGGGGTGTACATACACGGAGGGGTACGACACGTACAGGGGTGTACATACACGGGGGTACGACACGTACACGGGTGTACATACACGGGTGGGGGTACGACTCTAATGTACACGGGTGTACATACACGGGGGGTACGACACGTACACGGGTGTACATACACGGGTGGTACGACATGTACAGGGGTGTACATACAGGGAGGGTACGACACGTACACGGGTGTACATACATGGGGGGTACGACACGTACAGGGGTGTACATACACGGGGGGTACGACATGTACACGGGTGTACATACATGGGTGGGGGTACGACTCTAATGTACACGGGTGTACATACACGTGGGGTACGACACGTACACGGGTGTACATACACGGGGGGTTCGACACGTACGTACGGGGGCTGGGGAGGGGTCGGCGCGTACGTACGGGGGCTGGGGGGGATCAGCACGTATGCGGGCACATGTCTCCATGGTTGCTATGAGTGTTCGGTGCGGACGGTGTTTTTTCCATACGGTTGTAACTTCTGACGCACGGGATGGATCGTGATTCCGCGGTCGGACTTCACTTTTCACATTTGTGCGGTGATTCGTCCGAGGACGTGTCGGACACATTTTCCGACCCGAGGACGTGTGGGGAATGATTCCCAATGCGATTCGTATGGTCTTTTTCCCATGCGAATCGTAATTGGCAGTTTGTACGGCACTTGTACGAATCGTACGGTAAAAAGACCCGATACGAGTCGTACGGGGAACATTTTTACCGGATCGTAATTGGCACCTGAGTGTCTTCAAAGACAGCAAAATTAGTCCAGGCCTGATTTCTATACCCATTACTCATGGAAGGATCCGGTTCTTTGCAAGGAGGAAACGAAGAATATATTTCTGCAATTTTCTCATAAAAAAAGGTTGCCAGATTCTCACATAAAATTTGAGACACGGGTATGGAACTTAGGGAGGCCAGAGGATTAGTGAAACATTCTACAATCTTGAAGATTTCTTTTTTTTAATTGTTAGCCGCTCGAATCTGATTAGCGAAATGGTTTCTCATGGCTGACCGCTTAATGCGATGAAAAGTCCTAAGGGCGTTTTTATAAATGAGTTTGGCTTCCAATGAATAGTTCCGTCGCCAAACTCTTTCCAGCTTCTTACAGGCACTCTTTCTAGCTTTAAGATCATCTGTAAACCACGGGGCGGAAGGACGATTACGAACAGTATTCCTCAACACCCCCGGAGCAATACTATCTAAAGTTTGGATTACTTGCATCTTAAAAGCTAGAGCATCCTGATTAACGTCTCCCGTAAGGTGGGAAGGAGACATTCCCCAGTTATTAGTGAAGGTAGTTGGCGAAACCTTCCGCCAATCTCTAGTCTCTGTCATAGAGTGGGGGCCTGTCTTGGGTTTATAGTTTCTTTTAAAAGTAAAAGGAACAAAATAATGGTCAGACCAAGTAACTTGTTGAGGAAAGCTCATTACCAAGGTCTGGTCATTTGTAAAAACCAGGTCCAACGTATGACCACCTCTATGAGTGGCACTCTGCACCTTCTGTAAGAGATTCAACCCCTGGAGCGTATCAATAAGTTTACTGGCTTCCACATTTTCACTATCATCCACATGGAGATTAAAATCCCCTAGGACCGTGAATGAAGGGAAAATCAAAACTGAGCTGCTAATCCACTCATACAGATCTGTTAGATACCTAACAGGGGATGAGGGTGGCCTATATATAAGTAGGCCAGCCATTATGGGGTAGGAAGGGCAGGAGATATTAAAGGATAAGGCCTCGATGGGACCAAACTCCTCCAACTTCTTGAAGGAGACGTCCCACTTATCCCGTACTATGATCGCTACCCCGCCTCCCACTCGATCCATAGCTCGATTCGCAGCCACTAGTCTGTAGCCAAAGGGAACTGCCAGCGCAATATCCGGCTGAGAACTTTCTCTCAGCCAAGTTTCCGTCAGAAAGACTATGTCCCAGGCTTCACATTTCATACTTAACCATATCTCGTCAGCATGTTTGGGAAGGGACCTACAGTGAATCAGATAGCTAAAAATGTAGTCCACATTTGCAAATCGGGGAAGTTTTCAGTTTGTAAAGGGATCCTGTACATGAGTTTTGCAAGATATAGCAGACTGCGTGCATTTGAGCATGATGAAGGCCATAATTGTGGTAATATATGATAAATAAAGAGTAAAAAAAAATTGGCCCACCAGACCATACAATAGGCCTACAAAAACTGGCCCACACACTGACCTATTATATAAGCACTTCTAGCACTGCCAGATGGCTCCATAGGCCAGTCCGACCCTGGACACCGAGACATTGTCCATGTCAGTGCTTTAAAAGAATTATGGGAACTGTGATGCTGTGCGCAAAGAGACGGGGTGAGTGAGCGTGAGGGCGGGGTCAAAGGCATGGCTTAAATAATAAAATATTCTGTAACTTTTTTCTATCTTTCATCTCCAGGAACCACATATAAAATAAGGCACAGGTTTAATGAAAATAAATGCCAGTTAAGTTCGTCAGTGGCAAATGTACTATCGTACATGAAACCTCTATTAGTAAATGCACTGCAGGGGTCTATGTCTGTAACAAGACGACCACAGAAGTGAATCCTGGTTGGTGTAGTGAAAAACAGTGACTTGAGTAATTTTGGTGCTATGAGGCCCCAGTCAGTGACAGAAATCGCTGACTATGTAAGTCATTATTTTAAACTTTCATTACACACAGTATATAGGCTGCTACAAAATGCACAAAAAAGTTTAAGTTAGAAAAGTGCTCTAAAATATAGGTTTTGGGAATACAAAGACTGTACATGGTGCATTTTTTTATTACTGTCCTTTAAAAGCACACACTCCACCGCTCAGCTAGTAACGCCCTTACAATACCAACTAAAAAGAATAAATCTGTGTTATTACGAAGCTTCAAGTGATTCCATCAATTAAAGCCAGTACCAGCTTCCAAGCACAGTTTTCATTTGCAGATTGACCAGATAAGCACATTCAAATTTCTTTCAGGGAAGCAGGCACCCTGGCAAGAAGGTTAGTTTTTCTGTCTGCCCCTCCATCTGTTTCACAGCACAGGAGAGACTTCCTGCCTCACGATCAGTTGAAGAATTTTAACTGTTGGATTAACCGTCTGGGGACGGTTGTCGATTCACAAAAAGTAGGGGAACTGTTTTTCTTAAATGTAAAAAAGTATGGGCACATCGTGCCCCTAAGATCCCGCCCTCTTTGTCCACTGGTCCATGTGTGGAGCTCTAAATTGGGTACCTTGAAGACCGAAGGCATGAAACGGGGAGCCAGCGTGTTTTTCACCAATTCTACATTTGCTGTCTTAACCAATATGTTAGACATGGCATCCTGGGTGGGGTTTTCCCCAGTGTGTTTGCCTCTGCCTCCTGTGCTTTTTCTGTGTGCTGAATTTTCCTTTTGCTGTTCTAGATGCTTTGGGCACTTTGCCACTGCTGATCAATGCCGAAGAGCAAGTGTTCCCTCTATAAATTGTGAACATGGATTGGTGTTTCCATGATTGGCTTGTTTGACATACTAACAAGTCCCTAGTACAGTGCACTGTGTGTGCCCAGAGCATGTACGTCAAATGCTGCTAGGGGGCCTGCAGCATGGATTTTGCCACCCACACAAGCAGCCTTTCAAAGAGGTCTCAGACCTGCCACTGCAGTATCTGTGAGCAGTCTATATTGCCATGTCGACCTGGTAAGTACACCCACTTGCCAGGCCCTAACCTTCCCTTTTATTACATGTGAGCCACCCCTTAGGTAGGCACAAGGTACCCCTGAGGGTAGGGTGAAGGGTATGTGAAAGGTAAGACATGTACTGAGATGTGTGACATGTCCTGATAGTGAACTACAGTGTATTTAGTTTTTCAGTATTGAAAGACCATCTGTCCCATAGGATAGAATGGGAGTTTAATTATAACATCTTATAAGTATAACTTCCCATTGGGACAAGATAGAAAGTTGGAGTTTAGTATGCCTGAACTCAGAATTTAAAAATGCATCTTTTAGTAAAGATGATTTTTATATTGTGTGTTTGAAAATACTACTTTGAAAAAGTGGGTATGTTCTTGCTTAGCCATCCTGTGTGCCTCTGCTGGTTCGTGGATTGACTTCCTGACTCTGGAGTGACAGAGGCTGCGGATATGCATTCACTGTAGACAGCCACTGGGAGGGGGTGAGGTGTGTCCTACCTTTCCTGGATGAGTCAGGGCTGGGCTGAATAGACCTGGGCTGCATTCAGATTAGGGGGAGGAGCTATCCTTGCACCTGAATGGGCCTGATCTGCCTTACACAATGATGTCTCCATCTCCTGCCAGGAAGCTGGACCAGAGAGGACAGAACTGATTTTGACTGAGCACAGAGCCTCTCTGCCACAAGAGAAACAACAAAGAGAAATGCTGTATAAATATTGGGGCCCAGGACCCACAACTTTAGAATGCTTCTGGACTCAAGAGAAACCTATGCCAAGGAGAAGAGCTGGGAAAGCTGAAGGAGAAGTACTGCCCCTTTGCTGTGTGCTGTCTAGGGTTGGCATGAAGTGGTTGTTTCTGCCAAGGAGAGTATAAAGACTTTGCTGTGTATCCTGCTTGAAGAAGATTTCCAAGGGCTATAGGTAGAGCTTGTGTCCTGTTCTGAAATCTGAGGGACACAAAGACTTCACCACCAGCTCTCCTGAACTTCCTTGCTGGGAGTTCTGACCTGCCAAGAGGTGCCTTTTTGCTGCGTTGGGCCTCTGAAGGTTGTTCCTGCTGGAAGCTGCAAAAGAGAAGCGTGACGCATCCGCACCAGTTTCCAACGCATTGCTGCTGTGCCGCTGAAGAAACCGACACAGCGCCAGCCCACGGCTGGAGAAATCACGGCACGCTGAATCCTGTGCACCGATGTCCAAAGTCTGAGATCACCAATTCCGACGCAGGCCCCGCTGTGCAGCTGCAAGACCAGCGCATCATGGGACCGTGGCTGGAGAGACCAATGCAGCGCAGTTGCTCTCAGCCGCATCAAGAACCGACGCATCCCCGATCCCCATGCATTGCATCGGGGCGCCAAGGCTACAAGAATGCCGGGGCCGCAGTAAGAAACTGATGCATCACCTCCTCACACAGTTAAAAACCGACTCATCACCTCCCCTTCAGTAAGGGTCTGACGCATTACCTCCCCTGCGTAGCAGTAAGGAACTGACGCATAACCTCTCCTGAAGTAAGTAACTGATGCATCACCGTCCCTAGGCGTAAGTAACCAATGCATCACCTTTTCTGCAGCTGTTTTTGTTTATGATTGTGACACACCCAAGGTACTTTGTGTTGAAAGTGTTGCATCCATAGTTTCCTATGGACAGAACTGTTTTTACATTCTAACATTCATATTTTGATTATTGTATGTTGGATTTTTCTCGTTTGGTCTTGTTTGGTTTGGATAAAGATGACTTATTTTTCTAAACTGGTGTGGTATCCATTTGTAGTGTTGTCACTGTATTACTGTATGTGCGCACAAATGCTTTACGCACTGCCTCTGAGATAAGCCTCTCTGCTTGTGCCAAGCTACCTAGGAAGAAGGGTCCCTACTGAAACAAAGATGCAAACCATTGCCAATAGAGACCCCCTTTTGTAACACAATCACACAAGGACATATAACAGACGACATAGTGGACTCCCCTCACGCTGCAGTGCAGTTCCTTCTTCCTGATAGGCCTTGTTGCAGGTACTGAAAGGAAACACGTGGTTTACTAAGGCCTGATATTTTGTAAAAATATTGATTCCTCTTTGTTGAGCAGGGTGTCGAAATCCTCTTTCGCTTGCAGTCAGCTGAGTATAATACACGACCTTTAACCCATATTCAGCATAAAGGCACTATCGCCATTCTTTTACCATCAGTATATCACAGATTTCAATCTCTGCCATCCATGGGAGGTGCAGTGAACATTTACGTTCATTCAGTAGGCATGACTGAGCTTAGAACCTGACCTTTGACCTGGCAGCCATTGTTCGCTTGCACGCTGCCCGGCAGCTGCCACTAAACAGGATTGAGCATCATAAGCAGTTCCATGAAATAGACGCTATGCACAATCAGGCACGTTATAGGCTGGTGATTATGTCATTTGTATTCATCCCACATTTGCTCCCGCGGCCAGTCTGCCTTCAATATTCCGAACATTAACCAATTCTGATGTAACATGATGCTCAGGAATTGCTTTTCTGACCTGGTACATCTGACTAATAAAGAACTGCTTTTTCTTGGCGGTGTTTGGAATTTGTGACGGCAGAGCCAAGGTGGGAAATGCTCAGGCTTCTAAAGCGAATTTCTTTTTTCTGTGGTCAGACATCATAATAAAATACATAGGGCCCAAGAACCAGTCAATGCGCATGATCTGTGGCTTGCGGTAAAAAACACACCAGTTCTCGCTATTTTATAAAATGTTAAAACAATTTTCCACTCTAGTGTTCAGTGCTATGCAGAAGTACCAGTGAGGGCCATGGGGCAGATTTACAAGCCCCTTGCGCCACTTTTGCGTCACTTATCCCATGTTAAAAGTGACGCAAAATTGACGGAAAAGTGACGCAAGGGGCTTGTCCTTGCCCCATAGTATTTAGGTCTTGCTTATACAAACAGCTATTCTACACAGTACCAGTATCTACAGATGGGTTTCCGTCAGCCCATTGGTTATTATTGTTTTGCTTTCTTGGCAGTCTATCTGGTTTGTTTGCTTTCCTTCCTCTGCTTTTGTTTTGCCCTCCCTGGAGCATAGTTTATGTATCATATTTTTGTTTGAATAACTTGTATCCTTCCACAGTATCACAAGAGCGAGCTACTTGTACCCTTTTGCTTCCAGCACTCTGAAGAAATGCACGTGTTTTCTTGTTCCTCATATCTTACTCCTTTCCATATGTTACTTCCTCCCTCACTTCCCCGTTCTCTATCTTGCTCCCAATCCTAAAATCATCTGTTGCTTTCCCCACCACCCAGTGCCCCGTTCAGCCTGTTTTATTTGGATTTTGCTTTATTTTTATTTTAACACTCACCACCCAGTCTCTCATGTTTTGCCGCTCACTGCTCCTTCTGCTGTGGGAATTTATTTTCTTTCCTCCCTCATTGTACCCACTCCACTCTTGCTCCCGCCTCCAAGTCGTGTTTTTTTTTCCTCTTAGTTTGAAGGCCCTGGGAGCTGCAATTTGCAAACAGATTACTCCTTACTAAACAAAAAACATAGGAATGGCACACACTTTTTATATATTTTTCAATTTACCACTCAAAAATGTGCATTCACCATATTTAAATGGCCAATTAAACAAAAAGAAAATAGCCACCACGCCATGGTGTAAGTATGTGCCTATCTGGTGGCAATATATTTATCATTGTACTTTTGTTAATGGCAGATGCATTTCACTTTGCCTGACAAGCGTTATTTCCTTCGTGCCAATGTGGAAAAGCATTGGCAAAAAGCATTGGCTAAGCCAGAAGATTGGAATTCCTATTAAAAGGTGGGACCTTTCGCTTTCCAGATGCTTTTTTTACATGATATATGAGCAGGAGGAGCTGCAACATAGGCATTCTGCTAAATACATCTTTAGAATTTAACAATGTTAACAAGGAGGTTTAAAAACCTCGAAAGTGGGCCTGAAGTAGCAGAGGAGTGGCCCTAAACTACTAGGCCCCCCGCAACAATGTTTATAATGAAGCCCGGCCTATCTAACAACTGTCAGATTGAGTTAATATTGTGTCCACCACTGGGTTAGTGTACCAGTGGCAAGAACCAGATTAGCGTAGATTGGGAGGGAATTCAAGTTGGTAGAGCTATGACTGGCAAAACCCAGTTTTTGAGGTCTCAGTACTACTAGTAGAGTTTTTTTTCACTCAATCACCGAACATTCATTTTAGTGCACATTCTAAAGGAGCCTACCTATTCAGGCTTACGTTCCTTTGGTAGTGCTGTGTGTGTGATTACGCAAATGGACTAGCAAAGCTTCACTTCTGCAAATTAGGACTGGGGTGTATTGGTAGAGTTGTTCTAATGCCTAGGATGCAAGCAGAAGTTAGTATCCAAATGCAATGGCTCCCTGTGTGTGAGATCCCAGAACCAGCATTACAAAATGTCCCTACTGAGGTGCATGTACATGTGTTCTAGTCCTGTGGGATGTCCATGTGAAATGAACCTACATCCGTCCTAACTCCCATGAACTGTCCCCTTCCCTGATGTGCACCATGCCAATTCCTTTCACCTTGCCTGATCCAGAGCACCCGCTCCACTACCCAGCCCCCGCATCTTTCGCCATCCCCTGCCTCCTCCCAGTCATCATTTACCTGGTGATTCTTGCAAGAGTAGCTGGTTCTGGCACTGTCTCCTGCTGCAGGATGTCCTGCTCACGGGACATCCTCCAGTTGTGGTAAATAATTTAATTACCGGGACTTAATTTGATACAGAAACATAATAAAATAGCTCAGTAAATAAGAGGCAGAATCCGTGGTATTAGAGGTTCGGAATGGGCTTTATTCCAGTGGTCGATTATAATCGGTTGCTCCAAGTTCCATCACCACGAAGGTTCAGGAAGTGAAGTACATACGTTATTGACAATCAATTACTTTTATACAATAGGCATTACAGTGAGGCCAATACAAGAGGCGTAACAATTGATAGTGGTGATAATATATTCATACGTAGCAAAAATAGGCGTAACTGGGAGTGATGAAAGAACGTCATCAGATGTGATGTCATAAGAGGGTGGTTACTTGAAAGAATTTCGCAATGTCAGCAGAAATACTTGGCAGATATGCGCGCGCAGCAGTATGACGTGTGATTGACGTGCAACTAGGGGGTGAAGGGGACTTGACATTTAGCTCTACATGTGGCGACAGAAGTCTGGAGGGTCAAGTCAACCTAATCCCAAATCATATCTAACATCCTATGTTTAAAGAACTAAGTTATCCAAAAGAGAGGTCTCTTAGAGTAGAATCTTATTCTATACTGACTATACTGACTGTTAGTGCGTGTACAAGCGTCTAAGTGTCTACACTAGATGCGAGGGCGGAATCTTCCATAGTAATAGGGCTATGAATTACTTGCATGAGGACAGAGAAGCCGGGCCTTTGCTCGGTAGCTGGAAGAATGTTTACTTAAACTACTAGACAGGAATGCATCGGGCAGGGAACGGAGCAGATAATTTCCGAAGGTGAAATACAGTTCTTGGCAGGCAGCAAGCTGATGTCGGGCATCGTGAGCCGCGCAGAGGATGAGACAAAGTTCATGGTCACAGATACAGGCTCGGACTGGAGCTTTCAGAGGCAGAAGGCAAGAAGAGTTCGAAGACAGAATCAGGGCCTACTTGCCTGGACTGTAAAATGGCATAAGTGAACCATATAAAGCCGGTGGCCTTTCATACTTAGGAATGGAATATCCGGCCTATTCATGGCGGATCTGACAGAGGACATGTTGACGATGGACGCACATGTGTTTGCGTCTTTATAACTGGAACTGGAGGGAACATACATGTACTTGTAACATGCACATAGAACCGTTGGGGTCCAAGATAGGGGACATAACTGACCAGAAAAATCCATATTTCCACATTCCCTCCTTGTCCCCTACTTGCCCGTCAAGAGATATCAATCTTCATTAATCCATTGATCTGTTCATATAGCATCATTTGTTCTTCTTTCTTCTTCCGGAATCTTGAATGACAATCTTGATGTGGAATGCACGATGTGGCACACAGACCACAAATCGCTGGTCCACATTGTAGACATAGACAGCAACTGAATAGTATGAGAAGGCCAATACCTAGGAAAGATAGGACCTTCCATCCAAAGGTAGATAATACACTCCAAAACCAACTGGACCAAGTCCAGGTGCCTGGATTCTGGTGTATCTGGCTTACAATCTTATGAAGGCGAGTTATGGCTTTATATACAGATGGCGAATTTTCTGGTATGAAAATGCAACAGCTTGATCCGATGACCCTACAAGCTCCGCCCCTATCGGCCAGGATGACGTCAAGGACAAGACGATTTTGAAGCACAACAATCCGCATAGCAGACTGTTCTTCTGTTAAATTGCCTAAGGCGGAAATAGTTTCATTCACTACTGCTTCAAGGGTTCTAGTTAATCTACGTATCAGCTTACTATTAGTAACGGTACCTATATAGGGAAAGAGACCTTTATTGAAATCTGTGTATTTTTCCCATGCTGTTTCAGTGTAATCGACTATTGGGAGATCTCTCCTTTCTCTATTGTGTACTAAATGAGTATTTCTGTGATAATCAGGAGGAGCTAGGAAAACAGGTGGCAAAAGGAATCCAATGTAGCAGGTACCATCCCAATCTAGAGGCAAACGTACATATGCCGTCTGACCACATATAAAATAGGAATGGCGGGAAGCTCTAAATGTAGACTTGCCTTGATCACTAAATTCTACTACAGTGGTGCATCTACTATGGCCCATATGTATGGAACCATTCTTTCTCACACATAATTCACCTTTTACTGGAAATATTGACATAGCGGGCAAAATTGGAGTAGCTTCGGATTCGACATTTAGGATCATAAGATTAAGCGTAAAATTACCTAATCCATATACTTCATTTTCTAGATCAGTTCCTGTTCTTTTGGGAAGTCCCTCCTTGTTAGGATAGCAGACCTTAAGTAAAACTAAATTCAAATTTCCCCATACCCAGTTGTCTTGATAAACTGCAGAATTCGAATCTAGGGAATTGATTAAGCTAAACCATGCTCCACAGGAGCCATTGTGTGTGAACGGGTATGGAAAGAGAGGTAGAATTCCTTTATAATTCTGATAGGGAGGGAGTCGGCCACATATCCAACAATTTGTAGCATTACTGACCTGATGGGAATGATGTAACATATTAATAAACGTGTTATTGCGCAGCGCAAATCTATAAGACAACTCAAGCGGAGGTAATTCACTAAAAGAATGTTCAGCAGTAACATTGTAAACATGTCTAGAAATAGGATAATATATGTGCAACAATATACTTGCAGTAATTATTAAAAGACTTGAGAAAAACAAAATTAATAACGTCACTATGCAATGACTACGCAGTGATTTACAGTACGCCTGTCGTTTCAACATTTTTCGGGTGCTTTCTCTATTCAGGTCCAAGGGATACATGTCAGAGACAATTCAACCGCTTCACCTTGGAGAGGACTTAAACAATCAAATTGCTCGACTGATTGGGCCTGAGCTTTAATTTATAATGTTCAGAGTTACTTTGTTCAACAAAAGGAAGTTTTGAGTCAATGGGTGAAGTCACACAAGGTGTGGTATTCACATCTGATTTTAGTCCATGAAATTTCTTGATATGACTTGAATGAATCCAGCCTTTCCTGCCCTCGATCTTCACGGCTGTTCTTGTGGTGAGCAACACCAGCTGGGGCGTCCTCCACCTAGGTTCCAGCTGAGTCTTTCGATCAAAGTTCCTCACGAGGACCAAGTCTCCCGGAACTACGTCATGGGGTTTCACCTCAGTGTTGTCAGGAAAAGCTGCAGCTACCTGTGAACGATAAGATTGTAGTGCAGACATCAAGGAAGCCAAGTAATCTGTCAGCATGTTACAGTCAATATCAGTTATTTTGCGTGGTATAGGCGTCCCCCACATATTTGGTGGTCTGCCGAAGATCACTTCATACGGGGATAGCCCTGTTCGAGAGTGTGCTACCATTCTTGTGTAAAAGAGTGCAACTGGTAATGCTACTACCCAGTCGACACCTTTCTCTCTGCATATTTTGGATAATCTTATTTTCAGAGTCTGATTATGTCTTTCTACGAGACCTGCTGCTTCGGGGTGTCGGACACAGTGGAATTTCCACTGATAGCCTAACAAAAGTGAAACGTGTTTCATTAATTCGGATGAGAACGGCTGGCCGTTATCTGAGTGAACAACACGTGGTAAACCGTATCGTGGGAAGAATTCTCGAACCAACTGTTTGGCAGTAGTCGGGGCAGTGTAATCTGAAACCGGGTATGCCTCCGTCCAACGGGAAAGAGCACATACAACTACGAGAACATATTTGTATCCTCTACATCGTTCCATCTGGATATAATCCATCTGGAGGACTTCAAAAGGATGATCAGGAGGATGAAATCCACCCTGTTCTACGGGAACGCTTTTTCCTGGGTTGAACTGGCAACAGATCATACAGGTACGAACTTTTTGTTTGGCTGCAGCTCGTAAATGTTTATTGAACCAAATGTGTTGAATGCTATCTAGCATAGCTTTTTCTCCTAGATGTGTGGGACTATGTACGGTGTTAATTATAATCTGGACCATTGAATCAGGAAGGAACCACACAGACTTTTCCTTCATCATCCATCCTTGATCCGTTTGGATCCCTCCTAATTCAGTCCATTTCTTTATTTCGTCTGGTGTAGCATGTGTCTGTATGTCAATTACGTCAAGAGTAGGATCTTTAACTGTCATGCAATGTGTTGGCGTCGGGACTATTGTCTTTGTCATGTCGGATGTTTGAGTTTGGGCAGTCTGTTTAGCTGTTCTGTCAGCTAAATCATTGCCTTGAGAAATGATATCAGTAACTTTCGTATGTGCTTTGCATTTCATAATCGATATTGCAATGGGTAAATGTATTGCATCTAATAAGGCATGAATGAGGGGTCCGTGCTGAATGTGGGCACCGTGAGAAGTTAAATAACCTCTCTCTCGCCACAGCACGCCGAAGTCATGTACAACTCCGAATGCATAACGTGAATCAGTGTATATGTTGACTTTTTTATTTGTGGCTTGAATACAGGCTTGTGTCAGAGCGATGAGCTCTGCGGCTTGAGCTGACAAAGTATTTATACGATTTGTTTCAATGACTTCAGTATCTGTTGTGACTGCGTAAGCAGCCACTAACTCTCCTGTATTTGTTCTCATACATGAACCATCTACATACAATGTCAGGTCTGGATCTGACAATGGGACATCGGTTAAGTCTTGTCTGGGTTTCGTCGTGATTGTAATAACTTCAATACAGTCATGAGCTAATGGGTCTGTTCCAATCACAGGTAAAAGTGTGGCAGGATTCAATGTGTTACAGCATCTGATTTCTATATGTGGCTGAAACAATGTTAGTTCATACCCTGTAAGTCGTGCTATAGTCAAGTGTTGTGTTTGTGTTCTATTTACAAGAACCTCTACTGCATGTGGTACTTGAACTGTCAATGGATGTCCTAACACTATGGCATCGCTTTGTCTGATTGCTAAAGCTGTCGCTGCCACTGATTTCAGACACGCAGGCAAAGCCTGAGCTACGGGGTCTAATGTACTAGAAAAATAAGCACATGGTTTGTGTGCTCCTGCTTGTTCCTGTGTGAGTACTGACAGGGCAGTACCTTCTCGTTCTGTAACAAAGAGTGTAAACTGTTTTCTGTAACATGGCGTTGCTAAAACAGGCGCTTGACATAAAGCTTTCTTTAAGCTTTCAAAAGCTTGTGTATGTTCCTGAGTCCAAGGGAGAACAGTCGATGTGGCTGCCTCCTGCGTTGTCAACTGAATGAGTGGTTTTGCTAGAAATGCATACTGAGGGATCCACTGCCTACAATATGAAGTGAGGCCTATGAAAGCCCGCACCTCCTTTTGTGTCTTGGGTATTGGCATGTTAGCTATCAACTGAATGCGGTCGGGTGTAAGCTGCCTTCCCTCCTTGGACAGCGAGTGTCCAAGATAAACAACTCGCTGGACACAGAATTGCAGCTTAGAAGGGGACACCTTGTGCCCCTTTTCGGCTAGAAATTGTAAAACTGTCAGTGATGCTTTCTCACATTCGGGTTCGCTTCTAGCGGTGATCAGCAGATCATCGACATATTGAAGCAAAGCAGTGTTAACTGGCATGCGGATACTGTCGAGCTCTCGTTTTAGTGCTTGGCTATAGATGCTGTCCAATCTATCTTTTGGTCTCCCACCTCCCATTCTTTTTCCTTGAGTTTTTCATAAATGCCAGCAGGCATCAATACCTTTAATATGGTCATAATGTCGGGATAGGTATACTCTCCCATGAGTAACATGTCTTTAATTTCTCGGTGGAAACCCGCTGGGTCTTTGTCATGACTGGGTACCACTTTCTTCATTTCTAACAATTCTATTTTCGATATGGGCGTATATACAAATACGCGTTTAAACTCATTGTCCTCGCCTTTTATTGGGTGCACTTCTCGTAAGGGATTCTGTCTATCCATGTAATACGTGGTTCTTTCCTTGATGGGCAATGAGACATGTTCTGAACATACAAAAAGAATATACTGCTTTCTTGATTCTAGAATTTCTTTAATTAGCTTAGTACCTGAACCTCTCCATCTATTCATGAGTAATTCAGTCAATATGTCTGGTAAGGGACCAGGATCTGAATGTTGGCTTTTATATAGTATAAGAAGTTGTTGAATCATATAAATCCCAGCTAAACGCTGTTCATTTGGGGCGAGATTCAAAAATGTGCGTGCTACTGTATCGTCACTATACTTTCCGGGACTGTCAACCCAATGGACAGCTGACCTGGCTAATTCTTGTTCATCCATAGAATCGAGAAAATGATAACCCCTTCGTTCTCGGAGTAATTTATCAGCTGCTTGGAATGAATGCTCGTGGGACCTTATATTTATTATAGGTGTTTGAAAATTCCTGTTATTTTCTCGGCATATCGGGCGTATCGGGTCAATAAGACATCTAGTACTATTACAAGATCTTCCTCTACCTACATAGGCTATAGTTTCTGACTGTCCTGTGGGCAGTCCTGATGCTTCTTCCTCGCTTTGTTCGAACTGGTCTACCGCTAATCTTTCTTCGTGTAGGCGTTCTATTTCTTTACGGATCTTTCGGCACATGGCCATTATACAATTTTTCTTATCATGTCTCCCTTCTGATATATTCTGGCTCCATCTGGTAAGAATCTGCATTGCTTCCGGGTCTACCCCCGGTCGGTCTTGATTTCTGATCACACAATTTATGAGGAAACGTAACAGTTCCCCCTGTATTTCCACTTTCTGGTATTCCATAGCTCTGTTAATACATTCAGAATCTCGCCCTGTTTGGACAAAATGGTATATATTATCTAGATGTGCAGTCATTCCTGGTAACTTCCCTAAATACACCGCGGCTCGTCTGATACGTAATGATGCTAGGGTCATTTCGTCCTCTTTTCCGGGCACAGGGTCATATCTACAATCTATAAGAAGTTCCTTAAGCGTACGGGCATTTATGAGTTTGGGGGTACGTGAATGTGCTGACTCTTGAAAAGTAAGTTTATTTATTCTAGGTGGCGTAGAAAAGATATTGGTAGCACCTCCGGTAGCCCCGTCTGGGGTATCGGGTGTGAAAGGATTCGTTGAACGTGATACAGCAACTATAGGTGTGGATACAGCTATAGAAGTAGCTGTAGGAACAGATGCAGAAACAGATGTGCTTGCCGGAACTTGTGTCAGAACCTGTTGCTGTAGGGATACGGGTACTGGATCTTGGCGTTGAACCTCCCTGGCAGGCGGTCTATGTGGGGCGGGATTAGCATACTCGGGAGCTGCGTCATCTAAATATGAGGAAAGAAAAACATCTTCTGCGGTTCTAGGATGCCCCTTAGGATGTACCTTTATTGGAAATAATGGGGTTGGCAAGTCTTTTGGTATCCCTGGAGTAGCCTTAGGTAATCCTTCGGCCAGAAGGGGATACATACCATTCATAAGGGCATTTCTTTGTCTGTCTACTTGTTCTGATTTCACTCGTGCACCTTCTTCAATTAATAGATTTTCTCGGACTTCATTTGAATTCTCTTTACTCTTCTCTTCCTGTCTACGTGCTTTTTCTGTACGTCTATATGATTCTTTACGCCATAATTCAATGGCGTCTTTCTGTGATTGTCTAGCTTTCTTTTTCCATAATTCTTCCTCTACTTTCACGATGCACTCTGCATCCCAGGTCCCCGCTGCGGGCCACCTGTGACTTTCTGATAATTCCTTAGTGTAGTCTACCCATAAATCAAGAAATAATATAGCGTCTAAGCCGTGTTTATGATACATGAAGTACCCTGGAGTGTCCCTAGGAGGAATAGGAACAGCTTCTTCGAGTACCCCTTTTCTTGTTGTGATCTGTCTTAATTTCGAAAAGAGCGGCATATTGAGAACTGATCTGATACTTGATCTTGAGCAAACTTAATACAGTAATCACAATAATGAACAGTCATTCATACCACAATATGCAGAACGTACAAAAAAAACATTTAACATTTAACATTTAACTGAGCAACAATGATGATGACGATCTAAGGAAAACTTAATCACTAAACATAATACTCGACTTGAACTGAATTATTCTGAATTTATATACTTGATATACTAGATATACTGCTAAACAGTACAGATACACTGCTGAAACAGTGCAGACCGGATTTGTGTACCCAAACCCGTCTTGACCGGCACAACCTATGTGCACGTCAGAATGCCTCCCCAGTAATGGTACTCACCGGGTAGCTCGGAAACGGAAGGCCTCGGAAACTGAACTGAACTTGAACCGGACTGGACTCGACTCGAACACTTCGGACACTGGACTCGACTTGGGACTTCGGAAACTGGTGGGCCTCTGTATACCTCGGATCTTGCTCTCTCAGCTAGGCTCTGGTCGGGATACTTCGCACTTCTCACCGCCTCGTCTGGGTGTTGATCGCAGCCTCAGTCGCCCCCGCTTGACCGGAGGGAGATACAGGAAATCCTGCTGGTACGCGTTATTGTCCGTCCAGCTGTGGCAGGAGACCGGGCCTGCAACGCACCGCCGGCGCGTGAGATGAGAAAGTGTCCCTGTTCGGGCGCCATTCATGTGGTAAATAATTTAATTACCGGGACTTAATTTGATACAGAAACATAATAAAATAGCTCAGTAAATAAGAGGCAGAATCCGTGGTATTAGAGGTTCGGAATGGGCTTTATTCCAGTGGTCGATTATAATCGGTTGCTCCAAGTTCCATCACCACGAAGGTTCAGGAAGTGAAGTACATACGTTATTGACAATCAATTACTTTTATACAATAGGCATTACAGTGAGGCCAATACAAGAGGCGTAACAATTGATAGTGGTGATAATATATTCATACGTAGCAAAAATAGGCGTAACTGGGAGTGATGAAAGAACGTCATCAGATGTGATGTCATAAGAGGGTGGTTACATGAAAGAATTTCGCAATGTCAGCAGAAATACTTGGCAGATATGCGCGCGCAGCAGTATGACGTGTGATTGACGTGCAACTAGGGGGTGAAGGGGACTTGACATTTAGCTCTACATGTGGCGACAGAAGTCTGGAGGGTCAAGTCAACCTAATCCCAAATCATATCTAACATCCTATGTTTAAAGAACTAAGTTATCCAAAAGAGAGGTCTCTTAGAGTAGAATCTTATTCTATACTGACTATACTGACTGTTAGTGCGTGTACAAGCGTCTAAGTGTCTACACTAGATGCGAGGGCGGAATCTTCCATAGTAATAGGGCTATGAATTACTTGCATGAGGACAGAGAAGCCGGGCCTTTGCTCGGTAGCTGGAAGAATGTTTACTTAAACTACTAGACAGGAATGCATCGGGCAGGGAACGGAGCAGATAATTTCCGAAGGTGAAATACAGTTCTTGGCAGGCAGCAAGCTGATGTCGGGCATCGTGAGCCGCGCAGAGGATGAGACAAAGTTCATGGTCACAGATGCAGGCTCGGACTGGAGCTTTCAGAGGCAGAAGGCAAGAAGAGTTCGAAGACAGAATCAGGGCCTACTTGCCTGGACTGTAAAATGGCATAAGTGAACCATATAAAGCCGGTGGCCTTTCATACTTAGGAATGGAATATCCGGCCTATTCATGGCGGATCTGACAGAGGACATGTTGACGATGGACGCACATGTGTTTGCGTCTTTATAACTGGAACTGGAGGGAACATACATGTACTTGTAACATGCACATAGAACCGTTGGGGTCCAAGATAGGGGACATAACTGACCAGAAAAATCCATATTTCCACACAGTCAGTGGCGTAATTTAATATGATAGGACCCCCCTGCGAATGTGGGGAGGTGCCCCAGAGACTCCCATATCTCAGACATATTTATAGGCCTTTGGTGGAATAGGGGACCTGTTAAACCTGGCATATTTTAGCGTGGTTTCTTGAGACATTTTGCCTTCTGACCTCCTGTTTTGATCGTGTGCTGAACTTATTTTTTGCTGGTTTTAAGACTCTGTGCACTTTTTCACTGCTGACGTGCTCTGTGTCTAAAATGTAATGACTTCGGTATCTCCATGATGGGCATAATTGATTTACTGATAAGGCCCTAGTACAGTGCACCACATGTGCCCAGAGCCTGTAAATCAAATGGTTCTAGTCGGCATGCAGCACTGATTGTGCCGCCTACATGAGTAGCCCTTCAAACATGTCTTAGGCATGCCATGGCAGAGCTTGTGTGTACAGTTTTAAACTGCCATTTCAGCCTGGCAAGGTCACCTACCTGCCAGGCCAAAACCTTCTCTTTTATTACATATAAGTCACCCCTGAGGTAGGCCCTAGGTAGCTCCATCGGCAGGGCTCAGTGTATCTAAAAGGTAGGTCATGTACTTTGGAGTTTTACATGTCCTGGTAGTGAAAAACTACTACATTTGATTTTCACTAAAACAAGGCCTATCTCTCCCATCGGTTAGCATTGGAGCGTGCCTTGTAACACTTTAAATATAGAGTTAGACCTGGCACCATTGGCGTGGGTCTCCCTTCTATTTTTTGCTGTTGCCGCATGTGTTTTTGCTGGTTATAGATGCTTTGGGCACTGTGCCACTGCTCTTCAGTGCCACAGTGCGAGTGCTCCCTATGGTAAATTTGATGTATGGATTAGTGAATCCATGATTGGCTGATTTGGTTTACTTGTCAGACCCTAGTACAGTGCACTGAGTGTGCCCAGGGCTTGTAAATCAAATGCTGCTGGTGGGCTTGCAACACTGGTTGTGCCACCCACAGAAGCAGCCTGTAAAATGGGTCTAAGGCATGCCATTGCGGAGCCTGTGTGCAGTCTGGTACTGCCATGTTGAATTACAGCCATTTTCGTTTTTCACTATTGCAAGGCTACCTGTTCCCCATAGGCCAGAATGGGCAGTTTGATTATGAAATCTTATAATCCTAACTGACTCAGGGAACTAGGTAGAAATTCGAGTTTAGTATGCCTGAACTCAGAATGATAAAATACATCTTTTAGTGAAGTTGGTTTTAACATTCTGTGTTTGAAAATACCACTTTTAGAAAGAAGGTATTTTCTTGCCTAACTATCCAAGCCTGCCTCTGCTAGGTTGTGTATTCCTTGTCTGGAGTTTGAATGACAGGGGCTGGGGGATTCCAGGAGACAGGGTGAGTCAGCACTGGGCTGAATAGAGAGATCTGAATGTAGATGGGTGGGAGGAGTTGCACATGGGACCTGAATAGGGCTGTGCCTTCCCTCCACAATGCTGGCTCCACCTCCTGTGGTGCGTCTGATGTCCCTTGCCAACACTGTGAAAGGAAAGAAGGAGTCTTGTCAACAAAGTGCTCCAGGACTGACCAGAACTGGTTTGGTCTAGGCAAAGGCCTCTCTGCCTTCAGAGAACAAAGAGAAAATGAGTATAAAAGGGGGGACCCAGACCCCAGAACTTTAGATCAATTTGGCAAACAAGAAGAACCTTTGCTGAGGAGAGGAAACAGAGAAACTGAGGAAGAGACTATCCCTAGCTGAGTGCTGTTTGGGGGATTGGCCTGCAGTGGTTGCCTGACTGCCAAAGAAAAGAGAAAGGACTTTGTGCTACTTTCAAATTAACTTGTGAAGGATCTCCAAGGGCTTGAGATAGAGCTTGCCTCCTGCTGAAGTCTCAGGGACAACAGACTTCACCCACCAGCTCCCATAGAGTTCTTTTGAAGTGCCTGCTGTTGCGCAGGGCCATCTGAGGGACTGCGTGTCGCAAGGAGCTGGAAGCGCGACTCATGAAGAAGAAGTGCGTCGCTGCCGCAGCCGCTGTCGTCGCATCACTGGAGAAGAGTGTCGCCGCTGTTGCTTCGCCTCGCAGAAGTGCCTCACATCGCCGGAGAAGAGTGTTGCCGTCGCATCAGACACTGTTGCATCATCGGAGAAGCGTGTCGCCGATGCAGCCGCTGTCGTCGCATCACTGAAGAAGGGTGTCGCCGCTGTAGCTGTCACATCGCATCGCCAAAGCGTCTCACACCACCAGAGAAGAGTGTCGCCGTTGCATCAGACGCCGTCGCATCACCGGAGAAGCGTGTCGCAGGGCCTGTCACAGCTCAGAAGAATTATTGAGTTGCTGCACGGCCACCGGACGTGCACGCATTGTGTCACAACAAGAAGATGCCATTTTTGTTTTAATTGCACCAGATCTTCATCGCATCATGGCGCTGCTGGTTGCATCGCCATGGAAGCGCAGTAAGAAACCAACACATCACCTCCCCACGCCGAGAAGAACCGACACATCCCCTACGAATCAGTAGGGACCCGACGCATCACCGTTCTTGCTTGTAAGGAACCGACGCATCACCTTCCCTACAACACTTTTGTTGTATAGCGTTACGCATCCAAAGGTACATTGAACTTAAAGTGTCGCATTTACCATCTTAAGAAAACTAAGCTATTTCTACAATTTTTAAAGTACAGTATTGTGGATTTTTGTTGTTTGTGGTCTTGTGATAAGTCTATATAAAGAATATTTATTTTTTATATAAAACCTGTGTGGTGTCCATCTGTAGTGTTGTCACTGGATTACTGTATGTGTTCACAAATGCTTTACACACTGCCTCTGAGATAAGCCTGTCTGCTCGTGCCAAGCTCCCAAGGGGGTGAGCAGGGGTTATTTTAGGAGTGTACCCCCTTACCCTGACTAGAAGTAAGGGTCCCTATTTGGTCAAAGGTACCTACCTCTGACAACTAGAGACCCCCAGTCCTAACATTGGTGGCAGCGGTGGGATTCTGGACTTGCATTTGTGACTCATATACAGTGATTGGTGAACACTACTAGTGAGTGCAGACCAAACGCGACCACATACTTTTGGTAGATTGTTTTTCCTGGGATTTTCTATTTTTGCCAAGAACTGCCAAGTTTAACCACCATGAGTAAAGCAACATCCATAGCATCTGTTGATTTTGATTGGGAAGAGGAGAAACTGGAATGCTACAATGTGAGACAGCTAAAGCACTTCTGCAGGAAATTTAAAGTTGCTGTGACCGGTCTCACCAAGAAGGTTGAGTTCCAAAAGTTGCTGAGGGCCTGGGTCGAAGCAAGGAATACCTCTGAGAATGAGGAGGGGGCTGAGGATGCAGAGGAGCAGCTGGAGGGGCCATTGGGTCCAGGGGGGATGAGAGCAACTTCCCCAGTAGGTAGCAGTGTTACTGCCAAGGGCCTGTCCCCAGAGGAGTTGGAGGACAGGGAGAAAAGTAGGATGCACGAATTGGAGCTGGCCAAGGTCAGATTAGGTGGGCAGTTGGAGTTGGAGAGTAGGAAATTGGCCCTGGAAGAAAAAAAGGATGCAGTTGGATCATGAGAGGAATTTGAGGGAGTTGGAGTTAAAAGCTAGGAGCTCAGAAATTACTCCCTCTGGTGGCAGCACACCGTCAATGCCTGTTGAAGCAAGGGTGTACATACCTAAGGATGTGGTTAGAGAGTTTTAAAAGAATGATGACATTGGGCAGTGGTTCAAGGCCTATGAGTTAGCCATGTCCTCCCACCGGGTCCTTGAGAAGGATTGGGGAGCGGGGTTGTGGGGACGGTTGCTTAGTGAGGGGCGGGATACATTGTTAGACTTGCCCTCTGAAGTCCATAATTCTTATAGCCAAATGAAAGAGGCATTGATGTCCAGGTATGGGTTGACTGCTGAATTGTATAGACAGAGGTTTAGAAATTGTAAAGAAGATGGAGTCAAGCACATTGGTAGAATATGTAACTTTCTTTTGCAGAGAATTGGATGGTTGGGTGAAGGGTAGCAAGATGAATGATTTTGAGGGGCTCTTTGATTTAATTGCATGGGAGCACTTGTCACGTAATTGTTTTCCAGAGCTACGCCAGCACCTGATTGATAGCAGTCTGACTAACCCTAGGAAGCTTGCTGAGGTGCGGACCGCTGGGTGAGCACCCGGGTCCACAAGGGTCACGTGGGAGACTCCACCAAGAGTGGGCAGGGTCCCCAGCAGAAGAGTGGGGGGGACAAGGGTAAACAGAGGGAGTTCCAGAAAGGGCCCCAAAGTAATACCCAAGTGAACCAAGGGAAAGGTTCCCAGCCTCCCCCTGAGAAGATGCAAGGGGCCCGACAGGTAGACCTGTTCCCAGGGGACCCCTGAGGTGCTTCACATGTGGTGAAGTGGGCCATAAGTCAGTTGATCCCCGGTGCCCAAAGTTTGGAAAGACAGCGCCCACTGGTACTCCACCCAGGCAGATGGCGAGTGTAGCTCTGGGGGAGGAGATGGGTGCCCAAGGTGGGTGGGGTCCAGCAGAGATGTCCCTTGTCTCTTTAGGAGACTGTGAGGGGGTCCCCAGGACCCAACTGCCCGATAGCTCCAAAAAGTACAGGCAGTGGGTGACCATCAATGGCCATGGAGTGGAGGCTCTGAGAGACACAGGAGCCAGTGTGACAGCTGTCAAGTGTCACCTGGTATCTGAAGAGCAGGCTGCCCCCAATGCATTTTACCCAGTTGTTGCCGCTGACAACACAGAGAGCCACTGCAAGGTGGCTCAGGTTCGCTTTGAGTGGGGGTTGGGGTCTCTGGTACTCTTCAAGTAGCTGTGAGGCCAGCTATGCCTGTTGACTGATGGCTGAGAAACAATTTGGAGAGCTCCCGTTGGGCTAAGGTGGAGTGAAGTGCTCATTTGGAGATGTTGGGTCTGCCTGATTGGGCGTGTGTGACCACATGGTCCATGGCAGCCAGTAAGGGTGTTCAAGAGGACCTGGAGCCTGAGAGGGAGGCCCGGGTGCCTGCCTTAAAGAGGAGAGGCAGGGCGTGCGGAAAGCCGGCCCCTGAAGTTCCCACGGTCCAAGAGGAGGCTGACCTTGAGGGGGATGCCCTGGAGACTACAGGGGAACAGATAGCTGAACTGGGGGACCTGCCTGAGCTGAACCATTGGCATCAGGAAGGAGGACCCTCCAAGGAAGAGTTATACGAGGAGCAGAAGAAGTGCCCTTCTCTTGTGGGTTTGCGGCAGCAGGCTGCAAACCAGGCAGCAGGTGATCAGTCTGGATCACATCGGATTTACTAGGAGAATGGTCTCCTGTATAGTGAGCCTAAGGTTGCTGAGCCTGGGTCAGCCCATGTGCTGGTGGTACCCCAGCGCTTCAGAGCCTTCCTACTGGGGCTGGCTCATGATGTGCCTTTAGCAGGACATTTGGGGCAGGACAAGACCTTTGAGAGGCTTGTCACCCACTTTTATTGGCCCCAAATGCGCAAGAGTTCAGACACTCATTGCAGGACCTGTCAGACTTGCCAGGCAAGTGGAAAGAGTGTGAGGAGCAAAAGGCTCCTCTCCAGCCATTCCCTGTGGTCAGCACAACCTTTGAACGGGTGGGTATTGACATTGTGGGGCCACTGGACCCCAAGACAGCCATGGGCAACAGGTTCATCCTGGTCTTGGTGGATCATGTCACCCGGTACCCGGAAGCCATACCTCTCAGGACAGTGACGGCCCCCGTGGTGGGACGGGCACTGATGGGAATTTTCTCCAGTGTGGGGTTCCCTAGAGAGGTGGTGTCTAACTGAGGTACAAACTTCATTTCCAAGTATATGAAGTCCCTGTGGTAGGAGTATTGGGTAACCTTTAAGTTCACCACTCCTTACCACCACCAAGGAAATGGGTTGGTTGAGAGATTCAACCGGACCCTACAAGGCATGATTATGGGTCTTGAGGAACCTATGAGGCTTAAGTGGGACGTCCTCTTGCCATGCCTTCTCTTTGCATACCGTGAGGTGCCACATAAATCTCTAGGGTTCAGCCCCTTTGAGCTTCTCTATGGTCACCCAGTTAGAGAACCTCTGAGTCTGGTCAAGGAAGGCTGGGAGCAATCTCCCAGGAAACCTCCCCAGGATGTATATAGCTACATGCTGGCCTTCAGGAACTAGACTAGGCGTTTCAGGCAACTCGCTGAGGCGAATCTGGAAGCCAGCCAGGAGGAGATGAAGTGGTGGTACGACCAGAATGCCACTCTGGTGGAGCTTCAGCCTGGTCAGAAAGTGTGGGTCATGGCCCCCATGGAGCCCTGTGCGCTCCAGGATAAGTGGAACGGACCATTCGAGGTGGTGGAGCGCAAAAGTCCTGTTACCAGTTTTCTGATCTGTTCTTCCTGATTCCCAGTGTCACTGATTGGTGCGTCCATGATGTGTACACTGGAGATAGTTCTCCTGTGAAGCACAAAATTTACAGGGTGACTGACAGGATAAGAGCTTGCATCAAGGAGGAGGTCTCCAAGATGCTTGCATAAGGGGTGATTGAGTCCTCTAACAGTCCTTGGGCCAGCCCAGTGGTCTTGGTCCCAAAGGCTGCCGCACTGGGTGCCACGCCAGAACTCTGGTTCTGTGTGGACTACCGAGGGCTCAATTCAGTCACGAGGACTGACGCGCACCCCATCCCCAGAGCTGATGAGCTCATCGATCGGTTAGGGGCTGCCCGGTTCCTCAGCAAGTTTGACTTAACGTCTTGGTACTGGCAGATCGCCTTGACTGATGGGGCAAGAGAGAGGTCAGCATTCTCCACACCAGATGGGCACTACCAGTTCCAGGTTATGCCCTTTGGGATGAAGAATGCCCCTACCACCTTTCAGAGGTTGGTCAACCAGGTGTTGGCTGGACTGGAAGAGTTCAGTGCCGCATACCCGGATGATATTGCAGTGTTCAGCGCCAGTTTGGAAGAACACTGTGCCACCTCTGGGAAGTGTTGATGGCGCTGCGGAGAGCAGGCCTCACGATCAAGGCAAGTAAGTGCCAGATCAGGCAGGGTTCCATGGTGTACTTGGGACACCAGGTTGGGAGCGGCCAGGTGGCACCCCTACAGCCCAAGATTGAGACCATCCTGGCTTGGGAACCCCCCAAAACACAGACAGAGGTGAGAGCCTTTTTAGGACTCACTGGGTATTACAGGAGGTTTGTCAAGGGGTATGGCAGCATTGTTGCCCCCTTGACAGAGCTGACTTCCAGGAAGCAGCCCAAGAGAGTGATTTGGACTGACACCTGTCAGAAAGCTTTTGAGGCCCTGAAAGCTGCCATGTGCACGGCGCCTCGTTCCTGGCACCCAACTTCTCAAAAGAGTTTATCATTCAAACAGATGCTTCAGAGCATGGTGTGGGGGCTGTTTTGTCACAGATAAATGAGGAGGGGCTAGATCAACCCATAGCCTTCATCAGTAGGAGGTTACTTCCACGGGAACAGAGGTGGAGTGCTATTGAACATGCAGCATTTGCTGTGGTGTGGGCACTGAAGAAGTTGAGACCATACCTGTTTGGGACTCACTTCTGGGTTCAGACAGACCACAGGCCCCTCAGATGGTTGATGCAGATGAGGGATGAGAATCCAAAGCTGTTGAGGTGGTCCATTTCCCTACAGGGGATGGATTTCACGGTGGAACAACGCCCTCGTACAGAACACGCCAACGCTGATGGTCTGTCCAGATTTTTCCACCTTAGTGATGAGAACTCCCAGAAGGTAGGGTAGTTCTGCCCACATTTCAGCTGGAGGGGACACATGTTAGACCTGGCACCATTGGCGTTGGTGTCCCTTCCAATTTGTGCTATTGCCTCATGTGTTTTTGCTGGCTGCAGATGCTTTGGACACTGTGCCACTGCTCTTCAGTGCCACAGTGCGAGTGCTCCCTATGGTAAAATTGATGCATTAATTAGTGACTCCATGATTGGCTGATTTGGTTTAATTGTCAGATCCTAGTGCAGTGCCCTGAGTATGTCCAGGGCTTGTAAATCAAATGCTGCTGGTGGGCTTGCAGCACTGGTTGTGCCACCCACAGAAGCAGACTGTAAAATGTGTCTAAGGCCTGCCATTGCAGAGCCTGTGTGTAGTCTGGTACTGCCATGTTGACTGGCCAAGTGCACCCACTTGCCAGTCCCTAAACCTTCCCTTTTCCTCATATCAGACACCCATATGGTAGGCCCAAGGGCGGGGTGCTTTGTAAGTATAAGGTAGGACAGGCCCTGGTGTGTGTGACATGTCCTGATAGTGAATTACTGCCATTTTCGTTTTTCACTATTGCAAGGCTACCTGTTCCCCATAGGCCGGAATGGGCAGTTTGATTATTACAACCTATAATCCTAACTGACTCAGTGAACTAGGTATCATTCAGTGCTCGGTAAGCTTCAGGTTTCACACATGCACTTAGTGGGTTTACTTTAGTTCATGGCTCAAGGTAAACATTAGCATTTTTTGACGTATGTTGTATACTCTTGTTCTGCGCAGGGTTTTTCATTTGCTTCAGGAGCTTCAAGCTTTGGGGTAGTCAGCATGCGCCCATGGACATGGGCTGTGGACCTGATTAGAGTTCAGTTTCGCATTGCAGTGGAGGTACTTTTACGTAATTTTGGTTCTAGGAAATACTATTTCTTGCATGGGTGATTCACACATTGTCACAGTACATATTATTTTACTGCACAACTGGGCACGTCGTAGTTGGGCCCTCCCTGCTCTATTATACCTACACTATTTTTCTTTTTCTTGTGCCATACTTCTGACATATAGGCATGTTGCGGCCATTTTAGATCCTCTGTGAAACAATCTTCTCTTAAACAGTCACTTGAATTAGGAGCCGTAATCATTGTAACCGTTCCGGATGTTTAGGCAAATCAATGTCACACTGTTTGATTAACAGCCAATGATGTTGCTTTATTGTATATATGTTTATCTGTAGGTTTCTTAATCAACAACCAAGTGAAACCCTGGGGTCTACGCTGAAGTTTACAAAATGTAAAGAACTATAATATCATTAGTGGGTCAAAAGATCCCAGATACACAAGTGAAACAAGTGAAACACCGCCTAAGAAAAATAATAATAATGGGCATATCCCTTGAAAGGACGAAATCCCTCACTCACCAGAGATGACATGCTTCATCATTAATTAAGTGCTTTAATCCTGTTTGTGTGTGCAACACCGTTTTTTTCAAATTAGTGGTTTTTGGGTCTCTTTCAGGTGGTCTTTTCTCATGATGCACTTGACTTAAGGTGTTGGACCCAGAGTATCCTTTTCTGGTTTTCTGATACGCAGCAGCTGTTTCGAGTCCTGACGAAAGCCGTGCCATATCTGTAGGCTCTAAGGCTGAAACATGTTGACAACTATCACCATCACCATGGTCTAAAAAATTGTTGACTAGTGGTGCACTAACGTTTTAATTGTAGCCAAGGACGCACTATGAACAAAGCGGTGCTCTGACGCTCTTGAGCTATTTTTACTTTCACTTGCACTTTATATCACATAAATTATAAATAACAAAAATATTTTTTCCTGCGCTGCGCCCTTACTTATACCACTAGCTCGCCATTGTGGATTTAGTACATCCCATTTATTTGAACAACAAAACATCCGTGTGCTCCTCCCTCACAGTGAGGGAGTTGTAGCCCCCAGAGGAACTAGGGGTTTCCTCTGGGATTGGAGTATCCCAATGATGAAGCATGTCACCTCTGGTGAGTGAGGGATTTCGTCCTTTCAAGGGATATGCCCATTATTATTATTTTTCTTAGGCGGTGTTTCACTTGTTTCACTTGTGTATCTGGGATCTTTTGACCCACTAATGATATTATAGTTCTTTACATTTTGTAAACTTCAGCGTAGACCCCAGGGTTTCACTTGGTTGTTGATTAAGTATTCTTTGGGGGAACAAACCCTGTGTGGTCTCTATAAATATTTTCCCTCAGACCCTCTGGTTGTCAAACCATTTTTTGTATTTTATCTGTAGGTTTCCCCTGACGAAGGGTGTTTGTACACCCGAAATGCATTGGGAGTGGCAAATATCCGCGTTGGAATGCATTACTTGATTTAAGAAACAACAAGATAGTTTGTTGAAGCTGTCATCTTTCAATAAAGCATGTTGAAGACACACAGTTGGATACAGTTATCATCATCACCATCATTTTTTCTGTTGAATATTGAACGATTCTTTGTATATTGGATAACCTTGTCAATTTTATTTTCATTCAATGTCAAAGGTTTTTGATTAACATTGAGTTGATACACTCATTTTGAGTTTATTAGGTAGTGCGTTCTCTGTCTGAGACTTGCGTCCTAGTTTTGCTTTTTCAATGTTGAATAGGTGGTAGAGTGGAACCACCTCTGAAGGCGCACACCAACTGTGAGAAGTTTTGATTAATTTATATTTGGGTTCATTATTAAGAGATTGAGTGCATTACCGCTGTTCTCTCATATACTTTTTAGAAAGTTGGCATTTCCTTACTTTAACAGTGCTGTGCCTCTGCCTGTCTCTGGAATACACATCTGGGTTGGTTGACAGCTGGGCTTTGGTCATTCCCTCTAGACAGTCACACACAGAGGTGAGGTGTGCCCTGCATATCCCGATGGCCCATCACCAGGCTGATAGGTGTTTCTGAGCTAGAGTGAGTAGGAGGAGCTGAGTCTTGCACATGGCAGCCTGTCCCTACACAAAGAGTTACATACCCCCCTGTGGGGTGTCTGGAACCTGGGCAGGAAAGGGCAGTTTCTGCACTACAAAGATCTTTCTAAGAAGTCTCCCCACTTCTAAGGCTGAAATGGGTATAAGTACAGGATCACTGCCACCATATACTCAGAACACGTCTGAAACTGAGGACATTCTACCAGGAAGACAAGCTGTTGTGCTGCCAGGAGGGACTGCCACTCTTCTGCTTGCTTTGCCTTGTTGGCCTGCTGCTTCTTGCCTGGGATTCAGAGTACTGGACTTAACTCTACATCTTGCATCTCTAACGGTTCTCCAAGGGCTTGTTGGTCTTCCCTCCTGTTTCGGAAAGCTCAGGGATATCAAAAACTTAACCTGCATATTTCTACCAGCACCTGGGCTCCTCTGCTGTGAGTCCTGTTCTGTCAAGTGGTGCCAAATCCAGTCCTGGGCCCTTGGAAGTGAGTGGCTGGTGCTACAACCCAAGAAACCAACGTATTGACACCGAAGTATCACTTGGAACCAGCACATTTCTCTGCGATAACAACGCATCGCCACTGTCTGCAACAAAACCGTGTACACCGCTTACCAACCTTGGCTAACAATGCAGCCCTGACTTTGCCAACGTAGCACTTCTGAATCACTGCTTCTGCATGCATATCAAACACTGCATCTCCAAATTTGGTGATGCAACATCCCTGACTCCGACGCATACTCGACCCAGTGTGGTTTCGTGCCAACGCATCACCTACAGCCCAACAGTTTGCATTTGACAATTCAGACCAACGCGCGGTGCTCTTGACATTGATGCTTAATCATTTCAGCCCCAGGGACTCCATCCCCCGCGACCCGGCATTAACTGAATGGGGAGGGGAGGGCCAGGCAGCCCCCTCCCTGGACCAATTTCGGCCCCGGGGACACCATCCCCTAGTGCCTGGACTTAATCAATATATATTTTTTCGGGGGTAGGGGGCAGATTTTGGCCTCAGGGACCCCAAGCTCTGGGGCCCAGACAAAATGTAATTTTGCTGTGCTGAATCCGGCCCCGGAGATCCCATCCAATAAGGCCTGGCCTTAATTAAATATGGAAGGAGGCTGCGTGGCCCCCGGAGGACACCATCCCCCATGGCCCTGACTTCATGCAGTAGGGGAGGGTGGCATACAAACCCTCCTTCCCTGGGCTGATTTCAGCCCCGGGGCCCAGCCAGAAACAAATGGTAGTGGGGGACCACATGGCCCACCCTCCATCACATTCAGACTGAACTTTTGGATTTGTCCCGGTCAAGAGCGACCAAATAGCACCAGCTGGAGCTATTGATTTCTAAGCACTGCGTTTTCATTTAATCTTGCAAAATTCATATCTTGACTTGTATATGTTGGATGTTTATTGTTTTGGTATTGTTTTACTCAGATAAATCTTGGCTTTTGATCTAAACTGGTGTAGAGTGCTTTTTTGGTGTTTTTACTGTGTGTGTGTGTGTGTGTATTTGTACAAACACTTTACTCATTGCCTCTTTAGTTTAGCCTGACTGTTCTGTGCCAAGCTACCAGAGGGTCAGCACAGGTCAACTTTTAGTCTGTACCTCACTTACCCTAACTTGGATTGTGGTTCCTGCATGGACAGGGTGTATACCTCTGCCAACCATTAACCCAATTTCCTACAGGACCACTAAAGCATGGTGTCTCACTGCACTGCAGGGGCATGCGTTACCCTTTGTCTCAGCAAGACGTCCCCAGTGTAGGAAGGGATAGTGTGCTGAGTTTCACCACAGCAAATCAGGAAACTTTTCCAAAGCTTTTGCCAAGTTCGTCAACATTTTCAGGCAAAATATAAGTCCCTCCATCCCTCGTTAAAGGTATGATCGATGTGAATGGGCAGGACTGGTTCTATGCCTAAATAATTGAAAACATGAGGTTCATGTTTGATTGTGGAATCCTGTGTAAAGTTCAAAACTGGAACTGACTGGATGGATGCACATCAGGGGGCAGATTTATCAATATTTCATGCAATGCAGCAAGACACATTACTACTCTGTGCTGCTTGGAAGGGCAGGACTGTTCCATATTTAACAATATATGGCACATTCCTGTCCTCTCCTTGCACTGGTGCAATGTAGGCTACCTAGCGCCAATGCAGGCACGGTTGCATTATGGTGCAAGTGTGCCTGCATTGCAGGCAGGATCGTTTTTGTGCTGGAAGGGGAACCCTCCTGCACAAAAACAATCCTCAGAGGCTTTTTGTTCTTTCTGTGTGTGCTGCAAAAATATATGTCTCCTCACATCGCCTCCCATGGGAAGGTGTAATGTTTTCACTCATTCCCAGGTGTACTACTCACAGGAATGCACCAAAATGCAAGGAAGGTTGCATGGGAACACCCACGCTTTACCCATGGAACACCTCCCTTTGGCAGAGTAATGCAAAGCAGTGACTTGTGCTGCCTACCGTTACTCCAGATTTTTTAATTTAGTGTTGCGCTACCCTTGTGTTATCTTGCGTGACACAAGGACAACGCAACATTTTTATACATCTGACGCAAGATTTCGGGTCAAATAGCAAAGTTGCATCTGTGGTGCAAATATTGTATTAACAAGGGTTTTACGCTCAGGACTGAGGAGCACTAGCAGAGCTGTGTACTGTGTTCCAGAACTTGAGTAAAGAAGTAATGCTGCAGGATAGAACAGAAAATGTATGTGCACTCATACCAGGAATAACATACGGTGCAAATGATCATGATAGAGATTCACTGATTCACATGATGAAGATTCACATACTTGCCTATTTGTGGTACCAGAATATAGCAACGGAGCAGCCTAGGGTCCTGAAGGTAAGGGTGGGTTGTATTTCTATATTTACAGGGACCCCAGGATTTGATGCTCAACTTACTGCTGTTGCTATGCGATGGATGGCGCTTTAGAAAAGACAACAGCGCATTTAGCTGTCCTATCTACCCTTCTATGTCCTTTAAACTGCGGTCCTGGCTGAGGTAATTTCATTATGAAGATCAGACAAGTCTTTTGGAAAAAGACTGACAGGTGCAACTCAATCACTGCCAGTTCAAAAGAATTATTATTTTGGGCTGGCTCGTGAATATCGTCAGCAAACACTGGAACTGGGCCATTCTCTGAAATATGCCTACACAAGGTGACAGTCAAATGAGTGCAGATCTCTGTCTGCAGCTGTGACTGTGCCACTGGTGACAGGGACTTCACCTACATCCACAGCAGTGAGAGGGGTGAGAGAAAAAAGCCTATATCAACAGCTGTATATAATATGATATTGTATATATACATATATGATTAATATTCGAATTATTGTATTGTTTAGTAAAATTATTTTAATATTACAATGTTAGAAATCTTTAAAACTTTGTCAAATATTAATGCTATTCAAACTAATTGCATACATAACTTTTCGTCAATTTCAATACATATTACACACAAAAAAAATGTTTTATGGAGCTGAGATTTTTTAAATGTACTCTGTAGGGAAATTATTTTTAAATGAAACATATTTTATATAATTAACTGTTTAATACACATCTAGGTTAATGTGATGTACTATTTTATTTTGTTAATTCTTGATTCAAATGATAAAGTAATTAAACATTGATATTTTATAAAGTATAGTAAACTTTATTTTACGTTCCTATCCTTTAAAATAGGGAGAACTCTTCTCCAGAAACCTACGCCTACATATGAAAAGTTTGGCTTTGTTACTTTACGCTCAAAAATCCTGTTCTAAGAGGCTCTACGAGGGGCCTGTTCACTGTGGCTCTGTAGACTGGTCCAATTACATCCTTATTACACTTGACTCTCAGAGTCATGAGGAAGAGCAGTGAAAGGCTTCTTGGTGGGGTAGTGTGAGAGGCAACGGTTCAAACCTCAACAACCAACCAACAACCACAATAACGTAATGTCCTTCCCACTGCATACTCTTTCGGATAGAAAAAAGTGTTCAATAACACAGCATCACCTAATACAAGGCATTGAAATCATGGGATTTCAGGCACATAGTTATAATTCAGTTTGATAATTGACTTGAGGTACTACACCCTTCGGTACCCTACCGCCATTAATGGAGTTACTCAACATCAATATTCCCTTGTGTATAACTCTGGACAAGTCACTGATTAGGCTAAGGTACAGTTCACACAGAACACCTCAAAGGCACAGATGCGTACAAGAGTTCAGCACGCTTTCACCTCTTTGATTTTTCTCAGTAAAAGTCTTAAGTACATTTTGTAGACCTCAGCCTGCTTCCTTAGTCTCATTCCACTCCCAGTTTTAAATCCTGTGTCTACCTGTGGCTTGATATTGTGGTTTGAGTGGTGTGGGACAGAGGTGTGTAGAGGTCCTTCTTCTGCAATGTTAGCTCTGAAGCTGGTAGAACCACGGTGGTGGACTTGCTTGGAACTTCACAGCTATGAGATTTCAGTGCAGCATCTCAAATGAGATCTCTATTTTCGGCAGTAGTAGCGTCTGTAGGTCAGATGCAGACAGGAGCCCTTGTTTATGACCGAATCGTACACAGGTCCGAAAAACAACGTACGATGCGAAGATCACATACACGCCGACCGAATTGTTTCCGGGACTCAAACCTGTCCACACGACTCATTCGTAGCCGAATCGTGCCGCGCTATGGAGCCGTATTCTGACCGAGCGAGTACGATGCACGATTCAGACAGCCGCTTCACCTCGTTCTCAGTCAGACAAAATGGCTCTCGGAAGCGTACTTTGGGGGGCCGTAGCAGGCCCCCCTTCACCTGGGGCCCTCCAAATCTGTCATGGGGTTGTGCCCACAGGTCCCCCCGATCCAGGCATGCACAGTGTGGTGGGCACCCAGTGGTACCCACCACAGGGTGTACGCTTTCCCCACCCACCCCTTCTCTGCTACAGGAGGCTGTGTACGCGTCTGTATACGGGCTTCCATAGAGTTCAATGTGAACCGAGTCCCTAAGCATACAGCAGCATTGTACTCGCTGGTTCGAACTCCTGGAGCACATCTCGCTTGGAAAGCCCTCCGGATCCGAGTCGTACAGAGGGCTTTCCTAGCAAGATCGGAATCAGGCCCTAAGTACTCAAACTGAAGCCAGCTACAACATCACAATATCACAAACTCCTTATAACAGCGACTTTAAAAAGGAAACAAGAAGTAAATCACTGTACAACAAGGCACCTAAAGTTAAGGAAAAGTAAAGAGACGTTTTTAAAGTTAAATGTAAAAATAAATGTTTTAAATCAAGCTTTGAAAGCGCTTTGTCAATGAAGAGAAAGGGACATTTTCATCGGATGTGAAGAGCCAGTGGGTAAAGTGGGCTATCCAAATGCCCTTTGCTGAATGCTGGAGTGGGTGGGATCGAAGTGTGAACGATAGTTCAACAGACCAATAGATGAAGCCTGCTAACCAAAAGCATTCTCCATCTATGTTTATTGTGCAAGTTTTTTTTTAAACAAAACTATAACCTGGCGAGAAAGCAAAAACTGTGTCAAAGACAAAACATTTGACCATCATGTGAAACCTGAATTGTGCACGTTGCAAACACAAAATAACGTATTACTTGCATTACTTGTGGGCATGCAGAAAATGAAAGAAATAGATTGGGTAAACACAAGCAAATAACATCGAAAACTGAGCAAATTGGTAACATACTTGGTTAACAGATTGGATAAGCCTACAAAGACTGTAAGAATATCTTGACGCCCAACAGGCACTTGTGCCCCATTAGAGAGGAATTGTGAATTGTTTGTGAATAGGAATTTCAAAGACTGGAAATCTGCAGTTCATTGATCTAATTTAAATAGATTCTCACAAATTCATTTGTTTGTTGCCATTGGTCTCCACTGCACTTATTTCGGTGCACCTCTTGGTGTACACCCCGGGCAGCAGTTCATGATTAAAGTGCTGCTTCTGTGGGGCTTCCTGTCCTGTCCCACCATGAGTCCCACCCAGACCAAGGCTTTATCGAATATGAAGAAATGATGATGTTGTCACATCACGCAGCTACCAGTGATGACCACCATCAAATGTAATAAATACCGTCTAGATGTTCTTCTTAACTGCCTGTAAGTTCTGAGTTACGTGACCACCCAGTTGATGTCTCGCCAATCTTATATAATGACTAGCTCTGTGGGAGGGCAGGCCATATATATTATTAGTATGGAGTGTTGAGTAATTGCAAATAACCAAGTCGAAGTAGGCACTCACGGTCAGTGTCAGTATGCTTTCCCTCACTTAGTCTACTATGCTGCTGCTTTGGCTGCACTGCCCAACCCACTGAGTGTTTGTCTTACCCACCCCTCAGTCACTAGCATAGATTCTGAGGCAGTCCAGCTAGTGATGGTGAGCCTGAGGGAAGAGCCAGAAGGGTATCATGTGACCAGCATCTACCCGGGTCCTTGTCACGGATGACTAGACCATACTGACTCCCAAAGACAAGGCTTCACTTAAGGAATGGCAGACCCTGCACTGCTACCACCTTCACTACTGACTACAGTCTTCAAGAAGAGGAGAAGGAAGACTAGCACTCATACTCCACCAGGGAGATCAGATTTTGAACACACAAAACTATATATTCCACAAACAGAGAAGTAGGACTGCTATTTTGCATTGACCAAGAGGCACAGAATGACTAATTGACTGTGCTTACCAACACAGGCAAAAAAACACAGTCAGAGTGTCACTAAGGAATTTGGTTCAATAGTTATGCACAGTGTCATCTGAGATCTCAAGTTTCACAGTTCTGTGCATGAGTAGCTCATACAGTCCTGAAATTGTCCTTGAATTTGGGTGCTGTCTTGGTTTTTGTAAAGGATTAAACAGAACTACTAGCTCAGGCATGCAGCGACAGAAACCTGGATTAAATGAGATGTTCACAAAGGGAATAGTGTAAATTAATAGGTACGTAAAGTGCTATCTGATGAGGGCTGCGCACTAATACTGCACTTGCACAACTGAAATCCTGGACCATCTATGTTCAACCAACCTGCTCTGAAATCTGGGACATTTGCTAACTATTCTCAAATCTGCTGAGACAGATGATGAAAGACCAGGACTGTCCAGGCAAATCCGGGAAGCCTGGTCAACCAATCCTCCTCTGAGTTGGAGACTACTTTGTTGGCTGCATCAGCCACACCCACCCCGTCACTGACCACTCCAAGGATCAGGGTGCAGCCATCCAGGCAGTGCTTTGACTGTGAAGGAAAATCCCATTGCCTCCAAATAATTGAGGCAGCAAAGAGTGCTGTGGTGAAGAGCAGAGATGAGAAAGAGCAGGATTGGAGAAGAGGTAGGAGAATGAAGAGACAACAGGAGAGGGGAAGAAAGAGAGCAGGATAGAATAGAGAAGGGAAAGCAAATCGTATGTAGAGTACACAAGGACAGGTGCGAAGGAAGAGAAAGCAAGGATGTTGAGAGAGCAGAGCAGTGATATTAGGGGTGTAGCTGTCAATGGTGCAGCAGGTGCACTGGCAGTGGGGCCCAGGGGTGTGAGGGTTCCCAGGGTGTGAGGGCCCCACTTCACTCCAATTATGTCTGTTTGTCAATACCAAACAGGGGCCAGAGAGGTTCAATTTCCGTGCTTGCATTAGGACCTAGGGCGCCATTGCTACGTCACTGGTGGATAGAAGAGCAGAGGCGAGGGAGGTTAAGGATCGAAGGGAGAGAGAGCAAAATATGATCAGAGCAAAAGTGGTGACAGTCCAGGGGTGACATAAAAAAGACACAGGTTAGAACATGGTGAGGAAACACAGTAGTGGAAGAGTAGAGGTGCAGAGAGCAGAGCAGGGGGAGACCATAGGGAAGGAGGAAGCACCAGTGGAGGAAGTGAATCGTGCCTGTGGTGGAAGTGGACAACAGCCTCCTCTTCATTATATTGCCCATCGGGACCTATTGGAGTCTTCCCCACAATGGCTAGCTCGAATTGACTAAAAAATGTTTTTAAATCTATGTCTTTCCTGAAAATGTCGCCTGTGTTATCAGCCACTGAATGAACACCACAGGAGCACAGCAGCCTGACGAGCGAGCTGAAGATTCACTGTGGCTGCGTTTCCATCTCTCGAAGATGGTACACAGAACAGTGACTCTATTCCAATTTCTAGTGAATATATTAAAAATGCATACATTTATCAAGTAAGGTCTCTGGAAGTGACTTCCACTGTAAACTGCATTTAACTTGTCCTCTGCTAGGCACAGGAATTTAGGATATTGAAAAAAGGGCACGTTCAGTGGACGAGGCCCAAATTCTTTTATCACCAGTTTCAGGCCTTCTGTACCTCAAATCCCCAACTATAGTAAATCCAAGTAGGGAGTATTGTTAACTCACAGAGAGTGGATTCTCCATCTAAAGAGTCCCTCTTGTTCTAAGGAGTGGATTTAAAAATTCATTCCCTGTGTCAGAGATAGTCAAGGGTTCCTGGGCTCCATATGTGACATAATAGAGTCGCTTATCCATCATGTCATGGGGCAGCAGTACTATTGAACCCAAACTTATCGACAAGTACCCCGCTTTAGCCTAAGCCTTCAGCATAGCAAGGGCAAGCAGTCCAACACTTACTCAGAACGTACTTCGGAAGGTGGTACAGATTCAGACCCTTGCTACTGCTCCTATCAGTGCTCTCTATTTTATAAAAGAAAGAGTACTTTAATATTCATAAGAATAGCAAATAACAAATACAATGCTGATAGGCAAAGGAAAATGGTTTATCCTAGCTAGAGACATGACCCCCAGCAATATCATACACACAAGGTTGGCAAGCAAAAATCGACACATCTGTGGGAACAGGGACTATAACTGGTGCTCAGTTTCTCAGTTCTCGGATAAGGGCACTGCCCACTAGAGTTATACTAGCAGTGTTCCCATCCAAATGGGGATATTGGCTGATCAAAGAGCCGGTACACCTTAAAAACCACCCTAGGGGATACAAAAGTTTAGGGAAGGCCTGTATCGTACAATCCACTGGTTATAGAAAATAATTATAGTGGATGGGCATCCGTTGGGATGGTGGCAGCCACCAATGAACACAGGACTCACAATGAAAGAGCTGGAGAAAATAGAGGTTTTGTGCTAGGTACCAGGGGGTGGGAGTTGAATGACAATAACACAAGAACCTCTTGGCTAGAAACAAAATTCATATACTTCTGGGATCAGGCTGAACTCCACTAGCTTGTTGCTCAGACTTGTCAATACAGGGGTTGAAGTTGAAGTAATCCTTGTGACCGTGTGTCTGTGTGGGGGAGGGGGAATAGAGGGCTCAGATATGCCTCCCATAGTAGGGGCTAGGGATGAACTAGGCTCACTTACATAAGAACAACAACCAACAGCTTTTTCCCTCTTCTCTAGTTGAAGTTGTGGTGTCCTAGATGTCTCCTAGGTAGATGGCTGAGATTATCTTGTGTTAATGGTTGTAGTTTTCTACTGTCATAGATTTATTGTACTGATTTTGTACTGTTGGCATTGCAGTTCCTGTGCCGTAGCTGTTGAGTTGTACTGGTGTAGTGTCGGTCTCATTTTGTCATAAAGTTGTTGTGCGCCGCACTTATACTTGTGTAGTTGCTGTGTTGCAGAGTCTTAATGGCAAACTTTTCTTGAAGTGCTGTGGATGCACAATTGTAATGGTAGTGTTATGATGTTCTTGTTGCAGTAGTGCTGAATTGCAGTTGATGCGGAATTATAACAGTGATTGCTGTTGACAGCGGAAGATGTAGGGCAGTAAGGCCTGGAGATACAACTGTCTCCAACAGATCACTACTCCTTGTGTAGCTATTCCATCACAAACACCCAGTCCCCGTGTGCCATGGCAATAGATTAGAACAAAAAAGGGGTTGAATGCAATTAAAATTAAAAAAAAGCTTGTAAACATCAAAACAAAAAGCTCTATTTAAAATGCAAGTGAGAGCACTTGGCTTTCATAGCTTCATAAATTAAGTTAGAAAGAATTTTGAATGCCTTTTTTCCTTTTTCTTTTCTCTGACCTAATTTCAGGAATGTCAGTAATGAAAGATGCAAGACTTTCAATGATACAAAAATGCTGAACTGAATCTGAAGTAATAGAAAGATTTCAACCTTCCCATACAGATATTCTCATAGGTTACAATAATGTATTACATTGTGTAGTTTCATTTCCTTATAATGTTTCTTCATGAATAAAATTTGCAAGTTAGACTGTGTGAGAATTGCATGATTTCATCTTTATGATGTAGAGATCTAACCATTAACTTCTTTGTCTTGTAGTAAAAATGAACAGTGGGAACCTAACCAAGACTTGTACTATATGAAATGTTTTGTTTTGATATTTAATGTCTGTAAGCCGTTGTCCTGAACCGAGGTTTCCTGTTCTCATGATGATGCCGTGCGATTCCTAGCCTACCAAGACAGAATAATGCAACGTTTTACCTTAGTGTTAGATATCAAAATGTTATATTAGTGCATGTTCCTAGAGTAGAGGGAGGTTTTCTTCAGACCCTTTCTAGACTCTCTGCAGAGCCCTTTGCTGAGATTCTCTCTGATTTTCTCAGAGCGAACTATTCATTTTCCTTGCCTGAAATTATGCTGCTCTGAGACTCTACTGAATTTCATGAAGTTCTCCTTATGGGAAGTGCTAACTGATTGAGAATTGCTTAAAGATGTATGCTACCACCTCTGGATTTAGAACTCTTTATGGATTCTAAAGATACTTTTCTCTCATTTCCTCGACTTAAAATAGAGATTCTCTTACATAGAACACACTTTATGAAATTGTCCTGTATTGTGTGACTGATGAATTGATTGCCTATTTTGAGAACTTAATAATAAAGAGATAGTAACTAAAAGGCTTAATACAACTTTGAAAACTCAAACCAAATCTTATCATTGACTCCCAAATAATGATAATTGAATTATGAGGAATAGATTGATTTGATTTGCAACTCCTTATTAATTCTCTCCTTACTTCCAAGTTCTTTCGGCTCTTGGCCTAGTAATGAGCAGGGCCTTTCCTCTGGATGAGTAATAAAATTGATACAGTGAACCAAATATTTATTTAAAGTCCCTGCTTTACCAAAGTTGATAGCGAGAGGACAGTTTATGTAATGAGAAAGAGTAGCTGCAATAATTAGAATTGAACCAAGATAGATAGGTACATTTCCATTATCCATTTGCCCAAAGCATGAGTTTGAAGATTGACGGAATGCTGTTTTCTAAGGTGGTTGTGGGGGTTGAATTGGAGGTGTATCAATAGGGTTATGCGTCACAATTGGCTATTGTGATTTGCGATTTGCACAAGCATTGATGTGCTGAATGAATTATTGACGCTTGAGATTTGATCATGTTTATACACTTTTGTTGAAAAAGATGAAGAATTTATTAGACTAAGAAGTAGTCTAAGATCCCGAGGTAGATAGATAAACAAAGAGTTCATTTTGGTATTCTTGTCTGCTATTGGTTTGAAATGCTGTTTGTGAGATGTTGTTGACTGCACAATTGAGACAGGGAAAGTAACACTTTGTTGTGAATGTACTAATATAGATCAGTGTTAGTGTAACTTGATGCACAAAGGTGACACTGCATTGATTAGGTGATTTCCCACTGGCCGAGATTTCATTGGTGTGTGTCGAATTCTTTTGATTAAGGAAAGTCGGAAGGTGTAAAATCCTGAAAATTACGGTTGTTTGATTCTTTTTTTTCTTTAGAAGAAGCAGGTAAAGATTGTCATTTTATGTTGCATAGAATTGTAGAATTGAAGCTTTGTGTGTGTAGGGAGAAATTATAAAGGATTGTGAGCTGCTGTATGGATCAGATTGCTACAGCATATTGTGTCGCACTGGAATTGGTCAGTTGGTGTGAAATGCCATGCTGAGATTGGTCGAGCTGTGTGAAGAATCACTCTGCTATTGGTTGGTTGACTTACAGAGCCGTGCTGAGATTAGGAGAGGGGCTTACTGAAGTCTGACTTTTTCTTTTTTTTCTCCAGAGTTTTATATAGTGCGAACTTGACCCGAAGTTATCAGAGCACTTTACATAAGCACCAGTTGCGTTACAGATGAACACATTCATTTTTGTTAGGCATGGGGAAATTAAGTGATTTGCCCAGAATCACAGGCTGTTGAGCGTCCCTGCTGAGACTCGAACCCGGTTTCCCAGAGTTGAGGTTGACCGCTCTAGCTGTAAGGCAACATCCTCTCCTTATAGGGAACTGAATCAAAACATTAAAGATTTATATTTCGTATTTTGCCATTTATTGAATTAAATTTGAAATCATAACATTTTTCAAAGCAATCAAGGATTTAATGAGAGGTGATGTGACTATTGCTGTTCGGGAAGGTGAAGAGGCATCCCCTGAGGGTTTGCCTGCTTATCACATGATGATTAAGGAAGTGTTACACAATGTGTAGGACTTTGTCAATGGTGCAAGAAAACTGAGAAAGAGGGTCATTGAGTTTTCCAAGATGGGGGATATTTAAATTATTGATAGATTGAGAGGGGCACTTTGTAATATAAAGCCACATGCTAGACCTACACAATTTGAAGCTTTAAGTGCTTGGGAGAAAATGGCTTGAGATAAAGAGAGAAATACCGAATATGAACAAAGCGAGATGTAAAAAATGATGCAGATGCTGTATGGAATGAAAGACTGAATAAATGGAGAAAGACATCAGTAGAGGGAACTTGATTATATCCTGCAACTACAAATGAGAAAACGGAAAAATCCAAAAAACTAGAGAAACACAAAAAAGGATAACACCAAAAAGGAAAAAGAGACCAAGGAAGAAACAAAATCAGGTACTGATACTGATTCAGGGGATGACATTTTGAACAAATATTTGGCTACAAGTGCACGACCTTATGTGGGTCCCGTGGCTGATACTGATAAAATGGCAACTAATAATTTTGAAAAACAATTATTGACCGTTCGAATAAAGAAAATCATTACAGTAACATTCCCCCCACCCCGCCTGTTCCCCAAATTCCAAAGCTGCTTATTTCCTCTGTAAATTGTCTTCTTAAGTCTTGTTGTTTTACTTGCAGATGAGGACATCTTCAATTGATATTGTGATACTTTCATACATTAAACTTTTCCCACCGTAAAAGCATGTTTGTTAAAAGTTCCTGATTTAAATCATTAATAATTTTATCTAGCTATTTATTCCCTCTGCCTTAATTACAACCTTATTCTCAGCATTGAGGTGCAATGTGCTCTCCTTTTGGACCCAGTACAGTTCCTTGAACGCCAACTGTAGCACGTCAGTACATTTTGGGGTTCAAAAGATAATGTTCTTATGCTTACTTTGGATTTCCCAATTTAAATACTTCTTTTATTCTTGCTATCAGAGCATTCTACAGAGACCATGGAGTGATGTAAAGTGCTTTGTGCAGGTAGGAAAGTTATAAAGTGTGATTGCACCTGTGTGATACATAGCCGCCAACTGTTACTTTCCTATGTACTTGGGTAACCCTGACTTATTGTCCTTAGGTTGGAGTACATTGGCCCTTACTGGACGAGTGCTCTGCCACCTCTGTATAGCGATGATAATTCCTTATGCTGGATAAACATGTGTGAACTGCCTATCAACATTTTCCTAATATACAAAAACTGGTGACCTGATAGGATAGTCCTGGTGCCACATGCGGGTTATTGGTACGGTATGTGGCCTATTAGTGGACTTTGTCCATGCCTCTTGATGTTCACCTGTAGATTGAAGTGCTTTGCGCAAGTTAATGCACACAGTGTCTTAGCCCGTCCCCATATTATAAAGCCTGAGACTGCTCGTCAAGTGCCAGTCTGATTATGTGCGTGAACTTCGCCATTCTTGCTAAATTGTCTGCCTCAGTTTTGGTGAAACACAAGTCTGAGGCCTCCTTGCAAGTCCTCAAGCCCCTAGCCCTGAAGATAGGGTGAAGCAACTGTTGGCGATCCTCAGCCAGGGTAGGGCAGCAACATAACAGGTGCAGCCAAGATTCTTTCTTCTTTCCTTTGTGCTCGGCTGCTGGTCTTGCATTAGACTGCACTGGCAGTCCTGGCTGGGTCAGAGGGGGGGGGGCTCCACTAGCCACACCCAGAGCTTTCTGTGCCACCTCCTTGAAGATCCAGGAGCCCACTCTCTGCGATAGCACACCAAGGCCGCCGCGTTCTCTCTGCCTTGCCTCACCCCTGCCTCACACATGCTGCTTTGTTCAGAAGCTTCTTGCTTGCCTCGATCTAGGTTTGGGTGGGTCAAAATTTAATAGGAAATGGCAGGGCCCTCAGGTCTCGAGTCTCGGGTCGCCACGCCCTCACCTTGCCCTGTCTCCTCTCTCGCTCGTACCTGGTCTGCCAGCACTGCAGCCTGTCCCCCGACTCCCGCTGTTGGCCCCCCTGGCCTGCTGATCTCCTCACCTCTCTTCTCCTCTCCATCTGGCGCTCTGGGCTCTAGTAGGCTCTGGCAGGGTCTGGCGGGCTTTAGCGGGCAGGTGGGCGGACAGCGGCAGCAGCAACGAGTCTTCACAGTGTGCGGTGAGCAGCGGGAGCAGAGTATGGCTCCTCCTCCTGCTCAGACCAAGTGAAAGTTAAACAGCAAGGACAATTAACAATGTGCCAGTGGCTACAGCCTCTGTTGATCCAAATGTATATTACATTTCTAGACCATTGCCGTGACCCAGCCTGGTAGCTCAGTCTGTAGTGGTGCAGCCTGTAGTAACATAACACATGGTAAGACATCCTGTAATGACACAATCTGTTATGAGACAGCCAGTTGCACAACCTGTGATGTCAAATGATGTACCAACCAAGTAGTTATTGTTCATATGGTAATGTTTACAGGTGTTACTGCTTCCATTAATAGGATGATCACAGCACAGCCAGTTGAGATGCGCATACCAAATATTCTGATTAATTGCGTCCCAAATGCAGTAACTCAAAGAGCTGTTGGAGGAGCGCCAGTGACATGCTTTATTCTGACTTCACAGAATTCACAGATTATTGTATGGACACCACCACAGACTATTCAATCATTAGGAGAATGATGGATACTTGTCTTTATGGCACAAACAGCACAGGGTGAGCCAAATTTGTTTGAGGATGGGATTTTTTCCCCATGGTTTGAGGATAGTGCCAGAGCCAGTACAAAGACAGATTGCACAGGTGGTTTAGACATTAGTCAGAGTGCAGAAAGACAGACCATTAAATGTCCCAAAATTAAAAATAGAATTATAAGAAATAATTAGAGGGTGTTTGGATCTTGATCAAATAAACCAATACCAAGAAAAAGAACTGATTAATTTGTGCAAAGAAATTACCAGGAGAGCAGCAACAGTACATGACAAACTGACTGATTAGCAAACAAATATGAAGTTGATCTCTCAAAAGCATATAACTGCAGAAAGGTTTCAGGGTACATTTGGATGAGGAATCAACTGAGACAATGTAGTCTTCAGGAATGCAATTACACATTATTGAATTAGTGAAGAGTGTTTGCAGATGGAGTGAGTTTGAGAACTTAGAAAACAAATGGGTAAGGAAACATGAAATAAAAGGATTCCGGCAGAGGCAGATGATTTTAAATGAAAGCCACATTCAGGTTCTCCGGATCATGGGAGAACTTTGACTCTCCCATTTTAGCTCTTTTGCTTGTTTTAATATATATGAATGGCCTGGAAGCGTTTTTATTATTAGACTCTCCCATTGAGGGAAATACTAGGTGGAGTTTATGTTCATGTGCTGTGGAGTAGAAGAGACGTTGCATCATTTACGAACAATATTCCAAAATTGAATGAAAGTCTCATAAATGGTATACACAGGTTAAAAGATTTGCTAAGTGTTAGAAATGGGGGTCTCTATTTGTCAGAGGTATGCACCTTTGTCCAAGTAGGGACCCTTGCTTCTAGTCAGTGTAAGGTAGTTATACACTTTATATAATCCCCGCTCACCCCCTTGGTAGTTTGGCTTGAGCAGACAGGCTTATCCCAAAGGCAATGTGGAAAGTATTTGTGCTCCAAACACACAGTAACACAGTGAAAACACCACAAGTGGACACCACACCAGTTTAGAAAAATAATGTATCTTTATCTAAACCAAACAAGACCATAACGACAAAAATCCAACATGCATGTATCTAGAATATGACTTTTTGAACAGTTACTTTAAAAATAACACTTGTAGAAACAAATAGCTCCACCTGGGGCTATTACGACATTGTGACAGGCATAAATCCAAAGTACAGTGCCGACCGCGAGGTGTGCTGCGTCGGGCACGGAGTCACATGGACCCCCAAACAAAAGTACCATGGAAACTAAGTCTATGGGCGATGCACAGAGTCATGGAGGTGGAGACTAGATGTCGAGTCCCTGAGCAGGCGAGGCATCGAATCCAGGACATGGAAAGTTAGGCGTGTCGGTGGTGAGGCGTCGGTTCTGGTGAGGCGATGTTCAGTCAAAGAGTTTGTGAAGTCACCCTCTTTGGTTATTGGCTCAGTGATAACATGATGCTGATGCTGGTGGTGGGAAGGCTGATAATTGCAGGAGTCAGCAGGCATCAAAGGGCATAGAAGCTGAAGTGCAGGCAGGGCAGTGAGTCATGCACTTCACGAGTGGTGCCCCCGGCCTCGCACTCAATCATTGGCGGGGTCGCTCGCGGTGTCGGTGTTGTTCTTCTTGCTTTGCAGCACCAACCACACAATTCTCAGGGCCCAGGAACTGGAAATTGTGCACTTTTGAATACAGGAGTCCATAGAGGAGTACAGGTGCTGGTCAGTGGGCTGCAGGTGAAGTCTTTGTGGGCCTGAGACTTCAGAACACACAGGCGCTTGGAGATTCTTCTTCAAGCAGGTTCACAGCAAAGTTCCAGTCTTTTTCCTCTCCTTGGCAGAAGCAGCAACTGCAGTCCAACACAGAAAAGCTTACACAGCAAAGGGGCAGTACCTCTCCTTACAGCTCTCCAGCTCATCTCCTTGGTAGAGGATCCTCTTGTGTCCAGAAGTGATCTAATTCTCTATATGTTTGAGGTCCACTACTTATACCCCATTTTCTCTTTGTTCTCTTTGTGGCAAGGGTCTCTGAGTTCAGTCCAAGCCAGTTCTGTCCTCTTGGTGCAGCATCAATACAGGAGCTGGAGACAGCATTGTTCAGAGGAGACGCTGCCTATTCAGGTGCCAGTGAAACTCCTCCCACCACTCTAAATGCAGCCAGGGTCTATTCAGCCCAACTACGAGTCACCCAGGGAAGACAGGACACGCCTCAATCCCCCTTGTGACTGTCTACAGTGAATTCACATCCCTAGCTCCTGTCACTCCAAAAACCAGACAGTCAATACACAAAACAGCAGAGGCACACAGAATGGTAAAATAAGAAAATGCCTACTTTCTAAAACGTGGCATTTTCAAGCACACAATTTAAAGACAATCTCCCTAAAAATATATGTTACTAAATTATGAGTACAGAGAGACTAAACTCCACTTCTCTATCTTGTCAAAATTGAAGGTTATGCTTGTAAGATGTTAAAAAGCAACTCCCATGTTAGCCTACGGGAGAGATAGCTTTTGAATAGTAAAAAACTAAATTGGCAGTATTTCACTATCAGGACATGCAACAAAGACCAGTACATGCCCTACCTTCCACATACACTGCACACTGCCCATAGGGGTACCTTGGGGTGCCTTACATGTCAGAAAAGGGAATGTTAGCACCTGGCCAGTGGTTGTACTTGCCAGGTCGACATGGCAGTCTAAATCTGTGCATGCAGACGCTGCAGTGGAAGGTTTGAGATACATTTACAGATCTACCTCTGTAGGGGGACACAACCAGTGCTGCTGGTCCACTAGCAACAATTGATTTACAGGCCCTGGCACACTCAGTTCTCTTTACTAGAGACTTACCAGTAAATCAAATATGCCAATCAAGGATAACCACTCAGAATAACAATTTACATCGGGAGCACTTGCACTTTGATGCTGATAAGCAGTGGTAAAGTGCCCAAAGCATCTAAGCCAGCAAAAACGAGATCCAGCATACCGTCAAGAATAAAGGAGGTAGAGGCAAAAAGTCAAGGGAAATCACACCAAGGATGCCAAGTCTAACACTAAGATTTCAGCGGTATTGTGGATTAATGTGATTACATTTTTTACATAGTCATCCTAGAATGATTTGTGAGCTGAATACAAAATTGCTGTTCATTGGCCAGATGCAGAGCTACCAAGAGATCCCTGTATGAATGCACCATCACCTACTGTGATTGATAAATCCTATTAGGTGATTACTTTCCTGAAGGGAAGAGTTCCTTCAAAATATTTGGGTTATGTGAGATTGGACAAAACTCAGCAGGATGTGAAAGAGTCAGTGCAGAGTATAATAAACAACTGTTAAAGGTTTTTCAGAAACACACAGATCAAGTACATCTTGAGTGCACTGATATGGGATTTTTTATTTAGCAGTTTGTGCTTGGTTTGAGACCACAGATCACTCAGCATATACAGCAGAATGTGCTTTGTGGCAAACTGAGTCAATAGATGAGGTCCTGAAGTACGTGAAGTACTGTTGTGATGAACATGAGATGAAAAGAAGAAACAGTAAAGGAAAATTAATTCTGGCGCAGATGATGCTGCAAAAAGAACTATTGATGGACGGAAGGCTGAAACAATGCCAAACATCCGCCCACAGTGCAGAGATCTGAGCATAAATCCATTGTTTTTTTGTATACCATACCATTCCAGTTTAGAACCAGCCACATGTAAATCAGCCTTCACCCTGCTCATCATGGTAACAGTTCAGCTCAAACTGCCAGGCCACGCCCTCCCTGGACTGGAAAAATGCACCCTGGGACTAGCTTCAAGGTATCACCCCATATCAGCCAGGCTAGCTTGACTCCAGTGGCATGGTGAGCACGGGACCCACATATGGGTATACACTTACCACTTAGGGTGACAAGTGCAAAAAGAACAATTGATGGATGGAATGCTGAATCAATCTCAAATATTTATACCCAGTACAGAGATCTGGGCCTAAATCAATCCTTTTTTTGCACACCATGCCATTCCAGTTTAGACCGAGACATATGCAAATTAGCCTTGACCCTGCACCCCATGGAACATTCCAGACCGAACTGCCAGGCCAGGTCCTCCCTGGGTGTGAAAAAGTATCCTTGGACCGATTTCAGGGTATCACCACTCATCAGCCAGGCTAGCTTGACTCCAGTGGTATGGTGAGTATGGGACCCACGTCAAGGCATACCCTTCCCACTTAGTGTGACAAATGCAGAAAGAACAATTGATGGACGGAATGCTGAAACAATGTCAAACATTCACCCTCCAGTACAGAGATCTGGGCCTAAATATGTCTTTTTTTGCACACCATGCCATTACAGTTTAGACCCAGACATATACAAATCAGCCTTGACCTTGCTACCCGTGAGAACAGTCCTGCACGAACTGCCAGGCCAGGTCTTCCTTGGAGCGGAAAAAATCATCTTGAGACCGGTTGCAGGGTATCACCCCTCATCAGCCAGGCTCGCTCGACTCCAATGGCATGGTAAGCACGGGATCCACGTCTGGGCATACCCTTCCCATATTGGCTGACAAATGGCCAAAGAACAATTGATGGATGGGATGCTGAAACAATGTCAAACATTCACCCCCAGTACAGAGATCTGGGCCTAAATCCATATATTTTTTTGCACAACATGCCATTCCAGTTTAGACCCAGCCATATGCAAATCAGCCGTGAACCTGTTCCCAATATGCTTGTTCCTGGTCCAGGGAGGAGCTGGCTTGTCAGTTAGGCTGGACTGTTCCCACGAGGAGCAGGGTCAAGACTGAATTGCATATAGCTGAGTCTAACCTGGGGTAGCATGGTGTGCAAAAGGATGATGGATTTAACCCAGATCTCTTGACTGGAGGTGAATGTCTGATTTGTTCCCCATTCCGTCCATCATTTGTCCATCATTTGTGTGTCTTTGGCGTAGACGAAGCTGGGACAGAAAGGTTTTCAGAATCAATCATTTACAGCAAATGTCAGTACAATGCAGAATGTTGGTGTCCAGAATCAGATGCAGGGATTGGTCATCAGTGTGTTCAAGGAGGTATGGTTGGCATCCACGGAAGAGGTCCAGGAGCTCTGATTGATCCAAGTCCAGGTGTAGAGATTGCAACGTTCGCAAAAATGACTCCTTGTCATCTTTGTAACAAACTTGGGCATTGGAGGCACAAGTGGAGGCTTAATCCAGATAGAATGAATGCTAATAATCCAATTCAAGGAGGGGATCAGGTTCAAATGCAGAATATTCCTGTTAAGCAAGTTCAGGTACCTTTGCAGGCACAGAGTCCAACAATACCAACCCAGCAAGCCCCTCTGGTTAAACAGAATGTGAGTAATACTAAAATGAACATTAATCAGATGCTCAGAATAAACAGAAATGCATTTTATGCACAGAATCGGAATGCATATCGCAATTCCCTATGATCGAGAGTGGGAACTTTGACACAGATTATTCTCAATGATGTTACCTGAGAGGGAAGGCAGATTGCTTACTTGGTGCCGTTTTAGAGGTAGACTAAAAGTGGACCATTCGTAGAAGGGAGGTTTATGGCCACCTAGTGTCATTTCTTATAGACACCAGTGTTACCTGTTCTAACGTTAGAACAGCAGCAGTCCCAGACTTCTCCTCCCGGGGGAAAAAGATCCAAGTTGTAGGAGTTAAAAACAAGCAGATTGCAAATCTCTAAGCCGAAAGAAGCACCTGTCAAAATAAGTTCATTTAAAGAATATCACCAGGTTGTTGTGTGTGATTCGAATCCTGTAAACCTATTGGGACGTGATTTGTTGTGCATGTTGAATTGCACAATTTATTGTACCACTAAGGAAGTGGAATTACAAACACATGATGAGGATGTGGAATTTAAATTGACACATCAAGATGCTGTAGGGATTTTTCCATTGAGAACTGTAGAAGAGTTGCCCCCTGACTTAATAGACACCTTAAATCCAGAAGTATGCGATATTACAGGAAAATGAATTGGACTAATCAAAAGTGTAGAACCAGTCCACATCACAGTTAAGCCAGATGCAATTTTTCCAAGTACACCATCTTATCACATGGCATCAAAAGTAATAGCAGGAATAAGACCAATCATCGAAAACATGTTGCAGAAAATAATTTTGAGATAAATAATTAGGAGTCCAGGCAACTCTCTATTTATGGGATTATAGAATCTAAATGGTAAATTTAGAATAGATTAGGATTTGAGAAAAATGAATGAAATTGTAATCCCTGTGGTCCTGAATCCAGCCACCATATTATCCCAGATTCTGTGCACAGCAGAATGGTTCACTGTAATGGACCTTTGTCAGGCTCTCTTCTCGATTCCTTTACACGTAAACAGCCAGGTTCTGTTCTTATTTGTGTTTCAAGAGAGAGTTTTGGCATGGTGCCGAGTTTCACAAGGGTATACTGAAAGTCCATCAATATTTAATCAGGTTTTAAAGAAAAATCTGGCGATATTACAAATCGTTTGTACCTAACAAAGTCCAAGTTCAGTATATTGATGCCCTACTTGTGGCCTCAGAAACAAAAGAAACCTGTAAGCAAGACACTATTGCACTCTTAAATCACCTTGCTGACAATGGACATAAAGTATCTCCAAGCAAATTGTAATATTGTCAAAAAGAAGTCAAATATTGGGCACATATGATTGAAAAAAGGGACAAAAAAAAGTGTCGCCAGAGAGAGTGAAGGCAATTTTAAGAATGGATCTTCGGGACATTAGCCTCTCCCAACTTACAGCAGCAGACTGTTCGTATATGGATAGTGACTTGACAACGGACGAATTAGCACTAGCGATTCGATCCCTGAACTCCGGAAAAGTACTTGGCCCTAATGGGCTTCCCATTAAGTTTTACAAACTTTGTCCAGACAAATTGGCACCATATTTGAAATCTATGTTCGAGGACTCTAGGGAGAGTGGGACCTTGCCCAGGGAACAGGGGATCGCCACCATAGTTACAATACATAAGGAAGGCAAACCCAGGACTGACTGTGCCTCATACAGGCTCATTTCCCTTCTAAATGCTGAGCCCAAAATTTTGGCCAAACTTTTACCGACCCGGCTGGTTAAAGTAGTCAACACTCTGGTCCATCCGGATCAATCCGGCTTTATGCCCCATAGAAACAGGGCCCTGAACTTGCGCAGGGTACATGAAGTGGTTAGCAGAGTGCATACCATCCAAGAGCCAGCGGTGATCGTGTCCTTGGATGCAACCATGGCATTTGACACCATTGAATGGCCTTATCTTTGGGCGGTATTGACTAAGATGGGCTTCGGCCCGAAGTATATTCAATGGATTCGCCTTTTGTACAGTGAACCTTTGGCCCAAGTAGTGGTCAACAATAAACTATCAGCCACTTTCCACCTCAGTCGGGGAACCCAACAGGGATGCCCACTCTTGCTGCTCTTCTTTGTCCTCGCTCTGGAACCACTATCGGCCTGGATCTGCAGAGACCCAGTGATATGAGGGTTGAGGTGGTCCCCTGATTGGGAAGACCGCATTTCACTTTATGCAGATGATATTTTGCTCTACCTGGCCTCCCCCAGGAAATCCCTGATGGTGGTGCTAGATATTCTCGCTATATTTGGCAGATTTTCTGGTTTTACTGTCAACTGGAACAAATCCCTTCTATATGTTCTCCACGGTGACCCGCCTATCCTGCCAAGGGACTGTCCAATACAGATTACCACTGACGGTTTCAAGTATTTGGAAATCTTTATCTCCCACGACGCCTCGGTCCGATAGGCCCAACATCTTCTCCCAATCCTGCACAGGCTTAGAAGTGACATTGTCAGTTGGAAATCACTCCCTCTCTCCCTTTTGGGAAGGGCGGCCCTGTTTCAAATGATGTCATTGCCCAGATTCCTTTACGCCCTACAGAAAACCCTAGACCCCGTCCCGGCGCACTACTTTAAAGAAGTGGAGGGCCTCCAGATTGACCTGATGTGGGAGGGGAGGCCCCGTATAGCCCTCAATAAGCTGACCCTCACCTGGTACAATGGGGGCATCAGCCTCCCTGATATCAAGAAATACTACTGGGCAGCCCACCTGGCGGCCGTTAATCATGGCACCTATGGCCGCCCCGACGACCCGGGCTATTGCATGGATAGATGGCTCCTCCCCGGAGGGAGCTATGGCAGAGCATTATTCTCACGACCTAATCGATACCCCCTAACAGGTCCTACCAAGCACTCTGTTAAAATCTGGCATGACGCCACTGGCTCACTTGGATGGAGCAACAAGTTGACGTTGGCAACTCCACTCTGGGTTTCTGAGAGGCTCAGCAGTCTCTGAGGGTCAAAGGGATTCGACAGATGGTACCTAATCGGAATCTCGCATATTAAAGACATTTGGGGGAAGGGTGAGGTCAAGACTTTTGTTGAGGGACAGAGGGAATACCAACTGGCAGACACTGAATATTATCGATACGTGCAGGTGCTGCACGCTCTTCGCTCTCTTGCCAAGGGCTTCTTCTCCTTCTGACTCCTCTCCACTAGAGGACAGAATATTGGACAGACACCTGCCTGAAATGACTATTTCCCTAATATATAAGAAACTGCTAAACAACATAGCGGACCCCTCCAATCAATGCGGGAGAAATGGATAATGGACGGGATTGAGCTGGATGACGAGGGCTGGCAAGAAGCAGTGTCCTACCCTAGAGTAGTTGCCATCCCCGCACAACTTAGATTAGTGCAGCTCAAAATACTACATAGGGTTCATATTACAGGTCCCCGTATACTACATATGGGGAGATCAGACGATGGGGCATGCAGGAGACGCTGTGGGCATATGGGGACATTCTTACACTTAGGTGCCGATTACGATCCTGTAAAAAAATTCCCCGTACGACTCGCCGGTCTTTTTACCGTACGAATCGTACAAGTGCCGTACAAACTGCCAAGTACGATTCGCATGGGAAAAAGTCCATACGAATCGCATTGGGAATAATTCCCCACACGTCCTCGGGTCGGAAAATGTGTCCGACACATCCTCGGACGAGTTACCGTACAAATGTGAAAAGTGAAGTCTGACCGCGCAAGTACGATCCATCCCGTGCGTCCGATGTTACAACCGGATGGAAAAAACACCGTCCGCACCGAACTCCCATAGCAACCATGGAGACATGTGCCCGCATACGCGCCCAACACTCCCCCAGCCCCCGTATGTACGCGCCCAACCATCCCCCCAGCCCTCCTATGTACGAGTCGAATCCCCACCTGTGTATGTACACCCGTGTACGTACGAGTCGAACCCCCACCCGTGTATGTACACCCGTGTATGTACGAGACGTACCCCCACCCGTGAATGTACACCCGTGTATGTACACCCGTGTATGTACACCCGTGTATGTACGAGATGTACCCCCACCCGTGTATGTACACCCCCGTACGTACGGCCCGTACCCCCACCCGCGTATGTATGGAGCGTACCCCCACCCCAACCGTGTATGTACGGCCCGTACCCTCACCCGCTTATGTATGGAGCGTACCCCCACCTCAACAGTGTATGTGCGGCCCGTACCCTCACCCGCGTATGTATGGAGCGTACCTCCACCCCAACAGTGTATGTACGGCCCGTACCCTCACCCGCGTATGTATGGAGCGTCCCCCCACCCCAACCGTGTATGTACTACCCGTACCCTCACCCGCATATGTATGGAGCGTACCCCCACCCCAACCGTGTATGTACGACCCATACCCTCACCCGCGTATGTATGGAGCATACCCCCACCCCAACCGTGTATGTACGGCCTGTACCCCCACCCCAACCGTGCATGTCCGGCCCATACCCGCGTATGTATGGAGCGTACCCCCACCCCAACCGTGTATGTATGACCCGCACCCTCACCCGCGTATGTATGGAGCGTACCCCCACCCCAACCGTGTATGTACGACCCGTACCCTCACCCGCGTATGTATGGAGCGTACCCCCACCCCAACCGTGTATGTACGACCCGTACCCTCACACGCGTATGTATGGAGCGTACCCCCACCCCAACCGTGTATGTACTACCCGTACCCTCACCCGCGTATGTATGGAGCGTACCTCCACTCCAACAGTGTATGTACGGTCCGTACCCTCACCCGCGTATGTATGGAGCGTCCCCCCACCCCAACCGTGTATGTACTACCCGTACCCTCACCCGCATATGTATGGAGCGTACCCCCACCCCAACCGTGTATGTACGACCCGTACCCTCACCCGCGTATGTATGGAGCATACCCCCACCCCAACCGTGTATGTACGGCCTGTACCCCCACCCCAACCGTGCATGTCCGGCCCGTACCCTCACCCGCGTATGTATGGAGCGTACCTCCACCCCAACAGTGTATGTACGGCCCGTACCCTCACCCGCGTATGTATGGAGCGTACCCCCACCCCAACCGTGTATGTACTACCCGTACCCTCACCCGCATATGTAGGGAGCGTACCCCCACCCCAACAGTGTATGTACGGCCCGTACCCCCACCCCAACCGTGTATGTACGACCCGCACCCTCACCCGCGTATGTATGGAGCGTACCCCCACCCCAACCGTGTATGTACGGCCCGTACCCTCACCCGCGTATGTATGGAGCGTACCCACACCCCAACCGTGTATGTACGACCCGTACCCTCACCCGCGTACGTATGGAGCGTACCCCCACCCCAACCGTGTATGTACGACCCATACCTTCACCCACGTATGTATGGAGCGTACCCCCACCCCAACCGTGTATGTACGACCCGTACCCTCACCCGCGTATGTATGGAGCGTACCCCCACCCCAACCGTGTATGTACGGCCCGTACCCCCACCCCAACCGTGTATGTAAGACCCGTACCCTCACCTGCGTATGTATGGAGCGTACCCCCACCCCAACCGTGTATGTATGACCCGCACCCTCACCCGCGTATGTATGGAGCGTACCCCCACCCCAACCATGTATGTACGACCCGTACCCTCACCCACGTATGTATGGAGCGTACCCCCACCCCAACCGTGTATGTACGACCCGTACCCTCACCCACGTATGTATGGAGCGTACCCCCACCCCAACCGTGTATGTACTACCCGTACCCTCACCCGCGTATGTATGGAGCGTACCTCCACCCCAACAGTGTATGTACGGCCCGTACCCTCACCCGCGTATGTACGGAGCGTCCCCCCACCCCAACCGTGTATGTACTACCCGTACCCTCACCCGCATATGTATGGAGCGTACCCCCACCCCAACCGTGTATGTACGGCCCGTACCCTCACCCGCGTATGTATGGAGCATACCCCCACCCCAACCGTGTATGTACGGCCTGTACCCCCACCCCAACCGTGCATGTCCGGCCCGTACCCTCACCCGCGTATGTATGGAGCGTACCCCCACCCCAACAGTGTATGTACGGCCCGTACCCTCACCCGCGTATGTATGGAGCGTACCCCCACCCCAACCGTGTATGTACTACCCGTACCCTCACCCGCATATGTATGGAGCGTACCCCCACCCCAACAGTGTATGTACGGCCCGTACCCCCACCCCAACCGTGTATGTACGACCCGTACCCTCACCCGCGTATGTATGGAGCGTACCCCCACCCCAACCGTGTATGTACGGCCCGTACCCTCACCCGCGTATGTATGGAGCGTACCCACACCCCAACCGTGTATGTATGACCCGTACCCTCACCCGCGTATGTATGGAGCGTACCCCCACCCCAACCGTGTATGTACGACCCATACCCTCACCCGCGTATGTATGGAGCGTACCCCCACCCCAACCGTGTATGTACGACCCGTACCCTCACCCGCGTATGTATGGAGCATACCCCCACCCCAACCGTGTATGTACGGCCCGTACCCCCACCCCAACTGTGTATGTAAGACCCGTACCCTCACCTGCGTATGTATGGAGCGTACCCCCACAGCAACCGTGTATGTACGGCCCGTACCCTCACCCGCGTATGCATGGAGCGTACCCCCACCCCAACCGTGTATGTACGACCCGTACCCTCACCCGTTTATGTATGGAGCGTACCCCCACCCCAACCGTGTATGTACGGCCCGTACCCACACCCCAACCGTGCATGTCCGGCCCGTACCCTCACCCGCGTATGTATGGAGCGTACCCCCACCCCAACCGTGTATGTACGCCCCGTACCCCCACCCGCGTATGTATTGAGCGTACCCCGACCCCAACAGTCTAAGTACGGAGCGCACCCCAGGCCCCAACACCAGCACCTTCACCCAACATCGCACATGTACGAGTCGTACCAAGCCAGAGACAAGGACAGCACTGTACAACAAAATGGCCGATGTACACACCGTACACACGCTAAAAACACACGTACACAACCAGGACAAAGCAAAACAACAAAAGAATACTCTATTCGAATCGCACAAAGCCACAAAACATGTCCAACAAGCACAAATACAACACATTCACTGACCTGCAACTGCCAAACTCCCAAACAGAGGCCCAAAACACAACCACTCCTTATTATAACACACCCACCCAAAGTTCAAACACAGCCACACCCACCAATGGACCAATAAAAAGGGCCCACAGACACAAACCATGAGCCTTTGCAACAGACGCACTGCTGCCAGACCCCACAGACAACCCACAGCACCATACTTGAACCTTTACTACACCTTACACTTGCACACCTTCACACACCCACCTTCACAAACACCCCCTCATCACATTCACACACACACCTGCACAACCACACCCACACACCCACAACCATCCACACCCACACCCCCCACAACCATCCACACCCACACCCCTCACCATGCCCACTAACAAGAATCCAAAGTTCACTAGCCAAGAGTTGGAGGTCCTTGTCGACGAAATCCTCAGAGTCGAGCCACACCTCTTTGGAACATTGGTCAGACAGACCAGCATTTCCGAAAAAACAGCCATGTGGCAGACGATTGTCGATGCTGTGAATGCTGTTGCGTCCACCAGAAGGACCAGGCATGAATGCCAAGCCAGGTGGTACGATCTGCGGAGGAGGGTCCAAGGCAAAATGACCGACGACCACAACCAGGCCAACATCACTGGAGGAGGGCCGCCCCGCAGATGCGTACAATACCATCCCTGGGAGGAGAGGGTGATGGCCATACTGCCGGTGGTGGCAGTGGACGGAGTAGAAGGACTCCGAGAGCCGGGTGAGTACACAAACAACTCACCTCACATGGGGGAAACGTCATCCACAACCAAACTCACAATCATGCACGCAACCACCCCAAGCTATCGCATGACTCAACCACACTCCATGAACACGCACATGCCACTAGCGCCACCATGCCCCATGCACCCAGCTGGACAATGCCAAGTCACAGGCCACAGAAAACACCAACACAAGACACGGTAAGCCGGATGGCGGGAGTGTGGGCCCCAAAAATCACATAGTGCAACTCAGAAGCAGACAACAATGCCCTCTGCCCATATGGCCTAGGTCACAGCCAGACAAACAGTGTGTCCCCACACAGGAAAGACTTGCCAGCAAATGGCGGACGCCTTGCATTAAGACATGGGGGTGAAGGCACGTTTTTGCACATGACAGCAGCTAATGAACAGACAACACTGTGAAAGAGTGGCAGCACACACCACCACAGCAGCAGCGCAGACACAGACACTACACCCAATGGGTGCCTGGAGATCAGAAACAAACTCACATGAACAAGCCAAGGGCCATTCAAAGATCTGCAAAAAGTGTGTGCCTAGGAAGCTGGGCTGAGGTGACAGAGGGTGACACACAGAGGGAGGGAGAGGGGGAGAGAGAGGGAGGGAGACACAGGGAGACGGACAGAGGGAGGAGGCTGACACAGGGAGGGAGGGAGAGGAGGACAGAGAGGCAGTGAGAAAGGGAGACACAGGGAGACCAATTCAGCCTTGGGGGGTGTGGGAATGTCTGCTCGTCAGCAGGTGGACTGCATGCATGTAGACAAGGGTGGCCAGTGCCTGAATCCCCCTCTCTTCTCCATGGCAAAACACTGGGCCATGTCTCAACCTGTGCACGAGCACAACGCCAGCTACCTGCATTATATAAGTGTGTGGAACAACTCCATGTGCCCACGTACAGTGCAACACGGAAGGTGCCAATGCATGGCTCGCCACACCTGCTCACTCCACTGCTGACTGCAGTCACAATTGACGCAGCAAGTAAGACTGTGCCACACATAGGTAAAGTCTCAAAAGCTGTGGCCAAGGGACATACCCATGCACAAGTGCACTGTGAGTGGAATGCAAGACATATCCAAATACCCAGATAAAATGTGCCAACTTAGAAACTAATGAAACATGGATGTTGCATGGAACAAAAATAACATTGTCTCTCTCACACACAGGTCGACGTCGTGGATCACCCCCCAACACTGGGGGGGAAGACTCACAGGACCCGGCTCTGCGGGATGACGATCCCACCGGCAGCGACGACTCTCACCACTCTGTGGACGACCCCGACCAACCTGGCCCCTCTGGTGTCCAACCACCTGCAGCACCTGCGTCAGGTACAACTGGGCCAACCACCACCCCCACTCCTGCTACATCCCAGGAGACACCCAGGATCCCTGCCCCACCACCACAATGCAGCCAGGCTGACCAGGAGGGACACAGTGTACCGGGCACCCAGGAGGAGGCAGGTGACAACGCTAATGCCACCCCTCAGGGGTCCCGGAGACCCGATGTGCCCACAAGGGCAGGCCAGGTGCAAGTGGGCAGGGGTGGTGGGAGTGGAGGACGGCGGAGGCACGAGCCTGACCAGTTGGCTGTGGAACCGGTATATTCCCATGTCAGAAACATCCTGGACACATACCGGCAGGACACCACGGGCATGGGCCAGGTTGTGTCCACCCTCAACGAGATGAAGGGGACCCTCGAGGAGATCAAGACACAGCAGGCCCAGCAACATGCGGAGCAACATGCCTGTCTACTGTGACACCAAGGGCGGATGGAGGACAGACAGGCTGAGCTCGTGACGGTGTTCACGGGAATTCACCGTACACTCCGTCGGATGGCTGACAACATGGGCAACCCTCCCTGTGCCACCAGGCCAAGAACATCACCACCCACAGGGAGGGATCAGGAGGAGGAGGAGACATCCGACAGAGCATCCCAAACATCGTCACGGCCTGCTTCTGAGGGTTCCCGCAGGAGGGCGGGTCGTCCACGGAAAAGACCGTGAGGGTCGGCGCAACAGCACCATCTCCCAGGACACCTGGCCTGGCACCTGGCCCACTGGACCAACAGCAGCACATCAGTAAAAGACATTCTCTGCCACATGGACTTGCTGGTCACTGTCTGACCAATGTTGACAAAGACTGTGGCATGGACTCTGATGATTTCCAATGGCAAGGACACCAACTCCCCCAGTGAACTTTGGATTCCACACACCCGGAAAGCCCCTCATGTCATACCCCCCCCCACGAACCCCAACACAAATAAAAAGTTACACGATAAAGAGATGATGCCTACATTTTGCATTATTACCTTACATGTGTCTTGTAAAGTCTAACCATGCCTGAGTTCTCGTATGACTTCAACCATCCATACCCTGGGGCCTGAGTCTGGCACAGGACACACATGGGTCACAATGTATTAGGCAAGACAGACATGGAGCACCATACACAACCGTGATGGGCCCAACCAGCTGAGGGGGTGGCCGCACAACCGTGATGACAGACATATTGAGTACAGCGACTGTCAGGCGCAGAGGTCAGGGATCATGTGGAGTGTCCTGGGGGGCACCCAGGTATGTGTAGACAGGTGGCAGAACCATGTCCTGCAAGCTTGAGTCAGGTGGATGCAGAGAATGGTGGCCTGGCCAACGTTGGATGCATGGGGATGGCACATGTCACAATACCCACACAGTCATGGACATCATGCACAATACAGAGTCTAATCCCACACAAACAGCTTGCATCTTGCTACTCTACACATAGACACATAGCCACTATCACGGAAAACCATGCCAGACATGCCGTATGCACCGTGGCAACACACCAGCATTGACTGAGAAGAGGCACCTTGGAGGCATAGGGACACCTTTATTAGTCATGTATTCGGGAATGCAGAGGCAACTCGGAGTACACATACACAGGTCATGTGGAGTAACATGTGGGTCCAACACTGGAACCCCCCTTCTGCAGCACAAATGCGTGATAGCCATGGAACTGGCACACAAGTGTCGGGTAACAGCTAAACACCCCCTGCTGCTCACGGAGAGGCTGGCATACACCATTGATCCTCTGATGTGGAAGTCCCACACCATGTCAAGCCAATGCAAACCGTATGTGTCCGAGGGCAGTGTTACACACATTGATGCCATCATCACAATCCACTATCCCATCACAGATGACTGTCAACAAGTCTGACCATCTATTCAGGTGTACCCAGCTACATGTAATGTGTCCCTTGGTGATGCGACATGTCTGCAGAGGAACCAAACATCGACAGGGGCAGTGTGCACACATCGTAAACAACTGCCACACCCAATACACCCCTGATGCATCCCTTACCCTAAGGAGACTTCCAAACTTGTCCGTGCGTGTAACGCTGAGTCAGCACACGATGACGTGTCCATGAGGAATAGCAGTGCCACAACAATGCAACCAGCAGACGGCATGCGCAAGTACCTGGGGATGAGAGACACACAAGAAGTCTGCCACAAAAAGCACAGCCACTTGCATGTGCATGTACTCGACACATGTAAGGATGACAACATGCTAGGTCACAATTATGACTGGGGAAATACACTCATCACTGGCACCATCACTCGAGTTACTCATCCACACACACCTCTGACTCACGTGGCATACATGCAGATGGACACACACATCGCAACACATGCCACACGGGGACCAATGCGTGCACACTCAGACACTGGTACTCACCACTAAGCAAAGAAGTCGCGTATGAGCCGACTCCGAATGTCCTCTTGTGGAACCACATCCTCCAAATCACTAGCCCCATTGCCAAGCCCTTCGTCCTCCACGGGTGGATGGTCCTGATCATCTTGATCCAGGATGAGTGGCACAGCTTTCTCAACTGCCATGTTGTGCAGCATGCAGCAGACCATGAAGATTTTGCAGACCTTCGCCGGGGCATATGGGAGTGCGCCGCCGGTGTTGTGGAGGCATCTGAATCGGCTCTTCAGGAGGCCAAATGTCCTCTCTATCACTCGCCTTGTCCGGCCATGGGCGGTGTTGTAGCGGAGCTGGGCCGGCGTGCTGGGGTTGCGGAGAGGTGTGATCAGCCATGGCATGTTGGGATAGCCAGCGTCCCCTACATGGAAACCACATGGACATAAGTAGGACAGGAGAAGCGGTCGTGCTGGAAGTCTACGCAAAATACAGGACAGACAGAGTGTACCCACCAACAACACATGCTCGTTCGTTGCGCAGCTGCGTCATCATTTCAGGCACCCTGCTATGCCTCATGATGTAGGCATTGTGTGCTGATCCTGGAAAACGAGCGCAGACATGTGAAATCACCATGTTGGACAGACACACCACAAGGGCATTGATGGAGTGGTAGTGTTTGCGATTCCTGTACGCTACCTCCTGTGCCTGTGGTGGTACCAAAGCCACATGTGTCCCATCTATGGACCCAATGACATGGGGCATCCCTCCCAGGGCATAGAATCCACGCTTGACCCCAGTCAACTGTTCAGGAGTTGGGAAATGGATGAACTCATCCAGGTGAAGCAACATGGCCTCTAAGAAATCATGCAGCACACGGCTGAACATGCTCTGGGACATGCCACCAACATGAGCTATGGTATATTGAAAGGTACCCGTGGCAAGAAAATGTAGGGCTGCCATTACCTTCAGCTTGGGTGTCAGTGCCGTAGGATACCTGTGCAGCGGTTGCAGGTGTGGTGCCAGCCTTGCCGTCAACTCCTCAATCAACGGTTGGGGGAAGCGGTAGCAGCGTATACAGTCATTCTCCCGCATGTCAGCCAAGTCCGGAATTGGTCGGGGAAGAGGCGGCGCTCTGCAGTAATTTGGAAGTGACAAGGAAGAGTGAGTGCACTACAACAACAATTTATATGTACTGAGCACATGTTAATCTGTCAATACACATATGCTACATATGGAGTCAGGTATGTGCTACATGCCCTGGACACGTATGGCTGCCAGGTGACACTCCTACCAAGACCCAGCTACACACGGAGATTGTGAACCTCCACATGCCATGGCATGGGACTAGCTGTGTCCCAGTGTACGTGAACAGCCAGACGCAACACAGGAGTGACATACATCAACACATCAGCAGAAGTAGGATGTCAATTGCAGAGACAGGTAGTGGAACACTAGAGCCACAGGTCACATGACATTACACTAGGACAGCCCACACACCTTTCCATTAAGGTGTACATGTAATGACTCACCACACATACATTGAGAGGAAGCAGACAGGTCCTTGTTACGCTACTCCGTGTCCCATGAATACATACACACTTCACATCCGATACCACATGTGGCCTGGTGTGCGTAACAGTGTGCCATGTCCATCTACACACAGACACATGTTGGTTGCTGCAACAGCTGATGCTTTTGAGGGAACACCAACATCAAGCTAATGGGAACACACCACACATACATGACATAGACACATCATGCACCGTGGGTAGTCACATGTCTGGTGTGGGAACCCCTGTAGCGGGCATCAGGGGACACTTGCGTGTGTTGTTGACTGTGCCATGCCAGTGACGCTCATCCCAAGTGTGCAGTACGACATGAACACATGTCAAAGGAGTTAAGGGCATGCCTGGCACATATTGCACCGTCACACATAACATCTGTACACATCTCATCATACATCTATTGCCTTCTCAACTCAGGAGTAATGTGCCACATCACAGCCTTTCACACCTGTGCCCCACACATGTAGTACTGCCCAGACAATGCCTTGATGTCCATCCATGAACAAGTATGTCAGCTCTATACCTTCCTGTGTGCTGCCTGTCACCACTGTGATGTGTGAAAGGCACCGTACATTCGCTCTGAGGGCCTGTGTACGTTCCCTATCACTATGGGAGTGCTGCCGTAGGCCTACCCATAGTGAAAGTGAGCGTACGCGCGAGTGTACGGTCCGTATCACTATGGGTACGCATACGCGAGCACACCCATAGTGATAGTGAGCGTACGCGCGCGTTTACGGTCCGTATCACTATGGGTACGCATACGCGAGCACACCCATAGTGATAGTGAGCGTACGCGCGTGTGTACGATCCGTATCACTATGGGTACGCACACGCAAGCACACCCATAGTGATAGTGAGCGTACGCGCGTGTGTACGGTCCGTATCACTATGGGTACGCATACGCGAGCACACCCATAGTGATACGGACCATACACACACCTGTACGCTCACTATCACTATGGGTGTGCTCGCATATGCGTACCCATAATGATACGGACTGTACACACGCCTGTACGGGCCGTTGCTATGCATTTGGGGTGCCCTAGGGCCCCGGAACGCACCGTACCTGTGTGTGAATCTCCAAATTACATACGGGACACATGATGGACAAGTATAAAGGCCTACATGCATGCTGGTTGTCATGGAGACCAAGTTTAAAGTATGATTTTGTTTCTGCAGGTGCACAGCAAAAGTCAGTTTGAATGAATCTACTTTGTTGCAAAGTGGTTGTGGAGTTGACTTCATGCTCACGAAAAAAAACTATGAAAACCCACTGACTGTGCTAGGTTTAAAGGGATTGGAGGAAACATAGGATGCAAATGTGAGTGACCAATCACTCTGTACTCCTGTGCATGAAACAGGCCAGCAAGGCAGATATAAGGCAGCCAGGTCCCATGAGAGAGCACTTGCCTGCACATCTTTGGATTCTACGTCCCAGCTGCTGCTCGTGATTCCCTGGAACCATGTCAAGGTTTGTGGAGAGGGCGCAGCCTTTCACCCTGGAGGAGAACCTGGCATTGCTGGATGTGATCCTCCCACAGTACCCCCTGCTGTATGGGCGACCAGGGTATCAGGTGAGTGCAGAGTCCACTAGCACAGACTGTGTCCCTTTTTGTGACTGTGACTTCTGGCATTGTGTCCAGGTGTGACACACATGCAATGTACTGTAGGGGGGGTCCCAGGGGGGGGAATGCCTGATGTCTCCCAGCCAGAGCATGCTGTGGTGCATGTCTGCCGTCCTCACTTGCATTGTGTTTACTGTGACAATCACTGCATGGTGCATGCCACATTCTGCCTGTCTTATCCTCCTGGGAATGTTGCCTCTACAGTCCTCATGTGATTATGTGGTCAGCCCAGTGTGACAGGTGACTGTACCCACAGATGTGTGTTAGTTCTGTGTACCTGTGCTGAGAGTGTCCACATGATGTGTTCGTACCCTGGACATCGGTGTGTGTGTAAGTCCCCTGTCATGTGGGTGGGTGCATATGTGGAGTGTAACACCCAAGCTGCATGAGGGATGGATATACCCTGCCCATCTGATGTGAGCAGGGAGCAGTGCTGTGTGTCTGACGTGCAGAACCAGCCCCACACCTGTGAGCCCCCCGTCTAGTGGCACATGTGCAGAGTGAGGTTTGTAGCTGCATTTGGCAATGGCAGGTGAATGTCCTGTGCCTGTGTGTGTCTGTGTACTCTGCTGAGGTAGCGTCAGTGGCCTGTGGCATGTGACTGCTTTGAGGTGCTGCACATAATCCTGGTGTAGCTTGTGATGCACAGTGTGAGCCTGGATCCTTGATTGTGTCGTTGCCCTCATTCCCCCTGTGTACTTTCAATGGCACGTACTGCTTTTGCCCTTCCCCAGAGGATAATGTCCCTATGACAAAGGTGCAATGCGTTGGATGCATACTATGCCTTGTTGTAACCAGCAAATTTGTTCTAATATGTGTCTCTGTGACATGTGCCAGGTGTATTGATGTAGTGTCACTTGTTCATCCTCACAGGTAGGCGCCTCTGCCAAGAAGCAGATCTGGATGAACGCCGTCAGTGCCGTGAGGAGGACGGATGGTCGCAAGCGGCGCCTGGCCCAGGTGAGAAAACGCTGGCAGGATATCCGGTGCTGGACGCGAAGGATCGCACAGGTCCTGCTGGGGGACTCACCTGAGACCCATAAGAACCGTGGGCGCCGCCGTCTGACCCACATCCACAAGCGTGTGCTGGCGGTGGTCTTTCCAGACTTGGACAGGCGCTTACAGGAGAAGCAGCAGCAGGAAGGGGGTAGGTACATGTGTGTTTGTTGTGTGTCACCAGCATTTGTAAGTACGCAGTTGCATGGATACACTGCCAGGGTCTAAAAGTGCTGTGCAGATCCTGTTACCCACAGTATAGCGGTGCTCTCCTGCCTCCCTTCCCCTCCTTGCAATGTGTTCCCTGGTCTGTGTGTAGTCACTCCTTCACAAGGTTATCTAGGCTGGCAGTTTATCCACGTAAACAATGCCTGTAGCATCATGTGTGGGGGTGGTGTGTAACAGGTTTTGGGACCTTGCCTGTGCCCTGTCCAGTTCAGTACTTGTGGGTTCCATGTCAGTTGGCACTGATGCTGAGTCCAGACATGGGAGTTAGTCTCTCAAGTGTCATGCCTTACAGCACGCATGTCCTATGTTGTGGCCTGTTACATGATGTGCATGAGTGTGCGATACGCATAGTGAAGGGATGGTGGCGTGTGTTGCAGTCATTCCCATTCAGGACCATGGAGTTGTGTGGCCACTATGTCCCCTGGGGCATATTTTCCTAGGTGTCATGTGTGTCATCACAAAATGTGGACACTCTCAGTGTCTACAGCATAGGTTGTGCTCTGTGCCATTGTCCTCTGGCACCATGTACATTGACGTAATATGTAGTACAAGTGTCCATTGTACAGCCTGACCTGATTTTCCTTGTTCATACTCACGGTGGCCAGTGCCTGTGTGTCTTGTCACAATCATCTGATGATGCCCATTTGTACATGATTATTTGGACAGGCGCACCTTGGGTATTTTGTGTCCAATCTAGCATTTTTCCAGCCCATGTATATTTCACCCAGACTAAGAGATGTAAGTGCTTCCTGTGTCTCAACAAATTGTCTCATGTAGGGGGTGGTTGGTGCGGGCAAAGCCTACATGTCAAAACCTGAAATCTCCTTGCTAGGTCTGGCCAGTGTGTGATGTTTGTCTGGACATACACTCAAGGTGCAGTGAGCCAGTCATGGTGTGCATGTTTTCAGTATTACCTATGCAGCATGTGCCTAAAGTTCATGGATATGGTCCCTGCTCATCCCTATTTTCGGCAACGCTGTGTGGTGCAGATGCAGTGCTGGATTGTCCCCAGAGCCTGGCTCCTCTGTCAAAATCCATTTCATGTCATTTGCTATTGTGTCATGCTCTCCATAGTTTTTCAATGGCATGGTGGGTCAACCAACTGTGTGTTGCAGGGCCTACATATGTACCTTGTTTTGTAGATATTACTCATCTTTCTTTTCAGGCTATGCACTGTAACCTATGTAGATTGGACTCATGTGACATATGTATACAGGTGTATGATTAATTCCTGTCTCTTCGCCTTGCCCACAGCATCGTCGGGGGACACAGATGGAGACATCAGCACAGACCGAGCGGAGGGACCGAGCACCAGTGCCAGCGGTGACATCTTGGCTGGCACATCGAGTGGAACTGAGGCGGAGGGGAGTGAGGCGGAGGACCTGTCCACTGCAACCACAGAATATGAAGCTAACGGGTCCGAGGCTGAGCTCTCCGAGTGGGCGGAGGCTGCACCACCAGCTGACAGAGGCACAACATCTCTCCCCGCCCCCTCCATTGCCATCAGCCGCCTCCCACTTGCTCGTGTCCCTTCCCAGCGTGCCCAGTCACCACATGTCTCCTTCCTGCCAGGCACCGCACCCCCTGCCCCTGTCTCCACTGCTGCCGCCAATGCCGAGTCTGTGGACATCCAGCGGCAGTTGCAGGTTGGTCAGGCTGCGATGCTTAATGTCCTCCATGGCCACAGCCAAGTGCTGAACAACATGGAGGCATACTTGGAGGGCATTTTCTCATCGCAGGCTGACCAACGCAACTTGCTGAGGTCCATTGACTCGACACTGACTGCAGCAGTGGGTCTGCTGCAGCGCTTCGTCCAACCCCCTACCCCTGACCCATCCACACTTCCCACTCCCATGCCTGTCCCACGTACACCCAGACGTCAGCATGCACCCACCACAACAGACACAGGCACCACACCAGCAGGGAAGGTTAAACGCACACCTCCTGGCACGCACACACAGGGTGAAGTAGGCACACCCACTGGGTCGGGGGGCAAACGTAAGACACGCAGCCAGAGTGGGAGTCCGCATTCCACAAAATCCACTCCCTCCAAATCCCCTCCCCTCAGCTCTCCTGGCCACAAATCCAGCAAAGACTCCTTCATGGCCGCTCTGTCCCTGAGCCCCACAGTGACACCGCCCCGCAAGCGGTCAAAGGAGTCCCCGGTCAGGCTGGTTGAGTCCCCCCCCCTGTCCACACCCTCCCCCAGTGGCGCTGCGACCCATCCCTCCGACCATCACCCCTCCTTGGGGCCTGTGGTTCCTTCGGGTGCAGGGGAGTCGCTGGAGGACCTTGCTAAGGTGTGCAGCGCCATCCTGACCTCCGCCTTTGGCGCTGCCCCACCCCCTGTGGTGGAGTCCTCCGTACCTGCACTCACAACGCCTACCCTTCGCCCTCATGTCCCTGCGGTGCCTGGTCCTTCCCCCCCACATGATGCCCCCCCCCTCTGGAAGACAAAGGAGTCTGACTGTGCAGGCAAGCTAGGGGACACGCGTCCCACTGTGTCCCCCACCTGGATTTGAACTTTGGATTGCCCTGTGGGCATTGTACATTTTGAACTTTCAAGGGACAAACAGATTTTTGGATGCTGAATAAAGCAATTTCTTTTTCCTTAGTACACTACTGTCTACCTGGTATTGCTGTTGGTGGACCTGCTCCATTTTTTTTGGTGGTGATAATGTGTTGGGTGTGTGGGAATTGTAGTCTTGTGCTGGTCATAGGGTGGACCCTGGTATCTGTGTGCCATCACAAGCTGTTGGCTACATAACTTTGTTCATGTAAGCAGTTACTGCATGGTGACATCGTCCCAAGGTGTGTTCCTTCCTCTGTGTAACCTGACATCTTCCTTGCAGGGTCATTCCAATATGTGGTGCTGAGCTGTGTCTACATTGGCTGGGTGTGTGACGGACTCGTTAGACTTTGGCCATGCATGCTGAGCGATGTCTCTACCTGCATCATTCGTGGCGTCCTTGGTGGTCACTGTACTTGTGTATGTAGACTGTTGTCATGACTTCATGTGGACATGTTTTCTTTTCGGCGCTATGCAGGTGTATACTCCCAGCCTCGCACACATGTGGTACATGTACTGCAGGATCTTTGTGCACCTGACTGACATTTGTGGGCATTGGATCTGTGGGTACTCCACCGTTTTCTTTGCAGGGGCACTGCTGTGAGTGTTAGGCACCCACCCCTCCTGTGTCTGGGCACTGCTGTGAGTGTTAGGCACCCACCCCTCCTGTGTCTGGGCACTGCTGGGAGGACTCTGCACACACCCCTCCTGTGTCTGTGCACTGCTGGGAGGACTCTGCACACACCCCTCTTATGACTGGGCACTGCTGAGAGGACTCTGCACACACCCCTCTTATGACTGGGCACTGCTGGGAGGACTCTGCAAACACCCCTCTTATGACTGGGCACTGCTGAGAGGACTCTGCACACACCCCTCCTGTGTCTGGGCACTGCTGGGAGGACTCTGCACACACCCCTCTTATGACTGGGCACTGCTGGGAGGACTCTGCACCCAACCCTCCTATTTCAGGATATGTACGCTTAGAACATACACGGGTGTGGGTTCGCTCCATGCATATGCGGGTGGGGGTATGGTCCGGAAGTACACTGTTGGGGTGGGGGTACGCTCCATACATACGCGGGTGAGGGTACGGGCCGTACATACACTGTTGGGGTGGGGGTATGCTCCATACATACGCGGGTGAGGGTACGGGCCGTACATACACTGTTGGGGTGGGGGTACGCTCCATACATACGCGGGTGAGGGTACGGGCCGCACATACACTGTTGGGGTGGGGGTACGCTCCATAAATACGCGGGTGAGGGTACGGGCCGTACATACACGGTTGGGGTGGGGGTACGCTCCATACATACGCGGGTGAGGGTACGGACCGGACATGCACGGTTGGGGTGGGGGTACGGGCCGTACATACGCGGGTGAGGGTACGGGCCGGACATGCACGGTTGGTTTGGGGGTATGGGCCGTACATACACTGTTGGGGTGGGGGTACGCTCCATACATAGGCGGGTGAGGGTACGGGCCGGACATGCACGGTTGGGGTGGGGGTACGCTCCATACATACGCGGGTGAGGGTACAGGTCGTACATACACGGTTGGGGTGGGGGTACGCTCCATACATACGTGGGTGAGGGTACGGGCCGGACATGCATGGTTGGGGTGGGGGTACGGGCCGTACATACGCGGGTGAGGGTACGGGCCGGACATGCACGGTTGGGGTGGGGGTACGGGCCGTACATACACTGTTGGGGTGGCGGTACGCTCCATACATAAGCGGGTGAGGGTACGGGCCGGACATGCACGGTTGGGGTGGGGGTACGCTCCATACATGCGCGGGTGAGGGTACGGGTCGTACATACACGGTTGGGGTGGGGGTACGCTCCATACATACGCGGGTGAGGGTACGGGTCGTACATACACGGTTGGGTTGGGGGTACGCTCCATACATACGCGGGTGAGGGTACGGGCCCGACATACACGGTTGGGGTGGGGGTACGCTCCATACATACGCGCGTGAGGGTACGGGCCGGACATGCACGGTTGGGGTGGGGGTATGGGCCGTACATACACGGTTGGGGTGGGGGTACGCACCATACATACGCGGGTGATGGTACGGGCCGGACATGCACGGTTGGGGTGGGGGTACGGGCCGTACATACACGCTTGGGGTGGGGGTACGCTCCATACATACGCGGGTGAGGGTATGGGTCGTACATACACGGTTGGGGTGGGGGTACGCTCCATGCATATGGGGTGGGGGTACGGTTCGTACGTACACTGTTGGCATGGGGGGTACGCTCCATGCATACGGGGGTGGGGGTATGGTCCGTACGTACACTGTTGGGATGGGGGGTACGCTCCATGCATACGGGGGTGGGGATACGGTCCGTACATATCCGCACCCACGCTGTGGAATGCTTGTGCGGGCCGTACCCAGGCCTTTGCCACGTGGGTACGAGCCGTCCCGCCATTGTTGGGGTGACGTAGGTGTGGGCGTGGTACGACTCGTACCCACGCTCTTAAGGCGATGGTACGGGACGTACTTGTATTGTTGTGTTACCGGTTCGCGTCGTCAACCACTTCCGTTGTGGCGGACGCTGGCTTTGCTGGACATGCCCCCACCCCCTCGTAGTGACCAGGGCCTGGGGGTCAGGTATGTCCAGGGCATGTGTGCTGTGTGACTTGGGTGGGGGTTTTGTGGCCTGCCCCTGCTCCTGCCCCCCCCCCCCCTTTTCCCCCTCCCTTTGTTATTCTGACCTTCTGCGGCGTCTGCGTCGGAACCTGTAGAGGAGGTCGACTGCTATGAGGGCCGGGATGACACGTAGGTTCGGGTCCATGTCTGTCCGTCGCGTGCAGTTACTCCTTGTTCGCGTCGTCCTGATTTCCCGGCAGTTTTTGGCTGCCGGAAAATATTCTCCGTGCGGGATGACGTCGGTGCGAATCGTACTTCCTGGTTCGTGAATGGCAGGCTGTGTGCGTCCCGACGTCACGTCGGCGCTTTCCCAGATCACATTTGTATGTATATTTTCGTCGGTCGGTGTTTTGTACGAATCGTACGGAAATAGTATTTCCGTGCGAATCGTACTTCCATGTTTGTATGTTGTTCCGACCGGGTACGCGTCGGACGGAGAATATGCTCCGTCCGACGGTTCGTACCTGGTTTTTACAGGATCGTAATCGGCACCTTAATCTGGGAGTGTGATTTGGTAAGTTTCTTCTGGAATAGGGTACACGATATCGTCAATACGGTACTCTCTGCTAGTCTCCGCCCGTAGGTGCGGAGATGCTTGTTAAACATCTGGGAACCAACTGACCTGAACACTTGTCAGACACAATGGGCCACATTGGGGTTCATGCTTGCAAAGAGGAATATTGCACAGTTATGGGGCGCAGCTCAGCCACCCACCATAGACGCCTGGGAAAACGATCTCGATTGGTGTATGTATAGGGAGAAGACGGTGTACTTAGCCAGGGGTTGCCCCAAAAAGTGGTCCCGTGTTTGGGGCTCTTGAAATACCTATTGGGGTAAAATATATTCGCCGCCTCGTTTTATTGAACATGATGATTTACTTCCCCATAACATTCCCTTCCTATGTAACGCTGTATCAAACTTTCTTCTCTGTCATTGCAGTGCTCAGATGCTTTGATTCTTCTGTAATGCTTTTTCTGAACCGATGTATGTTAAATAAAAAGATTTATAAAAAAAAAAGAATGGATCTTACTAAAACGCAGAAAGAAGTCAGAATGATTCTGGAAATGGTTGACTCCTGTTGACAGTGGATAGCAAACTTTTCCCTGGTGGTTAAACCTTTGTTATAACTGTCGCACAAAGATGTGCATGATCCGCTTCCATTGGACAACTAATGCATTAAAGCTTTCCTAGAGCTGAGAGAAAGTCTATGTTATGCCCCGGCACTAGGAACATCAGTTTATACCAAGAGATTTACTTTGTTTTGCGGTGAGATGGAGGTCTGTGCTTTTTCGGTACTTATACAGATGCATGGTATGGCTAGAAGGTCCATAGCATACTTTTCAAATACCCTTGATCTCGTAACCTCAGGGTTGCCTAGTTCTCTGAAACGGGTAGCTGCAGTGAGCCTCAGTTTCGAGAGGTGTGACAGCACAGCAATGGGACATACTTTAAATGTTATGCCCCCCCATTCAGTGGACATTTTGCTTGCCAGAACCTAATACCAATACATGATATGTTCCCGTCTTACTAAATACGAGCAGCAAATTCTTGCATCTGACAATGTGATGTTGAAACACCGTCAGATTTTAAATCCTAGCACTTTGATGTCCCTCTCTGAAAGTTTAGAAAATGTTGATGATTTCAAACATGACTGTCTGGATGTCATGTGGTTATGTACCAAGCAAAGACCCAATGTAAAAGATGAGCCTTTTACAAGACCTGGATGTGTACTGTTTGTGGATAGCTCATGCTTGAGAACAAGTGATGGTTTCCTGAGAGCAGCTTATGTTGTCTGCACAATCCAAGAAACTGTTGAAGCTTCCTGGCTTCGAAGTATAACCTCAGCACAAGTTGCAGAATTGATTCCCCTTACCAGAGACTGTTGTTTAACAACCCAAATGAGAGTGAATATATTTACATATAGTATGGCTTTGGTGTTGTGCATATCTTTGAACAGTTATGGTCACAAAGAGGTTTCATAACATCATCTGGTTCAGTGATTAGACATGGTGAACATGCAGGGAGATTATTGGATGCATTACACACCACTGAAATTGTTTTTGCTAAATGTCCAGCTCCCAGAAGTGACAAAAGTTATGTCACAGTCGGCAATGGCTATGCTGATGAAGTAGCACGTTATTGTGCCCTAGTGACCTGCACAATAATGGAACATTCACAGATGAATCTCAGAAAGATACTATATTTTCAGTGTTGCTGTCTATAGCTGACACATAGGAACTTGCAAGAAATTGTCTCTGAGACAGAACAAATAAATTCAGATGGATTTTATTGAGATGTCTGTTTCAAATGGGCTGGGATATGTCCTGGTTATAGTGTACATTTTCTCCTGATGGGTGGAAGCCTACACAACAAAGAAAAATGGCAGTCTCACTGTAGCTAAACTGCTGTTTAGAGAACTGGTACTGTGGGACAGAATGGCAGTTTCTCTGGAGTCAGATCGAGGAACTCATTTTGCATTGTGCACCATTACAAGTGGAGCAGAAGTTGCATTGTAGCTATCAACCGAATGCTTCTGGAATAGTTGAGTAGCTGAATAAAAGCATAAAGTCTTGATTGGCAAAAGTTTATGCATCAACTTCATTGAAATGGCCTGATGCTTTGCCTTTGGTTTTGATGAGCCTTCAAAGTACACCTGACAGGAAGAAAGATCTATCTCCTTGCGATATTTTGATGGGACGAGCGATGAGACTGCCTGCGGTACCTGCAAATGCACTTGTGAACAAAACAGATGACAAGCTACTCAGATGCTGCAAAAGACTGGCTAATATGGTGCGTTCTGTTTCTCGACACTTAGAAGCTGTCACTGTAAATCTGCATCAAGAGCGCTGCCACGATTTAAACCCTGGGGACTGGCTACCCATTGAGAAGCATGTGAGAAAGTCCTGTCTGGAGCCAAGGTGAAAAGGCCACTACCAGGTAGTTTTAGTCACAAACACTGCTGTTAAATGTTCCAGAGTGCCAAAATGGATACATGTTTCAGAGACCCAGAGAACAAGGGATTCACATGAAGAAATAGTGTTATATGAGCCAGAACCAGAACACTGGTGACTGCACTACTGCAAGTTGAACACATTGTACACTAACTGCAAGTGGCAGCACATCAATGAAAAAGGGGTGAAGAACCACAGACAGGTGAAGATATTGAATTCCCGAATATCACACAGAGTGGCACTGGAGCTCTTGGAGTTAGAAGGAAGAGTAAATAGTCCAGCAAAAGTGACAGTTGAGATACTTCCAGAGCAACAAGAAGACCCAGGAAAAGAAATAAGCACTATATCAAGACCAGAAAGAACTCTCAATGCTGAATGGTCAAGAATCTACAGTTAAAAAAACAGAAATAAAGTGAGTCCATTGGATGAATCCTCATGGAACAGTCAAGTGGTATAAGTGACACAGAACATGATCAGGTACCAAGGAGACTCAAAAGATCAAGAGTACCTAACCAAACATATTCTGAACCTAAAAGGGCCTACTATGTGAGCCAAGTGCTAAATGGCTCAATATCAGATTTGTTTGACTGGAGCAGAGAATTGCCTGAACCCTCTTGAAACTGTTGACTTTTAAGATTTAAAAAGGCTTATGGGAAAAAAAAAATGTTGTTGACAAACGCATTGAATGAGCTGTGCAAGTAGACTGAAAAACCCCATAAACGCTGCTAAGAAGAATTTAGAAGATTACCTAAGCCCAAGATAGCAGTAATAGAATAGGGATCACGGAGCAGGATTAAGTTAGACTTGATGAAGATTCTTGTGAATAAAGCTGAAAGAAACTAACTGAATTCCAAAGAAGAAGAAAAAAAATACTAGTTATGCATAAAAACAAAGATACTAACTTGCTGCTACACTCATCCTTTTAAGGGATCTGATTACAGATCACGATGTGTATCCTAACCAGAGCTAGATGCAAGAATATTAGAGGAATTACATTCTTAGTAGTACTGTTAATAGCCATGGCAGTATTACTAGTTATACATTTTAAGTCTGAGAAAGAGAAATATGTATAACATGACATTTTCATATTATGTAGATGAGGATGAGTTGAAGGCCTCATTGTAGATTACCTGAAAGAAAATTATCTGACTAACGTTTATTCTAGGTAAGTTCAAGAGTATGCACATGTTGTGAATGCTAAGGATTGTTATGTGTGTGCGTGTTTTCCTTCCTCGGCTGAGGAGGAGGTGACATACCATCACATGCCTTTGTCATATGCCATTTCATGCAGCATATTGCTTGGTTTGGTTTATAGGCAACAGCGCTTCAAATATTATTATTCTAGCTATGACATGATTCTTTCATAAGTACCTATACAGAAAAGCATGAACTTACACCCACAAGCAAAAGAAAAATACACTGCTTGGCATTATCTCAGACCTTCCCTTCCTAGTGAAACTGTTAAGGTTTAGGAAAATAATTTAACTTGCTTAATCAGAGAAGACAATTATCATGATGATACAAAAAAGAAGGGAACACATTGCATATAGTAAAAATCTAAATGAAGATGTTTTAAAGGATGAATGGAAAAAGGAAGACGATAAATTTAAAAAGAAAATGACTTATCGAAGGTTAAGACTGAACAAAAGACAAACAGGGAGAGTATGTGTTTTTAAGAAAGATTTCAAAGTAGAAAGAGACATGTAGGTAAAAGTAACTGTGGTCATACATTTGACTTATCAGGAGGAACATGGCAGATTTTACAATGTGACGATGCAGCAACACCTGAAGTTCATTTCATTTGTGGACAGGATGCATATTTCAAATTTCCAGCTGACTGGGAGGGTACTTGCTTTCCTAAGATGTATCACATGCATAGTATAAATGCTTTTACAATGACACTGGCACACAGACATACTAGAAGTATGTATGAGGAAACATAATTAATGGGAGACATTTTGGTACTATTATTCGAGCTATAGGAGTGATATTGAATGATGAGAACATTAGAAAGCTGTCAACAGTAGTGGACAAGCTTGTAACAAGTACATAAGGAGCTTTGCTAGTTACAAACACCAAATTAGTGGTGGTTAGATCAATTGTTTTGCAAAATAGATATGCGTTAGATATTGTGCTTGCAGAAAGAGGCGGACCCTATAAAAAGTTTAAATCAGAACATTGTTGCACATACATACCTGACAAGAGTGGGAAAATCCAAGAATAGGTAAAGAGCAGTTCAGACATCAAACTTGACCTGGAATGATTAGAAGCCCCTTGTATAGTATAAGGCTTCAGAAAGGAAGTTTCTGCAATAGGCAATTGGATTGCTGTAGCAGGTTGAGAAATCTTCAAAGGCATATTAGTACCTCTATTAAATATTATTGACTGTTTCCTGACTTCACTAGGAGTATATAAGGCTATTAAAATTATATTGCAGGATAATTAGAATAGAGAAAGAAAGAAACTAATAAATAAATATTTATAACTAAGTGACCACATTAACAAAGAACACAACAAATTAAAGGATTGGGAAAACCTAAAAGAAAACGCTGAAGACAAGAGTGAGCTATGAGTTAATCTGTGAATGTTTTGTGATGGGTGAAAACCATCAGATGGGGGAGGTTACTAGAATATTTTTAATAAATAAAAATTAATGCAATTAACATGTATAAATAACGCGTAGGCCTCAACATTAAGTCACATTTAAAAGGCAAGTGAGAGCACTAGGCTTTCATAGCTGCATAAGTTAAGTTAAAAAGACTTCTGAATACTTTTTTTTTCTTTTCTTTTCTCTGACCTAAGGTTAGGACTGTCAGTAATGTGAGATATTACACTTTCAATAATACAAAATTGCTGAACTGAACATGGACTAATTGAAAACAATAGATTTCAACATTCCTATAGAGATATTTTCATAGAATATAATAATGTATTAAACTGTGCAGTTTAATTTCCATAAAATGGTTATTCTTGAGTACAATTAGTGCATTAGAATATGTGAGAATTTCATGAATTAATTTGTATGATGTAGATACCTATCCATGAACTGTTTTGTCTTATAGTAAAAATGAACAGTGGGAACCTAACCTCAACTTGTACAATATTTATGAAATGTTTCGTTTTAATATTAATGTCTGCAAGCCTTTGTTCTGAACCGCTTAAACAATGGAAGCTTTCATGTTTCCATGATGATAATCACGCTATGATTTGCTGAGAAGACAGGAGAATGCAACATTTTACTTTAGTGATAGATATTGATTTTTTTTAGCGTGTGTTCCTAGAGTAGTGCATTGGAGATTCTTCAGACCCTTTCTAGACTCTATGCAGAGCCTATCATGTGGATAGGTTAGGCCCAGGAATAAACACTGCCATTTTACATGCACATGTTTCTTAAATTGCCTTCTTTTCTACACAATGACTTTTGACACACATTTGCTTGCGATACGTGCAAGATTAGTTTCTCTGAAACCATATTGCTTACATTTTCACTTCGTAGGCACACTATCATGACACCTTGAACATTTAGTACAAGATATAAACGTTCATTCTGCCTATGTTGTTGTTTGTTTTACGTTCATAAGGCGACACAGCTATGAGAAGAAGATAAACAATGACAGCCTGGCTACGGCCTCGGCACTGAAGCATGGATGCTCTAATTATATATAGACATGCATTTCCATGTCCAAATCAGAGGGGCACTTTGCTGTCACTGCAAAGTCGCTGTTTGTCGCTGTCTCAACCCAGCTGATTCCTGTCTACCCTCTGCGAGGAGGGATATCCAACTTGTGACCAAGACTGGGACCTGAACACATTCACCCACAGGTAATGGGGAGTTAGATCACCCAGTAGGGGATTTTGGCAGACCACCTGACCTAGGTATCTAGGTTAGGGAGCACACAGTATGAGTACATTATACACAGTACTTATATGCCAGCATATACACTGCTTTAGCACAATGGTGAAATTGTTCACCCTTTTCACTCTTCTCATATTGCTAATCACTTTCATCTGCTTCTGTCTATCAATCATTGCAGTGCATCTATTCTACTCAAGAATCACTATGGTTCAATAAATATTGAAATGCCCATTTGTGTATTTCTTGTGTATCTCTCCGGCTATGCATGAGTAACTGAGGGAAAAGGTTCTACATCTGTTACCATGATTCTTTGGTGAGTCAAGGTTGTCATGTTCTGAGTTTGCCACATCTATTCGGTAACTTCTTAGGTTTAGTGTTACTAATGTAGGCACTGTGAACTAGTAGGACTCTAGGCCAACATATCATGATGGGGTGCCAGGAATCAGTCTGGCACCATCCCAGTGTTTATGTTGTCCTACAAATGCACAGTTCCCACTGAGAAAGTGGAAGACATATGACAAGCTCTTTGCTGAGATTCCCTCTGATTTTCCCAGATAGACCTATTCATTTCCCCTGCCTGAATGTATGCTGCTTTTAGACTCTATTGAAATTTGTAAGCTTCTCCTTATAAGAAGTGCTTATCGATTTAGAATATCTTAACGCTTCATGCTTTCACCTCTCGATTTGTAACTCTTTATGGGTTCTAAAGATACTTTTCTCTCATTTCCTAGACTTAGAATAGAAATTCCCTTATATGGGAAGCACTTTAGGCACTTACTCTGCATTGTATTACTGATGAGTTTATTACTTTTTGAGAACTTATTAATAAAGAGATACTCACCAAAAGACTTAATAAAACTTTGAAACCTCACACCAAATCTCATTATTGATTCCTCAGTAATGATAATTGAACTATGATGAATCGATTGATTTTATTTGTAGCTTCTGATTATTTCTCCTCTTACATCCAAGGTCTTTTGGCCCTGGGCTCAGTAATCAGCAGGGGCTTTCCTCCAGATGAGTAATAAAATTGACACCGTAAACAAAATATTTATTTAAAGTCCCTGCTCCACCAGCATGAAATTCTGAAAGAAATTATGTAGCGTGTAAATGCCGAACCTGAAATTCATCTCTGGAGCATTTCTCTGGCTGCGTCACTAGAAAACATCAGCTCATGCTGAGGATGCGAAAGGACTCCCTCTTTGCCCCGAGTTCTCCAAACAAACTTTGGTTTTAACCACTTTGAATATATTTTAAATCAAGCCATTGAATATTACATTGCCCCCATGTAGTTGACCAGATATTACTATACTTTTGCTGTCTGAAGGTTTTATGAAACATTTATGCAAGATTTCTAGCAGTTATGAGAGGAATCATATTCATTGATGGGCTAAGTGTTCATCTTAGGGGTGGTCAAAGTCACCATGTACAAAAGGAAATCCCGATTGTATCATCCTGCTGCTAATGATTCCTCTTTGTTAATGAGTGGGGCAGGAGGAGCATATTTTCATTGTTACCCTTTTCCTTCCCTTTTCATCAGATTAAATCTACTTGAATTTTATTATTTGTTGCATCTCAGTCTCATATTTTATATATTTTTTAACTCTTTAGTATTGTATTGCATAGCAGCATTTATATGCCTGGTCATCTACACACTCACGTGCAAGATAAGTTGTGCATAACTCAGGGCTTTAAGTGGGGTGGGTGCAGCCGATGCTCAGCACCGGCAGTTCTAAAAAGCAGGTGCTCTCTCCCTCAGGTTGAAAAAAATACATCTTAACTCCACATCAGTACCACTCTTCACTGCCTTTGATGTAACTACAAAGAGACTCATCATAGTTCTTTCACAGTCTCACTATTTCATAACTGAAGTATTTTTAATAATATATACAACAAAGACGTAGCTGTTGCTTATTTATCTTATGCAACTAAAAACATTGACAAAGTCAATAGTCCTGGCTTTTTGTAGGTGTAATGTTACTCGTTGTATTATATATCTGGATGCAATGGCAGAAGCAGCAAAATGCCAGTCTGGCGGCACACTATGATAAGCACCGATTTGCATCTTACTTGTTTTTAAGCCATGGCCTTAATTACATCAGCCATGCCCCTTTGAGAGAGCCCCCAGTTTTTTCATCCCACCCAAAACCCTGGCTTCCCGTTTTTTGAGTCACTGCGCTGAGAACATGTGCAACACTTGCTGGGATGCTTAACCACCGCTCAGAAAGAGATGAGGTACATGGGATGTTGTAAGAGGAGAAAAGTTACCCAACACAGCCAGCGTGGGATATTATTGGGGAGATGTTTAAAAAAAGATTTTCTGGATCCACAACCAGAATGGAGTTAATGAGATTGCTTATTTACCCAGAATGTTAACCCGTTGTATATCTCAATATGCACACGAAGAACTATGCCCACTCCTATACAGATTAGCGTCAATCAGACATACCCGAGAATATAGCGGTTATAGCGCACTTGCAGGGGAATCTGGGCATTTTTCCTTTTAATTCTGGACGCAGAATAGCAAATCTCATCATGTAAATAAAGTAACAGATTTTTATTCAATACCCATGACTGGCCTGGAAAAGCAAAAGACACACATTTGATGGACGGAATGCAGAAAAAATAAAAACATTCACCCCCAGTCAAGACATCTGGCTTGAATCCATCATCCTTTTGCTCACCATGCCACCCCAGTTTAGACCTGGTCGTATGCAAATCAGTCGTGACCCTGTGCCTCATAGGAACAGTCCAGCCCGAAATGCCAAGCCACGTCCTCCCTGGACCAGAACCAAGCATCCTAGGACCGGTTTCGGGATTTCACCCCTCTTCAGCCATGATAGCTTGATTCCAGTGGCACAGTGAGTCCAGGACCCACGTCTGGGCATACCTGGCGCACTTAGGGCGAGAAAGCAAAAGCCACACAATTGATGGACATAATGCAGAAAAAAATCAAAACATTCATCCCCAGTCAAGAGATCTGCGTTGAATCCATCATTCTTTTGCTCACCATGCCACCCCAGTTTAGACCTGGCCATATGCAAATCTGGAAAAGCTGCAGAACTTGATGTGGGTGGAAAAGACTTTCTTTTAAAATAAAGACTGCTTATAGATGTACACAGCAAGCTGAAAGCATGATAAAAAGTGCTCTTTGTCTCTCTCTTTCAGTGAAGACATACCCGGTGTCAGTGGTGTTGGAACAATTTTCAGAGCATGTGTGCTGCCATCACTGTGTGTAGCAAATAAGTGCAGCAGGAGAGTGGCCAGGTTGTTTAGAATGTAGTTGGTGAATTTTGGAGCACACTGATGCTATAATATCATGAAAAAATTGTGTGATTGCACACAGTCGTTTACAGACAGCACACTTTCCATTAAAATGGCTGCTAAATTTGCACGGACAGAGTTGTAGTGATAAAACTATTCAGGGTAAAACGATAACGTGTAAAAATCGGGTTTCAGTAAATATTTAATTTGCGCATCACCGTGTGTATTGACTTGTTTTGATCCTATAAAAATCTGTTTCTACCAGTCTTCAGAATTACAAAAAATGTGCAATGTGCTTCATTTCTGCTTTTCTAACTGCCCACATATTCTGAAACATGTGTGCAGTTCATTTAGAGGTATTTAAATGTTTTCGTGTTAGAAAAAAATATATAATACAGCCTTACCTCTCACATTTATACTCAGCAAAATTGGCACAGATTACTTTACAAAATCCTTCACTTTGCAGAGAAATAAAAGTAAACACCAATGTCCATGTTAAAAGAATGAGCAGCAATTTAACATAAAATATGGCTTGACACCTGACCTCAGTCTGCACAGCAAATGTGACAAGATAAAAACAAACTTTAAATGCATCTTTATTGATTCTTCACCTTCTGACCTCCAGCATGGTTGCAGCATCTTTACCCCCAGACCCTATGCTTGGTGTAGAAGGGAAAATCAAAGACCTATAACACTAGCTGAGCTGAAGGTCTGAGCGCAAGGTGGAGTGCAAAGTGAAGTGAATGGGGTGAAAGACGAGTACTGGACAGTGTAGCTTGCTTGTGTTAACATTGTGCAGAGTAATTAGGCACCAGATAGGGCAGTGTTAGAACAATAGCACTATAAGAATTGAGGACGCAGGTTGGTCTACTCTAGAACAGAATTGGTCCCTTTAATATGTGAGCCTGTGACCTAGGACAAGAGTTCAGGAATTTGATCCAATCGGGGGCACACCCACAACATGCAATGACAAAACAACACATGGAACATGTGCCGTTGCTATGCTGATTGCAAACTGCCTAGCAGCATTTATATGCCTGGTCATCTACACACTCACGTGCAAGATAGGTTGTGCATAACTCAGGGCTTTAAGTGGGGTGGGTGCAGCCGATGCTCAGCACCGGCAGTTCTAAAAAGCAGGTGCTCTCACCCTCAGGATGAAAAAATAAATCTTAACTCCACATCAGTACCACTCTTCACTGCCTTTGATGTAACTACAAAGAGACTCATCATAGTTCTTTCACAGTCTCACCATTTCATAACTGAAGTATTTTTAATCTTATATACAACAAAGACATAGCTGTTGCTTATTTATCTTATGCAACTAAAAACATTGACAAAGTCAATAGTCCTGGCTTTTTGTAGGTGTAATGTTACTCGTTGTATTATATATCTGGATGCAATGGCAGAAGCAGCAAAATGCCAGTCTGGCGGCACAATATCCTAAGCACAGATTTGCATCTTACTTGTTTATAAGCCATGGCCATAATTACATCAGCCATGCCCCTTTGAGAGAGCCCCCAGTTGTTTCATCCCACCCAAAACCCTGGCTTCCTTTTTTTTAAGTCACTGCGCTGATAACATATGCAACACTTACTGGGATGCTTAACCACCGGTCAGAAAGAGATGAGGTACATGGGATGTTGTAAGAGGAGAAAAGTTACCCAACACAGCCAGCGTGGGATATTTTTTGGGGAGATGTTTAAAAAAAGATTTTCTGGATCCACAACCAGAATGGAGTTAATGAGATTGCTTATTTACCCAGAATGTTAACCCTTTGTATATCTCAATATTCACACGAAGAACTGTGCCCACTCCTATACAGATTAGCGTCAATCAGACATACCCGAGAATATAGCGGTTATAGCGCACTAGCAGGGGAATCTGGGCATTTTTCCTTTTAATTCTGGATGCAGAATAGCAAATCTCATCATGTAAATAAAGTAACAGAGTTTTTATTCAATACCCATGACTGGCCTGGAAAAGCAAAAGACACACAATTGATGGATGGAATGCAAAAAGAATCAAAACATTCACCCCCAGTCAAGAGATCTTGCTTGAATCCATCATTCTTTTGCTCACCATGCCACCCCAGTTTAGACCTGGTCGTATGCAAATCAGTCTTGACCCTGTGCCTCATGGGAACAGTCCAGCCCGAATTGCGAAGCCAGGTCTTCCCTGGACCAGAAACAAGCATCCTAGGACCGGTTTCGGGATTTCACCCCTCTTCAGACAGGATAGCTTGATTCCAGTGGCACAGTGAGCCCAGGACCCATGTCTGGGCATACCTGGCGCACTTACGGCGAGAAAGCAAAAGACACACAATTGATGGACGGAATGCAGAAAAAATCAAAACATTTACCCCCAGTCAAGAGATCTGGGTTGAATCCATCATTCTTTTGCTCACCATGCCACCCCAGTTTAGACCTGGCCATATGCAAATCTGGAAAAGCTGCAGAACTTGATGTGGGTGGAAAAGACTTTCTTTTAAAATAAAGACTGCTCATAGGTGTACACAGCAAGCTGAAAGCATGATAAAAAGTGCTCTTTTTCTCTCTCTTTCAGTGAAGACATACCTGGTGTCAGTGGTGTTGGAACAATTTTCAGAGCATGTGTGCTGCCATCACTGTTACATCACTGAAGTCATGGGGATTGTGAAAAACCCAAAAGGGAAGTGTAGCAAATAAGTGCAGCAGGAGAGAGGCCAGGTTGTATAGAATGTAGTTGGTGGTGAATTTTGGAGCACACTGATGCTATAATATCACTAAAGAATTGTGTGATTGCACACAGTCGTTTACAGACAGCACACTTTCCATTGAAATGGCTGCTAAATTGGCACGGACAGAGTTTTAGTGATAAAACTATTCAGGGTAAAACGATAACGTGTGAAAATCGGGTTTCAGTAAATATTTAATTTGTGCATCACCATGTGTATTGACTTGTTTAGATCCTATCAAAATCTGTTTCTACCAGTCTTCAGAATTTCAAAAAAATTGCAATGTGCTTCATTTCCGCTTTGCTAACTGCCCACATATTCTGAAACATGTGTGCAGCTAATTTAGAGGT